>NC_080112.1:52989566-53635657 GCF_950005125.1 Chionomys nivalis | reverse complement strand
AACAACCTAGATGCCCCTCAATGGGAGAATGAGTAAAGAAAGTGTGGCACATTTAAACATTAGAATACTACTCAGAGGTAAAAAAAAACAATGACATCTTGAATTTTGTATGCAAATGGATGGAATTAGAAAACACTATCCTGAGTGAGATAACCAGACCCAAAAAAATATGAACATGGTATGTACTCACACTTTAGTGGATACTAGCCATAAACAAAGGACTTTGGGCCTATAGTTCATGATCCTAGCTAGAGAAGCTAAGTAATAAGGTGAACCCAAAGGGAAACACATATAGATCCACCTGGAAATTGGAAGCAGACAAGATCGCCTGACAAAATTTGGGAGCATGGGGGCAGGGGGTAGAAGGAAGAGGAGAAGGAGATGGTTGGGGAGAGCTTTCGGGAATGGGATAGTTGAGATGGACGAAGGACAAATATGAGAGCAAGGAAAGAGATATCTTGTTTGAGGGAGCCATTTGGGGGTTAGCAAAAAACCTGGCTCTAAAAAATTTCCCAGAAATCCACAAGGATGACCCCAGCTAAGACCCTAAGCAATAGAGAGGGTGTCTGAACTGACCTTGCCCTGAAGTCAGACTGATGATTATCTTAAATATCACCATAGAACCTTCATCTAACAACACATGGAAACAGAGACAAAGACCCACATTGGAGCACTGGACTGAGTTCCCTAGGTCCAGTTGAAGAGCAGAAGGAGGGAGAGTATGAACAAGGAAGTCAAGACCATGAGGGGTTCAGCCACTAATACAATGTGCCTGAGCTAATGGGATCTTACCAACTCTTGGACTGGGAATGAATGAGCATGGGATCAAACTAGTCCCTCTCAATGTGGTTGACAGTTGGGGCAGATTTAGGGGCCAATGACAATGGCACTATAATTTGTCTCTACTGCATGTATTGGTTTTGGGGGTTCCTATTTTCTTTGAATATATACCTTGCTCAACCTGGATGTTGTGGGGACAGCCTTGGACTTTCAACAGGGCAGGGTGCCTTGCCCTCTCTTAAGATTGCTAGGGGGTAGGGTGTGTGGAGAGAGTGTGAGGGAAGTGGGGAGAGGGTAGGAAGTGGAAATTAGGAATGGTATTTTTTAAGTAATAAATTAAAATAATAATAGAAAAGGAAAGGAAACCTATGGTTAATGAACAATCATAAGCTTCCCCTAAAGAACGTTATTGTAGTAGTTTGGAAAGCTCTTTTTCACTTACACAAAAGGGACAGCAACCAAATGAAGAGCAGTGTGAACAAATATGCATCACCCTTCCGTTTCTAAGTGGCAGGTGAATAGCATTTGTACAGACCTATAAGGGAGAAATGCTGGATAATTGGGACTAACTCTTCAAAGTAGACTTCCTTTATACAGTTCCTGGGCTGCTGTTTCAGAGAGCAACTTTAATTTATTTTTTCTTTCAAAAATTGTATGTCGGGGGAGAAGATAAAAAATTGTCTTTGATTGGGTGCTATATGTCTAAGCTGCGGTTTAACTGTAAATCAGTTGTGAAGCTGATCTCTTCGTAGTTGAGTGGAATTGCTATTACAGACTGCTAATACACTTGCCGGAAGTGTTGCTGGGGGTAAGAGGTGGTAGACATTGATCAGGAGTTTAAGAAATAGGCTATTTATTCTGCCTCTTCTTAAAGAAAAATTTTCCTGATAAAACAATGATTCTGTTTTTCTCTCCAAAATGAAAAAAGTACCATTTCATGACACAAAAGCTCTCTTTAGTAAAGAAAAGGCTGTTATTGGTAAATATAAAAATTACAAGAGAACATATTTTCCTATAGGAACATATCTGCCTTTAACTCTCAAATGGAACTGGCATTGTGCCAGTTTTTTTTAATTAATTAATTAATTTATTTATTTTTATTCTTTTTTAATTAAAATTTCCACCTCCTCCCCGTTTCCCATTTCCCTCCCCCTCCTCCCACATATTTCCCCCTCCCCCCACTCCCCCCCATCTCCACTCCTCTTCTCCTCCCCCCACTCCATTCCTCCTCCCTCCCGATACTGAAGAGCAGTCCAAATTCCCTGCCCTGGGGGAAGACCAAGGTCCTCCCACTTCTATCTAGGTCCAGGAAGGTGAGCTTCCAAACCGGCTAAGCTCCCAAATGGAACTGGCATTGTGCCAGTTTTTAAAGGCGGTGGCATGATTTGGGGGAAGTTATGTGATACAACTTTCTGTTCCTTTGACCCCACTCTTATCCTATAAAATGGCTCTACATTAGCACACTTTGCCAGTAAGTCACAGAGTTGCACTGCACCCTGAAAAAGATCCTGCTTTGAGAGAGAAATGTTTTATGTGGCATCATTCTAAGAAAACACATGGCATAGATGAAGCTGGTTCTGAAGAGCATGAACACTTTAAGTCATGCTCTAGAGAAAAGTGGGTGCAGTTTCTAAGCTGTGAACTTCTCGATCTGTGCAAAGAGCAAATATCATTAGTGCTTAAAATGTTTGGTAGTACTACATACCTAATCAAGTAATTTACTTCACAGGACTGTGTTGAGTTTAGTTCTCTGCTTTACTGAGAAGGTTGCTCATTATTTGCACTAATTTCAGTGAATTTGAAGTAATTTAAAAATAAACGACACTCCTTGAAGAAACGGTGCAGGACCAATCCTCTGTTCCCTTTCCCTTGTTTTATTTATATGATGTGAGCAAAATTGTATCCTACTGGCTGCCTTGCATACTTTAGTGTTTTGAGAATGGAGAGGGCAAAAAAAATGCTGAATAATTAATTTACCACTGAGGGGCTAGTTTCAATTGCTAGTGTCCCAGTGTGCTTCCCTTTTTTCTCAACCTTTCCTATATATTAATTAAATGTCTCACATTTAAAGGAAATTTTCTCTACAAGAGTGGCCAGGGCAGGTGTTAATGGGGTTAACACTTCAATCCATACTGCAAAACAAGAAGGTCAAAGTCAAAAGGGTAATTCTATGCATGTTTCTTTTCACAAAATGTATGTCACTGGATACACAGAATGGTTAAAGTAACACACTGCATGTGCTACCAAAGAGGACTTGAGGATATTAAAGATTTGTATTATCACACAGGACAAAATGAGATACCCCAAATGTGAGATATTAGGAGTGTGAAAGATAACACTGATGTCACAGTTTTCCAGGAGAGACTGAACTGAAGCTTTGGATAAGTCCTTTGAGAAGGACTCTTCAGGTGAGTTTACATCCCCATCATCTAATCTATAATCTTTAAATAGTAATATGTGTCTCTAAATCCAGCCCACCTGAATAGAATAGTCTCCAGAAATAACAACTCAAAATTTTCATTTCTTTTTCTCCAAAAACATTTAGAAACACTATACCGCTCTACAGTTCAACTCCCATAGAGTTCAACTGCAATATTTATAAAAATAAAGGTTACCATGCTGTCTATATAAATCAGATATCGTTCCCATAACTTTGTATACATTCACTTGCAGCTACCATTGGAAGGAGACATGATTCCCCTTAGAAGATGAGGAAAATGAGGCACAAAGGATTGATACTGCTTCCAAAAAGTCACAAAGATAAAAGATGATGAAGGTGCAATGAAACTACCCTGCCCTGCTCTCTTACTAGTCTCCTCCCATATGTTATACTGACAACTTTCTAAGCAGTTCCATGTAGCAAGAAGCTAAATAAGAAGGTGAACCGAAAGAAAAACATATAAGCATCCTCCTGAATATTAACCTTCATCAGGCGATGAAAGGAGACAGAGACAGAGACCAACATTGGAGCACTGGACTGAAGTCTCACGATCCAAAGGAGGAGCAGAAGGAGAGAGAGCATGAGCAAGGAACTCAGGACCGCGAGGGGTGCACCCACACACTGAGGCAATGGGGTTGTTCTACCGGGAACTCACCAAGGCCAGCTGGCCGGGGTCTGAAAAAGCATGGGACAAAACCGGACTCACTGAACATAGCGGACAATAAGGACTACTGAGAACTGAAGAACAATGGCAATGGGTTTTTGATCCTATTTCACGTAATGGCTTTGTGGAAGCCTAGGTAGTTTGAATGCTCACCTTAAAAGACCTGGATGGAGGTGGGTGGTCCTTGGACCTCCCACAGGGCAGGGAAACCTGATTGCTCTTTGGGTTGAGGAGGGAGGAACACTTGATTGGGGGAGGGGGGGATGGGAGGTGGTGGCAGGGAAGAGGCAGAAATCTTTAATAATTAAATAAATTAATTAATTAATAAAAAATAAATTATTCAAGGAAAAAAAAAAGAATTTGACTTAACTGTTTCATCATAACTTTTGCCCTGACAACAGAGCTCCCTGTCTGAGCACAGTATGACGGACTATGTATTTTTACCTATGTTGTACAATAGAGTCCAATAAGATGCATAACATTCCAGTGACAGCAAGTCAGTTATGAACAACTACAGCACAGGAACTTGGATCTTTATGACTCCTCATCTTATCCCTACCCACCTGCTCTAAGGCTTCTCCATAGGCTGCCTTGCTTTCTGTTCTCAAACTTGTTTCATAATTTCCTGGCATTACCTGGGTTCACAGGCCATCTGATACACAAGTGCTTCCCTCAAGTTCTTTTCCAAAAAATGGAATTCAATGGGTTAAACAAATTAAGGAGAGAAGTGACAAAAACCCACACGTTTGGTTTGCTTATCATTATTGTTTTCTGACTTCATTTCCAATTTATCTCTTTTACCTGTTCTAATACACATATATTTCAGTTTATTAGAATACAAGGATATATACCTATGGTTAAAATGAAATTGATGACAGTTTCTCTATACTTCATATTTAAAATTTAAGAAAAATCAAACAACTTAACAAGTCTCTATCAATTGGTATCCTTGATGGGGTGGACTTTTGGTGATGTAGCTGTCTTTGGGTCACTTCTGCCTTTGTAAGTAACCAGTCACCCACATTCGGTAAGTCATTTCTATGAAACTCAGTGGTTCACCAAGGTAGACTTTTGTGCTAACTTACTTTGGTCTGTTGTTGGTTATCTGTCTGGGGTGATAGATGTCCGTTCAATCTTTAGGAATCATGTCACACAACAAACCTCCCCATCATACCTGCAAAACCCCTTTGACCATGCAACATATGCACATGTCCCAGGAATTTAGAAGAATTGACATATCTGTGGAAGGGCATATCCTTCCATGCATTACACTGTTTCTGAAGTTACTCAGCAGTAGACTGCCCATCCCATAAGCAGAGGCTTGTTAAACACACTTTGTTCTTAATAGCAGAGGATATGAAATGTCACAGTTGACCTGCATAAGGCAAAAGCAGTAAAAACCCCAGTCCACTCTCCGTGGCAAATTTGGTTTAATTAAAAGTCTCTAAAAATGGAAGATATTCATCACCCTGTTCCCTGATTTTTATTTAAATGAAGATGTACATTGAATATAATCAAGATTTTGTATTCAAGACCCAGTAAGTAAATCAGTGGTAAGAGTACTTGTATAGACTTCATGTAGCTCTGGATTTGATCAATAGCATCTCCCGACATACACAAATAATGGTATTATATTAAAAAAGTGAATGAACTGTCTCTTCTGAGGAAATCAGGGTTGTTGCCATTTTGTGCCTGATAGTGCTTCAGTGGTGAAGCCTAGAAAAATTCCGAAGTAAAGATTTTATGTTTGAGGAGTGACAGACTTTACAAAAGGACACTGCCTTCTGGGGCAAAGAACTGTGGTATAATGTTCCTGTACATTGTAAATATTTGTCACTTGTATTGGTGTGATAAAGCACTGATTCGCCAGTAGCCAGACAAGAAGTATAGGTGGGACAACCAGACTAGGTGAATTCTGGGAAAAGGAAAGGCAGAGACACAGTTACCAACCAGACATAGAGGAGAGCAAGATTAGAATGCCTCACTGAGAAATGGTAACAAGCCATGTGGCTAAACATAGACAAGAATTATGGGTTAATTTAAGTCATAAGAGTTAGTTCATAATAAGCCTGAGCTAATAGGCCAAACAGATTATAATTAATATAAGCCTCTGTGTGTTTCTTTGGGACTGAACAGTTGTGGGACTTGGAAGGACAGAAACTTTCATCTATGGTGAAGTTTAACCACATTTCTCTGTCAGGAGCCATGTCCCCCCAAAATTTACAGGAAGCACCACCGTGAGGAGTTTTTGCAGAGAGCTCTACTTCTCAATTGTATTGAGAATAGTTTTATTGACAAAGCCTATCCCACACCCAAATTAACTGTTAATAGAGAGCTATCTGTTAACGGAACCCACCTCACATTCCAAACTATCTAGAGAACTAGGTGGGTCAACTTGTGACTTCCTGACAAAGGAATCATGACCTGACCGATCGTAACCTCTTGGACTACGTGACGGACCTGGACCACATGGCAAGACCCCATGCCCCAGCCCCCCAAGCTCCTCATCCAGGGGCTATATAAGCTGTAACCATGACTCTAATAAAGGGAGGCTTCGACAAATCTGCCTAGCCTCCTTCCCCTTATCAGCCTATGTCTTTCAGGTGGTGCCTCTCCGTGACCCTGGGATAACTGACCAGCCAGGTGGGTTACACACCCTAGACAAAGTAACCTGTCAAGGCGGTCGACATTTCTCTTCCCTGGGCTTTGCTCATTTGACTTTCTAACTTCCTTACATCTATTAATGTACTTCAAACCTTCTTCTTAGTGATCTTAATTCCATTTTAATCTTTCAATCTCATCTACTTTTGTACTTCTTTGCTGAGCAACAACTACTATCAAAAATTAGAAAAAATATTTTATTTTTTATTGTTACCACGGAGAAAGCTATTTTCTCATGATGGAAAAACCATAGGGAGACAGGAAGAACACCAAATGAAAACTTAGAGTGAACCCCTGTGTCTTTTCAACAATATCCAATTAAGCTTTCTACATCTATCCACAAGCAACAGAAATACAGTGGGTAGAAAATTTAGCTCAAGAATGTGAATGAATCAGTAGACTCTGTGATAATATGTTGGAGGGAGGAGGATGGAGAAGGTGTAGAGGTTGATCCTCAATCCTGAAGCTGGGGACTAATGAATAAAAAGAATTGGTAGATAAATGATTATTATACAGTTACTTGAATAGATGTTACACCTTGAGAATAAAGACGAACAGTTTTCTTCAAATTAGAGAAATGCAAACATGTAGACATGCAGACAAATGGTGTATCCATGAGAAGAGATCTGTGAAATATGGAAAATATTTTTGGTCTTTAAAAGTTTATTTTATTTTGCGGTTGTTTCTGTATTTGTATGAACACAATCATGTGGGTAGCTGTGGAGGCCAGTTGAAAGTGTCAGATCCCATGGGGTTGTAGGTATAGGCATTTGTAGCTTACCTAGTGTGAATAATAGAATCCAAACTCTCTGCAAGTAATTTTAACTTTTGAGCAATTTCTCTAGCCCCTCTAAGATGATAAACTTTTAAGTATGAAATTCTATAAGGAATGAGAGAGAAAGTGGTCCACAATCCTTTCTTTCTCTTTAGTCTTTTTCTATCCAAGTGCAAAAAAAGGAGGAAGACAATTCAAATACAAAATCAACTTACATGATTTTAATTAAGTCTATAATTTCATATTTCAAGTTAGGAAAGAAAATGTGTTCTTGGTTTATGAATGTGAAAATATTAAGAAAGGCCTGAAATCTATGTCATGCTTGTACATTATCACTCACTGGGTAGTAAAATAGTTAGATTCGTTGTTATTGAATTAAATCTTTAAAATAAATATTTATACCCAACATATCATCTTCTATAAAAGCAACACTATCAGAAGAGTTTCTAACAAATTGTTGAAGATTACACAATGATTGTTCATCATGTGGTTATTATAATATTGGTAAAATGAGAATAGCAAAAAAGATGATTCTTTGACCTCTGGCCTGAATATGGGGAGTAGTACCAAGCAGTTCAAACTCCACTCCTCTTACAAATGCAATTAAATTCAGAAAAACCCTCTAACGACAAAATAGTCTGTTGCCTGTGCCCTTTTTACTTCCTGGAAAAGCAAATCTGCAAAACCCTGACAACTAGGCAGAGAAAGAACCAGATACATAGAAGTATATTGGGAGAAACGGGAGACTCACCCCGATATACAGGACACTGTCTTAGTTTATACAGCATGAAAATATTTTTTGATTTGCCACTTCCTAACGTACCATGAAAAGAATGTATCACTCCCAAATTGCAAACTATTAAATACACAGATAGCAACTATATGACTTTTATGGAAAGAAAACAATAAGCCCTTTTCATAACAAACTGCAGGTTTCATTAAACAAAGTTGTAGGGAAAGCTACATATCTTTTCAAATTCTCAGTTATTGCAGAATCTGCAAATCCCATGCTCCATTACTTCAATACAACCCAGGGAGATGCTCTCATATAATATCTTTTCATTCATTATTGAATTGAGACCAAATGGTTACCTCTCTGCTATATATTCAAAGAATTTCTGATTTAGGACCATTGTACTTGTTTTATTGTTATACTGTCAAAAACCAATATGATTTCTTTTTATTGAAAATAAATTATTTCATCATACACTGTATCCTGACTGTAGCGTCTCTCCTTCTACTCCTCCTGTCCTCTCTCCACATTCCCTCCATTCTGGCTTCACTCCCTTTCTGTTTCTCCTTAGAAAAGAACAAGCTTCTAAGCAATACACAGCAAACATTACAAAATGAAACATAAAAGCAAAAACCTTCATAGTTAGCACATAAACCTGAAAAAAGTGTACCACTTAAAGTATGTGTCATTTCTATTGTTGTGTGGTATGTTGGTCCTAATTTACATTAACCTAATTCAACACAGGTATTAATAATAAGTTATGGCATTAGCAGTCACTTACTGAAATCAGGATTCAAATGGGGGCTGGGTTAGAATTAAATCAGAAAGCACAGACTTCGGAGACAGACCTCCAAGCATATTAACTACTTTTATTACCGTCAACACTGGAAGATTCACTAATGAGCACAGTTAAAGTTAGAAAGGAGTTTTCATTTACATAATTAGTGTTACTTAAGGTACACGTTTTGGCTAAAATATTTGAGAACTATTACTTATCCTTATAAGGCCTAGCCATAAAGTCTAGGAAGCTATAAAGCTTGTACTTTTTGAAATGATGTGCAAGACTTAATGTCTAATCAATTTTGTCATTCTATATTATTTGAAAAATCTAGCCATCTGATACTTCCTCTAAGTTTCATTTAATCTTAAGTTATACTTAAGTTATAAGGGAGTAGCTTTTACCTAAACTATGAAGGCATTGCTATGATTTTCTTTGACCAAAATAATTCAATAATCCACATGTATATTAATATCAATTTATAATTCATTAAATTGTGTACAACTTTGAGTTAAATATAACGAATTATGCTAGCATAAAAGCAGCTATCTCCTATAATCTTTATGTCTTTTTATTCAACAATACATTTAATTTTATTCCAGCAATCTAACATTAAATTTCTCATGGCTATATTTGTCAAACATGGTTTAATTACTGGATCATTAAATATTTTGTTTCCTCTTTATATAGGATTTTTATTGCATAAACAAATCATACATTACATTCCATCTTGGGTATGCTACTCACGCAATTACTTTTCCAAGTAATAGCCAGAGTTAATTCATCAAAAATTTGTTATTTATATAATTATCTGATTAAGGGATAAATGGACAAGTATTCCTGATTTTAAACATACATACATATGCACTTACACACATACATATGGAAAGAGGGTAAGCTATATAAAACGTCCTTACATAATGCAAGAAGTAACTATATGAGAAAGTAAATATCACGAATATTGATCAGGAAATGGGCTACCATTGTCAGACACTATCAAGAGGGCTTGCTTATTTGACTGCCAAAATATACTGCATTCAACGTGGTGGGAGTCACTGGCAGTGGAAGTTGAATGTAAAATTTTCTGCATGTCAAGAATGTACTATGCCACTGATCTATAACCCTAGCCCTCTCTCTGACAGTTTTATCTAAACTCTCCGATGAATTCTTAGTTGCCTCTCTTCTCATGCCTTCTATCACTCATCTGGGTATCTGTAAAAATAGATATCAAGAGAGGCAATAAAAATGTGAAAAATTTTGGGCTAAATCATGCTAAAATGTTTCTGACTTCATGCTTTCTGATAGGGATGCTCAACCAGTAAACTATACAAACATTCAAATTATGAATACCTGCAAAATATGGAAGAATTCTTAAGCATTATGGATAAGGTACATAAATCTATATCATTTTCCAAAGCAAACATGGTTTAATCTAGTTTCTTTTTGTTCTGCATTCTTTAAAAGTCATTCTCAAAGTGCTAAATTGTATCATTAGTTTTTCATTGTATCTATTTATACTATGTCTACAATTTGGCCATATGTGAATATATTTGTATATTTTTTTTGGACAAGTCAGTTTAATTTCTCAAGGACTCTCCTTTAAAAATCACAGTTAATGTCAGTCAGACAAAAATAATCTCAGGAGTCTATTGCCTATTCCAACTGAGGACTTAACAAATGGTAACTATGAGCATCAAGAATTTTAAAGGAGAATACTTGCAGCCCAGCCAGATTTCCCCAACATCAACTCCTTCCCTTGTATCCATATCTGGACCCATAACTTTGTCATGAGCCTGAAATCTGCAAGGAAAAAAGAGCAAGCAACATATAAAGGCAGACCTATCAGAATTACACCTGAGCTCTCAATGGAGACTCTAAAGCCAGAAGAACCTGGACAGAAGTCCTCCAGGCTCTAAAGGACCACAGAAGATGCCAGCCAAAGCTATTATATACAATATAACTTTCAATCACCACAGAGTATACATGACAGTCCATGGTAAAGTCAAATTTAAACAGTATCTATCTACAAATTCAGTCCTACAGAAAGTACTGGAAGGAAAACTTCATCCCAAGGAGGCTAACTACACAAATGAAAACAAAGGAACTAAATAACTTCACACCAGGCAAACAAAAGAAGGGAAATTTATGCACACACACACACACACACACACACACACAAACACATGCATGCTACCAACAATAACAAAATAACAGAAGTGAACCCTCATTGGTCATTAATATCTCTCAATATCAATCTACTCAGTTTCCCAATAAAAAGCCTAACAGAATGGATGTGAAACCAGGATCCATCCTTTCGTTGCATATAAGAAGCAAACCTCATCATCAAAAAATAAACATTACCTCTTAGGAAAGGGTGGGAAAAGGGGTTTTCAAGCAAATAACTCCAAGAAGAAAGCTGGTACAGTCATTCTAATGTATAACAAAATAGATTTCCAACTAAAACTAATCAAAAGATATGGGGAAGGACTCTTCATAGTCATCAAAGAAAAATGCTCCAAGTCATCTATGCCCCACAGGCAATGACACCCACATATGTTAAAGAAACTTTACTTAAGCTTAAGTTATCACCAAAACCCACACATTGATAGTGGGAGACTTCAATATCCCACTATCACCAATAGACAGTTATCCAGACAAAAACAAACCAGAAAAATACTGGAGTTAACAGCTGTTATGAACGAAATGAACCCATCAGAAAGCTACAGAACATTTCACACAAACACAGAAGAATATACCTTCTTCTTAGCACCTCACAAAACTTTCTCCAAAACTGACCACACACTTGGTAAAAAGGCAAGTCTTAACAGATACAAGAAAATTGTAATAGCCCCAGGTATTTTTTCAGACCACCGTAGATCAAAGGTGGATTTCAACAACAAAGAAAAGCAGAAAGCCTACAAAGTCATGGAAACCAAATACCTCTTTACTGAATGACTGCTGGGTCAAAGTAGAGATAAATAAGAAAATGAAAGAATTCCTGGAATTCAATAAAAATATATGCACAACATACAAAAACATGTGAGACACAAAGGAACTGGTGACAAAAGAAAAGTTTATAGCACTAAGTGCCATTAAGAAGAAATTAGAGAGTTCTCATACTAGCAAATTAACAGTACACCTGAAAAGAAAAAGAGAAGCAAACACACTGAAGAAGAGTAGATGGTAGGAAATAATCAACTCAGGGCTGAAATAATTAAAGAGAACAATTCGAAGAATCAATGAAACAAAGAGTTGGTTCCTTGTTCAAATCAATAAGCTAGACAAACCCTTATCCAAACTAACTAAAAGAATGTCCATATTAAGAAAATGAGAAATAAAAAGGACACAACAACAGACACCAAGGAAACCCAGTATATCACAACGAAACACTTTAACAACCTGTACTCTACCAGATTGGAAAATCTAAAAGGATAATTTTATCAAATTTAACTTGCCAAAGTTAAATATAGGACAGATAAATGATTTAAACAGACTTATAATCTCTAGTGAAATAAAATCAGCAATTAAATTCTCCCAACCAAAAACAAAAGAAAAGAAAACAAACCCAGGGCCAGACAGTTTTAGTGCAGAATTTCACCAGACTTTCGAAGAAGAGCTAAAGCTAATACTCCTTATATTACTCTACGAAATAGAATCAGAAGGAATATCAAATTCCTTTTATATGTCCCCAGTCACCCTGTTATATAACCCACAAAAATATTCAACAAATAGAATTACAGACCACTTCCCTCATGAACAGAGATGCAAAACACTCAATAAAATACTCACAAACTAATCCAAGAACACATCAAAAATGTCATCCACCATGATCAAGATGATCAAGTAGGATTCACTCCAGAGATGCAGGAATGGTTAAATATATAAAAATCTGTCAATGTAATCCACCATACAAACAAATTGAAAGAAAAAAACCCACGTTATCATGTCATTAGATCCTCAAAAAGCCTTTGACAAAATCTAACACCCTTTCATGATAAAAGTCTTGGAGAGATTAGGGATACAAGAAACAGACCAAAACACAAATAAAGGCAATTTATAGCAAGTCAACAGCCCACATCAAATTAAGTGTAGAAAAACTCAAAGTAATTCCACTGAAATCAGGAATAAGAGAAGACTTTCCATATCTATCCAATATAATGCATGAAATTCTAGCTAGATCAGTAAGACAACAAAAAGAGATCAAGGGGATACAAATTTGAAAGGAAGAAGTCAAACTATCGCTATGTGAATAAGATATGATAGTATACATAAAAAAACCCAAAATTTTCCCCAGAGAACTTCTACATCTGAGAAACATCATCAGCAGTGTTGCTGGATACAAAATACACTAAAAAATTCAGTAGCTCTCCTAACCACAAATGACAAACAGTATGATAAAGAAATCAGAGAAACAACACATTTTGGTGTAGCCACAAAAACCTTAAAGTATCTTGGGGTAATTCCAATCAAACAAGTGAAAAGCTTGTATGACAATAACTGTAAGTCTTTGAAGAAAATTTAAAGAAGATATCAGAAGATGAAATGATCTACCATGCTCATAGATAGGTAGCATCAACATAGCAGAAATGGCCATCCCATCAAAACCATCCTACAGATTTTACATAATTCCCATTAAAATTTCAGCATAATTCTTTACATACCATGAAAGGAAAATACTCATCTTTTTATGGACAAAATAAGCAAATAAACAAGATACCCAGGATAGCTAACACAATCCTGTACAATAAAAGATCTTTGTGAGCTATCACCATCCATGATTTCAGGCTCAACGACAGAGCTCCAGTATTAAAAGCCAGGCTAAAACAGACAACTCTAGGAGATCAAGTGTATCCTGGCCTTAATATGAGGGGAGGTGCTTAGTCTTCTATAACTTGCCATACCATGTTTGGTTGATATCTCTGGGATGTCTTCCCTTTTCTGAAGGGAAGCAGAGGGGTAATGAATGAGGAGGTTTTTGAGAGGAGGCAAGAAAGGGTCTGGGAGGAGGTGAAGGGGTCAACTATGGTCAGGATATAAAATGAGAGAAGAATTTATAATAAGGAACTTTAAGTATTAGTCTAATATATTTTGACATAAAGGAAGTTCTTGAAAGCAATTTGGCCAAAGACAAACCTTGTACATTTTAAAAATCACACTTGGGATACAATTATGTACTTAAACATATCCTTTTGATTAAAAAAACCCCTCTGTTGTACAGCTATTATTTTTGTATTAAACATTAATAGAAAATAAATAAAAATAAATTTCTAGTATTTGGATTCTTTTCATGTTAAACATTCATCATTTATTAAAATCACAAAACAGAACACAATCACATATCATAGCTCAAGAAAATATTTATAAATATACACATTGTATGTATTTCTGCAAAGTGTGTATGTTTGTGTGTGTGCTTGTGTGTCTGTTTGAATACATAGAAATATTACAAAAAATATACATAATTGAACTTTTCAATCTACTAAACTGAACATTTAATTTTTAAACCAAGTTCCTAGTAGAAATAATGAACCTATGTGTAGTAAAAATCTGTGCTATACTACCCCATTTTCCCTTTAGACATATCAGATTTTTCCACCTTTTAGGAGTCCTGATGATAGGTATTTTTGGTTGTTATTGTTTTTTTCGAGAGAAGGTTTCTCCGTAGCTTTGGTGCCTGTCATGAAACTAGCTCTTGTAGACCAGGCTGGCCTTGAACTCACAGAGATCAGACTGCCTCTGCCTACTGAGTGCTGGGATTAAAGGCGTGCGCCACCACCGCCTGGTTGATGATAGGTATTTTCCCATCTCTAAGAAGTCTTGGTGGTAGAAAGCCTTGAAGTGTCAACTTTTCTCAGTCTATTTGGATGACTTTAACCAATCATCCTAAAATCATTCATTTATGAATTATAAAATAGAATTTATTGCTGAGAGTTTCCTAGGTTGGGACTCTAAATATCTTGATACGAGCAAAGTACCTCACAAGAATCCATTCTTTTCATATAGCACATCCTATGTATCGAATCCTGATGGGAAGGGAAGAGAGCACTCCCATAGCACTTTTATAAAGGTAGTGTGTGGTCCTATTCATTAGAATGGTTCTCACTACCTAATCTTGTTCTACAAGCCTCACCTGCTAATAGACCAGCACTCTGGTGATTAGGTTAATCATCAAGGCCATAGTAGTTCTCTGCTTGGGAACTGCCATGGATAAGAAGCTATCTCATTCAAGTTTATGTTTTATTCCATGAGTTACTCATCTCTTGTGTACAGCTTGATGTGACCTAATAAAAGCCCAGTTCCTACTGAAAGCCTTTATTATTGATGTGTAACAATTTGCAAGGATCGCAGACATTTCTGAAATTCTTTAATGAGATTACATGGCAGTCTAACTTCTCTCTCTATCATATTGACATAACACAGAGTCCCAAATAAATACATTCTGCAGATTAGCCTCCATTTTGCTTATTACGTCCAAGTAACCTTACGTGTATCATTATTGTTAAAGAAATAGATCCTTCGGGTGCAATTTAATTTCTGTAATGATCTCATTCTGAAAGTCTTCATAGTAGAGGGGCTAACCTCTCCCTAACAGCCTACATGTTTTCTCCCTAGTCCTCATTTATTAAGCACGTAGGACTTATGTTTTCAAAGAGTGAAAGTAGGGCAAGATTTCTACCTATCACCAAGAGCAAAGATTTCTCTCTATGGCCACAGAATGTCATATTGTCTTTGGCTTAGACACATAATAGTGTCTTACATGAAATGTTTTAACAAAGACTTTTATTTTAAACCCACTAAAATCCTACACTACTGAGAACATACGCATTCTCTGAGGTACCTGAAATTCAGTTAAAACGAAATAGATTTTTCTTTTGCAGTTTGTATTACTAAATGCCAAAGGGCTTTAAAGTGCTACACTGTAATGTCCATTCTTTTGTTTCTGACTCAGACATTACATTTGTATAATATTTTAAATTTTAAATTAGCATATAAAGTATTAGACCATCACAGCATTTCAAAGTGTTTCTATTAGAGTCTTATTTCCTGCCATCTTTCCCACTAATATGGGATGCCCTTCTGTATGCTATGAGTATGTCTTATTGCCATTGGTTAATAAAGAAGCTGATTTGACCAATAGCCAGGCAAAATATAGCTAGGATGGAAATCCAAGCAGAGAGTCGGGGAGAAAGAAAGCAGTGTCAGGGGAACACCAGCAGCTGCTGAGGAAGCAAGATGTGAGGTAACAAGCCACAAACTTTGTAGTAAAATATAGAATAATAAAAATGGGTTAATTTAAGTTGTAAGAGCTAGGTAATAATAAGCCTGATCTAAAAGGCCAAAGGGTTTGTAATTAATATTAAGTATCAGAGTGTTTATTTGGAAACAACCTATTTAGTCATATAACATATTTGTTTTGAAGTATAAATATGATTACCTTGAAATAAAATGCAAATGTGATAATTATATTAGACCCAAATTAAAGTGTCAAAATCCCCAGTTTTTTCCAAAGGTAAGAACAATCACACAGGGAATTATTAAAGAATATTAAAAACATTTATCACCAGATTTGACATTATTTATCAAAGATCAAAAAACCCTCTTATAGCCTGTAATTTGGACATTATATTTTTATAGATTATCAAGAATTTGGTGTGCAAGTTGACAATAATATACATGATTTGTCTGGTGGTGGTGCATGCCTTTAATCCCAGCAGTCAGGAGGCAGAGGCAGACAGATGTCTGATCAGACCAGCATATTCTATGGTGCGAGTTCCAGGACATGCTCCGAAGGTACAAGCACTCTCTGTCTCAATGCTCCCAAAAGAAATAATAATAATATAGAAGACTTTACATTGCTGATCGCAGACAAAGTTGATGTTGTTTCCAGAAATGTGAGCAAACGCAGGAAAAGCATTCATTCCAATGGCATTACCACTGAAGAGAGACATATGTTCAAATTAAAATAATACTGGTTTAAAAAAGATTTTCACTTTTATGTGAGTGTGTGTATGCCACATGCATACAAGTTTCCAAGTAGGAAAGAAGAGAGTGGCATATCTCTTGGAGATAGTGTTTCAAGAAATTGTGAGCTGAAAACAAGGGTACTGGGAACTGAACTTGGATCTTGTAGAACAGCAGCCGTGCTGTTAATCATAAAACCATTTCTCTAGCACCACTAAGAGTGCTTTTTGTTGCAGTGATCAGCTCTTGCTATGGATAAAAACGCCTATTTGGAGATGCCACTTAAAAATTTGACAAAGAACCAAATATGTTTGTGTGGGAGAAAATAATAAAATAAGGTTATGACAAAATGCTTCCTGTTTGTCACTGCTGAAAATCATTTTTACATGTTTATTAAATCTATTATCCTTATCTTGATGTGTAGTGAAAGAAAATGAATATTTATGTTCATTTCTTTTCTTTTTAAAATGACAAAATTGATGGTACTCTGTTCTTTTCCTCTCTAGCTTGTAAATTCACACTTATTTATAGAACTCTACTAAGAAATAAAACAGCACAAAACAAAGGAACTCCCATATTTTAAGATTGTTATCTAAATACAAAGGGATAATGTTGGGTTCAGATACTGACTCTTATTGAAATCTTTTCTGGAACAACCATCAGCCCCTTTTATGTCAATAAGTACCGACTATATATAGGTTGATAATCCTCCAAGAACTCTTATCTGTAGCAGATAGAGACATGGGTAGTATTTCTTTTTTGGTTTGTGACTTTGTCTCTCTTCTATTGTTGTGGTAAAATACTCTGGGCAAAGAAAGTTAGAGGAGAAAGGATTTGTTTTGGCTGATACTTCCAGAGGAATCAAGTCCATCACAGTGGGGAGTCATGGCAACAGTAGCATACAGTTAGACATACTATATCCTTAGTTCAGAAGCAGAGAGTCAACAAAAAGTAGAGCAAGGGATATATGTACACAAACATACTCCCACTGATGTTCTTCCTTTAGCAAAGTTCTACCTCTCAATGGTTCCATAACCTTCCCAAATAGTGCCACCATATGAGGACCCTGTCTTGAAACATACAAGCCAATGGGGAAATATTTCACATTCAGGCCATGTTTGGCTCCCAGTCCCCATACAATCTTGTTATCTCATAATGTGGAATGCATTTAGTTCAACTTCAGATGTCTCCCATAGAATTTGAACAATTTCAACATACTTGAAACATCAAAGCCTCTCCTGGAACTCAAGCCAATTAATTAACTGTTGACTCCATGTAATCTGAAATCTAAATTACATACTTCCAGTGTACAATGTCACAAACTATATATTTCAGTTCTAAAAGGGAAAAATTAGGACATCCTGAAGGAAAATTGGATGAAAAAAATGACTTAAACTCTACAAGGCAAATACCAAATCCTGATATTTGACACATGGTATTTGATGTTCAAATTCAAAGGGCTTAGATAGCTCTGCCTCTCCAGCTTTGCGGCCTAGAAGATAAACCTCTCTCTTGGGCTAGTTTGACTCCCTGTGTGTGATCATCCTTGGCAGAGGTCTTGCTGCTCTGGCATCTCCAGGTTGAGTCTCCACTACAACCCGGACTTCAGTTTTACATGATTGATGTGGGAAGGTCATTTGTCTATCTGTTGCTTTCATTGGTTAATTAATAAAGAAACTGCTTGGTCTGATAGGTCAGAACATAGATGGATGGAGTAGACAGAACAGAATGCTGGTAAGAAGGGAAGTGAGGTCAGATGCTATGGAGCCAGCTTCCAGGTCAGACATTCTGAATCTTTCCCGGTAAGCTACCACCTCGTGGTGCTACACAGATTATTAGAAATGGATTAATCAAGATATGAGAGCTAGCCAAGAAGAGGCTAGATATAATGGGCCAGGCAGTGTTTAAATGAATACAATTTGTGTGTTGTTATTTCGGGTGTAAAGCTAGCTGTACAGGATCTGGGCAGGATGAAAACCAGGCGGGTAGCTCCTCACTACACATGATGACCTCCCAGAGTCTACTCTCAGAGATTCTGACTTTGCTACATTTTACCTGGCCTTAGGACCTCTCTGAAATCATAGACAAAGTATCCAGGACATGCTAAGTCTTACATCTTTCCTTTTTCCAAAATCAGTACCAGGTGGATTATACTGTTGAGTTCTGCTATTAGCTCAGGATAGAGCTATGGTCACTTCGGAAAACAATAGAAACAACTTCTATAGGCTGAAGTTCATGAAAACTTTCTTAAGTAGTTGATTTCCAGGATCAAGACACCCAATAGGTTCTCAGCTTTCATAAGTTGGAGCCTTTAGTGAATTCAGTCTTGTTCACATGACACCCTTCTCATTGTTTCAGTATAGACTAGGGGGCTTCCCGTTAACAGTGCTAATCTCTTTAACAATTATAGCTTCTTATTCAGTACAGTCTTGCCTATAACTTTAAGTTACCTAGATCTCCTTTCTTATCCCAAGTGCTCATTTTTTTCCTTTCTACTGGTTGCTACTCTTTTTCATTATAGACCCACATAAGCATATTCAATGGAAAGAATTTTGCTGACTCAATGTAATGCTTCTTTGAAATATCCTCTATCAAAAATTAGTCTATTAAGATTTAATTAAACCCCACTTAAGTTCTCAGGACAGAAGCAGAATGAATCCAAATTCCTTCTCAGAATCTAGTCAAGTTTCTGACAGAGTGCTTTTTCCCTTCGATAGCTCATAAGTTAAACCTCTACTGTCTATATTTTTCTTAGCCTCCTGTTCTTCCACATTTCCTAATGAATGATGGCCTAGGAATGCCTGCTTACGGCACTTGATAGTTCTTCTTATGCAATCACATGGTCAAGTTTATCACCTCAAAGCCTCACTTCTTGGTACCAATTTGTATCTTAGTTTCTTTTCTTTTGCTGTCATAAAACTTTTCTGAATGAAGCACATTAAAAGATCAAGGGCTTATTTTGGCTTTTAGTGCCAGAATGGTGAAGTTAATTGTGGAAGGAAAGACATGGTGGCAGGAGTATGGGACCAGATGGTCGCATTGCATCAACAGTTCTGATGCAAAGAACAAAGAGGAAATAGGGCCAGGCTAGAAAATATTTCAATCCTACCCTTAGTGGTGTACTGCCATCAATAAGTTTCCAACTCTTAAAGGTTCCATAACCTCTTCATATACTACCACATACTAGGAAGCAAGTTTTTAAACACCTGAGTGTATGGAGAACACCTCAGATTCAAATCACAACACCTTGCTACAATAATTGTTTCGGGGGGGGGGGGGCATGAGTGAATTGTGTCTAATAAGACAGAATATAAAAACTGAACTTGAAGCCCAAGAGAGGAAAATTCTTGTTCCTTTCAGATATACGAGGGAATAAACCCCATGTTCTGCAACGACTATGAAAATGTGATGTTAAAATGGAACGATGAATTTGGGGTTCTTGGAAATACCATGTCTCAAGCTGAAACAATGCTTCTTATACAAGGCCCAATAAAGTCCTTTTCAAACTTAGGTTAGTGTTCATTAAATTTTCGTTCACAACTGAAGCCGTGTTCCAAAACTAGTTCCTTAACCATCTTAGAAAATTCTCAAAGCCACATTTCATTTCATTTATAAAAGATAAAGACAAAGTATATATTTCAAATTCACCTGTGTCCAGAAATAACCAAATTGGATTATAGCTTTAAGTATCCTAAAGAATATTTCTTAGGATTATTTTCTCATTAAAGGAGAATATTTAAATATAATATCTAAAATCAAACAACCTAGGTGCCCTTCCATGGAAGAATGGATGAAGAAAGTGTGGAATATATACATATTAGAGTACTACTCAGCGGTAAAAAACAATGACTTCTCGAATTTTGCATGCAAATGGATGGAAATAGAAAACACTATCCTGAGTGAGGTATTCCAGATCCAAAAAGATGAACATGGGATGTACTCACTAATAATTGGTTTCTAGCCATAAATAAAGGACATTGAGCATATAATTTGTGATCCTAGAGAAGCTAAATAAGAAAGTGAACCCAAAGAAAAACGTATAGTCATCCGCCTGGATAGGGGAAGTAGACAAGATTGCCGGGAAAAAACTGGGAATTTGCAGGTGAGGTGGCATGGGGCTAAGGGGAAATGGGGTGAGAAACGTGAGAAGGGAGTATGGGAGGAGCTTGGGGGAATGGGATGGTTGGGATATAGGAAGGGTGAATACGGGAGCAGCGAAATATATATCCTAACTAAGGGAGCCATCTTAGGGTTGGCAAGAGACTTAACTCTAGAGGGGCTCGCAGGTGTCCAGGGAGATGTCCCCAGCTGGTATCTTGGGCAACTGAGGAGAGGGAACCTGAAATGACCCTATCCTATACTGATGAATATCTTGCATATCACCATAGAACCTTCATCTGGCGAGGGATGGAAATAGAGACAGAGACCCAATTTGGAGCACCGGACTGAGCTCTTAAGGTCCAAATGAGGAGCAGAAGGAGGGAGAACATGAGCAAGGAAGTCAGGACCACGAGGGATGCACCCACCCACTGTGACAGTGGAACTGATCTATTGGGAGCCCACCAAGGCCAGCTGGACTGGGACTGAATAAGCATGGGTTGAAACTGGACTCTCTGAACATGGCGGACAATGAAGGCTGATGAGAAGCCAAGGACAATGGCACTAGGTTTCGATCCTAATACATGAACTGGCTTTTTGGGAGCTTAGCCTGTTTGGATGTTCACCTTCCTGGACCTAGATAGAAGTGGGAGGACCTTGGTCTTCCCAGAGATCAGGGAATTTGGACTGCTCTTCATTATCGAGAGGGAGGGGGAATGGAGTGGGGGGAGGAGAAGAGGAGTGGGGATAGTGGGAGGGGAGTGGGGGGAGGGGGCAATATGTGGGAGGAGGGGGAGGGAAATGGGAAACGAGGAGGAGGTGGAAATTTTAATTAAAAAAGAATAAAAAAATAAATTATATATATATATATATATATATATATATATATATATATAAGCCAACATGAAAGTTGGTCAAAGAAGGGTTATTTTTCACAAATTTAAGTTCAGTCCAACTTTTACTTTGCAATCTTAGTTTCAAGCACGATAAAAAGAAGGAAAATATGACAGAGCATAATCCTGGCCATGAAATAGTATGTTCAAAGAGACTAGGGCTTGGAAAGTAGTTCTAATTTTATTCTTTATGATTTATATAAGGAAGTAGTGTGCTACTAAACAAAGAGAAGCTAAAGAAAATAAATGAACCAGGCATGCCCCTGAGCCCTCCATTAGGGTACGTGTGGTAGGAGGATCACTAAGTTAAGGTCATCTTGGGGTACATAACAAGATTTTTTTTCTCAGAAATGATGAAATGAGAGGCAAGAACATCAATCATTCGTTATAAAAGCTTTCACATCTCATGATGGGTTCCCTTGGCAACAGAGAATACTGCCATCAGAAGTTTCAAGTGCTGTGGCTGGGATGGAAAATGTCTTCACAGAATCTTCTGTTTAATCACTTAGATGTTAGCTCATGGGGTTCTTCTGGGACCTTTACAAGTTTGGGCCTTGATGTAACAAGTGAATTGCTGAGGGCCTAAAAATTATGGCCTGACTTTCTTTCTTATTCTTTCCCTCTGAATCCTGGTCAAACCATATGTGAGAAAGTAGCTTATGCTCCCTCTCCTTCCCAGTCCTTATGGTCAAAATAAACCCTGCTCCACTAAGTTGTTTCTTATAAGATTTCAGTAATGAGAAAAATAACCAGTACATCAAGGATATATAACTATGAGTCTATTGAAAAACCTGACACATTGACAAGCTCAATTCTCCATACATACCATCTTTCTTATCTATACACACCTACTATTTAAATAAATTAAATCCACATATCAATACATATCAAATAAAATTAATGGATATGAATTTATTAATATATTCTGTATTTTAGAAAACAGAACAATGTTACTTGAAAATAATAAGATGAAAATAGCAAGTAGAACTCATGGTTCTTCTTATATATCCCCAGTGATCTTTTTCTCTGTAATTGAACATTGAAGAGAAAAAAATTCTCATTTTAAGCAGAATGTGAAAACTACAAATGCTGATTTTAGATTTTTTTATAAGAAAATACTAATTTTTTTGAGATCTTTTGATTCCTTTTTAATATTTGTCCTATATTATATGCTGTTCCTTAAAATTGTCATGCAGATTTTTATACTTGATACTTTACATATAGATTACTATATATTACAACATCCATTATTATAAAGATGATTTTGTAGATGTAGCATTAAGTTCTTTTTCTCAGATAATTAATCCCAGGGAAAAGAATTTTTTAATTGCTGGTAGGTTCCTTATACTAAGAAACACAAATGTTATTCTGGTATAAACTTCACAGATTATCGACAAAGTGCTTAGAGCAAATATTACTGAAATATTAATTTCATAATGATATATGAGAGTACAAACTAATATGACTTAACCCTTAGCAATTTGTTAAATATACAATGCAATATTACATGTATGCTCTGATCTATACTAGATCTATAGGACTTATCTATCTTGCTAATAGAAGCATAGTAAAAATTTTATCATTACATTCACTGTCTTTGCAGCCTACAATATAAATTTAAGAAGCAATCATTATTATTGGCAAGATGCAGGTGCAACACAACATATCATTCTTTCATAACTTTACTTTGATGTATGAAGCAAATTTAAATGGATACTATAGTGAGAATCAGTGACTACTGATATTTTCTTCAACGTTGGCAATTTCCCATATCTATGTTGTCCAATATGGTGGCCACTGTCTATTAAGCATGTGAAAAGTGGCCAGGATCAGTGAAGAAGCGAATCAAAATTTTATTTAACTGATGTTAAAATAGTCACATGTGGCTAGTGGCTGTAATGCACAACACAGATTCACAGAGTTTTGTTAGTATAAGTCATTGTTTGGATGCTCCTAGAGAATAGAAGAGAAAGTATAACTACTGATAATGTATTTCAATTTCTGTCTTTCACTGTTGTCAGTGACTTCTGTAAGGCAGTATTATACTGTAAAGTAACCAATGTTTTACACAGCACATGAGTAGTGGCATCACCCCTTTACATTTATGCCATCATTCCAATTTTTTTGTAATCAGAAAACTAAGATGATAAACTGAACCAGAATACTTAGCTAGATTAATATGAAATAAGTCAAAAGGAAAAAGAATATCTATTGGTTCAATTTATCTTGGCAGGCAGAGACAGTTGGATGCCTAATATCCAATATTTATTTATTAAGTAAAAGAAACCCATATATTATTCAGAATAGACAGGTTTTAAGAGTAGGTCATTGATTTTCTCATTTTGAGTGATGAATATGAAGACACACTCTGATAAAATATTCAACTCTCCCAGGATTCCTGGCAGTTTGGAATAGTTTGGAGTAGGTAGACTTCTGTTTGAGGCTACTAGAAGGTCTTGTTATCCTTAGAAATAGAGTGACCTACTTAGAACATGATCTTCCTTAGCCCATTTCATCCATCTTCCACATGGTGCCTGCAGGCAGCGTAACTGCCTCAATGACACTGGAAAGAAAGTCCATTTGGAAGGTGGCTGAGAGTGGAGAAAAGAATTGGAATATGTGGTGGGTTATGGTATTTTTACAAGTCTGGGATGCATCATTCTGGTTCTTTTTACATTGTGAGTATAATGCTGTCTGATCTAGATAAGCCATTTGCAGTGAGAAATTTGTCATATGTAACCAGTCAAAAGCAAATTGAAGACAGTTGATTGGTGGGGAAAGTCTTTAGCTTCTAAAATTCTTAGAGTTTTAGATATTTAATTGCTTTTTCTAAATGTAGTAAACTTAATCCTCAATGACTTTTCATTTATTGACCAACACCAAAATAAACTGTGCTGAAATCAACAATTAAAATACACATCCACAATTAAAATAAAGATACCAATATGCCTCTATAACAGACTATTAAACTCCAATTGCTGAGCAAAACTACTGTGTTAATGAAAAGAAAGCAATATCAAGTATTTTCTAAACATACATGTATTCAGCCTGTTTTTAATGTGTTTTAAATTCATTTCACGTGTTAAAACATAAAGATACAAAGCACCAACATCAAAAAAGAAAAAGCCAAGCAAAGTAGAAGAGTTTCATAAAAGTCTGTAGTTAATGGGGAAAATAGATTTCATAGCATTATTGGTTTAAAAGATCAAGATTAGAATGATCCAAATATATTTCACAGAACTGTCAGAAATTCACCTCAAAGGCTTCAATGTACTGAGCAGTTTGTCTACTCTATATTTCTCCTTATTACAATCGACTTGAGGGAGTGTGAACCTTGTCCTTGGTGTGATCACTTCATAATTGGATCTTGAAGAAATTCACACCTTGAAATAGCTACATGATTTTCATCTTAAAAGTGTCTTGATCCTAAAATAATCTATAGACTTATTTTTAGCAAACTTTTTTAACTGAAAATTATCCTTACTGATAGCATCTTGCCTGCATCCATTCTCTCAAATACTGTCATCTGGCCCTCTTCTAGTGTCAACTGCCTATTATGTAACTCTAAAAAAGAAAGAATAAAACTTGTATAAGCAGAGTAAAAGGGAATTCTGGCATTTCTATCACTCAAATCAATCTTTACAAGATTTTTTATTATGTCTTATGCTATTAAATGACAAAAAGTTTGGCTTCAATAAAATTGCTATAGATTATGTCCTCCTCTCCCTATAATTTAGTACTTTTTATATGGAGGATAAAAGCATGAAGGAGCCAAATGAAGATTATTCTTTTTTTCTCTATCTTTAAAGTAGAATCAAGTTAGTTTCTCTTTAGTAGTCATCCCGTTATCCACAGAAGGCTGTTCTAAGACCTGAAATGTGAGCCTCATACTGCAGATTTCTTAAACTCTGTAAGTTCCTAACTTTCCTCCATTTTGACTAAGCAGCAATGACATACTATGACTCTCACAATTGCTGCAGAATGTGAGATAGGAAAACAAGCATGAATTTCATTTGACAATTCCACAGACTTTTGCTCTTACTGTGAACCATATTAACCTCATTATGTGATTGTTTTTCTTTCCTTCCCCAAGAAAGAGCTTTCATCTTTGGACTTAAAGAAAGCATTGTCACTTTTAGATGTTGAAATTGCTAGCATGACTACCTTTGAACCTCAGGATATTTAAGTGAATTGGGGGGTTATATGAGGATAAGTACTATGATATCCATAGAGGATCTGATCATCAATATAGTTATCAAAAGACCAATGAGGATATGCATGGACATATGGGACAAAGTGATGGCTTACATGCCTTATGTAAAGAAAGATGGCAAGAGATTCATCACAGTACTCAGAACAGTGACTAATTGAGATGTATGAACATTGTAACTGTGAAAAATTTCACTTAAAATTCATATCATGATCGATATGTAACATAAACTATCTAAAGTAAAAAGATAGATGAGAAGTACTAACATATATTCTTTTACTCCAACCCTCCCCATGAATTTTATTTTTATTTTTCTAGTTGGATGGTTTACATGTAAGACTAGAGATGGATACACATAAATTTAGTATGCTGTAATCAAATTAATCACTTCAGTGCTTATTATTCTTCCACAATTAAATGGAAAATACGTAATTACAATCAAAATCTTTCAATTCTTGAGATAAATAATACATATTACAATCTTTCCTTGAATACATCCTAGGAGATGTATAATTCTTACATTTTATGCTACTTGTTTATGCAGAATATAAAATACAAAAAGAGCCTGAAGGTGTTTGTATATTATTAGAATTAGAGTCAAAGTTATTTTATAAGTTGAATAAAATGATTCTAATAAATTTTAAAAATCAAATATTGTTTTCAATAAAATCATAAAAAGCTACATGAAAACAGTTATATCTTTTTCTCCTTCAAAATGAAAGCAACTATGATTATTATGGAGATTATGGATCAATTACTGAAGCTACTGATAGGTAAAATGATTCATACACAACAGAAAATGTAGGTCTCATTCCCACAGTACCAAGTGAAAATTATCCAGTTACAAGTGAAAAGAAATGCAACTCAGCATTATGTTATATGTGAAAAGAAGTAAAATAGTAAAAGAAACTAAATATTAATTCATGTAGTCATTTATTTTAATGGGTAGTTGAGTGAAAAAAACATAGTTCCTTTTCTTCTCTCTTTTCTTTTTTTCTTTTCTGGCAATAATTACTTTTTGCCAATTTCTTTTTCCTTAAAGAGGTTATATTATAAACAATTGTTTATAGTTTTTAAAATTTGAATGTCTAAGAATGGATAACACTGAGCTGTGTCACCAAGTGTTCAATAAATAAAAGATGAGTGAAAATGTAGTCTTCTGTCAAAAGTTCTTAAAGAACAGTTGATATACTTTTTGTGGTGTTTGGGTGTAATTTAGGCTCTTTTAAATGTTAAGAAATTACTCAGTCACTGAGTGGCAGCTCTAGCTTCCTTCTTCTCTCTTTTAAAAAAATACTGTTCCACTATTCACTATTTACCTTAGTCTGAGCAAAAATTTTTCGGATATACACATATTTTCTTTAAAAAGCAAGCTATATAAAACCACATGGTTCAAATGGGAGGTGGTGGTGGGGAAGAGGCAGAAATCTTTAATAATTAAATAAATTAATTAATTAATAAAAAAATTTTAAAAAAGAAAACATAAAAAATGCACATTTCAAAAAAAAATGACCATTAAAGAGAAGATTGGGGAAAAAGAAAAAAAAACAAATTCACAAATACAAATGTATCTCTTTGTGTATTTCAATTCAATTCACTGTGAATTTTTTATCAAAATACTATCAAGAAATATTGAATTTTGAATATGTATGCATATATACATAGATGTATATACATAATCATATAAAGAAATGTGTGGCTAAATATGCAAAATGCTTCTGTTTATAATGGCATATGATTTTTGCATCATTTAATTTGTAGTGGTTCATTACTATCTACAAAGAAATAAAGTTGAAACCCAAACTCTTGCGTAGCTTTCTTTGCCATTAATTTTTCTTATGGGCCCCTTCCTGATTCTAAATTGAGCTGTTAATATGGGGTTTCAAATCTTGATAGAAGACATAAAGGATAAAATAACCATGTACCTAACATGATATTAGCTCTGTCTGCCCTAGCATTAAGGGTAAGAAGAACTTTCATCCTAATACTTTGTAACTTCAGTAATAGCCTTAAGGATCTAACCTTAAGGTGAAGCATAAAATCCCAAAAGGCAGGCACTAAAATTTAGGATATAATAACATTATATTCCTTTCAAAACTTAAAGTAGAAAACATTTCATTGCCCTTATTGCTTGTTGATATGGGTTAGGGAATACTCCTTCTTTGAAAATAATAAAAAACAATTTGCTATAAAGAGATCCTAGACTCAAGCAAGGAACTTTATAAATAGAATTCACTATTAGCAAAGGAAAACATTTTGGGGGGAATCCTGTGGGCATTTCAGTGAAAATATATTTTATTAGCCTTTATTTGAACTCATTTAAATACTACAATTCAATGTTTCTTTGTAATGTTTTGACAGAACATTTCCAAATGCATTGAACTGAAATACACAAAGACTTGTATTTGCACTTATGACTTTGAAATATGTGGTTTCAGGTAACTTATTTACCTTGTAGAAAAATATGTATATAACATCATTTTCCATAAAAAGCTTATAATAAAAGATATAAGAATTGTTTTCCTTTGTATTTGGAACTCGTGATTTTTTTCCACTTAAAGGGACTTTCCTTTTGTCATCACTATGTTACTGACATGGATCTTTATACTCTTTAGTGTAGATAATACTGAATTTGGCTCACAATAGCTAAGAAAAGTAAACCGAGTGAATGCAAAGCAGTGATCCAAGGGTAATAAGCTGTCTACTGGAAACATGTTCATTTGTTGGAAGATAATTGAAGCACAAAATTTGCAAATCTCTTTTATCAGACTAGTTACAGCTTTTTTTTGCAGTTTCTGTGTACACAAGAATAGCACACTTTTGCTGCTTCATAAGATTGTACAAAAAGAACTTAGATGCTAAAAGATGGAGGACTGTTTTACTAGAAGAAACACAAACACCTGAATAATCAATACCCTTGCCTAAGGTGACTGTTGTGCAGCATATAAAATCTCTCAGAGACCCACAGGAATAAACTGCAATCTCAATCAGATTCTTACGATACCAAAATACACATTAAAACCCATAAATGTTATTATTTTGAACTTACAGAAAGTAAAGTATAAGCTTCACTCAAATTCTACTTTGAAAGGCTGAATTTGTACATAATGAATCTCTATTCCTTTGAAAGAAAATAGTCTACTTCTTTGTCTGACTTTATCAGTAGAGTTGCTTAATGTTTCAAATGGCCACATATTCATTTTTAATTAAGTTGTAATTTTAACTTTCATCTTCATTTATGTAACATAATTCACTTAGTAAAATTATTTGTATTTCAAATCTTTAGCTGCCCCTCATTTCTAAAGATAAGAATTTAATTTAAAAAACTTATGATAAGGAGAACAAAAGCTTTGTATAAAATATATAATTTTAAAGTTCAAAGTCTAAAGCTACAAAAAGATAGCTCATTCAAATGCTATATCCTTGTAGCAATTCTGAGGCTAATACATGACTTCAATGAATGATTAAGTTATTATCTGGATCTTATAAATTCATTCCTAATTTCTTTCTGGGCCATAATGTAGCTTCTTACATCATTGTACCTAACTTCTGGTGCCTTGCACTTACAAATCATAACACACATCCAAATTGCAATATGCTAAAATTGGAGCTTTCGAACCACATGTCATTCATATTATCCACCAATCAATCTACTCTTACCTAAACTGAAACCATGGAATTAAATGGTCCAGCAAATTTGCACATGGGTTAATGGCCAAGAAGTTATTCTTATTTTGGGTCTGGATGTATCACAGTTGAGGTAGTAAAGCATTTGCTATGTAATGAGAACCATCTCTCAATAAACCCTATTTGCTCTGCCCTTTAACCTACTCTACATATTCTTATGTTAGGTCAGTGGACTTTGATTATTTATTTATTGCTCAGCATCTTTGTATTACCTATTGTCAATAGATTCTAATTTCCTTGAAAGAAAATTACCTCTGGCTAAATGTGAAAGACTTGGGACTTTTAGGGTTCTCTGCTTTTCTCTGTTTAGATGACTGGTGTGGCCCAATTAACTCAGTTGGAGGTTCCACAGAGTCACAAAGAATGAAGAAAATAATGTATTATAAACAGACTTAAGTAGTTCCTCGTAGCCAGGTTGTTTCCTTTTTCTAGGCCATATGCCCTTGCCTTTGGGCTAATGCTTTTGTTTATGTTCGTTCATTTAATAAAATAATGATTTCTGTTGCTTGTCCTCAAAGGACCGTGAGAAACAACTAACCAAATTATATTTCCTGATATCATGTACCTGTTTAAAAGACTTTAAGGATGATCATCACGTACCAAGGCCCTCAAAGAAGTCTGTTTGTCACAGACCCCCACTGCTTAGTCTTATTCGTGTCTGTTCAGCCTTATGATTTTTCAATAATAACCTTAATTTCAGGGACATCAAATCACAACTTTGGTGGCAAGTTTCTTTCACTCATCACTGTGAAATAATAATTCATTTCTTCTGTTTGTGCTGTCCCTGTTTCCTCTAAATGATTAATTCTCACTTCCTCTTCAGTGTTTTGCTTAACTTCTTTAAGAAGTTATTCCCAATTATGTTCTCTATGTTTTCAATTTTCACTAGAATAAGTCCTGAGATTATCACCCACATAAACTAAGGGGAGTAGAAAACCATATTTAACAGTCAAGACTGTGGAACTAGTCTATTCGAGTTTAAATCCTAACACTCTCCCTTTCTTGATTTTGAGCACAGCATTCAACTATGTATTTGTATTCATTTTCTAGAATTATTGCAAACAATAAATACTATACAAAACATATTTATATCAGTGACTGGCATATTATGAGTGACAAACACGTTGTAGCTATTATTCTAAAATATACCTGTGGTTGTTAGAATGAGATCAGTGCCCATAGGCTTGGTTCCCAGCTGGTAGACTGTTGAGAAGGATTGGGAGCTGTGGCCTTGATGGATTAGGTTTGGTCTTGTTGGGAGAATAGTGCCCTTGGGAGTGAACATTGAAACCCAATCTCCCTCTCCCTCCTTCCCTCCCCTTCTCTCTCTCTGTCTCCGTCTCTCTCTCTCTCTTTTTCTCTCCCTCTGTCCCCCTCCCTCCCCCCGCCCGTCTCCTCTCTCTCTCTCTCTGTCTCTGTCTCTCTGTCTCTGTCTCTGTCTCTGTCTCTCTCTCTCTCTCTCTTCTCTCTGCCTGCTGCCTGTGGATCAGGATATAAAGTTCTCAGCTCCAATAGCATGCCTCCTTGTTTCTCACCATGATGATAATGGATTAACTCTGAAACTGTAAGCAAGCCTCCAGCTAAATGCTTTCTTTTCATAGAGTTGACTTGTTCACGGTGTCTCTCCACTTTAATAGAAAGGTAGGTAAGAAAATAAACTTACAGTATTACTTTTTATTTCAACCTTTTAAATCTACACTTTATTATATGTTATAAGCACTTGTCATAACAGCTCAATAAAATTATATTAAAGTAATATGTAAATAAATGTTTCTCTACAGAGTACTGAAGCTTAAAAACCCTTTTTGGAATGTTGCCTCATTTCCCACACATAAACTATTAATGGTGGTTATGTTTGTTTAAAAACTATATAATTAAATTCTTTATTTTCTAGTGTAATAAAATCCTTCTAGAATTCACATCTCCTTATTGGTCCCCCCCTCTCATATATATACATAAATAGACACATTCGTAGCATATGTATGCACATACTCTACTTAGAGTGTTTTTCTTCACTAAAAAGGAGTAAATCTATGAAACGCAAAAATTAGAATTGTATATATAAATTATTTTTAAAACAAAAAATGAAGCAAGAAAAACATCCTTACTATTTATCCGGAAAAGGATAACATTGGGCATCTTCCTTATGCTCTCAACTTTATTTCTGTGAGAACTTGTCTAAATTACCTCTTGGACTATATTTATATATCTTTTGAAGAGTACTGAGTTAAGAGATCCATCTAGAAAAGACTATTTTTTTTGGATAACACTGAATAATATTCTCAAAAAGTTGGGTTCACAAACCCATCACAAATCACTTAAATTTCTTTTGCCCACTACCATAAGGGACAGACTTTTACATGAAGCTATAGTGTCAGTAACATGATACAAAAGACACAAGTATGAAGCTTTCTAGAGTTTGCCATAAAAAGTAATATTTATTCCTAACAGTAGTTTAATGTTCAAAGTAATCAATGCAAAGATGGAAACATTTTTCATACACTATCCAATATAATTTTCATTGTAAACTGTATAGTTCACAGTTATAGCTACATCCTACACATAGGCAATCTGAAGTTTAGGGAGGTAAAATAATTTACCACAGTTTTTACAGCTTTGCCACTTAGGTCAAAGTTCCAAAGTCTGTACTTTAAGCATCATAACATACTACTTTTACTAAATGATACTACTTGAAGTGCCGATATAATGATATGAGTTTTGATATAATGTTTTTTTTCTGTATCATCCCAGTACAGATGTAAAATGCTCAGTAAAGGGTCTGACCTAGATTATGTATACAGATACATATAAACCAGTAAATTGTGACTCAAGTTACAATAATTAATACAAATAGTGTACATATCAAGGAAGAATACAGGTGTAAGATTCAGACAATAATCAGAATACTTCTGATATCTGCTAGGTGTACGAGACACCTATGAATCTCAGGTCCTTTTTCTGGAAGATAAATGTGAGTACAAATAAATGTTCCAAAATGTGTAAATTCGTATGAATAATAATTAAATCTTTTATTATGTAATTATCTATAACTATATGGTAAACGTGAATGGAGGTGCCTTTTATTGGCTCTGCATTCACAAAGATGAGGCAAATGACTTGACTATGGTCATGTCATTTGTAATCAATTAGAAAAGCCCACAAAATTGTGTTCTTAAGAGTATAAGGTACTTCTTAAAAACTGTTTTGTTTTGATATTGCTAGGTCTTCTATACAACGGAGGCTGGCCTTGAACTCAAAATCTTCCTGTGACTATTAACCACCACATCAGCTTCAAGGTAGTTTAAATGCTACTTGTTTCTTAATCATCAAGTTCATTTTATTGTTCCCCTATTTCCAGCTTGCTCCTTCCTTGACTTTCAAAAGAAAGAAAACAATTCTGTAACATCCAAACACATTCAGTACAATTTGTTTCTTTAGAAGTTCTTCAGTGCTTTTACAAGTGAATTGAGTACCATGTATAAAACTTTCAAAATTGCATTTTTCACCCATAGAAAAAGAAAAGACATATAGCATAGTTGTAGCATCCAGGTAAAGCACATTTATAGCAATGAATTCTTGAGTTTCTAATTGATTGGGTAATTTCAGTAAATGATTTTCAATGATGGTGAGAAATGAGATGCCGAATTATTAAAGTTTGCTTATTTGAATATGGGGAAGCATAAAACCTAATACTGAGATCCAGGGTATTTAAAATATGTTGTATTTTGTTACTTGTCTTATTTATTTCTAACTCTCAATTATCCTTATGACTTGAGGTAGAATACTCGCACAGACAATTCAGAGAAGTGGATAATAAGCAAGTCCCAGATTATTATCTCTATCTTTGTAATATGTTATGGCTGCACAGTGCCAAAACAAATAGTTTAAATGTAACCAGCTCAATTGACCAAATTATTTTGTAGTAAAGATTAAAAAAACAGTTATTTACATAATTTAACGGAACCACCTATACTTATAAGGTTTATATGTTTGGACCTAACTTCTCCTTTCCCCCTTTAAATTATGACTCCTTCAGACAATTAATTCATGCCTTTGATCGTATTTAGGTTGTCAGAGTAGAGCGTAGAGCATGTTTGCTAACAGAAAATAAGGTAGCCTAAAAACTGGTGGTAAGTCATAAAGGAGAGGGACATGTCAAGTGAAAATGTGCACTTTAAAGCAAAATCTCTTACAGATTTTCTACTTATTGTTTTTATCCATACCTTTTGTTTGATGATCATCTCATTGATGTCCTCGAGATCACCCACCATCACCCTCTGTGATTTTATAACTCGATCAAGCAAAGAAAGCCATTCTGTAAGTTCTGTCCAAGCTCGGTTGAAGTCTGCCAGAGCAGGTACCTCCAACAGCAAAGAAGATGGCATTTCTAGTTTGGAGATGACAGTTTCCTTGGTAACCACAGACTGTGTCACTAGAGTAACAGTCTGACCAGGAGCTAGTGTTTTTGAAAGAAGGAAGAAAAGAAGAGAGAAAATTTGAGAAACTAGCAAACAAGCCACTTTAAGTAACAATAAAGAAATATTAGTTGATAGCCAACAGTTTGAGTCAGTAACAATAAAGAAACATTCGTTGACAGCCAACAGTTTGAGTCAAGACTTCTCACAATGTATCTAGCAATGCGGATACTTTATAGAGTATATATCAGACAACATTTAAATGTTTGATAATCTTTAAAAATTTTTAAACTTATTTTCATGCTTTAAAATTTTAATTTTTTTCAGTAAGGATTATATAGTTTGTGAAGTTTATAAACAAAACTACTGGGATATTTCTAGGTAAGACTTATGTATTTATTGACCATTCAAAGAAGAAAATAAAAAACTAAAGATTGTATAAGGTCATATTTCTGATTTTCCAGAATAATAAAATTACTTAGTAGGAAGAAACTCTCTGCATCTTACAGTGGGGACACTTCACATTTTACCTTCTGGTTTGGCAATAAAGTAGTAGATAACAGTGAAAAAAAAGAAAGGTCTATTATTTTTTTAAAGTGATAGCTAGTAAAACTTTCTTTTCAATATAAAACATGATTTCAAGGTCATTAAAATCCTAAATTAAAAGTAATAGTGTTGAATACTTCAATGGATACATGGAGTCTTCAGGCGAGACACATGGGTGAGAATCCTGCTGTCAGCCTTAGGAACCCTGAGACCTTGCTTAAGTTATTCAACCTCTCTAATATTGAACTTTTTTCATCAACGAGGGAAGAAAATAACAGAGTAAATGTCACAGGAGAAGTCGTCTGGACTCAATGATAATAAAAGAAATGTAAATACAGCAATGCCACACAATATCATCACCAATATCGTCGTCGTTGTCGTTGCTGTCATCATTGTCATTATCACAGTATTAGTGAGGTGCTTATAAGCTAGTCATTAATGTTAAGTATTATTATTTTATAATTACTTGGTCGATTATAAAATACTTTTAAAAATATGGTGACAAGAGAGAGATGAGGACTGAAGACATGAAAATTGGGGAAAACTCGGTCTGCCGTTTGTTTGCTGCCCTATATTAACTAAATAATGCTGAGATAAATTTTCTGGTGTGAAATGATGCCTTGGTAACAACATAGAGAATGATGACCAGAAACCAGTGCCAAAAGGAAGAATTCGCTAATCTGTTTTACAGACAAATGTGATAGCATCATTATAACCAGGAGAGCTGCAGCAATGAAATACTGGATTAAGTGGTTCAGAAGGGAAGCATTCGGGAAGCACAGGAAATGGCATCTTAGTCGAAGATCTCATAGGTGTGTACAAGGGAGTTATTCAAAGCACATCAAAAATGTGCACATTTATACTGTGAGGTGACAATGCATTCATTTCAGTTGACTGCATTATTATTCATCCTTTTTAAGTGGTCTCCTCATTAAGAAGATGGGAGAGGTAGGAGGATGCTTCTTCTCTTTCTAATGTCTAGGGAACACCCAGCAATTCCCACAGACAGAAGAGTAAGGCAGAATGAAAAGTGTTGCAGGTGTCAGAATTGAAACATAATACATAAAAGTAGTAAGGAGAAAGCTAACACTGAAGAAATAAGAAACATTGTTTTTCAAAGTCATCACACTACTGAGAGCATTTCTGAAAAGCAGGAAACCTAATCTGAAGCAAAACTATCATCTTGTGATCTATAGTACGAAGTTGTTCATATATTTGCACCTTCCTCCCCTACTGTAAATTAAGTTTAGATATTATACAAGAAATTTCAACCAAGGAATTCGATCCTCAGAAATGATATATGGGTATGGTTGAGAGGAGAATTAGAATCTAACTGTAGGAGCTTACTGTAGACCATTAGGTGAACTGGAAAGCATGCTCCTAAAATAAATACACACTGACTGCTAGCAGCATAGAATAGATTGAGAAGATTTCAAGGTTTTCTTTGACAGCACCCCCTTCAAGTCTTTTATTGTTTGAAAATTTCATACATGGATATAATATTTTTTAACTCTACCACCTCTAATTTCCTCTCCTAAAATGCCCCTCTACCCTCAGTCACTTTTCCTTTCCAATTTCAAGCGCTTAAAAGGCAGAGTTCATTTGGGCTGTGTATGGGTGTAGGATGATCTACTAGAACATGCGTGATCATGAGAGGTCACAAACTTGAGGAGAACTCTCTCTCTCTCTCTCTCTCTCTCTCTCTCTCTCTCTCTCTCTCTCTGCAGTCATCAATTGCCAATAGCTTCTTAGTTTCTCAGCTATGGGTGGGAATTTCTGATCATTTCTTGCCTACTCCCTTAAAATACAATTTGCTGCCAACCTTCATAATCATTATAATTTTTCCACTCTCTCTTCCATGAAGATACCCAAACCTTAAGGGGCAAGGTATGGTATAGATGCACCATTTAGAGCTCATCACTACACAGACTCTTATTTTGTGCCTATTGGCTAGTTGTGGGCCTCTGTATCTATCACAAAAAATTCTCTAATGAAAGTTGAGATATGTACTATGCTATGAATACAGAGATGTATATTTAGAAGGTTCATTTAGCAGAGTGATAAGTATTGGGTTCTCCCCAAAGGACCTATGACGGTGACTTAGTATATTTTTGAAATATATTGAAGTTTTGGATTTCAAATGCTCAACTTGTACCAAAGAGGACATTCAAAAGAGCTATAGCAGAGGACCTGCCTAGCATGACTTGAAGCCTAAGATTGTCCCAAGCATGGCTTAACGTTGGTGTGGCAGTCCATGTCTGTAACCAGGATGCCGCTGTACAGGGAGTTTAAGGCTAGCCTGGGCTACATAAGACCCTGTGTTAGGTTTTTGTCATCTCGATGTAAGATGGAGTCATCTGGGAAGAGGAGACACTATTGAGAAGATGTGCCCGCAGGTCTAAGAAAACAGGCTGAAAAAGTAAAGCAGATAAGCCAGTGGTCAGCGTGACTTCGTCGGGATTGTCCCCTCCTCCAGTTCCTCCCTAGGCTTTCCTCCATAGCAGGCTGCAAGATAAGATGAACCAAATAAACCGTTTTTGTCACTGTGAAAAAAAAAAAAAAAAAAGGACCTATGACCTAGACAGTCACAGGTCTCTTATCTAGCTAGTACCATACATGAGTTCTCTCTTGTGGAGCAGACTTTAAAATTCGTTGTTACTATCCATGCTACTATCACATCTGTAGACTTATCTCTCCAGGCCACTCATTATTTAGCTCATAGTGTCATAGCTGTATATTCTGACTAATCCTGTTTCTCCCCCAGTAGCATACATAGACACTTTCAACACTACAAAATCTATCAAGATAGTTGATGGAAGACAGGGAGTTAGTGTTTTTTAAAGGTGTGACCTCTGATAGGTGTAACATGTTCCAGTGGAGACTCTGTCAAGAGTACATAGATAGTACTAATGGTATTCAATGGGTTATTTTTAAAACGAGGTGGGTACGGAATAGGAGGTTAATCTGACAGGAGTTGTAGCACAGAGGTGGTTGAATACCATCAAAATATGATGAATGAAATTTTCAAAGAATTAATTAAGATATATAGTTACAAAGCCCATATTCATTAAACATTTTGGTATACTTAAAAGTCTTCTATATACAATGAATCCTAAATTTAACAATAAACTTTAAATATATGTTTCTGGAAGGGCAAAATGTAGACTATGTGTAAGTGTTTTGCTATTTAGATTTTAACTATTTTTAGAAAAAATATTTACTGTATTTTAATTTGTATATGTGTGTTACATAAATTCTTGATATGCTACAGCAAAGGAAAGTGCTGAGAGAAAAGCCCATCTGTCATACCTACTGTTGGAAAAATAATAGAATTTGATTTACTGTATATCATAGTATCGGCCCCTTAGGACAATTCCATGGAGTCAGTAATATTCTCATTATTGCATAAGTAAAGACTGAGGCTGAAATGTTCACTTTAGCGACAATGCTAGAATATTGCACTTCATCATGCCTAGAAAATTAGAGATTACCAATTTATTGCTGTGTACGACTGAACAAATGGTCAGGCCAACTATCCAGGAGAAAGGTGTACTATCATAATCACACAGTGTAACTAACTAAAACCCAATACGGTTTAAATACTTCACCTACGGTTACACAGATAAGATACAACAGAACGAGTGTTTGCAAGTCCAGCAATCTAGCCTTCCAATGTTTTTCTTAAAGTGATTCCTGAATCCTGGTTCTTTTTCCAGCTTAAATGAAGGTTCATGAGTTGTCTCGATGAGGAAAGGAACTCTCACTGAGCCTCACTGAACTCTCACTTTGATCCCTCGGGCCCATATGCTAGAAGAAGAAAGCTTACTTCCACAAGCTGTACACATTCATTTGCCAAATTGCCAAGTCTTGATTGACTCCATGGTAGTATTGTGTTCTAGAATCTATATTCTGAATTTTCATTCACCATTCTCCCTTACACTTGATTCTGCATCATCCAATTGACACAGGTCATCAGATACTTTTATGTCCTTCCACATCAAAAGTAAATGGGTTTTGTTTTGAAAGATCAGGATAAGTATGTTAAAAAAATTCTCAGTAAGGCAGACAACAGCACTTCTGGATCACAAACATTGAATAGGACTTAATATTTTCTTCAATAGAGTGACATAGCTACATAAACCACATCCCATGACAGATCTCATCCCAGTAGGTATTCTACATCTTTTCTATACCTCAGTTAATAACCTAAACCTATGGGTTAGGATGCATTTGTGGGTAGAAGGATCCTTTCACAAGGGTCGTCTAAGGCCTTCAGAAAACACAGTTACATTGTAATTCATAACAGTAGCAAAATTACAGTTATGAAGTAGTAACAAAATAATTTTAAGACTGAGGAGTCAACACACCATGAGGAGCTGTATTAAAGGCTTGCAGCATTAGGAAGTTGAGAACCACTGATCTAGAAAGATATCTTGAAATCTTTCCTGTTCTATAATGTTATCTATAAAACAGATATGACAATGTACCTTATAAACTTACAGAGATATAAACATTATATATATATATATACATATGAGGTTATATACATACAAAAGATTATGAACTTAAATAGTCTGACTACTAATGATTCTATCAAACTTATGCATTGTACTAGAAAATTAAAATGATTGTACCAAAAACTGTGAAATTTCTTTCATAGTTTAACAAAATGATAAATTTAAAACAGCTAAATTGAATTGACTTTGGTAAAACAAAAATAACAGTGGGCGTAATATACTATTGCAAATGACAGCTTTGCTCTGAGTACTTTGCTAATTAAAAGGTGTTGGCTTTAAGAAGGAACTCTTATTTTTTCCAAAATGTTTGAAGAACATTTCTGTAGTCTAAAATTTTAATTGGTTTTATGGATACATGATTAGGCAGACTATCAGCTTTTCTTAGAGCTATAAAACGTCCACTAAACTTTCAAACACATACACACACACACACTCTCACACACACATAATGTATCTGGTATCTTTCCTTTGAAGTGTTCACACACAGTTTATCTATAATTCACAGGTCTTCTTTGGTTGGTAAAAAAAATACAAGAACATATTCTATTTGTAGCTTTGTTATATGACTGTGTTTCTTTTCATCTTCTGTTTGAAAATCAGTCAACTTACTAATAAGTGATTGAATACATACTAATTGCTATGTGAGGTATATGTATACAATCCTATTATATTTTATTTTCATTTCATCATTCTGTGTCAAGAGAAGGTTAAATTGATACACATGACCAAATTGCTTTGGTGACTTGTTGAGATGGCTCAGTGGCTAAGGATACTTGCTACCAACCCTGAAAACTCAAGTTTGACCCTGAAACACACAAGGTGAAAGTAGAGAACCAATTCTCAAAAGTTTGGCTTGCACATATATGCTATGGCATGTATACAATCCCATCCTCACCTACACTATCTCATCACACAAAGTAAATAAATAAATTACCAATAACCAATGTGCTTCTGTTTAGTACTAAGGGACATAAAAAAAAACCCTCTTACTATCATTGAATTAAATAGCAGGAAGCAACATGAATAGTTTCTTTCTGAATATTTACTTTTTTATTTATTTATTTAAAATTTCCACGTTCTCCCATCCTCCCTTTTCTATCCTCCTCCCCCTCCCCCTCATTTTACAGTCAGGGTGCCCTGCCTTGTGGGAAGTCTAACGCCCCCCCCCATCCTAGGAAGGTGTGCAGACAAACAGACTAGGCTCCCCAAAATCCAGTACATGAATATTTAAAAAGATGGCATTTGTCATATTGAAATAAAGTACAATTCAAGAGTACTGGGTAAGAAATCAAAAATCATTTCTGGAGTCCAGGATAGAAAAATATATTTCATATAAATGAGGAAGAACCTCAGTTCTCTGTATCTGTAGTCTGTACATAAAATTAGAAATCAATGTGCTTCCACAAAGAAAGAAAATGTTGAGAAATACACAAGGTGAAAGATTCATACACTCACGTTAATTTTACTTCCAAATCAGAAGGCTTGAAGAAAAAAATTTCAGCTAAAGCCATAGACCATTAGGAGTATAGTCAAAGCCAATTACTATAGTGCCCTGTACAAAAGATGAAGAGATAAAAGCTAAGCAAAGCTAGTGATACTGGTGAAAGATGATCCTCAAATCTCAAAGTGGTATCAGAATAATATTTATGTAACTACTTGGTTTAACTAAAGAATGTGTGCAGATCTCACTATAGGAAATGTGACAATACAGAGTCTACTCCCCAAAAGAAAAATCTAGACATGGCAAAAAAATAATGATTAACTATTCAGTGTAAATGAGGCTTGTACTTGATCGAGGAAGCTACTTTTTAATCCTGGGAAGTATTAACAAAATAAAAAACAGTTTAAGACTGTTATACATCAAATAAGATCCCCTACTAAGAGTCAGATTCCCAAATAAGATACTTGCAGCTCTCAGTCATCTTTAACAAAACCCTCAATGTGTAGCACATAATAAGCTCTTAATAAACATTTTTGTGACATAGATTAGAAAGATAAAGAACATACTAAGAAGATTATTTAAGTATTATACATATTTATTCTCATAAATGTATGTATGTATATATATAATTTTAATCACAGTTTTAATCTAGGGATCCTTAAGGAAGAATAATTAGCTACAATATAATAAAAATAATAGTAAATAATCTAAAAATATAGATTCATTTGGACCAAATAAATAAGGTATTTAAACTGAACTTTGAACAAATTAAAAATGATATCATTTCCTATACTGGTTCCTTATTTTGTCCTTTTTGAAATGGACCCCAAAGCCACAATGAATGTAACATAACATATAAAATAATTGTGTTCTGTCAGTATGTGGAAATATTTTAAATCCACATGCACTATTTGTGTTTTCTCAAAACATTAAATTTGGAACTAACATATGATCTAGCAATTCTGAATATAATTAGAAAACCTGAAAACAGGATATTGTACACAGATTAATTTTAGATTTATTCATGCTAGTCTAGAACTAAAGATACTAAAATGTTTTTAAAGGCTAAATAAAATAAATATATATGTATTATAGCAATATAGTATATGCAGATATACCGTGATATTATTAACCTTTATAGGCGGTCTATTGGTATTATATAACATGACTACATCATGAATTATCAAGAGGTATGTTATAGAACAAGGTAGATATAATTAACAGTATTGTCCTCTATCCTTAAAAAATTTAAGGTGATGAACATTATAGATTTACTCTAATTGTGTACATGTGTGTGTGTTTTTCTGTTGGTATATGCATGTACATGTATGCTTGCCAGATGACGTTGTCAGATTCTTTGGAACTGGTTAGAGAACTTGTGAATTGTCCAATTTGGGTGCTGAGAATTGACCTTGTATCCTCTGCAAGAGAACTGTATAATCTTAACATCTGAGCCATCTCCCTAAGCCCAAATGGCAATTTTATGTCACATGTTTAACTACAAAGAATTTATGGGTGAGAAAAATATTTTTCCTCACTATTTTGGGGAAAGAAGACTTAAAAAAGTCTTTGAATACTGCAGCAAACATCATCCTATAACATCACAATCTTTCAACTATGGTGAAGCCCAGTGAAAAATGAATATTTTTGTTGTTGTTGTTGTTGATTTTAGCACTATTGTGTATCCCTCTGAAATTCTTAGTGAAGCAATCAGGATCGGACAATAACTCTCTGTAGAGGGTTCCATGAGGCTTCACTGAAAACCTCTCTGAGACATTATTGGGCATTCCACAGATCATGAGAATATGGTTGCTGGTAAAGTCTAGCTGCTACTCAATCTCTCTTTCTGTCTCTCTCTCTCTTTCTCTCTCTCTCTCCCTTTCTCCTCTCTTCTTCTCTGTAGGTTTCTCTGTGTGTGTCTGTTTTTCACACCTACTCCTTTTGAAAAAAGGTTTGTTTTTAATTTTGCTTATGTATTCATGCAGGTGTGCAGGAGGTATGCACATTCAAGTGCAATTGCCAATGGAGTGCGAAACAGGGCATAAGATCCCCAGAGCTAGAGCTGGAGCTGCAGTTACAGAACGTTGGAAACTGCCCAAATTGGGTGCTTGGCACTGAATTTGCAAGAGCAGGACTGGCTCTTAATTCCAGCCCTGGAAGAGTGCTCCTGATTGCTGCATCAATACAAGTGCCATCTTACTTGCCTGTGTTTGAGAAACCTTCGCCTAACTCTAGAGATAACTTCCACTTTACTGACAGTAAAGTGCCTTGACAGTACAGTACAGCGATTGATGATTGCTGATCCACCTCTTGGAAAGTCCAGTACTGCCTCTCTAACTTCCTTAGGGGCTATTGTACCAAGAGAAATTCCCAATAAACATACAGAAGCTTGTCTAAGACACAACATCATTTGTTTACATATCTGATCATCTCTAATATTCAGTCCTGGAATAATACTGTAAGTAATTAATTACTTCATAGTACAACCTGTATCTAATTCAATTGAATGGTGTGGAAAATTTCAAAAGCACACACAGATTTAGTGACATTTATTATTTAAGGGTTTATAAAGCAGTTGCATAATTCTTGGTTATACATGAGTTTTAATTGACCATTTCAGGTGCTCTTTCCTAAGTGAAACCATGCACATCCTGCAGGTAAAACAGCAGAGTTTGACAAATTCATTAACTAAAGCCATGGACCCTGTGTTAATAATGACAATGGAAATGTAATTCCTCTCTTATTGGTTTGATGTGATTTTGTTGGGCTAAACTTGTCTTTTAATGTTCTGGACACACTTTATGTACTTCTGGAATGGAATACATACCAGCTAACAGTGGAACCAGCTAAATAAAAAATGAATTTATGTTTTCATTTAACTTGTAGAGAAGCACACCATGTCCTCAGTGATTATCAAGGAAACAATAGAAACTAAAAGGAAAGTAAAAATATGGGTAAAATTTAAGAAGCCAAGTTTTTGTTATAAGCTAAAAGTAATGAATAGCTTTATCATCTTAGTTTCTTTAAAGTATGGCCATAAAATCATCATCAAATCCTTTTGAAAGTAGGAGAAGCAATCATAAATAAAAACACATTGTTTTAGTGATTGAATGCCAATGTTTCCAGGAGCACAAGCATGCCAGTTTTGGAAGCACATATTTCCTTTTGCTTCAGACTTGAATCTCATTGTCTTCTTTTGAAGAATGGTTCTAAAATTAAGAATGTAAAAGGAGTCTGAGGAAACTATGAGCATATAGTTTATGGTTTCTGAAATAGGAACACAGCCTACTTTGTTTATTCAGAAAGATCGGTAAAGCTGTGCTGTTGTAGGGTTGTTTAATTCTGAACTTAATTTACTAAGTTAAAGTCCTGCTAGTTCAAGGATATTGATAGTTCCTGTGTTTTTTAAAATATGAAATTCTACTTAAACCTTAGTTTGACTGATACTTTTTCCATGGTGCCACTATTTTACATAAAAGATATATTTCAATATTCTTAAATTTGAAAGGATGTATAGTGTAGTCTGAAATATGTTCTTTTCTAGAGAATGTTTTCAGAATATTCGAGAGGAATTTGTATTTTGCTAGTAGGTGGAATGTTAAGTAGAAGTCTGACACATTTTGTCAAAAGTACAGTTCAAGTACATTGTTTCCTTACTGATTTTCTATTGAGATGTTTCTTTTATTGATTTTCTATTCATTGTTGAAAGTTGACCACTAAATTCACCTACTGATATTATGAGATCTAATCTCTCCATTCACATTGCTTAATTTGGTTGTACATGCACACACATGCAAACCCACACATACACACACGAGAGAGAAAGAGAGAGAGAGAGAGAGAGAGAGAGAGAGAGAGAGAGAAAGAGAGAGAGAGAGAGGAGAAAGAGAGAGAGAGAGAGGAGAGAGAGAGAGAGAGAGAGAGAGAGAGAGAGAGAGAGAGAGAGAGAGAGAGAGAGAGGAGAGATCCATAGGTGAAAGGAATCATGATGGTAACATAAAGTCTTGTTTTTCTTCTAATAAACCACTTTGTTTTTTGATTGGGTAATTCAATTTACATGTTCACAGTAATTATTGATAGAGAGGTAAAGATTATTATTTCTTTGGTAATCTGTTTTCTGGTATTTTGCTTATACTTTGTTTCTCTGTACTCTTCAGCTCCATTCTTTGAGGTTCTTTTTCTTTTTTTTATCACCTTCATGTCTACTAAAGTTTTTTTCATAATAGAGCTTATAAAAACTGTATATTTATAAAAATTTATTTTAGGCTGGTAGCAACACAACATTATTCACACATACAAACTCTATACTTTAAAGAGAACATTTTATATTCCTAATACCAAAAAAATATACTTTGTGATACATTCTATCCTTTAAGACATCAACACAGCCAGGAGGATGTGGCACATGCCTTCAGTCCCAGCACTCAAGAGGCAGACAGGGGCGATCTCTCTGATTTCAAGGGCACTCTGATCTACAAAGTGAGTTCAAGGACAGTCAGAGCTACACAGTGACACCCTGTCTCAAAAAATAAAAACAAACAAAGAAAGCAACAGAATTGTAATTCTTTAAAAAAGGAATTATACAAAGTTCTCCTTTGTAGAAAATATTGTGTGAAAATATATTTTTGAATGAAGTGATATTATTTGTAAGATTCAGATGTACTAACAGATTTAATTACACTGTCTATACTATAAAACTATATTGAGAGAAATATAGTAATTCTTATAATTGACATTTCTTTTATCTTGAGATACTTATTTAAGACCTGGAAATAAAAGCATATTTCCCTACTATTAAAATTATCAAATGCTTTAATCTATTATTTTAAAACTGAAAATACATAAGCCGTACAGATTTTTTCATTAAATATAAGTCACAAAATGTGGAGCTTATTGCATGAAGGGAAGTCATGTGAAAAAGTCAAAGTAAGTCTAAATTATCAAACTAGAAAACAAAGCATGAAAATGAATTAAACACTGTTGATAAGTATAACCAGTAAACATGGATGGAACAATTTGACAGCGCTTAGTATGGAAGACTTTTTATTACTTAATATCATTGGCAAGTAAAAGCTACAATGTCAAGTTATTTTCCCAATACCCTCAGCATCCAGAAAGCATGACAGCAAATGAGGACCCATGTCTTCTTATTCCAGCAATCAAAGAACAACGTGTGGAAGTAGATTCTCTTCTCCCATGTGGTGTCCTGGGATGGGACCATACTTAGTCATCTTGCCAAAACAATCTTTTCTATTCTGTTTGATCAAATGCATAGGGCCATGAAACCCTTATTCATGACAAAAGTTATTCCTAATTGTCTCTTCTCTAGTATTATGCAACAAAGACTTATATGTTCAATTATATTGGATATTGATTTCTACTGGTCCAGTTGCATTCTAGATTTTTGGAACATATTGTGGAAATTTCAATGCTTATTGTTAAAATGTATGTCACTTCAAAGCATTAATTCTTACACTGAATTTTTTATACAGTTCAATAGATCCTTGATATTATCACTCAGAATTTCTATGTATATTTGCAAATTAGAAAGCATATTTGTATCTTCAACAGTTTGCTTAAGAGTTAGGCAGTTCAATAGCTGGAAAGGTATCCTACTGGTTAGGAACACTTGCTGCTCTTCCAGAGAACCCAGTTTCAGTTCCTAACATCAGTATGGTAGCTCACAATTGTAGCTCCAGTTCTAGGATATCTGACAACCTTTTCTGGTCTCTGAAGGTACTATAGGCATATAGTAGAAAGACAGAAATGCAAGCCAAGCACCTATATACATAACTAAAAAATGAAACAAAAATGTTATGAAATTTAGAGTTGTACAGTATTTTTTCAGTACTTGACATTATTTTAAAAAGCACCCTGTTTAATAACTACTCAGTCACTCATTGTGGTAGGTGTTACTAAGCCTATGGTACCAATGAGAAATTGTTAGACATGATGAGCTTCATGGAAGTTTTATCTAGTATGTCCTTTGAGATACTTAGTTTAATACAATGTTCTAATACCTCCTTTGATTGCATCACCAAATAGAATTTTTAGTTAGGTATATTAAATAATTCTACTAATATTCATTAAATGAAAAATTTCAGATTATAACAGAAATGCACAATAGATTTTGTAATTATATAGAAATTTATTTACCTTAAAATATTTTCCATAAATGGTAGAGCCTCTATATTGTGACAATGGCCATTTGTATTTATGAAAACAGCTTTCATTCAATGCTGTCATTTAAAATTAGAAAACTGTTGAAGGATCTATACTCACTTGTTAAGAGGGACATGAGAATTATGTTTTTGACATATTTCTTCATTTCATTTCCAAAGCATCTATAAGAAATATATAATCAAGCTACCTTTATTTTTATTGAACTGTGACCACTTTTGGGCAACTAAATTCTAGGTAAATCAGCATTATATAGGCACACTGCAATGGTTACTATTTATAGTTAAATGCTGAAGAAGTCATATAGGAATATAAATTCAAAAGTTTCCAGTTGAAAGAAAAATCTCTAACAGCATTGAGACCACAGCACAGTTGAATCAGTCTACAGTAGAACAAGGATAAGAGAAATGGTGTTAAAATTGATTGACGGTTATAGTATATGTCTAAATCTTTGAGCATCATTAATAAAGATCACTCTACTTGCACTTACTGCTCTATTCATATCCTTTCTGGAAGATAAACTACTTCAAAATTCAGGATCCAATAGTAATAGACTATTATTGCTGAATTGCCACAAAACATTCCTGGGACTACGTTTGGAATGATTGAGAGGGGCACTAAAGGCTGAAAAGTGGATGCGACCAGGGAATGACTTGGGTGTTTGCCAAGGAAAGAAATAAATTGATACCAGCAATAAACCACAGTGAAAGAATCTTTCAAGAGTTCAGGGGCTTTGGCTAACTTCTTTAGTTATGTTTCAGTTATTAAATTATTAAGAACATCTGATTTAGCTGTTTTGTATCTTGGATGGGAAGAAAGATGTTTCGAAATTATTTCATTATTCATGGTTTCTTCTTTTTTGAAATTAAACTTAGAGTTTTTTGAGATAATCCCCTTTTTATTAGGCCTCCAGAAATTGAGAATGGCCTCTGAAGAAGAATAGCTAGATGAATGTATCACTTTCCATGACAATATTATAATGCATTAGCTTACTTTATATTTCTACCTGAGCTATATGCAGTCAAATAAATGCTGTTAATCCAATGGTTTAAAATACCAGACTTTGTTGACGCCCTAAAAGAGGCCTTACCTCTTCTGTGAAGTGGAATAGTGGTGGGATGGGGGGGGTGAGAGGGCAGGAGAAGGGGAGGGAGGGGAAATTGGGGGCTGGTGTATAAAATTAAAAAGATTTTAAATTAAGAAAAATGGCTATAGGAGGATCCCACTAACATCCAAAATACAACTCAGGATATGATTAAATCAAAGTTCAAAGGAAGGTTGAACATTCATTTAGAAAAAAAATCTCCAGAAGTGATTTATAAACTGATACATGATTAATATATACTATATATTTTACCCCTTGTTATCTAGACTATAAACATTCAGAGCAGACTGGGCGAAGTCCAGGTAGGCTTCTCCATCACTCCAATCTTCCCACTGTCTTGTCCTCTATCAAACATACACCCAGTCCTGCAACCTCCTAGTAACCATTCCCTACCCCTCTACTGGGGCAGAGATTTTAGTTCTTCTAGAGACCTCACAGACTTTACAAAGAGCAATAGGCTGCTTCCCCCCTACATTTCCCACTCTCACTAACTCTGCACTCCTCATCCTATCCCCAGTCCCATGCCTTCCTACTTACTGTGCTCCAGCCACCATCAGGGGCAGAGATTCTCTGCCTTACCAGAGATCAAACAAACTGGGCAAAGTCCAGGTAGGCTGTTATTCTGTCAATCTCCACACTCTATTGGCGTCATCTCACCCTATTCCCAATATCCCCACCATCCAAGTCATCATATCCTTACCCTATACTGGGGCAGGATCTCCATAGTCTATCAAAGCCCACACAGACTTGGAAAAGCCCTGATAGGCTGCCTATCTGCCAAACTACCCCATTATCTCACTACTTTGATGTTCCCCCATCATATCTCACAGACCTCATAATTGCCTTTCTCCAGCCTCCAACTGGGCTTAAGACTCCCTACCTTACCAGGGAATACGGAGACTAGGAGAACAGGTAGCCTTTCTGCCCATCAGACTCCTCCACTCTCTCACTATCTCTGCATCCACCCATCCTACACCAGTCTTAAACCCTCCCAGTTTTCTTTCTCCAGCTTCTAATTGGGGGAAGAGATTCCCAATTTCACCAGAGACCATACAGAATGGGAGGAGCCAAGTCCTCACAACCCAGAAGACCAGGGAGGAAACAAAGTTAGGAACAGAACACCTATCCAACAAATACAAACTCAGAAATTGGTACCTAGACCTTTAATTACTGCAATTCCATGTATCTAGAGGCCAGCTTAAGAACACAGGAAATAATAGCCAAGGCAGTATGTCACCACCAGAACTGAGATATTCTACCACAGCAAGTCCTAAATATTCGAAGCACAATAGTAGTGCACTCACATGAGAGCATGCTTGCACGCGCACACACATCCACACACACACACTCACACACACACACACGACCTCAAAACTAACCTATAAAGTTGATTGAGGTCCTTAAGGAAGAAGCTAATAAATCCCTTAAGGAAACTCAGAAAACTGCACACAAACAATTGGAGAAAATGTGTAAAATTATTAAAAAAAGTCATGACAAAAGAAACAGTTGAGGGAAGCAAATGATATTGTTCAAGCCTGTAAATGGAAACAGAAACATTAAAGAAAACACAAACTGAGGAAAACCTGAAAATGAAAAATCTAAGCACATGAACAGGAACCACAGATACAAGTACCACCAAAATATACAATAGATGGAAGATAGAATCTCAGGTGTTGAAGATATGATTGAAAAAAATAGATACATCAGAAAAGAATATGTGAGATATATAAAAGAAATTTGATGCAAAACACCCATGAAATCTGGGACACTATGAAAAAACCAAACCTAAGAATAATAGAAATGGAAGAAGAGTCCCAGCTCAAAGGCACAGAAAATATTTTTTAACAAAATCATAGAAGAAAATTATCCAAACAAAAAGAAGGAGTTTCCTACAAATGTATAAGAAGCTTAAAGAATACAAAATAGATGGGACCAGAGAAGGAAGTTCTCTCACCACATAATATTCAAATTTCACTCTAAATACTTAGAACAATGTAAGAATATTAAAACTGCAAGAGGAATAAACAAGCAATTCATAAAAGCTGACCTGTTAGAATTACACCTGACTTCTCAACGGAGACTTTAAAAGCCATAAGGGCTTGGACAGATGTGCTGCAGACTCTAAGAGACCACAAAGGCCAGTCCAGAATACTATACCCAGAAAAACTGTCAATCACAATAGATGAAGAAAATAAAATATTCCATAGTAAAGTCAAATTATAAAGTGTCTACCTACAGATCTAGTCCTACAGAAAGTGCTAGAAGGAAAACTACAATCCAAGGAGGTTAACTACACCAACAAAACTACAGGAAACAATATCACACCAGCAAAAACAAACAACAACAAAAAAAACCAGTGACCCCATGCACACACAAAATCACCACCAAAAACAACAAAATAAAAGGAATAAAGAAATCATTGGTCACTGATATCTCAATATCAATTGACTCAATTCTACCACCAAAAGTCACAGGCTAACAAAATAGATGTGAAAACAGGATCCATCCTTCTGCTTCATACAAGAAACAAACCTCAGAATCAAAGATAGACATAACCTTAGAGTTAATGATTAGAAAATATTTTCCAAGAAAATGGACCCAAGAAGCAAGTTGGTATAGACATCCTAATACTTAACAAAACAGATTTCCAACCAAAATTAATCAAAATAGATGGAGAAGGACAATTCATACTTATCAACGGAAAAAAGCCACCAAGATGACATCTCAATTCTGAACATCTATGCCCCAGATGCAAGGGGACAGAAATATGTAAAAGAAACATTACTAAAGCTTAAATCACACACTCAGCCTCACACATTGATAGTGGGAGACTTCAATATCCCACTATCACCAATAGACAGTTCAGTAGGACAAAAACTAACCAGAAAAATACTGGGGTTAACAGCTGTTATGAACCAAATAAATCCATCAGATAGCTACAGAACGTTTCACACAAACACAAAAGAATATACCTTCTTTTTAGCACCTCACAAAATTTTCTCCAAAACTGACAACACACTTGGTAAAATGGAAAGTCTCAATAGATACAAGAAAATTGTAATAACCCCAGGTATTTTTTCAGAGCACCATAGATCAAAGCTGGATTTCAACAACAAAGAACAGCAGAAAGCCTACAAAGTCAGAGAAACTAAACAACTCTCTACTGAATGACTGCTGGGTCAAGGTAAAAATAAAGAAAGAAATTAAAGAATTCCTGGAATTCAATGAAAATGTAGACACAACATACCAAAACATATGAGACACAAATAAACTGGTGATAAAAGGAAAGTTCACAGAACTAAGTGCCTCCAAAAAGAAATTAGAGAGATTTCATACTAGCAACTTAACAGCACACCTGAAAAGAAAAAAAGAAGCAAACACACTAAAAAAGAGTAGACGGCAGGAAATAATCAACTCAGGGCTGAAGTCATTAAAGAGAATGATTCAAAAAACCCTGACTGCTCCTGGGACTGGAGAGGGAGGAGAATAAGAGTGGGGGGAGGGGGGAGAGGGGCGGGAGGAGGGGGAGGGAAATGGGAGGCGGGGAGGAGGCAGAAAATTTTTTTTTTCAATAAAAAAAAAAGAATCAATGAAACAATGAGTTGGTTCTTAGCAAAAATCAATAAGATAGACAAACCCTTATGCAAACTAACTAAAATGCAGAGAGAATATCCATATTAAGAGAATCAGAAACAAAAAGGGGGAAATAAAAACAGACACCAAGGAAATCCAGAGTATCATAAGGATACACTTTAACAACCTGTACTCTACCAAATAGGAAAATCTAAAAGAAAAGAATAATTTTATCAATAGGTACCACTTACCAAAGTTAAATCAAGGGCATATAAATGATTTAAACTGACCTATAATCCCTAGTGAAATAGAAACATCCATTAAATTCTCCCAACCAATACCAAAATAAAACAAAACAATCAGGCCCAGACAATTTCAGTGAAGAATTCCACTGGCGTGCAGGCCCAAGCGGCGGAGACACCGGCACTCAGACACGGCGGACTTGGGATACTCCATGCATGAAACAGTGAAGCCCACACTGAGAGCAAATCGCCCCATTAAAATTAAATCAAGTAGGTTTTTTTGGGCCTGGCCTGCAGAGTGGTAGGCCTGTTAGTGGCGAGGTCCACGGGCGAATGGGAAGCCTGGTCCTATCCCTGAAGACCCTCCTGAGTGGGGAGAGTGTTCTTGGCCCGCAGCAGGACAGAGGAAACGGAGCAGGGGCATTCCCCGACCCCCTTGACTCCCCGGTTAGTCTGTGAGGGCTGGTACCCTCTGCTGGGGCTGCTCCTCCTCTACTGCGACCTCTCTCTCCCTGACCCATCCCAGCTTGCACCCAGGGACCTCCTTCACTCCCACTCTCTTCCTCGAGGTCGTAGGATCACCAAGTTTAGCCTGTTTGGGTGCTGGGTCGGGAGCTCGGGGCAGAGGGCAGCAAGAGTTTCTCTGTTTTGGTGACTGGCCTGCAAAGGGGTAGGCCTTTTGTTGGCAAGGTCCCTGGCTAACAGGGAGCCTGGCCCTGGTCCTGAAGACCCTTCTGAGTGGTGAGAGGGAGCTTGGCCCACGGCAGGAACCAGGAAACGGATCGAGGGCATTTTGTAAGCAGGGCCACTGGACAGCAGGGAAACCTGATCCTGTTTTAAAAGACCCATTAGATAGCATCGATAGGAGGAGATTGGCAGATGCCAAGGCAAAAATTCATCCAACAATCTGAAAAACAACACGAAAACACCAGAACCCAATGATCTTACAACACAAGGATTTGAAGACCTTAACACAGAAGAAGAGGAAAAAATTGACTTTATGAAAGCAATAGAGTCCCTTAAACAACATGTAAAAAAATGCCCTCATAGAAATGGATGAGAAGTATAACAAAAAGTTTGAAGAAATGAGTAAATACGTAAATGATACCCTGGGAATCCAAGAAAAAACAATCAAACAGGTAATGAAAACAGTTCAAGAATTGAAAACTGAAATGGAAGCAAGGAAGAAAACACAAACTGAGGACCAGCTGGATATGGAAAATCTAGGTCAACGAGCAGAGACTACAGAAACAAGCATAATCAATAGAATACAAGAGATAGAAGAAAGAATCTCAGATTCTGAAGACACCATAGAGAAAATAAACACACTGATCAAAGAAAACAGCAAAACCAACAAATTCTCATCACAAAACATTCAGGAAATATGGGACACAATCAAAAGACCAAACCTAAGGATAATAGGGATAGAAGAAGGAGAAGAGTCACAGCTCAAAGGCCCAGAAAATATTTTTAACAAAATTATGGAAGAAAACTTTCCCAACATAAAGAAAGATATTCCTTTGAGTATTCAAGAAGCATACAGAACACCAAACAGACTGGATCAAAGAAAAACATCCCCTTGCCATATAATAATCAAAACACAAAATATACAGATTAAAGAAAGAATATTAAGAGCTGCAAAGGAAAAAGGCCAAGTAACTTATAAAGGTAAACCGATCAGACTTACACCTGACTTCTCTATGGAAACCATGAAAGCCAGAAGGTCCTGGATAGAGGTACTGCAGAAACTAAGAGACCATGGATGCAAACCCAAACTACTATACCCAGCGAAGCTATTGTTCACTATCATGGAGAAAACAAGACATTCCAGGATAAGAACAAATTTAAACAATATGTAGCCACAAATCCAGCCCTGCAGAAAGTAATAGAAGGAAAATCACAGCCCAAAGAATCCAACATTGCCAACACTGCCTACAATAACTCAGGCATTTAGCGACCCTTCAACAGCACAACTCAAAGAAGGGAGACACACAAGCTCTACTACCAAAAACAACAAGAATAACCGGAATAAACAATCACTGGTCATTAATATCACTTAATATTAATGGTCTCAATTCACCTATAAAACGGCACAGGCTAAGAGATTGGATACGAAAACAAGATCCAACATTCTGCTGTTTGCAAGAAACACATCTCAACCACAAAGACAGGCATCTACTCAGAGTAAAGGGTTAGGAAAAGATTTTTCAAGCACATGGTCGTAAGAAAAAAAGCAGGTGTGGCCATACTAATTTCTAACAAAACTGACTTCAAACTAAAATCACTCAGAAGAGATGGAGATGGATACTTTATACTCATAACAGGAACAATTCATCAGGATGAAGTCTCAATCCTGAATATCTACGGCCCTAATATAAAAGCACCCACTTATGTAAAAGAAATATTACTAAAACTCAAGGCAGACACCAAACCACACACACTAGTAGTAGGAGACTTCAACACACCTCTCTCACCAATGGACAGATCAATCAGACAGAAACCTAGTAGAGAATTAAGAGAATTGTTGAAGGTAATGAAGCAAATGGACTTAACAGACATCTATAGAACACTCAACCAAATAGGAAAGAATATACCTTCTTCTCTGCAGCTCATGGAACCTTCTCGAAAATTGACCACATACTCGGAAATAAAGGAAACCTCCACAGATACAAAAAAATATCAGTGTCCACCTGTGTCTTATCAGATCACCACGGATTAAAGTTAGTAGGCAACAACAATGCTACCCCCAGAAAGCCGACAAACTCATAGAAACTGAACAGTCAACTACTCAACCACACCTGGGTCAAGGAAGAAATTAAGAAAGAAATTAAAGTCTTCCTTGAATTTAATGAAAATAGGGAGACAACATACTCAAACCTATGGGACATGATGAAAGCAGTGCTAAGAGGAATGTTCATAGCACTAAGTGCCCACTTAATGAAAACGGAGAAAGTATACATTGGGGATTTAACAGCACACCTGAGAGCTCTAGAAAAAAAGAAGCAGACACGCCCAGGAGGAGTAGAAGACTGGAAATAATCAAACTGAGGGCAGAAATCAACAAAATAGAAACTCAGAAAACAGTCCAAAGAATCAATGAAACAAAAAGTTGGCTCTTGGAGAAAATCAACAAGATCGACAAACCCCTATCCAAATTAATTAAATGACAGAGAGAGAACACGCAAATAAATAAGATCAGAAATGAAAGGGGGAACATAACCACAGACACAGAGGAAATTCAGAGAATCATTAGATCTTACTACAAAAATCTGTATGCCACAAAACTGGAAAATGCAAAAGAAATGGACATTTTTTTAGATAAGTACCTTATACCAAAGCTAAACCAAGAACAGGTAAACCATCTAAATAGACCTGTTAGTCACGAAGAATTAGAAACTGTTATCAAAAATCACCCTTCCAAAAAAAGCCCAGGACCAGATGGTTTCAATGTGGAATTCTACCAGAACTTCCAAGAAGAGCTAATACCTATACTCCTTAATGTATTTCACAATATAGAAACAGAAGAGTCATTGCCAAATTCCTTTTATGAAGCTACAATTACCTTGATACCAAAACCACACAAAAACCCAACCAAGAAAGAGAATTACAGGCCTATATCACTCATGAACATCGGCGCAAAAATTCTCAATAAAATACTGGCAAACCTTTCCTCTTTGGGCACATAACACCATCCAGCTCAGTCTGTCTGGCGCTGGGGGCAAATCCTCAGGGCAAGTAGGCAGACGAGACTTCCTTTGTCTCTCCAGCCTGCCTGCATCAAGCAAGAACCTTCATCTAGCGATGGATGGAGACAGGGACAGAGACCCACACTGGAGCACCGGACTGAGCTCCCAAGGTTATAATGAGGAACAGAAGGAGAGAGAACATGAACAAGGAAGTCAGGACCATGAGGGGTGCACCCAACCACTGAGACAGGGGGGCCGATCTATTGGGAGCTCACCAAGGCCAGCTGGACTGCTACTGAAAAAAACATGGGATAAAACCGGACTCTCTTAATGTGGTGGACAATGAGAGCTGACGAGAGGCCAAGGAGAATGGCACAGGAACTTTCATCTGGCAATGGATCGAGAGAGAGACAGAGACCCAATTTGGATCAACCGTCTGAGCTCTTAAGGTCCAAATAAGGAGCAGAAGGAGGGAGAACATGAGCAAGGAAATCAGGACCACGAGGGGTGCACCCACCCACTGTGACAGTGGAACTGATTTATTGGGAGCCCACCAAGGCCAGCTGGTCTGGGACTGAATAAGCATGGGTTGAAACTGGACTCTCTGAACAAGGCGGACAATGAAGGCTGATGAGAAGCCAAGGACAATGGCACTAGGTTTCGATCCTAATACATGAACTGGCTTTGTGGGAGTGTAGCCTGTTTGGATGCTCACCTTCCTGGACCTAGATAGAAGTGGGAGGACCTTGGTCTTCATGTAGAGCAGGGAATTTGGACTGCTCCTCAGTATTGAGAGGGAGGGGGAGTGGACTAGGGGGAGGAGAAGTGGAGTGGGGATGGGGGAGGGGAGCGGGGGGAGGGGGCAATATGTGGGAGGAGGGGGAGGGAAATGGGAAACGGGGAGCAGTTGGAAATTTTAAGTAAAAAAGAATAAAAAATAAATAAATAAAAAAAAAATACTGGCAAACCGAATCCAAGAACACATTAGAAAAATTATCCATTAAGATCAAGTAGGCTTCATGCCAGAGATGTAGGGCTGGTTCAACATACGCAAATCTATCAATGTAATCCACCATATAAATAAACTGAAGGTAAAAACCATATGATCATTTTATTAGATGCTGAAAAAGCATTCGACAAAATTCAATACCCCTTTATGATAAAGGTCTTGGAGAGATTAGGGAATCAAGGGTCATACCTAAATATAATAAAAGCTATTTACAGCAAGCCGACAGCTAACATTAAATTAAACGGAGAAAAAAAGCCAACCCACTAAAATCAGGAACTTGACAAGGATGTCCACTCTCTCCATACCTCTTCAATATTGTGCTTGAAGTTCTAGCAATAGCAATAAGACAACATAAGGGGATCTAGGGGATTCGTATTGGAAAGGAAGAAGTTAACCTTTCATTATTTGCAGATAATATGATAGTATACATAAGCGACCCCAAAAACTCTACCAAAGAACTCCTACAGCTGACAAACACCTTTGGTAATGTGGCAGGATACAAGATCAATTCGAAAAAATCAGTTGCCTTCCTATACACTAAGGATATGGAAGCAGAGAGGGAAATCAGAGAAGCATCACCATTCACGATAGCCACAAATAGCATAAAATATCTTGGGGTAACTCTGACCAAGGAAATGAAAGATCTATTCAACAAGAACTTTAAGTCTTTGAAGAAAGAATTGAAGAGGACACCAGAAAATGGAAAAATCTCCCCTTGCTCTTGGATTGGGAGGATCAACATAGTAAAAATGGCAATTCTCCCAAAAGCAATCTATAGATTCAATGCAATCCCCATCAATATCCCATCAAAATTCTTCACAGATCTGGAGAAAATAATAATCAACTTCATATGGAAAAACAAAAAACCCAGGATAGCCAAAACAATCTTATACAATAAAGGATCGGCTGGAGACATTACCATCCCTGACTTCAAACTCTATTACAGAGCTACAGTATTGAAAACAGCTTGGTATTGCCATAAAAACAGAAAAGTCGATCAATGGAATCGAAGACCCTGACTTTACCCCACAAACCTATGAACACCTGATTTTTGATAAAGGAACTAAAAGTATACAACGGAAAAAAGAGCATTTTCAACAAATTGTGCTGGCAAAACTGGATGTCAATCTGTAGAAGAATGAAAATAGATCCATATCTATCACCATGCACAAAACTCAAGTCCAAATGGATTAAAGACCTCAATATCAGTCCAAACACACTGAACCTGATAGAAGAGAAAGTGGGAAGTACTCTACAACACATGGGCACAGGAGACCACTTCCTACGTATAACCCCAGCAGCACGGACACTAAGGGCATCATTGAATAAATGTAACCTCCTGAGACTGAGAAGCTTCTGTAAAGCAAAGGACATTGTCACTAAGACAAAAAGGCAACCCACTGACTGGGAGAAGATCTTCACCAACCCCGCAACTGACAAATGTCTGATCTCTAAAATATATAAAGAACTCAAGAAACTAGACCATAAAAGGCTAATCTACCCAATTATAAAATGGGACACTGAGCTGAACAGAAAATTCTCAACAGAAGAAGTTCAAATGGCCAAAAGACACTTAAGATCATGCTCAACTTCCTTAGCGATCAGGGAAATGCAAATCAAGACAACTTTAAGATACCATCTTACACCTGTCAGAATGGCTAAAATAAAAAACACCAATGATAGCCTTTGCTGGAGAGGTTGTGGAATAAGGGGTACACTCATCCATTGCTGGTGGGAATGCAAACTTGTGCAACCACTTTGGAAAGCAATATGGCGGTATCTCTGGAAATTCGGGATCAACCTACCCCTGGACCCAGCAATACCACTCTTTGGAATATACCCAAGAGATGCCCTATTATACAACAAAAGTATATGCTCAACTATGTTCATACAACGACTTCTTGAATTTTGCATACAAATGAATGGAAATAGAAAACACTATCCTGAGTGAGGTAAGCCAGACCCAAAAAGAGGAACATGGGATATACTCTTTCATATTTGGTTTCTAGCCATAAATAAAGGACATTGAGCCTATAATTCATGATCCTAGAGAAGCTAAATAAGAAGGTGAAGCCAAAGAAAAACATATAAGCATCCTCCTGAATATTAACCTTCATCATGTGATGAAAGGAGACAGAGACCCACATTGGAGCACCAGACTGAAATCTCCTGGTCCAAATCAGGAGCAGAAGGAGAGAGAGCACGAGCAAGGAACTCAGGACCGCGAGGGGTGCACCCACACACTGAGACAATGGGGATGTTCTATTGGGAACTCACCAAGGCCAGCTGGCCCGGGTATGAAAAAGCATGGAATAAAACCAGACTCGCTGAACATAGCAGACAATGAGGACTACTGAGAACTCAAGAACAATGGCAATGGGTTTTTGATCCTACTGCGCATACTGGCTTTGTGGGAGCCTAGGCAGTTTGGATGCTCACCTTACTAGACCTGGATGGAGGTGGGTGGTCCTTGGTCTTTGCACAGGGCAGGAAACCCTGATTGCTCTTTGTGCTGACGAGGGAGGGGGACTTGATTGGGGGAGGGGCAGGGAAAAGGGAGGCGGTGGCGGGGAGGAGGCAGAAATCGTTAATAAATAAATAAATTAATTAATTAAAAAAAAGAATTCCACCAGACTTCAAAAAGGAGCTAATGTCAATACTCTTCAAATTACCCTACGAAATAGAACCAGAAGGAATATTATCCAATTTCTTTATGTGGCCACAGTTACCCTGTTACCCAAACCACACAAAGACTCAACAAACAGAATTACAGATCATTTCCCTCATGAACATAGATGCAAAAAAACTTAATAAAGTACTTGTAAACTGAATTCAAGAACACATTCAAAATGTCATCCACCATTCCAGATATGCAGGGATGGTTCAACATATGAAAATCTGTCAATGCAATCCACCATATATATGAAGTGAAAGGAAAAAAAAACATATTTTTACCTCATTAGATCCTCAAAAAGCCTTTGACAAAATCTAACAACCTTTCATGATAAAAGGAATACAAGAAACATACCTAATCATAAATAAAGGCAGTTTATAGCAAGTTAACAGTACATCTCAAATTGAATGGAGAAACACTCAAAGCAATTTCACTAACTCAGTAACAAGACAAGTCTGCCTTCCATCTCCATATCTGTTCAATATAATGCTTGAAATTCTAACTAAAGTAGTAAGACAACAAAAGGAGATCCAGTGCTTCTATAGGGATATAGCAATAAAAACTGCATGGTTTTGGCATAAAAACAAACAGGTTGATGATCAATGGAATTGAACTGAAGATATATATGTAAATCCACACTCTTATGGATGCCTGATATTTCAAAAAGAAGCCACAATTATACAATGCAAAAAAAAGAAAGCATCTTTAATATTTGGTGCTGGTCTAACTGGAAATTAGCATGTAGAAGAATGCAATTTGTTCCATAACTATCACCCTGTACAAAGCTTAATATGTCCAAGTGGATCAAAGACTTCAACATAAAACCAAATACACTTATCCTAATAGAAGAGAAAGCGAGGAACATCCTTAAGCACATCAGCACAGGAGACAACTTTCTGAACAGAACACCAATAGTTCAGGCACTATGATCAACAATCAATAAGTGGTACCTCATAAAATGGAAAAGCTTCTCTGTAAATCAAAAGACATTATTGATAGGACAGAATGACAGCCTACAGAATAGGGAAGTATTTTCATCAACTCTACATCAGAGGGCTAATATCTAAATCAATAAAGAACTCGAGAAACTAGACACCAACAAACCAAATAATTCAATTAAAAATGGGGTACAGATCTAAGCAGACAATTCTAAACAGAGAAATCTTAAATGGCTGAGAAAAAATTAAGAACTGAACATCTTAACCGTTGGGGAGATTTGAATCAAAACGACTCTGAGATTCTGTCTTACCCCTGTCAGAATAGCTAAGATCAAAATCACTTATGACAACTCATGCAGGTGAGGATGTGGAACACGGGGAATACTCTTCCACTGGTGGCAGGAGGGATAACTTGTACATCCACCTTTAAAGTCAATATGGCAATTTCTCAGAAAATTGGGAATCCATCTACCTCAAGGTTCAGCTATACCACTCCTAGGTATATTTCCAAAAGATACTCCATCCTACAACAAAGATACTTCCTCAAGTATGTTTTTAACAGCTGTCTGTAATAACCAGAAACTGGAATCAAGCCAGATGCCCCTTAACTGAGGAATGGATAAAGAAGATATGATACATTTACACAATGGATTATTATTCAGCTGTCAAAATATAACATTATGAAATTTGCAGGCAAATGGATGGAACTAGAAGAAATCGTCCTTAGTGAGGTAACTCAGAACTAGAAAGACAAACATGGTATGTACTCACAAGTGGATACTTGCTGTAAATGACCCACAGACCCAGAGAGGCTAAGTAACAAGGAGGTTTCAAAGGGAATTGCACAAATAGCCCTGGGAAGGGGAAAGAGAATAGATGATGTGAGTGGACTGAGGGTGCATCAGGATGGGCACAGGAGGTTTGCAGCTGTGGGAAGGATGGAGGAACTAGTACTGGAAGAGACCATTGAAACTGGGGTACAATTTGGAAGAAAGTTAGAAACCTAGTGCCATGGAAACTCCAAGTAATCTATTAGGGTAACCCAAGCAAAGACTCCTAGTAATAGAGGATACAGGGACTGAACTGGTCCTCTCTTATAACCAGGCAAGACTTACACTGGAGGGATTGGGACACCGACCCCACCACAAAACCTTAAACCTACAACCTGTCTTGCCAGCAAGTCGTTCTGGGGTAAAAGTGAGATAATTGTGGGAGTGGCCAACCATTTACTGATCCAACTTGAGAGCCATGCCATGTGAGACACTCACCCTTGACATTGCATGGTGCTGAGGAAGCAGAATTTGGATGTCCCAGAAGCCTAGGATAGACCCAATCATGCCCAGAAAAAAGTATATTAATTAAATGTTTCCTAACTATATTCTGTTGTAGTTGTAGATTGGAGTCCAGCATAATGTTTTTCAGGGAGGCTTCACCCGTCCACTGATGCAAACAGATGCATAGACCCACAGCCAAATATTAAGTGGAACTAAGTGAAACCTGAGCAAGTAGTGGAGGAAGAATTATAGGAACCAAATGGGTCAAGGACTCCACAAGAAAACCCACAGAGTCAACATCCTGGACTCATAAGGGCTGCCTGAAACTGAGCCAATAATCAGAGAACCTGCATGGGTCTAACCTAGCTCCTATGCATATTTGTGATAGTTGTGTAGCTTAGTGTTTTTGTGGGACTTCTAACTAAGGGAGCAGGGACTGTCTTCGACTCTTTTGCCTACTTTTGTGACCCTTTTCCTCATACTGGGTTTCCTCATCCAGACTTAATATAAGGGGAAGCGCCTAGTCTCACTGCAACTTGATATAATATATTTATTTGATATTCCTGGAAGCCCTGCCCTTTTCTAAGGGAAATGGAGGAAGAGTGAATGAGAAGCAGGGGTTGGTAGTATTAACTGGGAGGAGAGGAAGGAGGAAAAACGCTCTTGGAATGTAATATATGAGAGAATAAGTTAATTTAAAGGAAATTAAAAATAGTTTGTGGATAATATGATCTTTTTTATATGCTCAGTAACTATATATTGTTGAGGCCCAATATTTTTTCAGTAGGGTGAGTGACATTTGTGACTTAATATTCATTTGCACATGTCCCTAGATCTATGTAGCATTTCTACTTCCTCGGATAACGACAATTTGGTTAAATTTTCTAAGGTCTTCTTTATCAGATCTGTACATGTATTTTTATTTATTGAAATCTTAAATTTTAATCCATTTAGAATAACTTTCAATTTTGCTCAGGAACCTAACATTTAAGATAACAAATTTATTGCTACAGACAGAATTTATTTGTGTAGTCATTGATAAACACACAGAGACATACAAACCTAGTGTAAGAATTAATGATGTGTCTGAGTATTTAATAAAAAAGAGGCTTATTTAGGTCACAGTTTTAGAAGTCCAAAATCATTGCAGTAGCATGAACTTTGGTGTGGGGAGGTTCATATTAGACAGCATTACATAAAAGAATCACAGATGAAGAGAGATGGTTCATGGTGAGAGATGACACAAAGCAAGGAGAAGATAGGCTTGGTCTTCTGTACCTTTCTTCTCCCTCAAGAACTTAAGCCAGAGCTGGGGATGTAGTTCAGTTAATATAGTTCTTGGTTAGCATATAGGTAGCACTAGGTTCGTTCTATATTGTTGTATAAAACAGGGCATAATGAGAGAGATTGTAATTCCAGTACTGTGGAGGTAGAGGATGCAGGAGGATCAGAAATTGAAGGTCATCACCATGTACATATTGATACCAAGATCAATCTGAGCTACTCAAGAAACTCTACCTCAGAAACAAACCAATCAAACCAACCAACCAAACAGAAAAGAATACATCCACTTTTGTGAGCCCTACTGTAACCTGTTGAGTCCAGCACAAACCCCTTCACAAGGTCAGCTCTGACTGTTACTCTCATCTACCAGGTACCACCTCTCAATGTTCCCATCATCTTTTGGAACTGTCAGACATGTTTTCACAAGAAGAACCTTTGGCAGATACACAAATATACACACACATATTACAGCAGTATATGCATATTACATGTATTATATACAATAATATTAAATATATTATCGAATATAGTATATTTATGGTTTATATATATGTATATATACAGAAATACATACATACAAATACATGCATACACACAGCTTGTAATGAACTTGTTTGAATTGGGAAAATGTCTTAATATATCCTTGATATAAGAAGTTCTCTCAAACCATGCTGTCCTATTTGCTTCTGGCATTCACGTCTTACCCTAAAGGGCCATTAGTAAGGAAATCAAAACTGACATAGAAGGGGAATTAGGATAAAAATACTATAGGAAATACAATTGTTGTTTTTTTCCCTGTGGAATTAAGTATCATGGTACTCATGGAAATAATACTTTAAGTCAGTTCACCAATGGTGACAAGTGAGTATATAGCAGTGGGAAAAGGTATGTGTTCAACTATAAAGGCAGCAGTTGTTGCTACAGATAATTTAGTACACTATTTAGTACCATTTGATTTATTGAGAGTAAAAGTGTAGCAGGCATTTTTTGGACTGCCAGCCACCAAATCATGACATGGTGACTTATTATTAATTACGAATGCCTGGCCTTAGCTTAAGATTGTTTCTAGCTAGCTTTTTTTTTTCCTTTAACTTAAATTAACCCATTTCTATTAATCTATGTGCTTCCCTGAGGCTTGTTGACCTCATCCACATATCGTCCATCCTGCTTTCCTGCTTCCTCTGTATCTGTATGGCTGGTCCCTGGCTGGCTGACCCTGGCAGGCTGGAAGGCACCCCTATTCTCTCTGTCAGCCCTGCCTATCCTTCCACTACCGAGATAAGGGCCATTTAGCTTTTTAATTGATTAATCAGGTATCCTAGATAGGGAAGGTGAAACAGCAACCCATCTTTAATAGTTAAACAAATGTAGCAAACTTTACATAGTTATACAATTATTCTGCAACACGAACAAATGTAATATAGTTTTACATAGTTAAATAAATACCCTATTATTTATGAAAGCTCTAGACTAGCTACCAGGTAGCAAATTGCAAAACATTTTGCATATTATGACAAGAAATTTAATCTTTTTTCCACAGAGGAAAAATGTAATATAACTTGTGTTTTCAAATGTTCATTCTCAGTGTGTATGCAGTATATAAGAGGCTCTGCTACAAATAGCCAAACCAATGAAGAGGTTTAATAAAAGATAATGTCTGTAAGAATGACAATCAAAATGATGTTGCTGAATAATATGAAAGATTCTGGACTATTTTGCTTAAGCTATTGGTCAGTATGGCAGCTGATCATGGGGCTTATTATTTATTAATTTCTTTTAAAGTGCCAGTGGTCAACTTGGTAAATAGATTTCTCCATAAAAAAGAGAACTCTAGGAGCAACATTTGAAATAGATAATTTGAGATATCTATGTAACCATGGAGTGGCATGTAAAATTTTGATTCTGAAGTTGAATACAGAAGTCTGACACAGCAGTAATCACTGGTCTAGATTTTATAGCCTTGCCTTAAATGTTTTCATACACTGAAATGATATTTAAAGGTTTTAACATGATAGATTCTCTGTTGTGTTTTTATCATAATACAAATGTTAAGAAGATTTGATATTAAATATACTATGAACACTGTTCACCCAGATGATATGATGGTCACAAAACGAGACTTTAGTTAATTAAGAAGACCAGCATGACATTTAAATTCCATTCTATTGTCTTAGCTGCTCTAGCTAGCTTTCCTCTGGAATAAGAAATCAATTAATTTTATTTTGTTTTCATGGTTTTATATACCTCCACTCTCAACAATAGTGCTCATTCTGAACTTTTTTCAATTGCATTTTAATAATCATTTCTGCCTTAAGAATTCATTTATTGTGCAAAGTCTTGTCCGCAATCATCTTCAATAACTTAGCTCTCCCTATTTTATAACAGGCTGATTTCTAATTCTGATATCCTCTTTCATTATCAGGTACTAGGGATTCAATAAGCAAAATGAGGAGTCATCAGGCAATGTGGATGCATTTTCAGTTATAAAATGAGTAACTCTGAGGGATTTATTGTGCAACACGGTGATTATAGTTACAATTACTGTACTCTATACTTAAAATCTATTATGGGAAAACACATTGAGTGTTCTCATGCTCCTTATCAAGCAACAGATATGCTAATTATTTTTACTGTGCTAAATTTCATATTGTCTACATGTATAAATCATATTGCTAAACCTGGATATATACAATTTTCATTTATCAATCATAATTTAATAAAGCTATTGGAAAGAAGGAAAAACAGTATATCCTCAAGAAACTTACAGTCAAATCAGAGGAAATATAATATGAGATAGTCTCAAAATTAAATTAACAAAGAAACACATACTGTGAGAAAAACCTCTGAGGAATTCTAGTATGGCAGGTTATAACTGTCTTCTTTGAACATGACATTTGAATTTAGCCTTGATAACGAGTGAAACACAGTGAAAAAAGCAAGGTTAGAAAGTCTCCAGAAGAGGATCATATCAATAACGGATTGTTGTATGAGAGAGTAAGTACTTTTATAAACAAAGAAACAAACAGATAAAAACTATGTAATTCAACGTGTCAATAAAACAAAGGTCTCATAATTTATTGATTTTAAAAATTATATGGAGAGCAGTGGGGAAGGAATACTATGTTTTAAATAGTTCTAAAATCAAATGTGGCATTTGAAAATATTTCTCCTATACTGTATAGAACAGTAAGAAGGGATAGTAGGGCATAAGTTTAGATATTAATATATTAATATAGTGATATTATTTAACACAGTAATCTATATAGCACTAAAAGTGAAATGAATCGAGGCCCAGTGGAACACAATTGTAATCCAAGTGTTTGAGAGGCTAAGGTAAGAGCACTGACAGTTCCAGGCAGAGTAAGACTTGATAAAAAGGAAAGGATGAAATGGGGAACTAGCAACGGACACAGAATAGAAATTCATTTGAAAAACAGAGATTATAGCCATATTCACATAAACACTATTATAATGTCCAAGGAAAGGCTATTAGGCTTGTTCAGAGATTTTTCAGAATCATCCTACAGAAAAACTCAAATATTCCATGATAAGTTTGACTTTAAAAAATATAATTCTTGAATTAAGAACCTTTAGTATCAAAAGAAATTTAAACCATAAATATAGCTCATGGAGAGACTAGGGATCTCATTTTTCTGATCCTTTTATCGTGTACAAATGCCAGGTTTTTTTTAAAATATAATTTAGTTTTAAAACAAACCATCTTGGAAGCTTGGCATTGCCTCCTTAGTCTAGTAAATGGGAGATACAATGAAAAGCAGAGGGCTCAGCAAGTACTGCCTAAGTTGTGGTCACTTTAACCATGTTTCCCACTATTATGGAAATGGGATAAATCAATTTTATGAACTGTCTTGTTATACTATATTTTATCAATTTCCACTCAAACCTCCATTATTTTATATTTTTTGCTTGTTTTAGGTTTATTTATTCCTTTTCCTCAGTGTCTTGAGACAAAAGGTATGAGCTGATATCTTTTTTAAAAGATGTGTGTGTGTGTGTGTGTGTGTCTTTGTATGTATGAGCATGTGTATAAGGGTTCTTGAAGAGCCCAGAAGTGATGACATCCCTTGAAGCTGCAGATTGTTGTCATTTCTGAATGTGGCTTGTAGAAACCAAACTGGGTCCTTCACAAGAACAGCAAGGGCTTGTAACTGCTCCACCATCTCTCCAGCCCCCTTTTCTTGGTTTTTAAACAGGCACTCATAGTTTAAAATTTTCTCTAAGCATTAATTTAGTAATGTCTTATAGATATTCATATATTTTTTCTTCATTTGCATTTTTATGTTCAACATGTTTTCTCTGTAGTTGAACTTTCAATTCTCCTGCCTCAGCAGTCCAAGTGGCTGGGATTGTAGACCTTCACCACCAGTTTTGGTGTTTTCAATATATATTCTAATTTCCCTTTTTAATTTCTTCTTTTGCACATTATTATACTATTTAATTTCCACAGATTTTATTTTCATATATTTCCTTGCTATTGATTTTTAACTTCATTTCATTGTGGTTAAAGTGTACACTTGATTCTATACTATTCTTTTTCTTCTTGCTAGTGCATGATCTAACATGGTGAATATTCTACATTCACCTGAGAAGAATGTCTGTTCTCCTACTTTTGGGTGGATTGTAGTGAAGATATATTTCTAGGACTATTTGCTTTTTAGTGTTCTTCAAGTTTTTAATCTTACTGTTAACTTTTCTCTAGTATCCTAACCACTACTGAAAGTAGTTATTGAAATCTCCAATTAGTATTTTGAATTGTTTATTGTATCTCTGTGACTTTTTGCTTCATGTATTTTTTGTGTTCTTAGATGATTATATGTTTGTGATTGTAATAACTTCCTATTACAATTAACCTTTTCATCATTAGAAAGCATTCTTTTTTTTTTCTTTTTTTTGATTTTTGAGACAGGGTTTTTCCATAGCTTTTGGTTCCTGTCCTCTCCCTCCCGAGTGCTGGGATTATAGGTGTGCGCCACCACCGCCCGGCTAGAAAGCATTCTTTTTTTTTTTTTTTTTTTAGCAGCACCAAATCATTTATTTTTAAAAATCAAAATAACAAAACTTACAAATTTTAACTGTACTTTCTTTTCTTTTTTCTTTTTATTGTTTATCTGGCCTGGGTCTGAAAAAGCATGGGATAAAACCGGACTTGCTGAACATAATGGACAATGAGGACTACTGAGAACTCAAGAACAATGGCAATGGGTTTTTGATCCTACTGCTTGTACTGGCTTGGTGGGAGCCTAGGCAGTTTGGATGCTCACCTTACTAGACCTGGATGGAGGTGGGTGGTCCTTGGACTTCCCACAGGGCAGGGAACCCGGATTACTCTTAGGGATGATGAGGGAGGGGGACTTGATGGGGGAGGGGGAGGGAAATGGGAGGTGGTGGTGGGGAGAAGGCAGAAATCTTTAATAAATAAATAAACAATAAATAGAAAGCATTCTTTATCCTGCATTTTTTAAAGTACATTTTGTTTGATACTTATATTTGCCACTTTAGTTTTCTAAGGTTTGCAATTTATATTTTATATCTTTCCCCATTTTTTTTAACTTTCAGTCTATCTGTTTATTTTTGAGATAGGGTTTATCATGTTTGCATTCTCAGGGTGAGTGGAATTGATGTCATTGCCATGTTCAGAAGTGGACCAAATCTGGAGGCAATGTAAAAAAGGAGATTGAAAAGAAACCTATTCTTCCTAGGTGATGACAGGCTGGAGATGACACCCTTTTCTTTTATTCCCTCTGGGCTGCAGGGACCTTAAGTTTAGAGCTTCTCCACACTCTCGTACTCAGGATAGAAGAGGAGGGACCAAGTGATTTAGGCATAGAAAGAGTCAGAGGAAGGAGGACATATTATTAATCAAGAAAGATGAGCATGGCATGCAGGCTTTAATGCCAGCACTGGAGAGGCAGAAGCCTGGGGATCTGTGTGTGCTTAAGGACAAAATGGTCTTTATAAAATAGTATTGGAAAACTCCCTCCATGCCCCCCCCCACCTCCCCACATGCCCTTACTATGATATCAGAGTGGTGGTCCAATCATTTGGCTACAGAATACAGTATAATTTATATAAGACTACCGATTGGCTGAAGGGCATAAGCCCACCCCTAAGATGACGTTTGTGTGCAGATAGTTTCCAGAGAAACCTCACTTAGTGCTGGAGGTTGGACAAGCAGAGTGCTGCTCCTTTATCATCCTTAAGAAAGAGCTAAATTTGGTAAACAATCGGGAGATTTGATCCTGGTTGTAGAACTAATTTAGACAACAGACTTCTGGGATGTGTTCCCAATCCATTTTCCCATGTAATACTAGAAAATCTGGGAATTCATTAATATTACTTAAATGAGTTCCAGAAAGAAAGGACCTCATGTTCGTGACCAACATTTTGGGGAAGGAGATGACATTGTGAAGCAGACACCAAGCTCCAGGCAGGTCAGAAAGGTAAGAAATCGGTCCTCAGAACAAAAATCAAATGAGTTGAGGAATCTTCAACCAGCTCTTTCAGGAAGACCACAGAATTGTCCTGCCACAAAAAGTCGCTCGGTGGAAAGAGGTCATTCCTATGAGAAAACCTGTAGAAGAGAGAAAATTCCTTCCCCTGAGAAGTATCATATTACAGATAAAGACCCACTGCTGAGAAGCACTGCTCTACAGTTAAGAGCACCTTGACTGAGAAGCTTTTGTTAGTTGAAAAACATCGTGCTACAGGGAAGAGTTCCTCTGCCAAGAAACACCAATCTGTTGAAAAAGGTCATACTATAGAGAAATTTTCCTCTGCCGGAAAGGACCCCTCTGATAGGCACCTCTCTGGGAAAAGGCGTCACTTTTCTGAGAAAAATCATTCATCAGAGAAGCGTCTCTTTGTTGAGCAAGATCTTCCTACAGAGAGAGGTCGCCTTATCAAGAAAAGTCATCTCATAGAAAAACGTCACTCTACAGAGGAACGTGGTTTGGCTGAGAGAGGCCGCTATGGTGAGGGAGGCTGCCCTATCATGAGAGGTCAACCTGCAAAGAAAGGACTTTCTACTAAGAAGAGTCTATCTACTGAGAAAAGTTACTTGAATGGGATAGGTCCCTCTACTGAGAATCATCACCCTGAAGAGCAAGACCTCCCAGTTAAGAAATTTATTTCTGCACAGAGAGATCACCAGGTAGAGAGAGGCCCCTCTGTGAAGAGAGGACTCTCTACAGAGTAAAATCACCTCATAGGGACAGTTCGGCCAGCTGAAAAAAGTCACCTGGCAGGGAAGGGTCGTTCATCAGAGAAGACTAGCTCTACAGTGGGAGGTCGCCTCATCAAAAGCTACCCCATAGAGGAGGGTCATTTATCTAAGAATGGCAACTCTGCAAGGAGAGAACCCTCTCCTAGGAAAGATCGCCGCACAGGGAGGCATCACCTCAGAAAAAGGTACCCTGAAGAGGAGGGTTACTCATTCGAGTTGGGTAACTCGGCTGGGAAAAGAACCTCTGCAGGTGAAGATCTCCCTGCAGGGAGAGGTCAATCCATCAAAAGCCACTCTGTCGAGAGTCACTTAGTGGAAAGTGGTAACTTGACAGCAAGAGGACACTCTGTAGGTGAAGATCTTCCTGAAGGGAGAGATCACCTCATCAAAATTCCCTCCGCAGATAAAGGCTATTCATCTGAGAATGGTAACTCAGCAAACAGCGGACCTTCTCCAAGCAAAGATCACCGCACAGGGAGGCGTCCCTCAGAAAAAGGTACCCTGAAGAGGAGGGTTACTCATTCCAGTGGGGTAACTCTGAGGAGAGAGGACCCTCTGCAGGCGAAGATCTCCCTGCAAAAAGAGGTCAATCCATCAAAAGCCACCCTGAAGAGGGTCACTTTTCTGAGAAAGGTAACTGCAAAGAGAGGGCGCTCTCCTGTGAAAGATTGCCACACGGGAAGACGGCATCTCAGAAAAATCTACCCTGCAGAGGAGGGTCATTCATTTAAGAAAGGTAACTCTGCAAAGAGAGCACTCTCTCTTGGAAAAAGAGCACTGCACAAGGAGCTGTCACCTCAGAAAAAGGTACCCTGAAAAAGAGGGTTACTCATTCAACAGGGTTAACTCTGAGGAGAGAGGACACTCTGTAAATAAAGATCATCCTGCATGGGGCACTCAATCCATCAAAAGCCGCCCTAAGAGTCACTCAGTGGAAATGGGTAACTTGACAGCGAGAGGAACCTCTGCAGGTGAAGATCGCCCTGTAGGGAGAGGTCATCCCATCAAAATTTCCCCTGCGGAGGAAATTAATTCATCTGAGAAGGGTAACTCATCAAATAACGGACCTTCTCCCAGGAAATATCGCCACACAGAGAGGCATCACATTAGAAAAAGTTACACCATAGAGGAGGGTTACTCATTCCAGTGGGGTAACTCTGAGGAGATAGGACACTCTTCAGGTGAACATCGTCCTACAGGGAGAGGTCAGCCTCAGAAGAAAAGCTGCCCTGCACAGGAGGGTCTGTCAGTGGAAAGGGGTAACTATGTGGAGAAAGGACCCTCTACATAGACAGTTGACCCAACAGGAAGACATAGGCCTCCAAAGAAAAGCCGACATGCAGAAAATCATCTATCTGCCAAGGAAAGTTGCCCTCCCCAAAAAAGCCGTCCTGCAGAGAAAAGTCTATCTTCCAGGAGATTCTGCTTTGCAGGGAAAGTGCACTCTGGGGAGAGCAGACACTTTGTTAACAAAAGATACCCTGCAAAGAGACAGCTCTCTGCTGAGAAAGGTCAGATTGAAAATAAAGGCAGCTGTTTTGAGAAAGTTTATTCTGAGGAAAGAGGTCACTCTTCCCAAAGCAGCTACACGGTTGAGAAAAGTAACAGAGTAGAGAACGGGTATCCTGTGGCGAAAGGTCATCACTATTCAGGATCCGCGCCTAACATGCCAGTGCCAAAGAACATACAGAATACACCAGAAAACAGAGTTGGCAATGGTTCCACCAGCACAGTATCACAGATTCCTCACCAGAATGTGCCTGGGACTGTCACCACTGGTCAGTCTCTGCAGGCACCGAAGATGAGATGGATATTTGAATTGAAGTTGCCTGAAGAGCTTAGGTCATGTCTTGTTGAGGACTGGGAACTGATAAACAAGCATAAGCAGTTACTCCAACTCCCTGCTGAGAAGAATGTAGATACTATTCTCGCGGAGTATGTCACTTTTGTGAAATCACAGGGAAAGGCTGATAATAGCGAATATTCTGTTGATGAGCTTGTATATGGAATAAGAGTGTATTTCGACAGGATGCTGGGCACCCAGCTGCTCTGCCAGTTTGAAAAACCCCAGTATGCCAAAATTCAACTGGCTTATCCTCATATTCCAGTGTCTCAGGTTTATGGGGCTCCACACCTCCTACAATTATTTGTTCAAATTGGGAGAGTATTTTCCCGTTTCCTCAGTAGGCACAGTGTTATGCGAGTGTCTAGATATATGCACTACTTCCTTAAATACCTAGCTGAGAATTCCACTTCTCTATTTAGTGCAAGCAATTACAAAGTGGCTTCTGCTGAGTATTGTTGCAAAGTCCTGTGACCACTCCCTGTTATAACCTGGATCAGTAAACATTTACCTGTTTGCTGTTTTCATTGTAATTGTTCTTGAAAATTGTCAAAGTATAACAGGGCTTAATATTACAGTTTGCTCATTGTTGTGAACAGGAATAAAATATTAAATGCTTTATCACTATTTCAGCAACAAATAAATGTTAACTAAAAAACAAAATCTTGTTCCCATGTCCATTCAGTTATATGGTATTATTGTTCCCATATTGTGTGAAACTCTTCAGTCTGTGTACTGTCACCTCCCTTTCCTAAATTCCCTAGTTGTCCCGCACTTCTAGAACATCTTTTAGGGCTGCTCTCACCTAGTTTAGCCTCTGATATTCGGCAAGAATAACCAGGAAGCAAAAGGAAGCGAATCTTTGTTCTCAGTCAACTTTCTTTTATTTATCCAGTCCAGGTCTTCCTTCATTTAAAAGATATTGTTTAATTGCAGTATGCTGTTGTTTGGTGAATCAATTCCTGATCTCACTATTGTAGTGAGATGGACAGAGGCCTAGAAATAGGAAGTGAAAAACTTCATTCTGGTGTTTCCTTAAATTCAATTTCTTTAATGGCAGTAAAATCATAATTTTAATTATTTGGGGGCATTTTAAAGATCAAAATAGGCAATAACAGGTATGAACAAAGAACTTAGCATTTATGATCATGCAGATGTTAATGTTTATTTCCCTCTTGAGTCTCACTAACTATAATCATAACATCTTTTAATTAATATTAATGTATATTATATACAATCTTATTCATTTAGTGATTCTGCTATCTTTACTTTATTTCTTGAGTATGTCTACAATAAGATGGCTTACTAGAGACCTCATCATGTCTGTCCAGGTAGGTTTATTCATTCATTTTGCTCAATCTCCTTGTACTCATTATCTTTATCACAGGATCTTTTACTGGAACAACCCAGTTTTCACAAGATAAGGAAAATAAATTTGAACCTAGGTGCCTGTTTCACTAGAACTCTAGCTACTAGAGATGAACAGTAGCCTAGCACATTTACATGCTTTCTGAACACAGAAATGAAATCCTAACAAGTAATGATGGGAAGAATGACAATGGGGAGGGGAGCTAAATGGTTGAAGCTACAGATAAAAGGCAAAGGGTGTAGCAGGTATATAGAAACCATAGAACTCAAGGACTGACTTTCTAGAATTTATGACAAATATTACATTTCTGATCTGTATTTGGATTGGATGAGGTGGAGGGGGTTACAGCAAATATTCATTTTTATTTTATAGGGCTGTAGTATACAGTGGGATTCACTTATTCACCACTACTCAACGAGGCGATTCCTAGAGTATCATGTCTCAACATAAACACATAAGACCAGCAAAACAAAAACAAAATGGGCTGTGTAGTTCATTAAGAATAGATTATAGTGCTGTTTAAATACATAGCACCAGTTTTTGAAATTAGCATGGTACTGGAAGCTTTTTTCCTGATATATATTGCAGTGGACTCTTAAATTCCAGAGGAGAAAAAAATACACAGAAACCATATAAGTCTTTTTACTGAAATTAACTTCCATCCCTGGAGTTAATTATAATCTTTAAGAACCTAAATCCACCCATATTGCTTATTTTTAAGATTTTTTTGCTGAAAGAGAAAGAATGGGTGGATGAGGGAGTACTCCTGTCAAACTTTGTCTGAAAAATTCATTCATATAAGCATGGACAATATAGCTGTCTATACATATAGGTTAGGTTCACAGATTATGAGGCCAAGACCCAGTATATTTAACATAAAGGTCAAAGAAAAAAAATTAATGATTTTGGAGCCTTGTGAGTGGAGTTATTAGTAATTAAGTTTCTTGCGGGTAAACATTTAGTTTAGGCTTTAGTTCCAACCAATATAAAACAAAGTAAAGTAATGGTGGCATGTATCACTTAAGGAAGCTATAAAATTGAACAGAACAATACACAAAGAATATTTAGCCAATATCTGCTATAGAGCAAGACTATATATATATATATATGCACACTAGCTCTCAGATAAATATTGGGTACATTTGGGTCAATGGAAAAACCAGAGGGATAATTGACATGAAAGTGGGTATTATTTTTTAAAACAGTGTGATCTGCCTATGTAATATTAGAATCGAATGAAACAGTGGAACTGTAGAGACCTTTTAACAGAGCTAAACATGGAGTGACAGTGTTGTTTTGCCCGATTTACATAAGACCTTAGTTGGTAATGCACAGTTCCTCCAATATGCTCAATATGAAGCATTTCCTCCTCCAGATAATAGACATAAATCTCTGCATTTAAATGCTCCTCAGAGTCAGAGATCAAGATAGAAATCCTTAGAATCACAGAGATTTGTGTCTATAAACTTGCTTATTATATTCACAATCAAGGAGCTTAGAAGGGGTACTGTCAGCTTTCAAACTGGAATCTTTTCATTACTTTTCCCTGTTGGGGTTGTAGAGCATGCTGTGAGTGACCTCCGGAGATTCCTCAAGCTATATGCAGACAGCAAATTGAATCTAAATGCTTTATTAGACACGTTTGTCTTTCAGCTAGTGGGAGTGAATGTCAACTCTACTGGAAAACATAAAATTTCTTGTGGAACTAGGTCCTGACCTTGAAAAAAAAAACCCTTAAATCAAAGTGTACAATTCAATTCTGAGTCATGTCCTTATTTGTTAAACATAGAGTACCAGTTTAAACGTGGATGACACACGTTATCTTAGACAAATAAGACTGAGCATGAAAAAGAAAGGAACTTCTCTTTTGATCATGCTGGACATAGTAAACAAGATGTTTATCATCAAAACCATAACATTAAAGCACCATGGTTAAGGAAATAACTTTTCTTAACCACTTTAGTATAAGATAGAAAATCACTTTCTCCACTTTTAATCCATAGTAAAAATCACAGAATGTTTAGTTATACCTTTTTACATAAATTTCTATAATAAAAAAGAATAATCCTGGAAATAAAGTTGAAGTTAATAATCAAATTACTTTTTAAAACTTTCAATATTTCACTCTACATATGTACTACTTGGGTCCTCCTCCCTTTTATGTGACAGGTCCTGGAACTCACTCAGTAGACCAGACTGACCTCTGACTCACAGAGATCTGCCTGCCAAGTGCTGGGATTGAAGGCATGTGCACTGCCTGGGGTCCTCCTTTTTTAATGTTGGGAATCATTGAGATTTTGAGGGCATGATAAATTATTGATGAAGCAGGACCTGAGGTGTCATTAGTTTTGCTCTTTTTTTCTATTGCAGGTAGGTCTATACTATAATTTGGGCACTGGTATAGTTAAAGCTATAACAATAGTACCTAAAATATTATGATATTTATGCTGAATACATAATGAACTCATTTGGGACTGGCAGGTTGTTAGAGATAAGATAAATATTTTCTTACAAATAATAAAATTTAGAGGTCAATATTGTTTTAGAAGAAGATGACAAGTAAAAAGGATCTCAAACTAGATATCAAGACACAGTCATGAAAATGAGTTATGGGTTGAAATATTAGATGTGGCCTGGTGATTTTCATCTAAATTACAGGACATCCCTATTTGATGAGTACTGTAGTAAGAAGTTTTCCTAAGACTGCCTTAGAAAGAACACAGAGAGCCAGAACAAAGGAGTCAGTGACATAGACAGCTCCTAAAGTTTTTAGAGATGGTGATCAAATGTCATTTCACCAAATATCATTTAGATTCTATTTTTCTCTTATACAAAAATTTAATGTATTAAATTCACAGAATAATTATAGTAAATAATATTGTATTTAATTTTGAAAGTTTTTTAAATTTATATTTTCACTTATTATTTTTAACCTGAGTATCTCAAAGAAAATTTTTCTGTCTGGCAATTTCATGCTACAGTATTCTTTGCCATGTTAACAAAAAATAATTCAATTGAATTTCAACTTTATGAGTCAAAACAAAACAATGGAATAGTTTATTTTGTTCAGTGTAGTAAAACTAACCTCCACACATATCTGAGAATCTGTTTTCTTCATTTTATTGAAAATGGATTTTCTTTCTCATATAATACATATTCTGATTATAGTTTTCCATTACTCTATTCCTCCGAGCTCCTCCATTTCCCCCTTCATTTTGGTCTCTCATTAGAGAGCAAACTGGAGTATAATTTTAAACCTATACTTTAACTATACAAGTGTCAGGCCTTCCTTTTGGAATCTGCTTTCTTGGACAGTAAAGTTATGCTTACTTTTAAAACTGTTAGTGAAATTTTAAACAACATGAGGAATACATGTTCAAGCCTTGCACTGTTAGCTGTTCTAGTTCTGGTCTTTGTTGTGGAGGAAGTTAAACAGTGTAAGGTTAAGGTAATTTTACTCCTTATCATTTAATTGGGGCTGCTCTTCTTCTACCAGCTTAGACCCAAAAGTACAGCCCTAACTGGGAGTTGGAAATCAAGCAATTAAACTGGCAAAAGACAGAGAAAAAAGGGAACTCCATCATCACAAAATGGATAATTATCATCGAAATACTGATGCTTTCACAGGCTATAACTGTCTGAGATGCTAGCAATGATGCCATTGTGTTTTTCCAGTTAAGCACAGATCACTTTTGAAGAAGCTGGCCTGAAACCAGGATCTCTCACTAAGAAAATATAATGTGTGACATATTTCCTAATATTTCAAACAGACTCACCTCACTGATGCAGTCTAACAGTATTTGAAAATTAGTTCCTTAATGACAATATTTGAAGGGATTTTGTAGTTACTCAAAACTTTGAAAGATCTTGAGGATGATCGAAAATGGCTTCTTACTTTGTTAAAATAATTCATGAAGGATCTTTATATCTTAAGCATAAAATCTTTCTCCTAGTCTATTAGAATTTGGCAGTAAGATTCAAATTAATGCAGTGTAGCTACAAAATCAACAGGGGGCCTTTATTATTTTCAGTAGAGCAATCACATTTTTTTTAATGCAGTACTGGTTACAGAATCCAGAACCTTGTGCATGCTAGGTGAACATCATATTCAGTTACCAATGTGCAATTTTCATTCTTATTACTGAAGAGCCAATGTATTTGATTCCATGGGCACTGATTTGCTTTATCTGCAGGGTTCATTCAAAGTAGAATCAGCTGCAAAAGCAACCCAAGCAGCCCAGGGGTTCAGAGAACAACTACCCCCACTATTCTGAAAGGCGATTAGTGAGCAAAAAGGGTATAAAGGAAGAAGAACATGAAATGTAGACCTCCCTTTCTTCTGTCCTCTTTACTTCAGATATAAGAAGTCCAGTTTTTAGGTATATAGGGAGAGATGAACAGGGTTGGAATTCAATGAATGTTAAACTGTTCTATTTTTAATTAACTTGAACCCTGTCTCCTATATCTGTGGCAGCATATAATTTTAAGGAAGGGGAAAAGCCATGGCTGTACCCATCTTAGGCTTTGAAATAACTAGGAAAGATTCTTCTGGCTCCTTAGTATTTAAAATACCATATAGAAAGCAACTGTATGGAAGTAATGGGGCTATGTTGAGGCCCATTAATGAAAGGTACCAACTGAGCTACTACACATGCTGAACTTTATATATTTCTTTCTCTTTATTTTATTCTTTAGTTCTTTTTTATTCTACTGTTGGTTTTTTCCTGATTTGTTATTCAAAACAATGAGACCTTGGATGTACCTTTCATGACCTTGGGAAGACATATGACTTCCTAAATTGTTTAAAGAAAGTGATGGAGGACACTGAGATAACCAGGACCTCTAAGTGATGGAGGAAGGTCATTGGCTAATAAAGAAACTGCCTTGGCCCATTTGATTGGCCAGCCTTTAGGTGGGTGGAGTAAACAGAACAGAATGCTGGGAGGAAGAGGAAGTGAGCTCAGATGCAGGGCAGCTCCTCTCAGGGCCAGACGCAATGAAGCAAGCCACCAGGTCAGACATGCTGAATCTTTCCCGGTAAGACTGGTGCTACACAGATTATTAGAGATGGGTTGATCGGGATATGAGAATTAGCCAGTAAGGGCTAGAGCTAATGGGACAAGCAGTGTTTAAAAGAATACAGTTTGTGTGTTGTTACTTCAGGGCATAAGCCAGCCAGGTGACCAGGAGCTGGGGCAGCAGGAACACAGCCCTCAGCTCCCACAACATCTAAGTCAACTGAGCAAAGTTCGCATGAGCTCACAGAGATTGAAGCAGTATGCACAGGACCTGTGTGTGTCTGCATTAAGTCCTCTGCATGTTTATTATGGCTTCCAGTTTGGTGTTGTTATGTGATTCTTGACTATGAGAACAAGTGTGTCTCTTATCCTTGTGACTTCTCTTGGGATCTTGTTCAATTTCAATGTGATGGTTTTTATTTTATCTTATATTTTATTTTCTTATGTTTGGCTGTTATCCCTTGGAAGTCTATTTTAATACATGTTTACAGAGTTGACCACATGACTGACAAAGCTCAAAATGCATTTTTTTCTTCTACACTGAGCATTGATTTAGTTAGTAGCACAACTAAAATAAGAATTTAGGATATTTGGGAGGTGAAGTAAGACACGGTCTATCTATGTAACCTTGAATAGCCTGAAACTCTCTATGTACACTAGTCTGGTTTCAAACTCAAAAAGTCATGCCTGGCTCTGCCTCCCAAGTATGTCAATACACCCAAGTAGAATGGAGGCTATTTTACTTCTGATACTGTACTTTCAGAATTGGATTTGAGTTCTGCTACCTCTAAAATTAATTACAGGAAGGATTGTTTTAATCAACAACAAACCTCTATGAACAGACTTTTTCTGTCTCTGTACAACATTCAATTGATTTTATATCTCTTGTCCTGACATAGCTACATCAAATTTTCCCACTTGGAACGTTCCTATTAAGAATGTTTTCTGTATGATTTATTTTGAAAATGCTAAGTGGAGTTCTGTACAGCATGAATGTTCTGAGGCCCAGCAGCTTGGGGATTAGAAACAATTCAGAGTGACATTTACGACCAGATTTGCTGCCTCTTTGCTACCATCTGTATACAGGCCTTCAGACCAATGCTAAGTCATATCTGGCAGGCTAGAACTATCCCTTATCTTCTCTAGAGAAACTTCATCCAAGCATTGCCATTCTCCCAATAACTGTCTGCTAGACTCACAGAGTACCCTGCTCGATAAAGACTGCCTGATTATTGTGCTTTTCACCTCCTTGAACTTTGTTCCAAAGTCCTTGGTCAGAAAAGACAGAGATTGATAATGCTGGAATATAAGGAAGTTCCTTTGGCAGTCACAACACTGGATTTCATTGGAACCCTCAGTGAGTTGCACAGAGCAGTAGGTGAAGCAGTAACCTTTCTCAAGCAACCAAGGCCAGATGCAACAGTATTCAAATTGCATTCCTAAGATCAACAGCATTGACCTCATTGTTGAACCTTTTAGAGGTATGATTTTTACCTCAAACTTACTGGATCAGAAACTTTAAGGCAGAAGGCTCATATTTTGCAGTTTTGTAATAAATTGATGCTTTCCTTTTGCATGATGAAATTTGAAAACTACTGACACAGGGCACTGGGTTCAAATCAATATTTGTGTCTTTTGTTCGTCCCCCAATGTGGCACTTTATATAAAAAGATGGCTACCATCAATTCTCCTGTTCAAGCATGCCTGTTTACAATGTAACTCTTGTTTTAAGGGATAATCATGATCCAATCTGTCATCTGAGCCCAAATAATAGGTGGGAATTAATCTCCAATAGCAGAATGCCTGCAGACAAGGCTGCAGGAAATAGGAAAAACAACAATCCTTTTCCAGAAGGTCCTGGGCTCTCATAAAAATTAGAACTTTTCTATCCAATGAAATTTCTCTGGGGCCTACTTGAAAAAAATGAAAACGAACCAGATGAATTCCACTGAGTGTTCAACCTATCTTTCTTTAAAGTTAATTGTATCAAGCGTTTTAAAAACAAAAGCAAAAGCAAAAACCCAGAAAGTTGTCTAATATGAGCCTGCTTCCTTATTCTAGCCCACTCTCTCTGCTAAACAGTCCCCGAAGGATCCTAAGAACTGGACTTGAAAGTCCCTGGCTTCAATCATCAGTCATACACCTGATTACCCTCCCCCAAGGTGCCCCGCCATCCAGTTGCACTGTCAAATAGAGAATAGTGGAAGTAATATATAAATGCCAAAGTTTAGTCATCCTGAGATCTTTAAGCTTCCACCCTCCTCATCTTAGAAGAAGACAGTTTTGAGAGCATGACAGAATAAAGCCAGATGAGTGGATGTATGTATGCCTACTAGAGTCTCACCTACCAGAGGATAAACGGATGTATGTCGGAGTGAGGACCTCTAGTGAACAGCCACCTCTCAAACATGCAAAGAAACAGTTTTGAATCTTCTTGCTCATCAGATACCAAATAATTGCATTCATATAGATTAGATTGGGTGGGATAATCACAATAACCATCCAGTTGATCACAGTACAAAATGGAGAGTCACAAAATCAAAAGTAAGTAAGTATTGCATTAGGTCACTACATTTTGGGGTAGTTTATGCAATAAGAGGTAATTGAGACACCCAGATGTATAGGATCATCAAAGCATATCAAACACTCAAACACTTGTTGAGAGCATGCCCATTTATCTTGTGAATTTGAACAATTTTTACAGCTTAGACAAGACCACTGCTTCATATTATATAATGGAAGTCAATAGCCACAGGGAAGCTTGCTTTAGTGTTTTATAAAGGCTACTTTGAGAAAAAAAAATCAAATCAAATCGAATCAAAAGCCAATTTGAACCCCAGTCTCCACACATGTAAAAGAAAAATATTCAACCAGATGACAATTTCAATGATTATGCCACGCTCAGCATTCTAGGTTTCTAAGAAATTCATCGAAAACTGATTTCAAGACACAATACAGGTCGCTATTATCCCCTTAGAAATCTAAGACCGCATTAAAGTAGCATTAACTACTTGCTTGCTGTCTTTGTTTTAGAATTTCCACTGTGTTGTGGGACAGAAAGATAGTGTAAGACACAGTAACAAAACAAAATGCCAATTGATGTAATTGGTTTAGAATCTGATCTCTCTTGTTTTGTAGCTGTGTGTCTTTAATCTAGCAATATTCCTTCTATGCCATGAGTTTTTACTTGTAAAAATGTTGTCCATTACCATGTTTACTTTACACTCATTTTGCGGATAAAAACCCAAGTGTAAAGGAAGCTATGCATGCAAGAGGGGGGTTTTGGGAACCCTTCACAATAAGTTATAAACCCTGCTGTATTGTAAAATAGTCTAGGGAATAATAATCATATAATCAAATCATATTTTAAATTATATTTTTTAAATAGTGCAGTTTAGATGAAATTACAATGTGTCACAAAGCCAAGAATACAAACAATTCTCAATTCTGATGAGTAAACTACCACAAGAGAAAAGCTGTCTTGGAATAAAAGCACATTCTGATTCCCTGTTGGTACTTTTCACCCAGCATTTGTGTGTTTAGTATGCTGACTTTATGCCCAGTTTTTGTCAGTTTGCTGGAGGAGATTAAAATTCCCTTTTAGAGAATGTTCCCCTCTCACTTCTCCAACTTTGGCCCTAGTGCTGCCAACTCTCACGAGTGGCTCAGAGCTGAGGACAAGGCCAGAATCCTCACATGAAGCAATCATAGCAGGAGTGACGGGGAAAAGGAGCCATAGATGGTGATGAAGTCCTCACTGAGGGGGAAAATACACGGAGCAGGTGCCCGACAGTACTGGCTTGCTTCCATGCTCTTTCTTCTTCTTTGTGGAGTCTCTGCTACAGGTTCAATGTCCTTTGTGATTACCACCCCACTTCCAATCTAGTACCTTACTCGGTGTGGCAGCTGTGACTTTGTGTCCCCCCCCATCATAATTTCTGTCCATACACAGACAATGTTCACTGTCTCGCATCACCTTTCTGATGCTTTCAGGCCAGACTAGCTTGCCTAGCTACACTTCAGAAAACAATGGCCCCCATCTCTGCTCACTTCCCCATTTTCTTCCCCTTTCATTTTCTCTGAAGCTATGTTTATCATACTATAGTGTCTGCTGGGACACCTGGAAAGACTATTAAAATGTAGATAGGTTTGAAAGGGCTAGCGCAAGGTTTTGACTTTCTGCCTGTCTGTCCTAAACCATTTGGCATTAATCGGTAGACTATCTCTCTCTCAGAGCGCTTATAATTGAGATAATGCATTTTCTTTTCATTAGCTTTTCACCTTTCTCTTCCAGATTGACTGTGCTTTATAAAATGAGAGACTAACTTATTTTATGGAGAATTCTCAGCACTTTGTCTGATGCCCAATACACAGAAGTTGCTCCATATATATTGATTAAATAGATTAACTATATATGTTCTTTTTTTAATATATATTCTTATAAACCAAAACTTTCTTTAAATGTATTTCCAGTTAGAAACCCCATCATACCATTTAGGAATGCAGCATATTAAACAGGTTTTTATTGTTCCCTGGCTTTGGTTATTCCTGTAAGATTCAGAGTACCTTATGTAGAAATATAAACCCTTAATTTTCACAAGTTGATAAAAAATATCATTCAACACATTATCTTCACATCATCACAGACTATGCAACATACCAATAACATCTAGAAAACAAACACCAATAAAGAATTGCATTTTTACAGAGAGAACCAAAAGTTAGAGTTCGTGAAAGAAAATAAAAATGACATAATTTATTCACTAGAACCTTGATATAGTAATTTTGGTGCACCATGTTGACAAAAGCAAAAAACAAACAAAAAAACACAAATAAAACCCTACAAGGCTTGTACAACTTTTTCATTACATCTGTGTCATTACACCTTCAACTTGATGCTCATTCTTAGATACTAGGGACGTGGTGGTTTGTTGAGTTTCCTTATGAAGAATCACCTTCAGCTTTAGTTAAAAACTAATCCCATAAATCCTCTGCCTCCAAAGAATCAGAAATACAAAGGAGAGGTCCTCTCCTGGCAATTTTGTATGGCTCCACAGAACCAGCCAGCTTTGATGCTCTTAAGGAACAAGCTAAAGTATCTTTTAAAGCCATTATGGCTTTTCCTTACATGGCCTCCTTTTTTCATTGAAATTAGATCTTCAGAAAATACGGCCTGTAAACATCTCAGTGTCTAAGGGACCCACCCAAAGACCTTTTGCATAATACATAAAATAAATGTTTACTTCTTTCTGCAGATTCAGAAACCAATTTACCTTTTCAGTCAGAGATAACCTCATAGCCATGGTTTTGAGCAAACAGCTAAAGCAAAAGTGAAACCGTGGGATACAATGTACTTACAGGCTCCAATAGGGGGCAATCCAGGGACACGATCAGGCTGCTTTGTCTTCAGCTCCCGAAGTAAATGGTTTACAGCCTCCCACTCAGATCTCAAATCTTCTAACTTCCTCTTTAATAGAAAAAAAAAAAATACATGTTACTGATTTCACCAACACTTCTAATACAACTTACCTCATTGATTTATTAATTTCTTTTGTGAGTATATACTTTATGAAGAACATGTCTATGAGTTTAGTTACCCCAGCTAAGTAAAAAAAAAAATGGGTGTCGTAGCTTGCATCTGTGATCCTGGGTCCTTTGTGCAGGCATAGGTGGATCCCACAAGCTCCTTGCAGTCATTCTAGCCAGTCCATGAGCCTCAGGCTTAGTGAAAGAGCCTTCCCAAAATAATCCATGGTAGAGAAGTGACAGAGGATGCAGCCAATACTGACTTTTGGCTTCCATGTGTGCCCACATAAGCAGGTGCACACACATAAACACATACAAATGTAAATGAACTGTAATTCTAAACTCTTTGAATTTAAGATTTTTAAAATTTTAAAGTCGTGTCTCTTGAGAATGCTTGGCATTTAACAACTATGACTGTATATACATAGACATGGCTGTGGCCACTGCAACTGCACCATTTCATCCGATGTTTCCCTATATAAATGTATATAATGTATGTGAAGCCTACAGGTGAACTTAAAATCTCAAATGTACTGCTTAGTTGCTGCAAGATACTGAGCAAGCATAAACTGATGCCTCTGCTCAAATAGTTCATCAGAATTGACTCAGCTCATGCTTGAGCCTTCATAATAATTTCTGTTTCAATTGCTTATTTTGAATAGCAAATGAATTTGGTTGATATGCTCAAATAATCATAAGGATGTATGCTGTGGAGGCTTCTAGATGTAGTCAAGGAGAATTTGGCTAAACAGAGAATTTTAAGAGGTAGTTGGGAACAGGCCTAAGCTAAGACTAAGGTATTATACTTAATAATAAGTCTCTGTGTCATTATTTTGGAACTTGCGGTCCAAAGAATGTCTGACTGTAGTTGTCACACTCCTTGGAGGCTGTACATCCAAACAAAAAGCCAATGAACAGTTGGCTAACTATCTGGCGAGGGAATAGGTGGAAATATTTGCCACAGCATGGCCTGTAACTTCCCAGAGTTGGGGCAGTTAATGTAGTTCCTGGCCTGTGACTGTGGGCAGAAGGCTAGGTAGGCTCTCACAGTCCTAAGGGAGGCAGAGCCAGCAGTCAACACTATGTTCTAAGCTGAGCCACAAAAGGAGCATGCAGATACCTGGAAGGACTTGGCAACATATTCCTGAGCCACAGCATGCAGAACACCAGATCCAGACTGAGAAAAACATCTAAAACAGGTAAAGTATGCTTGAAAACGTGTTTAGGTGATGAGGAAAGAAAAAAATGGGCATAGACAATCATAAAAAAATAGTTTAAAAATAGTAAAGTGAGGTCTTTAAAAAGATAGTAAAGTAATATGAATAGATCAAGAATAAGATACAATAATAAGAATGAAATAAGAAACACCATAACACAAGCCATCTAAATCCTGTAAAGTGCTTTATTGATTTTGAATTTTATAAATGCTAATGACTAAAAAGCAACAGGTGCTTATAGACATTGGATTGTGGAAAACTACTACATTAATTCAGCCTGTATATTTTAATAACATCTTAACTTCAGAATGAAAGTTGAGATATGTACTGCACTGGGAGAGAAGTTATGACTTTGTTTTCACAGGAAACAAAAAGCTATGGATTTCTTAAAAATTAATAAAGATTATATCTGACCAGACAAGACCACCTGAAAATCATGGCTGCAGACATGAAGGAGGAAATTAAGAAAAAACTACAAGACAGGTGATATTTATGCTGATCCCTTGACATGCAAAAATCTCTGAGATTGGATGAGTCTGACAAGTCTTGTTGGGTGCGAAGTGCTCATAATGACTTATTTTTACATGGTATCCTTTCATGTGGCATGGATGAAGATTTATATTACAGTGTGATTATGCATCTCAAGCAGCCTTAAACTTCACAGATGCATTTTACCTGCTCAAACATAGAACAGAGAATCATCTTCAGCTAATTTATGCACACTGTTAGTGCATACTTGTGTTAATGCAGATATGTATGTTACCTTTAAAAGTTTGTCTTCACAAAAAAAAGAACACACACCAATGAAGACAAGTAGGCCAGTTGATCCAACCTCTTAGAATGCCTCTGTTGCAGTTTATTCAAAAATCTGCATCCAGAACAACTTCGAAGTGATTAGCTGAGAAGGTTCAGCCTTACAGTCTTCCCCAATTAGAATTTCTGTTTAGCTCTGAACTTTCCCATTACACAGAGTCTGGACAACAAATGATACAGCTAACTCTTCAATGTCATCACACCCAAACGATATAAAGTAATTTTAAGAATGTTTGTCCACTTTTGCAAGGGGTGGGTTTTGGTCAATTGGTGGGTTATTGATATTTGTCATATTTAAGGAGATTAGTTGCAAGTTGTTATTGGTTGTGGTCAGATAGGAAACTAAACAAAGGAGTTTAGATTAAATTTTTTTTCTTTTCTCTTTCCTCTATTCTTCTTTCTCTCCTATGTAGTGAAAAAAGTCAGGGGGATATAAGAATGTTAGGATAAAAAGGTAGTTTATTAAAACTACTTTTAAACTAAAAAACAACTAATATTTTACATTTGTACAGATTTTTTGCATGTTGATATAAATTCAAAGTTATTTTTGTTTTATATATATATATACATATATATATGTGTGTGTGTGTGTGTGTGTGTGTGTGTGTATGTATGCTTCTATTCTTGTATAAGGTATTGTACCTATGCAGCTTATTTAAAATGTAAGTTATAGTCCTTGAAAGATAGTATAAACTATTTAAGATAATTATGAAATGGTGGTTAGTAGTTAAACATCTATAATAATCAAACATGCAGTCATTTAGGTATGTTTTCAAGATTATGTATGATATATTTTAGATAGATAAGTTTTCTTTAAACACTTCAGACATCTACAGAATATGACACTTAAAATGTTTTAATAACAAAAGGCTTTTCTTTTTTTTTATTTTTTTATTTTTTTAACAAAAGGCTTTTCATGACAGTGAAATACGTCTGTTCCTCACAGCACCAATCTACTTAAGAGAAGATGTGGGCATCAGAGAACCTCCCTATGGAGTTTTCTTTAAATGAAGAAAAGCTGGCCCCTAGGCAAGAAACTGCCTTTGCCTTGACTGATGACAGTATCCTTTAAAAATTGGACAACCAGGACACAAAGAAGTCAACTACCAAGAGAAAGTAGGCTGGTCCTTAAAAATTCCTGCTTTACAAAAAAGTTTGTTAGATTTTCTAGGCATATAGACCAAAGATGGATGCCTCATGATTGCAGAAAAAACTTGGGTGACTGTCCAAGAAGCCTGATGCTTCTGTCATTTATATGATTTTGAAGTTGCTTTCTATGCATTTCTTGTTTAATCAAATATTTTCATCATTCTATTTCTCTGATGGTGTTGAATAATAATAAATAGCTATAGTTTTACAGTTTTTCATGTTACCAAATTCAGAAAAGAAACTTACAAAAGAGATGTAAAGTTTATAAATATTAAGAAACATAAAAACTTAAGTTGTTTATCTGAGAAAATGTTTTAAGGTCTAAAATATATTTTATATTGGTCCTACAAGTTATGAGAGAAAGTGATTTGGGCTTAAAGTTTGGACTCACCAAGATAGGATAGATAATAGAGTACTTTCTCTAAAGTTGCCAAATACAAATGGGTTGGACATTATGAATATAATTTTTACCTGATAATTGTTCATATTTTATATAGCTTTACTCTGTTAGAATTAAAACGTTTTCTTTTTATTTGGACAAAGAGGGAGAAATGTTGTGGGATAATACTTCTGTACACTGTGAAGATGTAACTGTTTTAACTGATCTGCCAAAGACATTTTCTGATTGGTTTAATAGAGAGCTGAACAGCCAGTAGCTAGGCAGGAGAGGATAGAAAGAACTTTTGGGCAGAGAGAGAAACTCAAGGCAGGAATCTAAGAGTCAGAGACTCACCAGTGAGATGCAGAGGAAGCAGGTTGTACAGTATGGTGGAGAGATAACAAGCTACTGCCAGAATATAGATTAATATAAACAGGTTCATTTGAGTTTTAAGAGATAGTTGAGAACAAGTCTAAGCTTCAACCAAGCTTTCATACTTAGTAGTAAGTCTCCATGTTATTAGCTGGGAACAGGCCGGCTAATAAAAGTATAACTACACCCAGGGAATTTAACAGAATCACATGGGTATTCTGCTTATTTTCCCCCTTAGTGAGAACTTCATTATCATCTATGGCTCCTTGCCCCCCTCACTCCTGCTATGATTGCTTCAAGCGAGGATTCCGGCCTTGTCCTCAGTTCTGAGCCACTCGTGAGAGTTGGCAGCACTAGGGCCAAAGTACTGCAAATATCACCAAAATATGTAAGCTTTATGTATTAGTAATATTGATATGAAGTGTTTATTGTAGGGAGTTTTATTTGTCATTTCTGGGAGCTTCCAAATCATGACATAGAGACTTATTATTAATTATGAAAGCTAGGCGTATAGCTTAGGCTCATTTCTAACTATCTCTTATAACTTAAACTAGCAAATTTGTATTAGTTTACTTTTTGACTTGTGGCTTTAATTAAATTATACATTCAGCAGGTCTTTGAAGTTTTTTTTTTCTCCTTTTTTTTTTTTTTGGTTTTTCAAGACAGGGTTTCTCTGTGGTTTTGGAGCCTATCTTTGAAGTTTTTGAAGACTATCTGTCTATCTAAAATATGTCTCTGCTTGACCTTGAAAAGATACCTAAAATGACTACAAATTGATTATTATAAGTAACTGATAACTTGCATTTTTTTTATTACCTGAATAGTTTGTAACATTAACTTTCAAGGTCTATAAATTCACATTACATTGTTAAGTGAGTTACATAGGTAGAATACCTTAAACAACAGTATAGATGTATGTACAGTTTGTTCTAACAAAAATAACCTTAAATTTGTATCAATACATAAAAATTTCTTTTTTTTTTGGTTTTTCGAGACAGGGTTTCTCTGTGGTTTTGGAGCCTGTCCTGGAACTAGCTCTTGTAGACCAGGCTGGTCTCGAACTCACAGAGATCCGCCTGCCTCTGCCTCCTGAGTGCAGGGATTAAAGGCGTGCGCCACCACTGCCCGGCTCACATAAAAATTTCTTAAACAAGAGTAGAATTATATACACGGTATAACAAAAATAAAATTAAATTTGTATCTCTATATAAAAATCCATACCGATATAAAATATTTAAGACTAATAGTTGGTTTTTAGTTTAAAATTAGATTCAATAATCTACATTTTTATCATATTATTTCTATATCACACTTTTTTCTTCTCAGAATAAGATTACTGAATTTAATCCCCTTTTCTCAGCTTTTGTTCTTGACCATGACCAATAACAATTTATAACTTACCTTCCTAAACAATAACAAACATCCATAACCAACTGAATGACCAATCCAAGTGACACTTCTTCATGGTGTACAAAAAGATTATTGCATTACAGTTTTATTTTATATATTTTTTTAAAAATTTTTATTTTTTTATTTATTATGTATGCAATATTCTGTTTGTGTGTATGTCTACAGGCCAGAAGAGGGCACCAGACCTCATTACAGATGGCTGTGAGCCACCATGTGGTTGCCGGGAATTGAACTCAGGACCTTTGGAAGAGCAGGCAATGTTCTTAACCTCTGAGCTATCTCTCCAGCCCTATTTTATATTTTTAAACTTCTAATTAAATTTATTTTTTTCATGCAAGATCTCATGTTATCAAGGGTTGCCTTGAACTCACGAAATATTCAGGGCTAACCTTGAATTGGTCTACCTGCTTTCCATTCCAAATGCTTGGATTGTGAGTATACACTATCATGATCTGTTGTATGTAGAGTTAAGGAACATATCCAGCCCTTCATAAATGTTAGGCAAATACTCTATATTCCCAGCTACCACATGAAACATTGGAATAAAACTGTTTAAAAATGTGAAAAAACAAAATTTGTAAATAATTGTTATTTTGTAGAATTTAAGATAGAATTATGAAAATATCAGATTACTTTAAAGTATTCATATGACTGTCAAAAATTTATGTTTACAATTTTCTCAAATGTCACCTTCAATGTGGGAAAAGTAGACTAATTCTCATGCTCAAATATTATGATTAGCACTCATTATAATTCTTTTAAGAATTATTTTTATTTAATAATCATTTGTGTTTGTGTTTGCGTTATTTATCTACAGATTTCAACAGAACCCGGAAAGGGGTATCAGATTCCCCTAGAACTAAAGGTATAGGTGATTGAAAGCTACCTGAAATGGCTGCTGGAAACCTTGTGGTCCTCCAGCATAGCAACAAGTGGTCTTAAGCTCTGAGCCATCTCTCCACGTTTATGAAAATTTAGAAGAAATCCTAGTAAAATTGACAGATTAAGAAAAAAAAAACAGTAAGGAGACTAAGTAGGGTTGACCCTGTGTCTCGATCTCAGCACTGTTTTGGGAGAGGAATTCAGAAGTTAAGCCAGGTAATATTTTTGAAATAAAACGTGGAGGTACCAAAAACAATTTCCTAAGAAATGGACATTCTAAAATGTTTCCTTAATGATAAAGTCTGAAAATGGTAGAAAGACCATATACATAGACAACAGAATCTTACATAAATAACTTTGAGGAATACGTTTAGTTACTTTAAAAATAATTATATGCATATCCATTAGTGTATGTGCAGATGTGTGAAGCTGGAGATAGAGGCCAGTAAAGGGTGTCAGATACCCTAAAGTTGAAGTTACTGGCAGTTGTGTATCACCCAGTGTGGATACTAGGAACTAAACTGATGTCTTCTGGAAGAGCAGCACGAATTTTTCCAGTCTCCTCATTTTTCTTTTTAAGGAAATCACTCTGCCTGCTATTAGTTATTTCCAAATACAGTCTTCCAAAGGTAATCGAAATCAAATTTTCATCATAAAAAATGTATTCCAGACTAGGAAGTCCAGTTTTATTTCCAATAGATGCATAAGAAGTCTCAAAATTAATGAAAAGCTAGAGAGATTTTTAATTTAAAATATATCACACTTTAACACGGGTTTAGTGTTGAAATGGCTTTTTTTTTTTTTTGGTGTCAGAGTAGTAGATCAGCCTTCAGAAACACCAACAGCAACCTTTAAAGAAGAAGCATTCAACTTATGCTCACAGATTTCTGAATTAACTCTTAGATGTCATATTCTGAACTGTGAGACTATTTTTTGTGAGATTTTGGTGTTTCAGGATCCTACAAAACTGCAGCTAATTTTTAAGTATTTTCTAAGTAATGGTCCATATCAAGAGGTGTGGCTCCAAAGTAGAATAGTTGCTCAACATGTATAGTCCCCTGAGTGTTCCATGCCTAGTATGGAAAAACAAAACAAAATGCTACAAGACAACCATTTCTCTACATCTGATATCTCTACATCTGTCATACCCCTTACTCCCATCAATATGATATTCTTCTTTCTCTACAAATCACATAACTGTAGCCATGCTTTTTTTCTCAAATTTTACCTCTCCCAAATGAGCTGAACTCTCAGGAAATGGAGAAGTAGGAAAGGTGGGAAGGAAGAATAATATTGACTTACAAGATGTCTTTAAGGAAAGTGTGTGTGGGGAGGGGAGACAAGTTGTATGGCTTTGTTTTTTTCTGTATCAACCCTCCATTTACTTCACTAAGAAACATCAGAACTGGATAGAGCCAGCCATAGAGCCCAGTTCTCATCTCAAAGCAACCTTGGGACTGAGTGTATAGGTGGAAGTGAGATTAAGTTAAGCAACACTGGTTGTATTATTTTATATATGAGAAAAGCAAAATTGTCTACATCTTGAAGGAAGGATTTTTCTATTATGCAAAAGCAGAAAGTAAAGCAAAATTAAATGTTCATTTGTGAATCATAAGAAAGGGTGTTAATCCTCAACTCATTGTCATACCCATATGGCATTAAGTTGTTGACGATCCATCAAGAATAGATAGAATGGACTTATCTTTTGGAGGCTCAAAGGTCCTCATATTCACAGAGAAGCACTAAGAGATGCAGGGATGTTAATCATGTAGGGGTGTCTCATTAATGGAGAAGATAGAAGTCACACACCTATGTTCCATCCAGAAAGCTGAGAGCGGTGGTTTTTCATTACGTGGTGACCATTTTGCTGTAGAGGCAGATCTCAGCCTAATTCCCCAGAATGATTATCCCAGACTCTTTCCTCCCTTGACCATTATCCATCTTTAGGGTAGATGTCACAAGTACTTTATGACCTGCTGACTTCTATGTTATTGATCAGAGACCACACTAGATTCTAGGTCGTTTATCTATAGAACCTGCACTCATGGTCACATGTACTTTGTAAAAGAGGTTGTACGTAGTCACACTTTAAACCTTATTGTATGCCTGCAATTGGACTGATTGTTATCCGGAAAACTTTTCCAAAATTGTACTGTGTTTTAAATTTGTCAACAGTGAACCACTTGGAATTAGACTCCCAATGTCTGATCCAGGTTGATGAAATCAGTCTTCACCTGGTTTTCATTCTTATCTCTCCCCATGGTTCACCTCCCTGAACAACACCTGCAGGGACTCCCACACTTATCCTCTAGCTGATATGGTTACTTCATGGCTCATTAGAATGAGGATCTCTGTGGTAACCACCCTGGAGACTTAACAAGTTTGGTAACTAACCTGTATGCCCTTTGGAAACTGCTGCTCTTAGAACTGCCCCTAAGTATGCAGTCCAAACCCCAAAAATATTTATTTCATTTTTAAAAGGATTATATCAAATCTGACATTGTATGTAAATAACTTTCTTGAATTTTTGAAGTAGATATAATCTTATTATTGTATAGATAAATTTTACTATTTCCAGAGAAAGCTGTGCTTTTTTGCAACTGGTGGTTTGCCATTAGATTCAAAACCCAACTTTAAATTTATCTAATGAAAACTTTCATGTAAACTGTGGGGAAAACAAGCAATTCTGGTGACCTAAATCTTGGCTCAAGTACAAGGAAACTAAGCAGTAAGCTTACAATAGAATCTAAGTTCTGGTAATACCATTTGCAAAGACAAACTGCTTCTGTATAATGAGGTTATTGACCTGCACAGTTTTAGAATGGTTTTGAATGTGAGAGTAAGGCTCCCTAAATCTCAGCCATCAACATTAGTTGAGAAACCAAAACTGATCAATAAACATCCGCCATTTACAGGCTCTCAGGAACCTTTATCACAGTGGAAGCCATTACAATTTTGGCCAGACACTGAGAATAAGGTAAACGCTACCTAACATTTACTTATCATCTATCACTGGCTTCTCGTTTGCAAATGGAAACCATTGATTAGGTGTTTGTTTGTTTGAACTGACCTAGCTTTCTGTTTCTCTTCTCAGGTAAGATTCTGTGATTAAATGTACCCTGGACTTCAAAATGAACACGCAAAAATAAAACAAGTAGAAAGCTTTCACCCAGGCTGACTTTTTACTGGACAAAATGCAATTACATGATATTTCCCTAAAAATTCCTGACCCAATAAAGTACTAAAGCCTGAATGCATGTTTTCTCTTCTTTCATAAGAAATAGCAACAGAGCAAAGAAAGGTCATAGACTATATTGTGAGTCTTTACAGCTGTTGAAGACAGTGGGATGCAATGGCTTGCTTTAAATTAAAGCAAACAATATGAAGAGTATCAAGGCTGGCAAGCAAAACAATAAAACCCCCAAAGAATTTAATCTACCTTGAAGGTGGACCTACTTTTCATATTGATGGTACCATACTGCAGCAGAAATGAGTCCTCTAATGCAATGGCTTGTTAATAGGCTTAAGATCACAATATAGAAATAGGAAATGTTGATCAAAAAGAGAGCTTTACCTCTGCAATTGTAGCATGGTTAATATTTCCTTACAAATTATTTCAATGATTATAAATAGAGCTTGTCAATGGCAAGTGTCCAACAAGAGAAGTATAACCCATTATGGGGTAATAGATATTGCTAGAGGTTGCTTCATTACCTTCACTGGCTGAGTGCTTGGTTTTTCCTTGTACAAATGCTGTCCTTCAGACAACAGCCTTTCCACATCCGGTTGTTTAGCTTGAACTGTGACTTCTGTTTCCTGGGGAAAAGAATCCACACAGTGCAGATTAGCTTCACAGTTAGCAATAAAACTCCTAAATTTAAATATACCCTTGGAGACTCCACATGTATTGCAGATCAATTTCTGCATGGTAAACAGGAGCAGAAAATGTAGCTTTTGATGAAGAGAAAATAAATAGAGGTTCTTATGAAATAAACTAGCATTAAAACAATCCAAGATCTTGAGTTGTGTCGTGGTAATATTGTGGACAAACACAGACAGTATGCATTTTTTAAAAAGCAAAATGCAATAATAAGCATAATTTATCACTATAATCGATCCATATAAATAGCAGATTTAACATTAATAATACTCATAATGCTAATGTTTACTGTACCTTACAGACTCCTCATCATATAGATTTCTGTTTTGAAATCAGATCTAAAGTATCCACATCTGTCTGTCTCTGTCCTTCTCCATCTCTCTCTCCCTCACATACACCCTTTCTCTACATGTGAGTATATTTGTAAGAGAACCCCCCAATTTTTTCCATGTTATTGTTGAAATGAAGTTTCTTTCCAAACAATAAACATAAAGCACAGTACCAAAGCTTATCATTTATTAAACAGTCAAATTAAACAGGTCTTCTGAGGAATGATTAGATTATTTTTCTTATCATTTATTTTTTCACTGCCTGGGGACAACTGAAGCATGGCAGAAAAAACAAACACCCCTTTAGGTATATGAATATAATAGTGTTTTGTTACTGACTTCTGTCTAGCTCTTGAAGAAACAACAAAAGAAATGTGAATAATTGAAACTAGAGGAAGTGAAATTCAATATTACAGAAGAATTTTTGGATGGAACATTTGTTAAACACTAGGGTGGTATATCGATTAACCAATGTCATGTGTCAGACAGGCGCCTGGGTAACCTGCCTCCGAGTTGCTTTTGATTAGCAAGCATTCTCGTCTCCCCTCTCCTATCTGGTGCCTCCTGGCAGTGGTGTATGGACATGTCATCCAGCTTTAGTTTATTATATACGCTGTGATTTCACAAGTTCCCTCTAAGTCCACAAGGGTGGAAACTTGTGAATCCAAGTTATTATAATCTGATCATGCACAGCAGGATATCTTGAAACTTATCAGTGCTCAACACTTGCTCTTGAGAAAGATTGTTTGTCTTGTTATTATTTGAATAAATGCAAGTGTGAGACGGGTGCTTAGGTCAAAGGTGTACCTATCATTAAGAGTATTTGCTCTATATTAAAATAACAAACTACATACTTTACTTTCCTCAGACAGATGGTTAATGCTCTTCTGACCACTGCCAGAAAAGTGCTGTGCTTTCAAGTAATTCCTTGATAGGAGTAGACTAGTTAATATCACAGATCAGGAAAAAGACACATCTATTTACAGGCAGTGCTTTCTTCAAAGGACTCCAACAACTATCCATTCTCCCTTGACTCAACTTACAAGACATTTTAGCATAGTTAAAAGTCAAATTTCCTAAATATAATTTGAAAAAAAGTTCTAAAGAATGAGAAAATGATTAGCAAGGTCAACTTACTTTTGAAGTAAAGCAAAGCAAACACAGTTTTAACCTGCCAATGTATGATTTGTGTGTGCCATGCATTACCGATATAAGTCTATGTTCTTTGAAGGAGCACTTTTGGAATGAAGCTTTGCTTGCAAAGACTGACTAATTGATGAGAACCACAGTGATGTGAAGAGGGGCCAATGTTGCAGGCTATCAGCCTAATGACCTGATGTGGTGCTAGCTTTAGCCACTTAAATAATCCCTGGCCCACCTCTGTGTCAGAACTAACATCCTGTGACTAATAGATAAAATAGATAAAAACATTTTAAAATCTATAAATTTACTGAGCACTAGCTTCCACCAATCACAAAGCTAAGACTGACAAGATAACATTTGAGGCTTTCATGGGAGATTACCCTATCTTGTTGTAACCTGAATATAAGATGTACCTATCATTGTATTTTCATTTTGCCTTTATTTATGACATTATTTGTTCTGATACTATAATGCCATAATAAAGCAAGAGACTGTTTCCATGTAGAAGCATAGATCCAGGGAAAACCGACGTGGCTCTATGTTTCCTGGGCCATCGTCACTCAAACTGGGCTACAGAATAAACATCTCTCATTCATTTTCAAGTGAGATCTGTGGCTTTTGTATCAACAGGAACCTATCTAAATTACATGCACATTTTATATTTGAAATGAATTAGTTTGAGCCAGAGTCACTGGCATTTATTACACTTGACATAGGAAAAGTAGTTCTTAATGTGGGTTTGTCATTTTAATAGAGCACTAAAGTTGGAGTGGATGGAGGACTATAATTCACATTAAAACCAGCAACTTCTAATATATCCAAAACCTGCCCTGTTTTAGATTTAAAAAAAAGACATCCTTTCTTTCAAATACTCTCAATTCTCTTTTTTGTTACATGCTAAGCAAAGAATCAAGATCAACCACAGATTCCTTCTACTGAAATATATGTCCCAAGGTACAGATAAAAGCTGGTATTTGATTTTTTGATACAGTTTTAATTTTATAATATTTATATAGTTTTGCACTGGATAGCAAACTTTTCATATTATTCCTATCAATAACATTTATTTTAATAAATCATTATTACTGGGATATAATCTGTGTAAGAGTGGGGCTATGAAATTTCCTTTGGATGGGAGAGGAGCTCTGGGACCCTGCTCCTTTCTAGGGAGCTGTTAGCCATTAATGGTTGCTGGGTGAGGAAAAAAACATCTTCTTCCATGCTAGCGGTAAGATGTTCATGCTCCAGTGAATTTTTCCACACTTGTTCTCATGCAGAAGCCACTAGGCACACACACACACGCACAAACACACACATGCATGTGTGTGCACACACACACACAGTACAATGTGGGAAAGTGGGAAGGATGTGGATTGGAAGAAGTGTTGGGTGGCAGTGGGACTATGTAAGAGGCAGGGTGTGTCAGAACATGTTCCAAGAGAGAGTCATATGAGGGGAATTTTGAGTACTTTTGAGAAGGATCCAAGAAAACAAAACAAGAACCTTGTGACTTCAGTTTCTTTGAAAACACAGAATTGTTCTTTGAATGTACATGGACTTTCCTGCCCCTCCAGGTACAGTAAATAGGAGTGAGTTTTCTAATTATTCAACACAACTGGCTTTTGTTATTTGTTTATGTGCCTCTATGAAAAAACATGTTTTTGCGACATGTGGCTTGTTGTGATTATATACACTTTGGATTCATGATAACTTTATTCTTCTGATCTTTCTTAACCCTCAGGGTGTAAATTGTTTGAGCTTCTGAATAAGGTTGGATATTGCATGAGACTTTAATCTGTCTCATGTACTGAGTCCGTTCTCCCAGGTCCCACTGCCCCTAGAGCAGGAACAAGGGGTCTTAAATCCCAGGAACCTAAGAGCTAATACCTATACTCCTCAAAGTGTTCCACATAATAGAAACAGAAGAAACAGGGCCAAACTCTTTTTACGAGGTTACAGTTACCGTGATACAGAAACCACACAAAGACTCAACCAAGAATGGGAATTATAGACCAATCTCACTCATGAACATAGATGCAAAATTACTCAATTAAAATACTGGGAAACAGAATCAAAGAACACATAAAAAAAATCATCCACCATGTTCAAGATGGCTTCTTCCCTGAGATGCAGGGCTGGTTCAACATATGAAAATCTGTCAAGGTAATACATCATATAAATAAACTGAAAAAAATATGATCATCTAATTAGATCCTGAAAAAGCATTCAACAAAATTCAACATCCCTTCATGATAAAGGTCTTGGAGAGATCTGGGATACAAAAAACATATCCAAACATAGTAAAAGCAATATACAGAAAGTCTAAATCCAACAAAATTAAATGGAGAGAAATTCCAAGTGATTCCACTACAATCAGGAAGAAGACAAGGCTGTCTACTCTCTCCAAATCTAGTTCTTGTGGTTCTGACTAGAGCAATAAGACAACAAAAGGAGATCAAGGGGATTTAAATTGGAAAGGAAGAACTCAAACTTTTGCTATTTGCAGATGATATGATAGTATACATAAGTGACCCCCAAAACTGCCAGAGAACTCCTACAGCTGATAAATAATTTCAGTAATGTGGCAGGATATAAGATCAACTCAAAAAAAAATCAGTAGTCATCCATGATAAAGAAGCTGAGAAGGAAATCAGAGAAACATCATCCTTCACAATAGCCACAAGTAACATTAAATATCTTGGGGGTAAAAATAACCAAAGAAGTGAAAAACCTGTTTGAAAAGAACTTTAAGTCTTTGAAGAAAGAAATTAAAGAAGATAACAGAAAATCGAAAGATCTTCCATGCTCTAGGATAAGTAGGAGTATCATAATAAAAATGGCAATTCTACCAAAAGCAATCTATAGATTCAATGCAATTCCCATTAAAAACCCAACGCAATTCTTCACAGACCTTGAAAAAACAATTATCAACTTCATATGAAAAAACAAAAAACCCAGGACAGCCAAAACAATCCTGTTCAATAAAGGAACTTCCGGAGGCATCACCATTCCTGACATCAAGCTCTGCTATAGAGCTACAGTAATGAAAACAGCTTGGTTTTGGCATCAAACCAGATAGGTTGACTAATGGAACTGAATCAAAGACCCAGATATTAATCCACACACCTATGAACCCCTGATTTTTGACAAAGAAGCTAAAATTTTACAATGGAAAAAAAGAAAGCGTTTTCAACAAATGGTGCTGACATAACTGGATGTCAACATGTGGAAGAATGCCATAGGTCCATATGTATCCCGATGCACAAAACTCAAGTCCAAATGGATTAAAGACCTCAAGATAAATCCAACCACACTGAACCTCATAGAAGAGAGAGTGGGAAGTTGCCTTCAAATGCATTGGCATAGGAGATCACTTTCCAAATATAACCCCAGTAGCATAGACACTGCAAGCAACAATAAATAAATGGAACCTCCTGAAACTGAGGAGCTTCTGTAAAGCAAAGACCACAGCAAATACAACTAAAAGGCAGCCTACTGAATGGGAAAGATCATCACCAACCCAACATCAGACAAAGGACTGATCTCTAAAATATATATAGAATTCAAAAAAATTAGACATCAAAATTCCAAATAAGCCAATTAAAAATGGAGTACAGAACTAAACAAAGAATTATCAATAGAAGAATCCCAAATGGTCAAAGTACACTTAAGAAAATGCTCAACATTCTTGATCATCAGGGAAATGCAAATCAAACAACTCTGAGATACCATCTTATATCGATCAGAATGCATAAGATCAAAACCATTAATGATAGCATATGCTGGAGACAATGTGGAATAAGGGAAACACCCTCCATTGCTGGTGAGAATGCAAACTTGTACAACTACTCTGGAAATCAGTATGGTGGTTTCTCAGAAAATTGGGAGTTAACATACCTGAGGACCCACCAATACCACTCGGGGATATACCCAAAGGATGTTCAATCATACTACAAGGACATTTGTTCAACTATGTTCATAGCAGCATTATTTGTAATAACCAGAACCTAGAAAAAAATCTAGATGCCTCTCAACTGAAGAACGGATAAAGAAAATGTGGTACACAATGGAGTACTACTCAGTCGTAAAAAACAATGACATTTTAAAATTTACATGCGAATGGATGGCACTAGAAAAAACATTCTGAGTGAGGTAACCCAGACTCAGAAAAATGAACATTGTATGTACTCATTCATAAGTGAATACTAGCTTTAAAGCATAGGGTAATGAGCTATAGTCCATGACCCTAGAGAAGCTAAGTAACAAGGTGAAATCTAAGAAAAGCATATCTAGATCTGACTGGAAAGGGGAAATAGACAAGATCTCCAGACAAAATTTGGAGAATGGGGGTGGGGGAGAGAAGGGAGGGCAGAAAGGGAAAAGAAGGAGAGAAGGGGGTAGAACTTGAGGGAACAGGATACTTGAGATGGACAAGGGACAGAGATGAGAGCAAGGAATAATATATTTTGATTGATGGAGCCATTATGGGACTAGCAAGAATCCTGGCACTAGAGAAATTTCCAGGAATCCATAAGGATGACCCCAGCTAAGACCTTAAGAAATAGTGGAGAGAGTGCCTGAACTGACCTTGGCCTGTAGTCAGACTGATGAATATCTTAAATATCACCATAGAACCTTAATCCAGCAACTGATGGAAACAGAGGCAGAGACCTGCAGTGGAGCTCTGGACTGAGCTCCCAAAGTCCAGATGAGGAGTGGGAGGAGTGAGAATATGAACAAATAGGTCAAGACCATGATGGGGACACCCACTGAAACAGCTTACCTGAGATAATGAGAGCTCACCAACTCCAACTGGATAGGGAAGGAACCAGCATAGCGCCAAACTAGTTCCTCTGAATGTGGTTGACAGTTGCATGGCTGGGGCAGACAGCGGGGCCACTGACAGTGGCACTAGAATTTATCCCTACTGCTTGTACTGGCTTTTTGGGAACTCGTTCTCTTTGTATGGATACCTTACTCAGCCTAGATATAGTAGGGAGGGCCTTGGACTTTCCCCAAAGCAATGTGCCCTTCTTGGAGGAATAGATGGGTGTTGGGGTGGGGGGAAGTTGGAGGGAATGGGAGGAGGGAAGTACTGGAAACTGGCATTGGTATGTAAAATGAAAAAAAAGATAGTTTTTTCTTTTTTTAAATAAAATCTCAGGGATCTAAAAGTCGGCTATGAGATAAGAGTGGTATTCCTCACAGAAAGAGGTGAGCGAGAATAAAGGTGCAGTGTCCAGGGAAGGTATTGCCTTATGTTCAGCTTGTGTATCACTTTTCAAAGTACGAAGAGCACAAGTATCAAAATCACAACTATTAGATTGCTTGCAAGTTGTTTAAGGTTATAATCCCTGGTTTCCACAGGAAAAAAATTTTGATGGAGTATCGATAGAATCTGAAAGAATATTGAAAAAGTATCTGTAAACAAGGGGAAAGGTCCAATTTTAGGTAATGTGCATTATTTTTGATTTTATCAAAATGCTTAAAGAAGACACTAATCATGGGAAAGAGATAGCTAATACATTGAAAGAATATAAACTGGATAATCCAATCTTAAAACTGGTAAAAGAAGCAAAATAGAAAATCAGGCTTTTGGTTTTTTGCCACCAGCCAGCTCCCAAATCATGACATAAAGAATTAATATTAGTTATAAATTGATGTAGGTGGGTCTTCTTTCTATATGTTGCTTAGCTCCTTCTACAATAAATACTCTTATCTTAGTTCTTATTTTAATATGTTTCTCTTCACCTATGCATTTGTCTCAAGGGTCTGTAGCTTTCCTTTCTGTATACCCTTCCTTTCCTGCTTCTTCTGCATTTGGCTAGTGCCTGCCTACCTGGGTGCCTGGCTGGCACCTGTTGCCTCCCTCTGTTTCTCCCTTGTTCTCTTCTCCTTTTCTTCTTTCCCATTCTTCTCTTGTTCTCTCCAGAGTATATTTCTCCTCCTATCATTTTTTCTCTCTACCCATTAGTCTGCCTTTCTCTGCCTATTAATCATTTAGCTCCTTATGAGAGCAATCAGGTATTTTAGGCAGGCAAGGAGAAACAAATGCAACATATTTTTAAGTAATTAAAAATGCAACAAAACAAATGTAACACATTTTTTCATAGTTGAAATCATTTCCACAACAATAAGGTTTCCCCCATTCAGGCAAAAATGAAAAGTAAAAACATCATCACTAATAACTATGCTGGTGATGACTCCCTCCTTTAAATACTTTCCTCTATTGCCTGAAGTTGACCCTGAAGCATGGTGTGAGCAAACTGAGAATCATGCTAATCTTGAATTTTCTCTTCTTGTTGATAAGATTTGGAAAAGGCTATGAAAAAGCTAACTTAACCTACAAAAGCTAGGTCTTGCTATTGAAAAGGAATTCGTTTAGGAATTGCTCCCCAGCTTTATGGGCTTGGTATTTCCAATGTGCCAACCAATATATTTAAAACTCTAGAATGAAAGATGGTGTTTGACAGTCTGTCCATATTATCTTGAGATGCAAAAGAAGAATTACAGCTATTTGAATCCAGACCAAAAGAGGCATTTTTGTATCCTATGGATCCTTCACTACCTTTAAACTTGCTTCCCTCCTCCACAAAATAGTCTCCAACAGGCATTGTAGCACAAAAGGATAAACCTTTGGGATAGATTTATTTACAACATGGAGGAGTTACTTTCATTTAATAAAGAAACTGCCTTGGCCCATTTATAGACCAGCCCTTAGGTGGGTGGAGTAAACAGAACAGAATTCTGGGAGAAAGAAGCCGAGTGAGGAGTCGCCATGATTCTCCCATTCCAGACAGACGCAGGTTAAGATCTTCCCTGGTAAGCCAGCTCATGGTGCTACACAGAATATTAGAAATGGGTTAGATCAATATGTAAGAGCTAGCCAATAAGAGGCCGGAACTAATGGGCCAGGCAGTGATTAAGGGAATACAGTTTCTGTGTAATTATTTTGGGGCATAAGCCATGCGGGCGGCCAGGTGCCGGGGACGCAGCCCTGCCGCTCTTATTACAACAACAACATAAGTGCTTCAAAATACTCACTGTCTACCTTACTCTTCCTGCTCAATTAGTATGTTGTGGAGGACCCAATGACAAAAATTACATGAATTTTGATACTTGCTATGTTGTATTGCCTTTAAGATGTGGGATTACCCTCTATATGCTGTAAATATGTATTTTTTTTTTTTTTGCCAGTGGTTAATAAAGAAGCTGCTTCTGGCCAATGGCTTAGCAGAATATAGTTAAGTTCGAAAAGATATATAGATACAGTAGACAGAGTCAAAGAGATGCCATGTAGCCATCAGAGGAGAAAGACACGAGCCACTAGCTAGAACCTTGCTGGTAAACCACAAGCCTCATGGTAAAGAATAAAATAATGGAAATGGGTTAAATTAAGATATAAGAGCTAGCTAGCAATACACTTAACTAATTGGTCAATCAGTATTTTAATTGATACAGTTTCTGTGTGGTTATTTCAGGTCTGGGTTACTGGGAATAAGAACAAGCAGCCTCTGCCAACAGATTGGCATGCCAATGTGGAGCTAACTACATCGACGTAAAACCTGAGAAAACTTGGAAAGGAATCCTAAACACACACACAAAAAAACAGACCTCTACCATGTTGGACTGGGTGAAGCCAAAAGACAAAGCAGCCATAGTCCTAGCTAAGCTGCTTAGCATTTTAAGAAGCGGTCCTGGTCAGAAAAGGCTTACAGATATGCAATAAAGACAAATTCAAATGGAAAAGACTGCTAAAAGGGGACAGCATTGGATAAATGTGTGTAGGCTTGAGAGAGAGAGAGAGAGAGAGAGAGAGAGAGAGAGAGGAAAAAGAGTACAGAGAGTTATAATATAAAAGCATACAATCACAGACCAAAGGAGTAAAGATAATAAAACAAATATTAAACCTGTAGAAAAGGTAATAGAGTTAGAGAAATAAGCCACATAAAGATGAAATGTACAGAGAGAGTCTGAATTATGCATATTATTGTGTTTTCTTTAAATTTTTAACTATGAATGAGCTAAGTACAGAGAGACCTTTCATTGTACAGTCTGCTAAGTTAAGCCAACATATAGACCTTAAAAATATGTTGATTTCAAAATTTGGGTCTAAGGATATGTTGCTTTGGAAAAAAAGGTTCTTCTTTTGTTTCCACTAGAATGAGAACCTGTGGATTCCTAATGTGACTAATGTGATTTGATGAACCAAGATTTTCTGCAAGGTTTCCGTGAACCCCAAAATTACTTTGCCCAACAAAAAGTAGGAAGCAGTTTGGAGAGAACTATACCAAATTTCTTAAATGATTGTTTGTAAAATTTGTTTATATTTAAAGGGGGATATGCTGTAGAGATGAATACTTTGCATTGCTATGGATCATGGTTTACTGATACAAATGTAAGGTCAATTTTGTTATATGTTTACTTCTGCTTTTGATTAAGGTATTGTGTTTGTGCAGCTCTTATAAAATGTAATGCATAATTAAGAAATATAAGGCCGGGCGTGGTGGCGCACGCCTTTAATCCCAGCACTCGGGAGGCAGAGGCAGGCGGATCTCTGTGAGTTCGAGACCAGCCTGGTCTACAGAGCTAGTTCCAGGACAGGCTCCAAAGCCACAGAGAAACCCTGTCTCGAAAAACCAAAAAAAAAAAAAAATATATATATATAGGTGAATAGATAACCATCTATAATAGTCAAGTTTGTAGTCCTGTTAGTTAGGTTTTCTAGATACATAGAGATACATTTAAGTTAGATAGATATTCTTCAAACCTTTAAAACCTTCAGAATATGGTATTTGAAATGTTTTATGAATATAGGACTTTTCATGACAATGAGACACATCTGCTTCTTGCAGCACCAATCTACTTTAAGAGGATGATGGGCATCAAAGAGGCTCCTTAGAGAGTTTGTTAGCCATTTGGTCAAGAAACTGCTCTTGCCTGGACTGCTTGATGTTATGCTGAATGAACTGAACATGCAGGACCCACAGACAATTGAATGCTGAAGCTGCCTAAAGAAGGTGAGACAGTCCTTCAGGGTTCCTGCAATACGCTTAAGTGATTGGCCAAGCAGTGTTTTAATTAATACAATTTCTGTGTGGTTATTTTAGGTCTGGGTGGCTAGTAATAAACAAGTAGTCTCTGTCTACACCTTTATCTAAAAATCAGTTGGTAAGAGTGTTATAGAACTCTGTGTATTTTCAAATTTCATTCATAGATTACTATGAAAGGCTAGGAAATCATTATTCAACTTGCAGGCTATGAGATTTTCTCCTGTGAACTGATTTTGTGATTATAAAGTTTGTCCAACCTTATCCCATTCCACAGACTTATATTTATATATTTATTTTATTGATGGCTTATCTAAGGTTATAGGAGATATTCATGGTCCAGATATTCACCAATGTAGTATTACTTTTCCTCAGCTCAACAGGTGGAGCCATATGTTTGAATTCATTTTTCACAGTTAATTCATTTATAGTTAATTCATAAACTCTTAAATATAATTTTAGAGTCTGCTTATTTTGTAGGATTGTTTCCAGCAATAGACACTGCTTGAATTTTGTCTTCACATTCTGTTATGCTTCCATTACTATAGGAACTACAACATACAATTAAAACCCACACACATCTTTTGTTTATTACTCATACTCATGCATATTCTATACTCCCTGTTTTTATTGCAAAGGAAATAAGCAAGCCGATTAACTAACCCTCCTATTTTTACTTCTCTAGAAGAAAATTGGGAACGAGTATAAATCTGTCAATGCAGATGTATACACTGAAATATTAGAGAGTCCTCTTTGGCTCCTTTGGTACAGGGAAATCAAGGACAATGGCAGAAAGGAGACAGTGGGGGTCACCAGAAAGGTAGCAAACCTTCAACTAAAGAACAAAAAGAGATATCAGCCATATCATCAAAAGTCAAGTCTGATTCCCCACACCCCAGGGGCCAAGTTAAAGTCCTGTGCACTAAGAGAGAAGTTATTCTCTGAAACACACAGAACCCTATGTTACCTGAGAATCTTCATTTTGAGTGTCTCTGAGCATGTATATTCATCTTATGTTCCTCATCCTTCCTTGATTCAACTTGTAGATTGGATGGATCCAGCCCCTGCTACCTTTTCTAATGATTCTGCATTTATGACTAGACCTTGAGGCTACAATAGACTTATTCATTCATCTTAAAAAGGGACTGCATTTAATTTTTCCTTGGGATTTAAATTAATCACTATTTGCATAAATCATTACATTTATATTCTTATTATAGGGCAAATATGTGCTTATGTTGTATAAGATACGAGAATTTATAATCATGTATCTCTTTTCAAGCTATTCTTTAGATTTTTTCCAATAAATACAATGATGCAACTGATGGTACTGGACGCAGTTTGGATCTCTGTTGTCAGTGAAAAGGTATTACAATGTTTTCAATGTGCTAGTATTATACTTTGCTTGCTTATAGTATACTCATGCTTCAAACGGCAGTTAGCTTTATCTACAGGATCTCAATCAAAACCACTCTGGATATCCTGCTATTAAATCATAAAAAGGAGGAGTTATCAGAACATTGTCCAAGAATGGAGTTAAGGGGAATTCTAAGTGCTTGTGAGAACACTCCAAGAAATCAAGATAAGAGTCTTGTGATTTCAATTTATTAAAAGACATGGATTTCATAGTGTAATGTGTTTTTTTGTGCCAGTCACAGATGTAGCAAATAGGAGTCAGTTTACTTTAGATTGTGTATTACAACTGGGTATTGTTATTTGTTTATATGCCTTTGTGAAAAAACCATGTTCTTGTCATGTGCGGATATTCTTGGTGATTATTTACACTTTGAACCTATTAGAACAATATGCACGTGACCTTTACCAACTTATAGTGTAGATAGTCTGATATTCTGAATGAAGTTGTTTCTTGCATGAGACTTTAGTCTTTCTCATTTATTGGTTCCTGTCTCCCAGGTCCAACTACCTCTAGAGTGATAAACAAGATTGAAGGATCAAATGTCCTTTTGAAAGTTAGAAATTTTCAAAGAACATGTTTGTAAAACTTCATAGTCCCTAGGATCACAAATTATATGCTCAATGTCTTTTATTTATGGCTAGAAACCGATTATGAGTGAGTACATCCCATGTTCCTCTTTTTGGGTCTGGGATACCTCACTCAGGATAGTGTTTTCTATTTCCATCCATTTGCAAGCAAAATTCGAGAAGTCATTGTTTTTTAGCGCTGAGTAGTACTCTAATATGTATATATTCCACACTTTCTTCATCCATTCCTCCATTGAAGGGCATCTAGGTTGTTTCCAGGTTTTGGCTATTACAAACAATGTTGCTATGAACAAAGTTGAACAGATACTTTTGTCATTTGATGGGGCATCTCTTGGGTATATTCCCAATAGTGACATTGAGCATATAATTTGTGATCCTAGAGAAGTTTAATAAGAAAGTGAACCCAAAGAAAATCATATAGTCATCAGCCTGGAGAAGGGAAGTAGACAAGATTGCAGGGCAAAAACTGGGAACTTGCGGGTGAGGTGGCATGGGGCAAAAGGGAAATGGGATGAGAAACATGAGAAGGGGAGGATGGGAGGAGCTCGGGGGATTGGGATGGTTGGGATATAGGAAGGGAGGATATGGGAGCACCGAAGTATATATCCTATCTAAGGGAGCCATCTTAGGGTTGGCAAGAGACTTGACTCTAGAGGGGTTCGCAGGTGTCCAGGGAGATGTCCCCAGTTGGTACCTTGGGCAACTAAGGAGAGGGAACCTGAAATGACCCTATCCTATACTGATGAATATCTTGCATATCACCTTAGAACCTTCATCTGGCGATGGATCGAGGTAGAGACAGAGTCTCAATTTGGAGCAACGGTCTGAGCTCTTAAGGTCCAAATGAGGTGCAGAAGGAGGGAGAACATGAGCAAGGAAATCAGGACCACGAGGGATGCACCCACCCACTGTGACAGTGGAACTGATTTATTGGGAGCCCACCAAGGCCAGCTGGTCTGGGACTGAATAAGCAGGGGTTGAAACTGGACTCTCTGAGCATGGCGGACAATGAAGGCTGATGAGAAGCCAAGGACAATGGCACTAGGTTTCGATCCTAATACATGAACTGGCTTTGTGGGAGCTTAGCCTGTTTAGACGCTCACCTTCCTGGACATAGATAGAAGACCTTCGTCTTCCCGCAGGGCAGAGAATTTGGACTGCTCTTCAGTATCGAGAAGGAGGGGGAATGGGGTGGGGGGAGGAGAAGAGGAGTGGGGATAGGGGGAGGGGAGTGGGGGGAGGGGGCAATATTTGGGAGGAGGGGAGGGAAATGGGAAACGGGGGGCAGGTGGAAATTTTAATTAAAAAAGAATAAAAAAAAAACTTCATAGTCCCTTGGAAAGTGGGAGGTAGGGAGTGGACACGGTTATGATACATTGTACACATGCACTGACAATTTCAAAGAAAGATAAATTGGAGAATCATCTGTAAAAACTTTCCAAAACTGTAACAAGTATAAATATAAGGTGCTTTTGATTCCTTAAAAAAAAAGATTATTTTGTTGTTGTTATTTACTGGTTAAAATTCACTACTTCTTTACACTTTGGACTTTATTCTTTGTTTCTTTTTATTGAAAAATTAGATAATATATTCTGATCACAGCCTCCTGTCTCTAACTTTTCCTGAATCCTCCCAACCTCCACACCCACCCAACTCCACACCCTTTATTTCTCCCTCTTTAAGTGCAATCTGGTACAAATTCATGTCTTCAGAAAATGATCATAAATTATGAACAATCTCACGAAAATTGTTGGTTTGTAGCCAAATGACTAACATCCTCTGCCTGCTTCAAATCCTTTCACTATAAGTACAGAATTCAAAGAATCACAAAGAATAGGAGCCACTATTCATAAGAAATTGAGAGATATTTAAAAGCTGGATACTGAATTTTATATGACAAGGAATTGTCTGAATGAAATGCATATTTAAATTCATGAAATTTTCAATGGTAAATATACAGAAAGTGCAGCAATGCTTACTTCAGGGAAGCCCATTTAGAGTTCTGAGTTCTGAGCAGGTGTTTGTTAAACAAAGAGAAAGATAATATGCCAAGTAAAATACCTATGTTTTGGAACTATAGGAAGTGCAAGACTATAAGCCTTCTACATCCATAGAAAATTCTTTGTTCATCAATTCAAACACCCACATATTGAAAGTATTTTAAAACAACTGTTATTAGTATACATTTTTCTTGTTTCCCCTTCTCCAAGCAATACAGTACAACTATTTACATAACAGCTGCATCTCATTGGGTACTGTAAAAACATCAAGAGAGGACTGAAAGTATACAGGTGGATGTGGTTAAGTTACATGCAATCACTATAGCAGTTTTTAAAAAGAATTTGCACATTCATGCATTTTAGGACCTTAGAACAAATCCCTTCCAGAGCCAAAGCACAACTGTACTTTCTCTTTTCAGGTTTTCAAACTGATACTAGAAGCTTCCTTCTACATACATGCTTCTAATACCATTGCATCTATTTTCTAGCAATTCCGCTGTCATCACTACTATCATCTCTTCTTCTTTCCATGGAATAATAAATAAATTAAGAAACTGGAAAGCATTTAGTGCTTGTTCTGTAAAATATCAACTATAAGTGAAAGAAGTCACGTATAGATATAAGTTCTTTACAAGTCTTCTACTTGGCACATGTTTGCAGCTCTAGATATGTAATTACATGTGCATTTGATAAATAACTTTTAAAAGGTCATTTTGAAGAATTTCTATAATTTGATTAACTCTATTTACAGTGTGAATTTATTAGTAAGAAGATAGGTCAGTTATTTAGGACAAGCTATTAGGCTCGAAGAAACAACTATATAAACACAATAAATTCACTTAAATATTATTTAATATGTATTTTAAGACAGTATGTGAAAACACACGAAAGCTGGTAATTATCCTGAATGAAATGGATGATCTATTTAAAAATTTGAATTATGATATATACTTTCAGATAAATAACACTTGCTGTACAAAACCAGAACAAACGAACTGATGAATAAAGAAAAAGCCACAAGGAAGGGATAAGTAAGACTAAGAATGTTTGAGAAGCCATATTGTAACCTACTATTTTATAAACATCACACACACATACACACATTACAAACTTAGAGTTATCCTATTTCAAGGTATAAGGTTTCTCCCCGAAACCATACATTTGAAATAAAAATGCACAGAGCCAGATGTGGGATATTTTACCTCAAGTTGTTGATCAGAAGAGGTCCTGGATACTCCACCCATAGTCATAAAGAATACTGTCATTTCTCTTGCTTGTCCACTAGAACTTGTAGATAAGGCCCTATGCTAAAGCTAGGGATAGTGGCACATGCCTTTGATCCCTACTACATGTAGGTTGAGCAAGGTTTACATCCAAAGGGAAGAGGATCCCAAGAAGCCAGTACATGCAGTAGAGACAAATCCCAGTGCCACTCTCAGTGGCCCCTCAGTCTGCCCCAACTGTCAACTCCCTTCAAAGGGACTTGGTTGTTCCCATGCTTGTTCACTACCAGTCCAGTTGGAGTTGGTGAGCTACCATTAGCTCAAGAAAACTCTCTCAGTGGATGGACCCAACATGGTCTTAAATTCCTTGCTCATACTCTCCCTTTTTCCACTCTTCAACTGGATTTTGGGAGCTCAGTCCAGTGCTCCAATGTGGGTGATTGCCTCTGTTCCCATCTGTTGTTGGATGAAGGTTCTATGGTGATATTTAAGATAATCATCAGTCTGATTACAGGGCAAGGCCAGTTCAGACACCATCTCCTTCGGGTCTTAGCTGGGGTCATCCCTGTGGGTTCTTGGGCATTTTTCTAGAGCCATCTTTCCTGCTAACTCCATAATGGCTCCCTCAATCAAAATATCTCTTTTCTTGCTCTCATATCTGTCTTTTCCTCCATCTTGACTATCCCATTCCCTCAAGTTCTCCTCAAACTCCGCTTTTCCCTTCTTTCTACCTCCTTTCTCCCTGCTCCCAAGTTTTTGTCTGATTTCAATTTCCAGGTGGTTGATTTTCTTTGGGTTCACCTTATTACTTAGTTTCTCTAGGATCATGAACTATAGACTCCACGTCCTTTGTTTATGGCTAGTATCCACTTATGAGTGAGTACATACCATATTCATTTTGGGGTCTGGGTTACCTCACTCAGGATAGTGTTTTCTAATTCCATTCATTTGCATGTAAAATTCAAGGTGTCATTATTTTTTACTGCTGAGTAGTACTCTAATGTGTAGATGTGCCACAATTTCTTTATCCATTATTCTGTTGAGGGGCCTCTAGGTTGTTTCCAGGTCCTGGCTATTACAAATAATGCTGCTATGAACATAGTTGAAAAATGCTTCTGTAGTATGGTTGAGCATCTTTTGGATATATTCCCAATAGTGGTATTGCTGAATCCTGAGGTAGGTTGATTCTCAGTTTTCTGAGAAACTACCATACTAATTTCCAAAGTGGTTGCACAAGTTTGCATTCCCACCAGCAATGGATGAGTGTTCCTCTTGCTCCACATCCTCTCCAGCATAAGCTATCATTAGTGATTTTGATCTTAGCCATTGTGACAGGAGTAAGATGGTATCTCTCACTGATAGATTTTTATAGTGTTAGAATGTGCTATGCAGGATACAAGGAAAGAAAATTCATCAGCAATCTTACCACTGCAGATCTTTTGTGCTTCAAAAAATGACTGAAATGACTAGATGGACAAGATCTGCACATTTGAAATCATGACATGAACATTGTGGGGTGACCAAAATACTTTCCTATTGGATCTAAGGCCTACTTTCCAGGGGGAAATTCATGTCTAGCACTGAAATTCTGACAAAGAACACAGTATGGGGAGCTTATAGGCCATAAGGATGAACTTTTTGCTATTATTTTCCAAGTGCACATGGTATCAAACTTTCTTCTAAAATAAATATCTCTGTACTCATAGATTAGTACACACCAGCTCTCAGTCCTCATCAAAGAGGCTTCTTTGAACTTGTATGGCTAATACAAAAACTCACAAGTGATTAAAAGACAGAGAACAAATGTTTATGGTGTTATCAGTTTTAAATAGGATATTTATCTCACAACCTTCATTCACGCTTCAGGGAATAAAAATAAAGAAGTGTAGAAAGACTGGGAGAAGCAGAGGTTGGGAAGACTGCTGCTATAACAGCGATTTTTCTTTCAGGAACTCAGAGATTCCATGCTGGAGTATAGACTAGCTTGATCTTGCACATGTCTTGCACAGTCAACCACAGCTATAAGTTCATAAATGCAAAACTTCAGTCTCTCTCTCTCTCTCTCTCTCTCTCTCTCTGTCTGTCTCAGTGATAGAGACAGAAAGACAGAGTCATACTAATTATCATTAGTTGCCCTGGTACTTACTATGCAGACCACAAAGATCATCCTTCCTCTGCCTCTGGAGTGATATGGTTAAAGACTTGTGCCAATACTTCCTGTGGTAGCTCTTAATATGCTACTTTATTCTACTCTTATTTAGTGCCAATAAATCCTTCAGTGTTTTGTATAGGACACACACGAGAAACAGTCCTACCTTTTCAAATACAAAAGGATTTGAATTCGTATTTTAAAAAGAACTGTGTGGGTGTATTGTCTGCATGTATGCCTTTGTGCACCATGTGTTTGCAGTACCCAAGGAGGCATGAATAGGGCATAAAATTACTTGGCATTGGAGCTACAGATGGTCTGTACCTTCTAGGTTAAATCCCAGGATGATGGGATTCAAACAAGGATCCTCTTTTGGAAGAATAGCCAGCTGTGTCTTCACCACTGAAGCATCCTTTCAGTGCCAGGAAAAACATTCTTATGGCTTTCAAAATGCTCCAAGGGCTTTTCTTTGTGGGTTTGTGATTTCGCAACCTCTGATATTCATGTCAGAAATTAGTATGAGTAAATCCGTTTTCTCTGAAATGACCTTACATTTTCTTTTCATGATTTAAGAGAAGAGCATGAAAGCCACAGCTAAACTGAAAACAGCTAATTATGGTGGCTGATTCTTGTCAATAGAAAGTGCAACTACAGAGAGACAAACGCTTCAAAGGATTTCTATAACAACATTGAAACCCTCATTTGTAATCATAGAATATTTCTATCCAAGTTGTCTTCTCCTTACTTAATTCCTGTTCTTCCCTGTGTTGCAAAACCATGGAGGAAGAGGTTAAACAATTGTGATGCAAGAGTTTTGCTTCCATCAAAGTATTTGTAATTTGCCACAATTTTGGGTATAATTTAAGAAGATAATTTGCATTACTCTGGTAATAGGGACTAACCCTTAATTAATACTCCCTAAGAGATGAGCCACAAGTATAGTCTACCTTTTACATTCAGGTTACATAATTTTTAACAAATGACTTCCCTACTATTGTGCAGTAGCTGATGTGAAGAGAAACAAAAGTCACTGATTCTACAAAAAGGCAAAGAAACCTTTGGCGTCGCACTAGGAAGTCTGAGGAAAATAAATGGATGTCTCTTTGGATATGAATTGATTTATTTAGCCATATTGCATGCTCTGTCTTATATTTATTTCTTCTAAGTAGCAATGTATGTTAGCACAAGTTGAGCTTGATTTTTTTTTCATGTAGGACAATGTACATTTAACCACTATAAAACCATCTTTTAATTAAACATTAAGTTCATGCTCTATACATACACACTGAAATAGAAATTTGGTGCTTTTGAGGGAAGTACAACAGTGAGAGATGTTGCCTTCCTAATCTTTCTCTTTTGCAATGTACGTAAGCCCATTTATTTTCGCTTACTGCCAATATGTGAGTATTTGAATATATACACATACATAATGACTATATAGCTCAAGTTTATTTACAGGGAATTTAAGGAGTTGGTTATGTTTTAAGTATTTCTTTGTTCATTTCACAATAATTTATTAAGATTTTGAAGCATTACAGTTTTGGCCTAGAAACTAAAAACACAGGGATACAAACATAAATACACATTACAAAATTCTATGGAAATAAGTAATAAATCAGGAAGCTCCAATGTATAATGGAGCACAGAGCAGGAATTGATCAGTTATGTGCTTTATGGACAAGGGAGTCAGAGCAGAAAGCCTAAGAAAAGATGTTGCTGCGAACTTGTTCAGGTGTATGGTTTACAAGCAGATGGGTGATAGAGAGAGGGAGGTCCAAGAAAGAATATGGGTTACAGAATCAGCAAGCTGATATCATGTAAGGAGATAGGAAGGAAACCAAGCAGAAATAGAAGGGAAGAGTCCAAGGAGTCACAAGTGGTAGTATAGTCACCAATCTCCATATTCAGAATGCTGAGGTAAGCGGTTATAAGACTATGTGGGTTTCTATAGTGAATTGCGTTGCAATCAATGACAATCTCATGAATATAAATGCTATCATTGATGTATGAGTTATTCATTTATTATTCATTTATTCTTTTAACATAGCTGGCCTCACCGCATATTGGTTTGGCTAAGTACCTTACTTTGATCAATGCACTGTGAACAGAAATTGGTAAATTTTGCTCTGAGCTAGATCTTTAAAGGAAATTCAAACTCTTGCTTTTCACCACAGAATATACAAGTCCAGTAAACAACAACAACAAAAAAATCCTCTCTCAAACAGAAAGATATGAGACAAATGTCAACAAAAATGCCATTGAATTTCTTTTCTGTTGGCCATCAACTGCTTGGCATGGAGTTGTGGTTTTAATTTTTTATGGGTTTTATGTTTACATTTGTCTCTGTGTGTGTGTGTTTCTTTTGATTTTTCTTTCTATGTTGTTTACTTTTTGTTTTACTATATATTTTCTAAAGGAAAAGAGAAACAGAAAGAAGGCATGGAGTTGGAACAGTGGGGGGGGATCTGAAATGAATTGTGGGAGGGAAAAGTATGATCCAAATACAGTGCAAAAATATTTTTAATAAAGAAATACCATACAAAAGACTCAGTTTGAATTCTGCACAAGAAGGTATTTGAAGCAGATCATTTGTTTAGATGCTCATCAAGATATCTTAACCTGACTCTTAGAGAATGCAGGACAAATCTACAGCTGATCTTCAGACCAATAAGTAAAAAAATCAATAAAGGCATTTTGGGACATGCCACTAGAATTTGGGGATTATTTGTCATGGCATCAAGAGCTGACAACTACAATATCATAGTAAACTAAATGACCAATCGAAATGTATGACTTCTGGATAAAAATATCAAAGTAGGTCACTATAATAAATATGTCCTGGTCATAGATATTGACTGAATCACCTCTCATTCTCCACTCAAACTGTTTGCTAAAAAGAGTAGCAAGAAAAAAATGAAATGAAATCAATATTGTCTAAGAGCCTGACTTCTCTGTCCCAGATTGTTGGGAAGACTCTGACAAATGAAAGTTGATGGATGGGAAAACACGACACTCTATAGTTGCGTTTCTTTTTCTTTTCCCTTCTGCTGCATGACTGTTCTTTCATTTATTTACAATTAGGTTTGCTGGACCATGGCAACACAGCTGCCTTTCATTGAAACTGGATGCTGCCAAGTATGTGCCAAGCTGATTGACAAGGAGTGCCAGATTCTCTCTTTCTATTCGGGGTTAATCAAGAGGAGCCCACCAAAGGTAGGGTTTCCTTTCTAATTTAGAGATTTATGGATTTCAAAAATAACCTGTTCAAATGTACAACATATAATACAGTATTGATTTTTTAAAGTGGGAAGTGTTGTGTAGTCGAGAAGATACAATCTACTAAGCTACATGCTTGAGAGAGTCCAAGTACACAAAACAATGGATATAGGAATCCACTCATAGGAGATAAACACTCTGAAGAGTTGTGTGTGTGTGCATGTGTGTGTGTGTGTGTGTGTGTGTGTGTGTGAGAGAGAGAGAGAGAGAGAGAGAGAGAGAGAGAGAGAAGAGGGCTTTAGAAATCCTAGAATTGGAGTTACAGGTGCTTTAACATAGGTATTTTTAAAAATCAAAAATTAGAATTGAGCATTTTCCTTTCTAACTCCTTAGTCAGGGTTAGAGGCATAGTCAAACATTTTATAATTATATTTGAGGGGGGTGTGCAAACATTTTATAAATGATTCATTTATTTTCTTTTTTAGGTTTGTGTTTGTCTACATGTATGTGTATGTATCATGTGTGTGCCTGATTCCTGCAGAAGGCAGAAGAGGGCCTCAGAACCCTTGGTACCGGAGTTACACATGTCTGTGTGCTGTCACATGGTTATCTGGATCCAAATGTGGGTCTTCTGCAGGAGCACCATGTGTTCGTAGTCACTGAAACATCTCTACAGTCTAAGGCAATTGTTTTTATTTGCTTGTTTTGGTTTTTATCAATGTCCAGATCCATAAATACTTTAAGTTTGAGTGGGTTAATATCTCCTTCCATACCCACAAAGTATAAAAGTAGGGAAAGACAATGGGTGAACAAGTAAGCATTTGCCACTAACATTTTACTTAAAAGAGGGGGGCAGGGTTGAATTTAAGCCATACTGATTAAGATTCCCTTTTATTTCTTTCCTATTTTATTTCATGCCTGAGTGCACATGTGTGTGTCATAATGTGCAAGAGCCTAAAGAGGTCAGAATAAGTGAAGAATGATTTGGAACTGATTGCTGTAAGCTACTATTTGGGTGACAGGATCTGAATCCAGGTCCACTGCAAGAACAGTTAAGTATTCATCACCACTGAATACTCTCTCTAGCCCCAAGATGTCCTTTTAGAATATTACAGGGAAGTTGAAGTAATAAGACTAGTGATAAGCATATTTGAGCAGCAGTTTTCTTAATATATGAGTTGAAGCAAGTCACTTGCCTCCAATTATAGTGTCTTTAATTATATAAACAACAACAAAACAAATTTATAATAATAATAATAACAAACCCACTGACTGGGAGAAGATCTTCACCAACCCCACAACTGACAAAGGTCTGATCTCCGAAATATATAAAGAACTCAAGAAACTAGACTGTAAAATGCTAATCAACCCAATTATAAAATGGGGCACTGAGCTGAACAGAGAATTCTCAACAGAAGAAGTTCAAATGGCCAAAAGACATTTAAGGTCATGCTCAACTTCCTTAGTGATCAGGGAAATGCAAATCAAGACAACTTTAAGATACCGTCTTACACCTGTCAGAATGAATAAAATAAAGAACACCAATGATAGCCTTTGCTGGAGAGGTTGTAGAGTAAGGGGTACACTCATCCATTGCTGGTGGGAATGCAAACTTGTGCAACCACTTTGGAAAGCAGTGTGGCGGTTTCTCAGGAAATTCGGGATCAAACTACCCCTGGACCCAGCAATACCACTCTTGGGAATATACCCAAGAGATGCCCTATCATACAACAAAAGTATATGCTCAACTATGTTCATAGCAGCATTGTTTGTAATAGCTAGAACCTGGAAACAACCTAGATGCCCTTCAATGGAAGAATGGATGAAGAAAGTATGGAATATATACATATTAGAGTACTACTCAGCAGTAAAAAACAATGACTTCTTGAATATTGCATACAAATGGACGGAAATAGAAAACACTATGCTGAGTAAGGTAAGCCAGACCCAAAAAGAGGAACATGGGATGTACTCTTTCATATTTGGTTTCTAACCATAAATAAAGGACATTGAGCTTATAATTCGTGATCCTAGAGAAGCTAAATAAGAAGGTGAACCAAAGAAAAACATATAGTTATCCTCCTGGATATTAACCTTCATGAGGCGATGAAAGGAGACGGAGACAGAGACCCACATTGGAGCACCAGACTGAAGTTCCAAGGTCCAAATCAGGAGCAGAAGGAGAGAGAGCACGAGCAAGGAACTCAGGACTGCGAGGGGTGCACCCACACACTGAGACAATGGGGATGTTCTATTGGGAACTCACCAAGGCCACCTGGACTGGGTCTGAAAAAGCATGGGATAAAACCAGACTTGCTGAACATAGCAGAATGAGGGCTGCTGAGAAGTCAAGAACAATGGCACTGGGTTTTGATCCTACTGCACGTACTGGCTTTGTGGGAGCCTAGGCAGTTTGGATGCTCACCTTACTAGACCTGGAAGGAGGTGGGAGGTCCTTGGACTTCCCACAGGGCAGAGAACCCTGACTGCTCTTAGGGCTGCTGAGGTAGGGAGAGTTGATTGGGGGAGGGGGAGGGAAATGGGAGGCGGTGGCGGGGAGGAGGCAAAAATCTTTAATAAATAAATAAAAAATAATAATAATAACAACCAAAATTTCAGAAGTGTTCTTTGTCCTTGAACATGGGCATTTGAAGTTTCATCAAGATTCTCTTTTTGTCCTAGATAGCCAAAAATGTTGGAATAGAAGATGTAGCCACTTATGTTTACATAAATTACTCAGATTGGTAAATCACAGAGTATTTGTATGCCATATGACGGATGAACAATGACTCTCCAGTAAGCATCTTCAAGTTGACTTGCCTATTCTTCAAGTGTAGCAATTCCTGTCACTTAGTCTTTTTTATGTACTTTTCAGTTTCACCCTATGGTATGCAGCATTAACTATTTGAGTGATTGAGGCTCTCATGCTAACACTGCTGTGGTTGTTTGAAAGAAAATGACCCCTAATGGGAGCTACATTATTAGCTAGTCTGGTTGTGGTAGAGTAGGTGTGATCTTCGTAGAGAAAATGTGACACTGTGAAATGGGCTTTGGGTTCTGATATATGCTCAATCCACACCCAGTGAAACAGTTCAATTCTTGTTGCCTTTGGATCTATATGTAAGGACTCTCAGATTCTGTACCATGTCTGCCTGCATGCTGCCTTGCTTCCTGACACAATAATCATGGTTTAAACCTCTGAACTCTAAGTGAGCCACCATAATTAAATGTTATCTTTCATAAGAGTTGCTGTGACCATGGTGTGTCTTTACAGCAACTGAAACCCAAACTAAGACAACCACCCAGGATATTCTTGAATTACCTTCCTTTGTACCTGTGCTGTCCATGGGAGAACATACACGTACTAAAAAGTGCTTTGCTCTTGGATATCTCTAAATACTGCACACACTAGAGAAAAATGTGTGATACCCCCTTTCCCGAAAATGGGTAGTCTTATCTCTATTTGGATGGATACTCAATGGGGTCAATAGTAGTTTTTGTAATTATACCTAAGCAAGAAATATTTATTGGTAGACTTTAGAACTATCACTTTTCAGTCCTATATTTTAGATACACATATAGGGTACATTTTATAAATGAGGGCATGCCATCAATCTAATTGGTAGCACTCTGTTCTTAGTGACAAAATAACGATGCAGATTGTAATCTGTAGTGTAGTGTAGTGTGCCACAAAAAAAATGGAAGGAGATCAACCTCTTGATAGTTAATTAGAATCATATGACTGAACACATGCAAAGCAAATATTAACTGCTTTAATTTGTTGAAAACTTAAGTGCAAACACTTCACTATACACTTAACACAAATCATTTAAATTAATAACAGTTAATCTTTACTACAGAGCCTTTCAGCATATATTAACATCATTGTTTGGATCAAAAACTAGAGTCATAAAAGTTTAGAAATCTTGACTAAGATACAAGCTAACAAATGGCAGAACTGACTTGTGGACACAGGGTTGTCTCATCCAAATCCTGCATACTGAATAGCTATACTGAATGTTCTGTGAATTTGCTTATAATTTCCTGCTAATGGGGTGCTACTTTCTCTCTTATAGGACTATTTGCGGAATCCCTAATTATATTCACAAGATCTGACAGAACTTTTTCCTCCTTCACATTTATGGAAAAAAGTCAAGTACAACATCCTTTCATGATGAAAGTCATGGAAAGATTAGCAACAAAAGGGACACATTAAACACAATATGGGAAATTTACATCAAGGCTATAGCCAACATTAAATTAAATTGAAAGTCAAAGCAATTCCATTAAAATTGACAACAAAACAATGTTGTCTAGTTGTCCACTCTCTCTGTAACTATTTCACTATAGTACTTGAAGTTTTACTAGAATGATCAGACAATGGAAGGAAGTCAAAGTATTATTATTTGCATAAGATAGGATACTAAACATAAGAGACCCTAAATGTTCTAGGAGGGAACTCCTGTGGATGATAAGTACTTTCAGAAAATTGGTTTGATACAAGATAAACAAAAAAAAATCAGTTCCCCTAGCTCTCCTATATTCAAATAACAAATAGACTGAGAAAGAAATCAGGTAAACAATACCCTTCACAATAGCCTCAAATAATGCAAACTACCTCGGGGTAACTCTAGGCAAGTGAAAGACTTGTATGATAAAAATTTCAAATTTTGAACAGTTAAATTGAAGAAGAAAGAAGGTATCAGAAGAGGTAAAGATCTCTTACGCTCATGGATATGTAGGTTTAACAAAGTATAATGGCCATTTTGTCAAAATCAGCCTACAGATTCAAGGTAATCCCCCAAAAAATTCCCACATAATTTATACAGACCTTGGAGGAATGATTATAAACTTCATATGGAAAAATATAAACCCAGCATAGCTAAAATAATCCTGAATAATAAAGGAACTACTGGAGGTCAGACCATTCCCAATTTCAAGTTGTCTTACAGAGCCATAGTATTAAAAATCACACGGTACTGGGGGAAAAAAAGCACATCATGATGAAAGGAACTGAAGACTCAGTTATAAATGCACAAATTTATAGACACTTGATCTTTGATAAACAAGCCAGAAAGACACAATGGAAAAAAGGAAACATGGCATAGAAATGATGCTCATCAAACTGGATATCTGCATGTGGAAGAATTCAAATAGATCCACTTTAATCAGCCTTCACAAAACTCAAGTCCAGGATGAAAGATCTCAACAAAACCAGTCATACTGAACATGATAGAAGAGAAAGTGATGAATAGTTTTAAAAGCATTGACACTGAGACAACTTTTTTTTTAAGCCTTGGGACTTTTTTTTTTCTTCTTCATACATATACGAGACAACTTTCTGAACAAAACAAACATAAGACAGGGTAATGAGATCAACAATTAATAAAGGGGACCTCATGAAACTTACAGAAGCTTCTATAAGGAAAGGACTTCATCAACAGGACAAAGTCTCAACCTTCAGAGGTGAAAAAGGCTTTTCCCAATTTCACATTTGATATAGGGCTTATATTCAAAATACATAAAGAACTCAAGAAATTAGATACCCAAAACCCAAATATTCCAGTTCAAAATGGGATATATATCTAAAAGGAGAATTCTCAATAAAGAAAACTCAAATGGCTGAAGAGACACTTAAAGAAATTTCCAACATCCTTAGCCATCAGGGAAATCCAAATCAAAATTACTTGAGATTTCATCTTACACTTGTCAGAATGGCTGAGATAAAAAACACACATGACAGCTCATGCTGGTGAGGATCTGGAGAGAAGGAACACTCCTCCATTGCTGGTGGGAGTGCAAACTTGTGCAGTCACTCTGGAAATTAATATGGTTCATCAGATAATTGGGAATCAATATTCTTAAAAGTTCATCTATTTCACTCTTGGGTATACACCCAAAGGATGTTCCATTCTATCACAAGGACACTCTCTCAACCATGTTCAGTGTGGCGTTATTTGTAATAGCTAGAACCTGGAAACATCCTAGATGTCCCTCAACTGAAGAATGGATATGGCAAATACTATATGTGGTACATTTATACAATGGAGTATTACTCAGCTATTAAAAATTCCATCATGAAAATTTCAGGCAAACTGATACAACTAGAATAAATCATCCTGAATGACATACCAGACCCAGAAAGACAAATATGGTATGTATTCATTTATAAGTGGATATTAGTCATCAAGTAAATGATAATCAAGCTACAATCCATGGACACAGAGAGTTAAGTAAAGAGGGGGGCTTCACGGTGATACATGGACCTCTCCGGGCAAGGAAAATAGAATAAATTATGGGAAAAACTGGGGGTAGTTAAGGATTAGAGCTGGAAATATGGAGGGAACAATTGACGGAGACAGTGCAGGCACAGACAACTGAAATTGGGGAACATTAAGTAAAGGGTGTGGAAACCCAGTGCAGTGGAAACTCCCTGAAATCTATGAGGGTGACCCTAGTGAGGGCTCTACTAATGGAAGATACCTCTGAAATGGTGATTTTGTAGCCAGCCAAGGCTTACTGTGTTGGAACTGGGTCTCACCCCTTTGATTTCTTGGCTGATGGGTTCCTGTGGTGATGCATAAACAACCAAGGCTGATGCTAGGACAGAAGTTTGCTGTCTGGAAACTGACAGTGGGGTCCCATTGCAGCAGACATCATTCACACAGTTCACTGACTGTAGATAGGTTGACTTGGAGCTTGCATGGAGCCTTAACTCCTATGTTCTAGTTTCTTTAATGTAAGAATATACTATGCAGGATATAGAAAGAGAAGCCCGAACCCCAATAGTTCCACCAAAGCCTAGACCTACAGTCTGTTCTGCCTGCAAGATGTGCTAGGGCAATAATGTGACAGATCTTGTGGGAGTGACCAACTTCTGTAGGGTTTAATTGGAGTCTCATGTCGCAAGAGGGAGTTGAAGCCATCCTCATTCTGGACGGCCAGGAACTGCAGATTGAATAGCTTAGAGAGACCTAGGGTAGAACCAAACATGACAGGTAAAAACAGAAAACACAAACAAAAACAAGGAAATGATTTCTAATGATATTCTGCTGTACTTGTAGACTAGTGCCTTTTCCAATCAGAAGTGAGATTTCTCAGTCAGCAGATGGGAACTGGGTCAGAGACCCACAGTCAGTTATTTTGTGGAGAGACAGAGTATAAATCAGAAAGCTTCACTGAGTTCCTCCCCTCAGTGATAGGGGAACAGTGCAGAAGAGGAAAGGTAGGAGTTAGAAAGCCTATAGGACACTTGTAGAGCAAGGCCCACCAAATTAATCAGAGCTCATATGTGCCCACAGAGGATGAACCAGGGAAGCACAGTGCCTGTATGGATCTGCACCAAGTCCATTGTGTATGTTATGATTCTTAATTTGGAGCTTTTGTGCGACTCATAACAGTGGAAACAGGTGTATCTCTGACTCTTTTGCCTGGACTTGGGACTCTGTTCCTCCTAATGGGTTACCTTGTCCTACCTGTGTATGAGGACTTTTGCCTCCTCTTAATGTGACTTATTTTGTGCTGTTTTCATGCTCCTAGGAGGTCTGCTCTCTTCTGAATAGGAAACGGAGATGGAGCAGATCTGGAGGAGAGGATTGGTAGGCAATGGGATAGTAGGAGTAGGGGTGATAAATCCAAGACCATGACTGAGATGTATTGTATGAAAGACTAATTTATTTTTACGAAATTACAACAACAACAGTAATAATAATAGAAAGAAAAACATTCCCTCAAATTGTCTACTTCCTCTTGGTAAAATAATTCCTTGGTTGAAAACCACTTTCTTATTGAACACATGATCAAGCAAATGAAAGACTATCTAACTCTTCATGGTTAAATGAATTCTTTCCATTCCTTTTTCTTGTTTACAGTGTGTGCAGTATCTTTCCAATATAATTTATTTTTAGAGACATTATGATTTTAAAATTGATTTGAATTTGGGTATTCATGAACTTTAACCACAGTAAAATATTTTCAGTTTGTGAACAAATTGTTCCTAAACACAGTTTTTAATATCTGAAACAAATTATTGATCAATGGTTTTTAATTTGCATGGAATAAAATGTAGATATAACAGAAAGTAATTCTGACATATCCCTAAAAAATTGTCCAATATTTATGCTGCTCCAAACCAAAATAACACATCTCTATATAATTCATAACTTCTGTTCTGTCCATATGGCAGTTAGACATAGTTCTTGAAGGATGTATCGAAAATATTCATTGAAGATATAACTTTTATTAAACACCAGAAACCCTATTAAATATTAAGTACAAATTAGGTTTATTTTCTTTAAAAGCAAAGAAAAGAGCAATTCAAGGCTCACCAAATGAAGATATTTTCTATTTATTTTTAAGATTTATACCGAAATTATAGTCATTACCTAATACAACTTTATCTGTACCTTGTAAAATCCAAGTAATCAAATGGATAAAATAATTTAAAGCTGTATGTTTAAAAAGCACAATAGATTTCCTGAGTTTTCTGTTTTGAACAGCTGTTCTTAACTATGTATAGAGAAGAAAGCAAATACAAATGCTCCTGAAGTCCAGGAGAGAAACATGTGATAGAATTAGTCTTCCTTGATAAACACAACACATGAGCTTTCATCTTGGAGCCAGATCATCTAGCCTGCCATATGACATTGTTATACTCAATCATTATTGTTTTGTGTGTTTGGCAAATGTATTATTTTCATTGGCTTCCTAAAAAGCTAATGATTGAATTTTGATAAGGATTATGATCCTGTTTTTTTTTGTTCTTGTTGTTGTTGTTTTAGATTCCCATAAACTAGAATTCTGCTAGAATCCAGTAACAACTTACTATCAATAAAAGAATTTAAAAGAGACAATGAAATGCCAGAGAAATTAAGAGTGGTTACTACTCTTGAGGAGTCCCTTAGTTTACCTCCACAAATTCACATTCATAGTCACATGTAACTCCAACTACAGAGGATTTAATACCCTCAAGCCTCCATAGGCACTTATAACTACATGGTACATGCAACCTGATGTCAGAACACTTGAATACATATAAACAAGAAAATATCTTTAAATAAGTGATCATTAGAAGATTTGGCCAAGTGTGTAAGAATCAACTTACAGGAGGATCACTATGGATATACATAAGGCAAAAAATAATTGTTCAATTGGGGATATGTAAATTTAAGTAACTTCATCTTATTTCTGTTGCTGATACAAAAAGGAACTTAAGTACAAAATAAAATTTAAAATGTGACTAATGAGTCAACTGTATTAAGGACTATCACATGGGTCTATGAAGATATCTAAAAAGTATCACCTTAAGAATTGTTTTCATCAATAACACAGCTAGAGTGAACTTAAGTGATGATTTACTGCACACTGAGTAACCAGGTTGTTTTGGTCCTTTTAAAGTTAAGAATTATTTTACTTTTCTCTATTCTAGAGTTATTTAAAACATTTGTTTTTATTTTTTTTGTATTCAAAATCATGTTTTATCTAGTCATAAGAAAAGTCAGTGCTTTTATTTATAACTTACTTAGACAAATTAATTAATTAATTAAGGAATGAAAATGATATCTTGAAAAATATGACGTCCGTTGTAATGGCAAACACATCACAATGTCCAAACACTACCCAGATAGTTTTTATTAAAATATAGTAATAGGCATCTTTGCATGTGTGTATAACTATCTATTATAGTTATCTCTTCAATTATGTAAATCATTAATAGTTATTACTATGCTAATACTAGAGGTATATTTTGGAAAGGTTAGCATGAATTATTTATTTCTGTTTCTTATCATATCCTTCATCAAATGATTTAAAAATAGAGATGCTTATCTACACAAAACGTCTCTACATTGTAGTCACAAATCTTACTTCAAAAAGTGATGGATATAGAAAGTATGCATATATGCCCTTGAAGTTTTATTGATAGACAGAAAAACTCTAGATGGATCCTACACATTCTTCTGTGTGTTGCCTTATGGGTGCTTAACACAATTATTAATTTTATCTATCTCAGTTTAATGACTACTTTGCTGAAAAATCAATTATTATAAGTTAATTTTAGCTGCTTAATCTTATAATTAAAACTTTCATTAAAATGTTTCAAATTAAACAATTAATGTATCTTTTATTAACTATGTCTTTAATGTGTTTAAGCTCATTAGATGTTGAATGCTCATTATTTCTAGAAGACTGAAACATTCAAAATTTTAATTCCAATATTTCAGAAGTATTAATATGTGTATTTGTATGTATATTGTTTTGAAACTATTACCAAGTTCAATATGTTTTTAGTACACCACAAATTAAAATGTGATCTTACTCCTAGAGGGTTTCTATTTCCAAAAACATATGAGGCATATACCCAAGTATTTGATATTTTATAAAATATGGATATCTCCAAATATTATAATTGTGATGTGTATAATATTACACATAGCTACAGACATAGAGCCAAAGCATAAATGCGAAAGCCCACTCTCACTACTCCAAAAGAAAAGCAAAAGAATGATCGAAAAATATGTGAATATGAAAACAGTAGTTTTCTATGGAATTATCCTCTTGTAAACCTCAAATTGGTTTAATAAAGTACTGATTGGTTAGTAGTCAGGCAGAAAGTATAGTCAAGATAACCTATCTAAGGATGATGGAAAAGAGAAGGGTGAAGTCAGGGAGTCAGTTGCAGACTCAAATCTCAAATGAGAGCAAGAAGTGCATGCTTTACTGAGAAAAGGTACCAAGCCACATGGCAAAGTATAGGTAAGAAATAAGGATAATTTTTTTTTTTTTTTTTTGGTTTTTCGAGACAGGGTTTCTCTGTGGTTTTGGAGCCTGTCCTGGAACTAGCTCTTGTAGACCAGGCTGGTCTCGAACTCACAGAGATCCACCTGCCTCTGCCTCCCAAGTGCTGGGATTAAAGGCGTGCGCCACCACCGCCCGGCACTGAAATAAGGATAAATTTAAGTGTAAGAGTTAGCTAGTAAAAAGTCTGACCTATCGGCTGAGAATTCAAAATTCATATTTATCCTCTGAGTCAGTTCTTTGGGATCAGGTGGCCAGAAAAAAAAAAAAAAACCTTCGATTACAGTCATTATTTGGCAATTTAAAAGTATAGAGTGTATGAAGGTGATTTTTAAGTCAAGTACAGTTTTCAAGAGCCACATCATAGAAGGTGCTAGAAGTACTTGTAACATATAGCATACAATTATATTTGCTAATGCAGTTCATTCCATACTCTTACTTTTAATGACATAAAATTAACACAATAAATAAAAACTTGGTATATCGTATTATATGCTTAAAAGGAAATAAAATATCACTATGATTTTTCTTCTTTTCTTTTCTTTGTTTTTGGTGCTGGGGAGCAAATCCAAGACCTTATACCTTCTTGGCACACAGATTACCTTTGATCTATATCACTAACTCATGTCTTTTAAGATACAAGACTTTGCCCTTCTGTGTAATTCAGATTGCTCTGGAACTTGCTATCCTTCTATCTCAGTTTTAGAGGGAGTCACTACCATGGATGGCCTTTCTTTATGGTATTTCTAAAGCAATACTTTCAATACATTAAATTTACCTTTGATTCATTGTAAAGAGTAATGTGATTTATGATATATTTTCATACTAATTCAATAGAAGCTTACCCTGAATTTCAATATATTTAGCACTCCCTAATATTCTTATTTTTCAGATTCTTATAGTGTTTCATTATCTTTAAATTATTTTTATGTCTCATTTTTGTTCATTTTTTAGGCTTTCAAATGTGAATGAAGGCTTAATTTAAGATAATGTCTTAATATGACAACTAAATGCTAAAATATTAAAGTATTCCTTTTTAAGCAAATAATTAATTAATCTTATATCCCAGCCACAGCTTCCCCTCTCCAGCAATGCCTCTATCTCCACCCTCTTAATCTATTCCTCATCTGTTTCTGTGCAAGGAAGAGCAGACCTCCCATGTATTATCAACAAAACAAGTTGCAGTAAGACTAAGTACCTCCCTATGTATTAAGATTGAGCAGGGTGACCCAGTATAATAAATAGAGTTCCAATGGCTAGTAAAAGAGTTAAATACTTTATTGTATTAAAAACTGATTTATAAATAAAAATATATGACATAAATATTTAAATCATTTTATATACACATGTATATGATTTTTGCCTTTCAAATCACTGAAGATATGAGCGTAACCACTTTGGTTTTTGTTTACACCCAGAGATTGTGAGTTTTCTTCATGTAAATACTAAATCCAATCTTCCATCACATATGAAATGACAAAAAAACAAAGCTACACTTTACATTGGTATAACTTCTTGGTAGACATTCTTACCATAATGACAGTCACAACTGCTTTCAGATGAGTTACAAATTTTGTTTTGAATTTTGAGACAGGGCTTCTCTATGTAGCCCTGGCTATCCTAGAATTCAAATTGTAGTCCAGGCTGGTCTTGAACTCAGAAATGTGCCTGCGCAGCTCTGCTTCCAGAGTGCTGGGGTCAAACGTATGTGCCACTATCACCTGGCACATGACATTGTGTTTAGAATTTGAAGTGTACTTCAGTAGTGACTTCTAGATTTAAGGATTCCTTTATAAGCATTATAGTATGTTGAGCAATTAACATTATTTCTTGACAAAAATATAATCTCATAGCTACTAGACCAGGAAGACATTACATAGAAAAGAAAATCATAGGAGAGTAAAAGTGCCTACATGTGTTTATTATGTCTTATGAAAAATGTGATTTTCCATCACCTATTATTAAGGTTGACATCTTATAAAGAAACAGGAGGAAAAAATGAATCAGAAAAAAATAGCTATTTTTCTAAGAGATACTGGTCCAGACTATGAGACCAGATAAATTGGTAATCCAGAAGGAGATCTTTTCCCCACTGCCTAATGAGAGAGAGAGAGAGAGAGAGAGAGAGAGAGAGAGAGAGAGAGAGCTGTGGGGATCAAAGAAGAATTAATGGAAAGCCTGCTTATTGTTAATGAACACTTCACAAAGATATACTATATAATTTCTCCTGCATAGAAAATAAAGATATATGTCTAATTTACCTTTGATCATAACTAAGAAAAATTATAACTTTTTAGGCTTTAACTCCATCAAAGTCCCTAGAAGGATATAATATTACCTGAGTAAACAGGAAGTGCATAGCAAGCAACTTCCAATATTCTAGAAATGACAGAGACATTTAGCTGCCTGGGTAGTCACCCAGACTTTTTCTGCAGTACTGAGGAATTCTTCTTTAGCCTGCATTCATAGAGTATCTGGCAGACTTTTCAGTAAAGCAGAAAATTTGAAGGACTTTCCTGCCTTGTATTGGCAAAGTTCATCAGTTGTTTTCCTTTGTGTTCTGCAGAATGTCCAGCAGTTTCTTCTGTGAAGCAGGAACATTGCAATACCATCCTGCCTTGTGTTGCAAAAGTTCATTTGTAACGCTCCTATGGGTCCTTCCCATCCAGTTTATACAACATATGCTCATCAATCCAGGCAAGAGCAGGTTTCTGCCCAAATGACTTGCCTTGCCACATTAGTAAACTACATAAGAAGTTTCTCTGATGCCCATTAAACTCTTGGAAGTAAATGGTGCTACCAGAAGCAGATATGTCTCACTGTTGAGAAAAGTCTAAGTTCTTAAAACATTTTAAATGCCATATCCTGTCATCTTTAGAGTGTTTGAAGTTTACCTATCTAATGAAATATTTCTTTGTATACCTAGAAAACCTAACTAGTATGGATATAAGTTTGACTATTATAAATGACTAACTATTAATCTGTAAAAGATGGGATGGATAATAGAGTATTTAATTTTGTCAAACTCAAATAAATAAAATAGTGTGACTATAATTCTTCCTTGATAATTGTTTTGGTATATGCAATTTTACTATGTTAAAGTTAAAATCTTCCTTTTTGATTAGGCAGAAATGGGAAAATACAGTGGGATGATCCTTCTGTACATTGTGACTATGTACTGCTCTCATTGGTTGATAATAAAGCTATTTGGCCAAGGACAAGGCAGAATAAGATTAAGTGGTGCAATCAAACTAAAGACAGAGATGAAAGAGGGTGGAGTCAAAGCAGATGCCAGCTAGGCACTGAGGAAGCAAGATGTGTAGAAAATGAGGTAACAAGCCATGAACCACGTCACAAAGCATAGATAAGAAATATGGGTTAATTTAAGTGTAATAACTAGCTAGTAATAAGCCTGAGCCATTGACCAATTATTTATAATTAAAAACAGAAAATGCAAATATGGCTATTCGCCTACTTAAAAGTCCATAGTGGAATTAATAAATATCCTAGTTAGATTTCTATTCCTGTGATAAAAACTGTGACCCAAAGCAATATAAAAATTAAATGGTTTATTTGGTGTATGTGTCCTGATCACAGCCCATCATAGGGACATTGGGGAAGCCATCAAGAACTCAACGCAGAAACCTGGAGGCAGGGACTGAAGCAGAAGCTATGGAGGAATGTTACTTACTGACTTAGTACTCGTGACTTTCTCAGTCTAACTTTTTATATAACCCAGGACTACCTGCCTCTGGTACCAAACACAGTGGGTTGGGCCCTCTCACATCAATTACTAATTATTAATCAAGAAAATGGTCACACAGACTTGCCTACTGCATGATCTTATGAACACATTTTCTTTAGTGATGTTTCTTCTTGACCCTAGCATGTGCCAAAGTGACAAAAAAAAAAAAAAAAACTAGCTAGCACAATGAATGCATAGATTCTTAGACTAGTTGTTTTAGTACCACAGGTGATGTATATTTACAATATTCATGCATTATTCCAATTATTTAATGGCTGTCAACTTTGATAAGCAAAGTCCTGGGTAACACATAATGGAGGGGGATGGGTAAATGTTATCTACAAATTGTTTTTTCCTTCCATATATAGAAATATACCATGTAACTTTCAGTGACACAGCTTATAAGTAAGCAGCTTTGGGGATACAGTCTTTTCAGACAATTTAAAATAGTGCCTGAAACTTTTAGGATAAAGTCACAAAAGTTATACTGTATGAATATTGAAAATTGCAAGTGCATAAGATATATATATATATATATATATATATATATATATATATATGAACTCACAGAGTATTCATTGCTCCAATGGTGTTTATTTGTAAACTCAAACCATCATATTGACTCCAATTTTTTTCTACTCTATATTTTGTCTGCCTATCAAAATCACCCCTTGGGCAATACAGTAGTAATCAAGGTCCATTTATTCATTTACAGAGAAAATGTCTTAAAACTCTTGAAAATTTTCTTATTTTCCTCCTTTGCTCATATTCATAAAGGGACACTGTCCAAGTTCAAGGCGGAGATTTCCATAGTTTACATTTAAAAAATGATAACGTTACTTCTGATGTTCTCACATTAACTTCCTGCAAAGTATCATTACCTACAATTACATTTAATGGAGCAATGAAAGATCACTAAAAAGATAAAATTCTACTGTGCAGTAAAAGTATAATATGAAGGAAGCAATAATAGTTGTGGGGTGACAAAATGACTTCAAGTTACATCTAGAGCAAGATAATGATGCAGAATTGGATAAGTCTTCTTTGGAAGAAAATTGTTTAATATTGGTGAGGGAAAATTAAAACTGGGACATTTAATTCTATTGGGTTTATTTCTCATATGTCAAGAGGAATAATATTCTGACTGCAAAGAACAGAACAAACAGTACTGACAGGAAGTAGTGCCCAAGAGGAGTAAAGAGATTAGAGGGCCCCAGTCTGCTAAGAATTAACTCTCTCGATTCAGATAAATTACATCTCAGTATACTAATAAAACTAGCCAGCAACTATGGGTGCACCTGAAGACTAGAATCAAACAGTCTGAGGCTTAATAAGAAAAAAATAAGGTGTGAAAGTAAAATTAAAACTAAGTATTTATTTCAAATGAGGTTAGAAAACAAAGGCAGAGACAAGCCCAGAGTCCATGGTTCCCAAACTGTCAGAATGTTGGAATCAGTTGCCAATGGGCACATGAAACAAACACACAATCTTGCTGTCATCCTTACACACTGTAAAATAAATTTAAAAAAACATATTTTAAAATCTGTAATTGTGTTATAATTTCTCATCAAAGTGAACTTCTTTCTAAGATTATTTGCTATATAGGACAATTTGTACATCATTTGTGGAAAATTAGTGTTCTTGATTTCAGGTTACATTTTAAAACTAGAATCAATTTGTCATCTAAAACATTTTCTGTATCAAAGATTGCGTTTTACTTTAAGTTGTACAGTGCATTTGTCTCAGTTTTTGAAAGAGACAGGTAAGCAATGGAGAAAACTAGAAAAAATCTAGTTAAAAGTGTGTTGAACTGGAAGTAAAATGATTCTGTGACACTTGAAAGATTCCTCCTCACTCATAAGAAGGATATAAATTAAAAAGATAGTGAGGTGACACTTTCTCCTGCCCTGCTTGATTAAAGAATGTTGATAACATACCAAAAAGTTACAGGGATCAAATAATTTGCCTTTTTACTACTGATACATGTTCCTTGAAGAGCCACAATGTCTTGACTAGGTCAAGATTTATGCTCTGGGGCTATTATAGCAAACTTTTAGAGCACTCACTACACAATACAGCCTATGTTGGCATAGATAATACTTCAAACATTGAGTTTATTTATAGAATGTACCCACTCTAATCAAATTGAGAGTGCTTCTTTTTTAATTGTTTTTTATTGAGCTCTACAGACTGCTTCTTAACATTAAGACATCATAGTCAATTCACATATGGCTTGTTAGCTGGATGGAAATTTCATTAATGTACTTAGAGGGGTTCATTTGGGATTGGTACAAGCAAATTTTATGTGTTTAAGCAATACACATAAAATATTGTAATGCATGCTTGTTGACAATATAAAACAGCACCAAGGAAATAGGAAATAAAGCAACAATAATTTTATGACTAATTGAAGACTATACCAAAAGTATATTGATTTCAAAGTAGAATGTGTCCTGGTGTGTACTGTAGTGCTTGACCTTATGATTTATTCTATTGCAGATTTCTTTTTGACAGATACAATTATAAAAGATGTACATATGATTTATTATATTATACTTATAGAATCTGAATTTCAAAAGAGAACTTTTAGCATACTTTATCTAGTTATATTCAATTAATTAATTTAATATATTCTAATGATATTGCCATTTAATAGAGTCTATTACACTGTAACAGAGAATCACAAACCCAAAGGTACCCTCTCTTCATTTTTATTACAAGTGGGTTTACAAACATATTGTAGTATGATGAAGAATAATCAGAATTGAAATAGAAAAGGCTGCATATAGGAGAACTTGTTCCCAGAAAGATAACTGCGCTCTCTAGAAATGAACCCAAAGCCAGGCACTAATGGACAAGGTTAATTCCTGATAATGTCCCCAAGTGGTGATGACTTTCTTACTTGCTCTTTGCCTTGAGAATGAATCAAGGGGGCTGGATGTAGTGACTCACGTCTTTAATAGCTGCAGAGGCAGAGGGATCTCTGGGAATTTGAGGCTCATCTGGTCTATATGGTGTCTCAAAACCAAACCCTGCCTCAAAACCAAATCCCAAACTACAAAAAAAATCAAATCAAATCAAATAATGGGATTCAGAGATCATAAAAAAGGTCTTAATGTTAGGAAACATCAGGGAATATGTTTGAGTCCAGGCAGGGTTGATAAATACCTTTGTACCTAATTCCATTAAATAAATAGAAACAAGACAGAATGGGAGAAATGTCACATCAGGACTAAGGAACATTCTATGTGATAAACTATTTCATGATACATGCACAATAATGATGCATGTATTTTAGGAACAAGTGCACTGAGTTCAATGACTGAGGTAAGATAAACAATGATGCATTAGTAGCACAACAAGTGTCAAAGCAGGGGTCAAGTTGTCCCTCGCTCCTTCCTATAGAATGTTAACCTATAGAACAATCTTCAGACTGGGGTATACACAACTCTGTAGTTATGTGCAGACTGCCCTAGAGATATGCTGGCAGGGGTTGTATGAGTGGATTCATTTTCCAGATTCTCAGTCACTTCAACATATTTGACTGGCTCTCTTTCCATGCTATATTTGTTTGCCATTTCAGTTTTATTTTCCTTGTCCTGTGATATTTCTTCTCCCCACCCACAAGCACACCTCTCTGAAATATCCCAAAGGCCATTGCTTCGGAGACATATTCAATCAAAAGGAAAACTGTAACTCAAAATACTGGTAATTTAAATCCTTTTTGAATCAAGGAATCATTAAGTTGACATCTGATCATTTTATTAATAAACTTTGTGATAAAAACTCTCCTGAGTGCTTGATATAAATTAGTCACAAACTTAGCATGTATAGTTATTACTTGCCATGAGTGTTAATGGTAATTGCAAACACAACTCAATTTAATGGATTTAAAGTATATTAAGAGAGCCTTACAATCACAAGAAATTGTTTATAAAATGTGAAATACACATAGATTTTTCTGTCACGCAAAAGTGTAAGACACACAAAAAAGGAATGGTTAATAAAAGATGTCATACCATAAATACATATTGTATTAGGAAATAATTCTTTGAGGGAAGTGGGATGGAAATATGATTCAAAGAAGAAGATACATATTGCAAAGTTTCTATTTATAAGGATAAGTTTGTCCACGTATTTTTAAAGTAGATGATTGTAGGTAATATATTACTATGGTGTTTGGATCACATTGGCTGTATTCAGAAGAATAAAGCAATACTTTTTATTTTATTTATTATAATTTAAGCTAGTTTAATTATTTATAGTTTTTTAAAAATTTCATACTTGAGCAAAATGTATTTAGAATATTTCAACACTTCTTTCTCTCTTTCCCGCTTCTCTCTCCCCTTCCACTCCTTCTCAAAATCTATTATAAATACAGAGAGAAGAGAGAGAGAGAGAGAGAGAGAGAGAGAGAGAGAGAGAGAGAGAGAGAATATCTGTTCCTGTGATAAACACCTACAATAAACAACTTCGTGGAGGAAAGTGCTTATTTAGTTTGCAGGTTACATGCAACGGATAACCAGCTCAACAGCTTGTGGTGGGAATCTAAGACAGGAATTGAAGGAGAACTACTTAGTAACACTACCTATTGGCTTGCTCCAGGCTCATCTTCAGCCACCCTTTTTTTTAAAAAAAAATATTTATTTATTATGTATACAATGTTCCTCCTATACACCTGTATGCCAGAAGAGGATCCCAGACCTCATTACAGATGGTCATGTGGTTGCTGGGAATTGAACTCAGGTCCTCTGGAAGAACAGCCATTGTGTTTAAACTCTGAGCTGTCTCTCCAGCCGTAGTCACCTTTCTTATACCTCTTAGAACCTTCTGCCCGGGGGTAGTACAGCCCACAGTGGTTGAACCCTCCTAAATCAGTCACTAATCAAGAAAACACCCCCAACAGACTTGTTTGCAGACCAACCTGATGAAAGCCTTTCCTAAATTGAATTTCCTTTTTCCCAGATACAACTAGGTTTTGTCACGTTAAAAAAACACACACACACACACAAAATAAACAGAGACTACAGTATGCATAAGAAACACCTTATAAACATCAAGTTTAAAATTCCAGGGGTGGAAGTATAAAGAGGGATATTCTATTTTCTAAACTAGTTTTAGAAACTGGCTTGAATATCAGTGTAAAAGAAGGTTTTTTTTTTTTTTTTGGAGTCCAAGAGGACTAAAAATTTTACGTATCACAAAAATTATAGTCCATTTCTCTTGATCAACAACAGAGTAATTCTAAATATGTTTGTATGATCTGTTCTAAGAATTCTCACCTGGAAAAAAGCTCATTATTTTCTGTGGACAAGTTGAGTTGGGGAATGAGGAAATTCTCCTGGCTCTCTACTATTGTCTGTCACTGGATTTGTTTTCTGGCAGTCACTTTCCCTTTTCTTGGTTAGAGAAATGGGAACAGAGGTGGATTAAAGGTGTGTGCAATGGGGTCTCCATGGTACAATGGGAACATCTATTTTTCATAACACTGTACTCACAGGGTTGAATGCTAGTATATATAATATAAGGTCAAACTGTGCTACAGGGTCTATATTTCCAGGTGGATTGGGCCATTGATTGTATTTCAGCTAGGTACTCCAGGTATTGGAATAAAATTGATTTATTCTTGTCTGGTGTGCTAGAAGGCTGCAATGAATCTGGGCAGCAGGAGCCATGGCCGTTTCCTTTGTTTGGGGTTTCCATTTCCCTTTCCCATTCTGAAGAGACCTGCCAATAAGGTTACTCTTCTCAGCAGTGACCTGCTAGCTATGGATCTGGGCCTGGTTTCTTCAGCATGCATGTTCAGGGCTTAAAGGGACATTTAAGACTCTCCATCATTTACTTCCTTCTCAACCAGCAACAAACACAGTGAGAGACAGACCATGTTAAAAGTAGAAATTTAATTGAAACTAGGACTCCACAATGCAGCATCCAGGATGTTTCCATCCACGATTAAGTGGAACTCTGTAGCTCGTCTAGGAGAATGGACCTGTTTGGGGGTCACCATTGTCCATGTATGTAACTCCTCACTTGTGCTCTTTAATAAAACCTAATAAACTTCCAAGTTGGATTTGGGATTATTTTTGGTATGCATCTTGGACTAATGCTCTTTCACCAGGAAAACTTAATGCAACAGTGTTAGAAGATGCTTGTCTCGGATAGTTTGCTGCTAAACTGATGCTTGTTTTAGAAAATGAACATAAAAATAAAACTAATGCCTAATAAATAATAGTGAAACATATATAAATAAAATCATTGCAATTGAAAAGGACACTAGGAATAAACTTTATATATAGCATATGCTACTTATAGGGTGTATTTTGTGAAGGAAACATAATTCTGTCACAAAGCAAAACAATTGGTCCTGCAAGAAGGAGGAAGAAAGGTATGCTTGCAATCTCAGTAGACTCAAGAAGTAGAAGGCTGATGGAACAGGAATCTTATGTCACATAGTTAATGCTTGCTATGAATTTATTAGTAAACTCATTAGCATCGGGCTTTAGCACAACAGAATCCTAGTGAGAAATTAGTTTAAAAATCTGTTAAAATTACAAAATATTCTCACATTACAGATCAGTTATTCATAAATAAAAAAAATATACATCTGTTAAGCATGGTGGCACAGATCTGTAATTTCAGCTACTCACAAGTCTGACAAGGACAAGATCTGCTTGGGCCTTTTATCGAGGCTCTCTATAAAACCAAATCATAAAATGAGACTTGGAGATATAGCTCAGTGATAGAGAGCTGCCTATGGAGCAAGTTCTAGGACAGTCAGGGCTACACAGAGAAACCCTGTCTCAAAAAACCACACACACAAATATACAATCTCCTCTTTTCTGATTCAAGAATATCTGCCCTCCAGATCCCTCTGACACACCAACCCTTTGAAATGTAACATCAAGGAAATTATGCCCTGATCTCCAAGTTTGTGGAAAGATAAGGATTGACTTCAAAACACAAAGCTGAAAAACGTTGATGGCCAAAATACGAAATTAAGACACATAGATGGCCTAATTACTTTCATCCGCTTCCCCTAGAAACCCTCAGGTACTTTTCTACTAATTCATCTAGCACTAGGAAGACCCAATCTGTTTTTTTTGGGGGGTGGATAGTGGGGTTTTGGTTTGGGTGCGTTTAGTTTTTGTTTGTTTTCTTTTTGAGATAGGCCCTCAGGTAGCTCAGACTGGCCCCAAACTCACTAAAGTTGAGAATGGTCTTGAACTCCAAAGTCTTCCATTTCTACTTTCTGAGTGCTGGCATTGCCGGCATTTGCTATAGCATGCCTGATTTATTCTACAGTAATTCATGAATGCAAAGACAAGCAATCTTACCAATTGAGACTCATTTCGAATCCTCTCCTGTCTTGTTTGAATAGAATTGAGTTCAACCTTACTCTTACATTGTACAAGTTTTGGGTGAGGTCACTCTTGCCTGTTTAATTGTCCATTACTAGTTTTCTTTGGCAATACTCACTGCAATATGAGCACTTGATACGGGTATTTAGTTACTGCAGTGGTCGGTTATTAGGATTTTGTTATTGTTCTGCAGATTTAACATTACAGACAATTACATTTCTAGCATGGTAGGGTTTATTTATAGACCGCAAAGGAAAAGCCATTCTTGAGGGAGGAAACACTATCTCTGTCACCAACATGGAAATAACCCATTTACTAAGTTTTAACAGAGAGAATTACACATTTCCCCTAACTCCTATTCCAATAAAAAGTTTGGAAAGCAGTAGTTAGGCTGTTTTATGTCAGATAAACAGTCTACCTCAGGCTCATTATTGAAGGCTTTCATTAAAGATTAAAAGCATAAGGTCCTTTATATAAATTCTAAACTGGTCCCTGGATCTTAGCATTCAATTATCATTTGCGAAATTTGAAATCAACATAGTTTATGTCTAAATTGAGAGTACATTTGAAAATCAAAATTCAAAGGCATGCCTTCTAGTGGGCTGACTGATGGGCAAGGGCTCTGATTATGCCTCATTTTCACCCTCTACAGCACGATCTCATTGATTATGTTTCTCAGCTTGCTAAGGGTTCTGTGAGGTGATTTTCAAGATAAATACTGCTATTTGCAGGATTTCCTGAATAGGAATATTTTGGGAGTAAATTGCACAAACCAAGTGATGTGCAGTCAATTTTCACTCTAGCATAAACAATGTATTAGAACAGAGCGCTTATGGATTTTCCATCCTCCCCTCCCCCCTGCTTTCTTTCTTCTTTTATTTTAAATTTGGATTTCATTACATAGCTTGCTGCATTTCATCAATAAGCAGAAAATATCCTAGCAGGAAAAACTGAAACTCATGAAGGACATTACATATTCTTTTTTCTTTCTAACAGGTGCTCAGAGTTTGACCAGAGAAAGTGAATGACCTGAGTTTCAGAGCCCCAGACCTTTTAACTCTGAGGTATCCATGACCACAATAGATAGAAAAAAGAAAGTTTCTTTAAATCGAGTAAATGGAGCCAGGCTGTATCTTTCTTTATATCTACTTTATTTCACTGTCTTTTAACTGATATTTTTTAAGGCATTATAATTTCCTGTGTTAAAAAAGTTGACTTATTCTCCAAACCATTTAAAAGCTTTATTTTTTTATTTTGGGTAAAGTGCAGCAAATAATATTCCATTTTATCATTTTTTACATTGATGGTATATAGTTAATTTCTTTAAGCAGAGATGTATACAGCAAACAGTAAAGACTAAAATCTATAATTTAAGCAAAAAGAAAAAAGGCATAACCTCAACAAATCATTATTAGAAAGAGAGAAGTAATAGAAGGTAGACATAGAGGGATAAAGAATTGGTTATTACTAACAGAGGCCATGATTTGTTGATTAGAAGTCAAGGATTTTTGGATTTCTGGGAGAAGCTCTCCAGTTAGTATACATATGGTCATATGTCCTTTTTGGCCTGGATACTGCCAAAGGAGAAGAAGGAGCTTTAAGGAGCATTTTTGAAATCTATACTCCTATGACGAATAATCTCAGTCTGCACAGGGAATATGCCAAAGAATTTTCTTCATGGAAAGATGCAGTTGCATTTTTTTTTCTCCTCAGTGATTTAAACTAAGTTGTAGGAAGCAAACTGAATGACACCAAAACACCACAAAGCCCTGAGAGTGGTGAAGTGGGGCTTTGGTAATAAAGTTCATTAACACAGAAAAGAGGGGCTTCACTCCAGACTCTAAGACCTGTTTATCAGAAACCAATGTGCTGTTGATACGGGCTGATGTGACTTTTTGATGTTTGAGAACTAACTGGAGACAGGATGGGGAAAGCACAGACCAGACTAAAGTCACTTCTGTAGTGTCAACAAGATCTATTAGTTGTGTGATGGGATTTTGTTTTCCTTTCTCTTACATATGTTCCAGAGACAAAGAGATCTTTCTCAAAGAGTATTCACGTTATTATATTTTTTTATGAAAAGACACATTTTGATGAACAGATTTTTACCTGAGTTACAAAAGTTAAAACAAAGCAAAAACATGATTACAAGTTGAGAGAAAAGAATTTTTGACTTTTCTTCTTTGTGATAGGAAATGAAAGGCAAAGAAAATACTAGGCCTAGCATAATTGGTAATTTGGATCAACTTATGGTCCATCTGAGCCAAGTAAATGTACCTTCTTATGGGGATGGTTAATTCAGTAATGAAGCAACAATATTTGATGAGTTGTAGCACTAGTAATTCTGTAAGCGTGTCAACTATGTCTGAGGATACTATGTACTACTGAACTGAAAAAACAAAATCCTAGGAAGAGTGGTTTCTCAGAACTGAAGATGTGCTTTGTCCAGCCATCCCTGGTGATCATACATGACTCAAGGATAGGGTGACTCAGACATCAGTAGACGTATATTAGTGTCAGAATCTCCAGCATTCTTTTGATTTACAGGCTGTGTTGTTACTCGTCTTGTATATTTATATTTTATAAGTTAACTTAATTTGTTACTGGGTAAAGGTTATTGCTACTCATGAGTTTGATTGTCAGATTGAATTGAAGACCATGACAGTGATTGAACAGGCTGAGTTTTATACTGGGGAAATGATATTTACTTGTGACTTACAAAGTACCATGTGTTCTCAATGCACAGCTATCAGAGTGGTCAATAAAAACATCAAGAGGAAGCAAGCTAAAAGGAAAACAGTGCACTTTGCAAGTATAACTCAATTTAACTGGACCAAACCTCTCAATCTCTCTATTTTTATTCTTTCTTTTAAGCACGTCTTTCTCAAATGTTTAGGATGAAAATTTTAGAAATTTTAGATAAGAATCGGCTTTGGAAAAGATATCTACAAATACATACCTATTAAGTGCAATTAAAGCAGAGATGAAAACTGGATCATGCTAACAACTTGAGGGCATTATACAGAACAAGTAACTAAAAACATGTCTAGTAAATTCTAAAAGAAGCGGAAAATGCTACTGAAATAATAATGATCACAACAGCATCGACTGTAATGTGTTATCTCCAGCCTTAACCTTACTATTTCTGATATAAAACAAAACAAAACTGAACCCTGCTAAATGAGTTTACCAACGATCACCTCCGGATCTGATCACCCTTTAACTTGATTAGATTCTTCATTCTTCAGCATCACCAAGATGCTGTCTGCTCACTCTGACCTGTCTTCAGGAAGACCCCTGTTCATTTAACTAGAATTTTCCACTAAACTACTAACCCTGCTCATGGGCAAGGAATTCCTACTTTCCCACGTTTACTCTGTAAACCCCATTCCAGAGATTGCTATGCTTATTGTGATGAACTTAACAATGCTATCCTTGTCCTGCTCCAAGGAGTGAAAACATTCAAATTAACCAATGAGAAGTCATGGAGTCATTCAGCCAGAAATGAAAATGTAAAGGTCTAGGCACCCACCTTCAGATCAAATGGTCCTGTTTGACTTGGTTGGCTATAAGTTTCCAATTGATTCCTGATAGGAGATAGCCACAGAAGCAGGTGATCTAGGTGCTCTTCAAGTTTCCCAAAATCTTTTATGTGATCTTCAAGTTCTCCCTGTTTTTCAGGCAAAGCTCTGGAGACCTGAAAGGGGAAGAAAGTCAAAGACAAATAATTCTCATGATATACACTAAAAATAGCTAAGGTATTCAAAAGAAGATGTTAAAGCCATTTGCTGAAACATTTATTTTAAAAGATGTTAAAGTTACACATACAACATGATAAGATCACATTTACATGTTATAAATCATTGGGTAATATTCATTTTTTTAAAAAAGTTAGATATTATTTGCTTCTTTATGATTGCAATACATGCACCTAAGGTAGGTGAGGCGTCTCACGTCTGTAATACCAGCATATATGTGATTGAGGCATTGCCATGACCTAACTTCGGCCACAGGGCAAGTTTAAGGCTAGTCAGAGTTACAGAATGAGACCCTATATCAAAAGAACACAAAAAACAAGTGCACCAAAAAACTTCACCCACACTTACATAGATGTATATTCCAATTGATCGAAGGCAAAGAACACAATCCTCATATAACTTCTCATTACTAAATGTGCATGCCAAACACAGAGCTTTGCATTATTATAAAGAGTTAAGATGGAATTTGAGTGAGAGTAGACTAACAGAATGACCTACTGGTTATTTTTATGAAAGGCTTAGTATATACTAACCATCATGGATGGAAGTTTCAAATGTACTGCTTTCTTTAACCTCTCATGGCCCCTGCATTCCGCTGTTCTGATCTTCTAAATCTTAAGCATAGATAACATTGGAATTGACAGATGCCAAATACCTTTGTAAGCAATATGTTCTAAGGTTTAATATTGCTGAATCTAATATTAGGTACTTAGATTTAAATCCTGGTTTATGCTTTTGCCTAAGATCCTAGCCATATTTTCCCTAACTTCCAGTGCCTCTTTCATAGGCTGGAGATAATACAGACACAATGCTAATCCAAGAATTAAATAAAGTAATCCTTTAAAAATTGCTTAGAATAATTCTCTGCATGACAGTGAAAGACAATAAAACCATTAAATGCTAGCAACAGTTGCTCAAACTCCTGGGTAAACAGAAAGCCAGGATTAGCAAGAATAAAGTTATTTTCTTTAGGGAGCCAAAAATGAAAACTAATACAAAGAAATAGTATCAACTTGTAATGGCAGCATTGGTCATAATGAAAGAAATGAAAATGATGGCTTTATCTACTCTATTGCTGTCAAAGCTGTGAAAATGTTGATTACTCCATATCACTGGTCCAGTGAAGGTATTGACATCCCCTTGTAGAAGATAGTTTGACAATTTGTTTAAAATATGTTCAAATATTGCCTTTGATAACTTTATTTGACTTCAAGAATTTCATTCTGTTTGTATTTCTCTGGAAATAAAATCAATGCTTGGTGACAAAACATGCTTGGTTTTGTCACCATGATTTTTTTAACGCTGAGTGTCAAATTATATTACAGTTTTTGGAAGATATACATGTATCATTTTTGTCAATATGTAACATCAAAAGGAAAACCATATTTTGCTCTTAATACAAACTATTGGGGTAAAATATACTTTGGTTTGTTTAATACTGAATTATCATTAAGGTGCAACTGTATTGACTATTTTTCTCTGACAATATCAGTCAGTCAATGCTGGTGATGGTGGTGTGAGCTGAGACCTTCTCATATAAATTTGCTATTGTTTCTTCATCTTTAAATTAGGCTCTAAGAACTGTGCTACACAGACCATGGGCAAAGATAAGAAGTGTGATTTGATTATAAGGTGGAATTACAGTAAATTTTGCAGCAATCTTTGTCCTGTTCTTAAATAATCATTGTTTATATATAATATTTCACATCTTCAATGAACTATAGATATAGACACAAGACTAGAAAAATTTATAATTTATTTCCAATAATCTACATGTGTTCTCAAACTATATTCTTCATACATGTTCTCTGTGGTAAATGGAAACAAATACATTTAATTCAGTCAGTATCTACCCTAAATTTCACCTAATTTTATACAAGATTAATTTTATTATTCTTTAGTTTTATGATTGATAACTTCAAATATTTGAAAGTTTTAATATTTAAAAGTAAATGTTTTACAAATACACAATTTATATACAAACATCATACTTTATACAAAATATCCAGAAAAGCTAAAATTGTGTCTATAAAAAGGGATAACAGAATTAGCAGAAATGACGTAAGAAAAGGAACATGGTTTCCCTCTAGAAATAGAATTCAAAGCTATTAAGCAAAATTAAGACAAAAATCAGGTGGGAACATCTGTAGTATCTACTTAACAAGAGATCATGTATACTGCATAAAATTATTATCCAATGAAAGAAGACGAAATTGAATACATTAATTAAAAAACACAATCAATAAACAAGACAAATTCCAAACACCACATAATCAATGAAATGCAAATTAAAAAACAATACTACTTTATCAATTGTCTGTTATATTGTCCTCTAGGAAAGAGAATTATGATTCCCTCCCTGAAAATGAGTGACCTTGTAATAGTTGCTCAACTATATATTTTCACAGTCTTTTGAAACTTCATAATTCACACAGAAAGGAAGATTTTACCATGAAAAGTATGAAAACCCCTGAGAGCTTAAGGAAAACATAAAAAATAGAGGAATATGCTTTATTCATGGAATATAAGATATAATATTATAATTAGTTTTCTTTAAATAATCTATAAATTCAATATGAACACAATCAAAATTGTAAGTGAAACTCTTTCACAGGAATTTATAGGCTATTTTTATCATTATATGGATGTGCTAAGGACTAACATATCCAAGAAAATTTTGATAATAATTTTTATACTATATTATTTAATTTATATTTAATTTAATTTATATTATTAAAATATTTTAATAATAATGTTTCAAAGAATATTTGCAACTAGCTGTTATAATTGCTATGTTTACATCTGTGGTATTTTTGTGAGAACAAGTAAACAACACATGATAACAAAAGCACTTCTGGGGTTGTGGCCTGTAGGCTTGGTTTTTCTTTTCTTTATGTCCAAAAGCCACTTAAGAGTGGATACATATTATATATGTCTTTCTGGTTCTGGTTACTTCAGTCAATATGTTCTTTCTAGATCCATTCATTTGTCTGCAAATTTCAGGATGCCATTATTTTTTACCACTATGTAGTATCCACTATGTAAATGAACAACATTTTCTTTGTTCCTTATTCAGTTGAGGCAACTAAGTGGCTTCCAGGTTCTTGCTATTCAAATAATGCTGCTGTGCTATGAAGATAGTTGAACTCATGTCCTTGTGGTATGATTGAGTGTCTTTTGGGTATATACCCAACAGTGGTATTGCTGGGTCTTGAGGTAGATAGTCATTGGGTACAACCCATCATTTTTAGGGTTTCTCACTGTCCTAAAATTTACCACATAAGCTAATCAGCTGGGCCAGAATGGTTCATAGATACATTATGTCTATCGCCTCTATGTAACATTTTCCTATTCAAAAAAGCCTTCCATCTTTGGAGAGAAACTTCTTACAACATATGATGTGCAAAGTAGGTAAAACAAGATTTTTAGGACAGTAGTTTACAAAGACATGAAGCAAAAGAATATTCTAAAAGAAGTTGAAACACACCATCCCACCTGGAAGCTTTCTAAACACATAAAAAACTCAAAATAGCTCCCACGAATCTCTGACCAGATTTAGTATAAGTATTTAAACAGTAAGACTGCTGAGAGACACTCTTAAATGAGCCTAGCTACAAAGAAGACTATCTCACCAGTCAAGCAGCCAGGATACATAGACCAGATGAATAGGTTGGAAGAATCAGAAAGCAGCCAAGCAGCCTGAAAGAGGCAAAGACCAACTGAGCTGCCTTCAAGAGCCTCAGACCAACTAACTGGAAAAGACAATTTCAAAACTCCTGAGCTACCTGTAGGCTGTGCAGTGTGCTTTCAGGGTTTCAGATTGTGAGCTGTTACTCATGATGGTGGGTTTTTAATGTAGTTTTCTTTGAGTCATTCTTTCTCCTCTAAGCAGTCCTCACACATTTTCCTGTAAGTAACTCCAATAAAACTCACTGGTTCACTAAATTGGACTTTGATGATATCTGCCATTCATTCCCTATCTGGGGTGATGGCAACCTCTCAAGTTCTGAGTAATTACAAACCTGCACTACCACACTAGACTTATTTTACAAATATTAGGAGATTGAGCTCAGATTCTCCCCAGCTCCAAAATTAGAATTCTTATATACTGTGAAGATGAATTAGACAATCATAATTTCAAAGACATACATACATACAGACAGACAGACAGACAGACAAACACACACACAAACACACACGGGGAGCAGTGGGGGGGGGTGATGGAGTCATTCTACCTGCAACTATATTCGAATTTTAGAAACAACACATAGGCCACAACAGATAAAACTCAAGTGTTTATCGACAGTATATTGCCTGAACTGTGGAAACCTCATACAATAGAACATTGTGCAGAAAGCAAGTAGACAAAGTGTGATATATTAAACAACAGAGAATCACCGCACAAACATTGTGAGAAAATATTTTAATGGAGAAAAACATAAGATGTTGCCACTGATATTTATTTCCGAAACAGAGCTAATTTATATGTGCTTGGGGTTAGATACTGCCAACACTTGTAGATTGTGGTGACGAGAGAGGTAATAATATTTGGAAAGGTGATCAAGAAAAAAATCTTAACATAAAATTTTATTTTTCCCAATTCACCAGATTTATACAACTGAAAACAATCCCTGTAATGTTTTAGCTTATTCTAAATTATTGAACTGAACAATAGTTTTACAGGATGCATCAATTTCCATTAAATTATCTTATAAAATGGGCAAATTTTATACACATTAATTTAAACAATTTCATGAATTAATTTAAAATCCTTAAAAATATTCATTCCCTTTAATACCAAAAGTCCACTTGTAGATATAATAACATGATAAGGATGATCAATTCTGTCACTTAGACTTGTAAAATAGGAAAATAAAGTTCCCTCAGAAAAACAATTTTGATTTATTTATGGACTATTGCATTCACTTAATGGATACCATTAAATATTTTTATTAAGCAAACATTGTTGACATACTTAAATATGTTCTATTCATCTCATAAATTTTTCCTTATGTTTTCTTTATGTATTTAAAATATCAATTTCTACACATAGGAAAGTTCCTGAACAGATATTTTTATTAGAGCAACTTACCAGGACCAAAAGACATATTTAAAAGAAATGTTTAACATCAGGAATCTTTAGGCAAATGTTGAATGAAATTACAATGCATGATAGTCCCATATTTATCATGCTAGAAAAGATGTGGAGAAAAGTAAAACCTATCAATCTTCCAATGTGAATGTCAATCAGCCTATCCATTAGGGAAACATGTCTGGAGGTTTCTTAGAGGACTGTGGCAAGAACTACCATATGATTCAGCAGTCTTGCTACTGGGCCCATATACAATGTGAATTTATGTCAAAGAGAGGCTTACAATCCCATGCTCTTGGTGGCACTATTCACAATAGACAAGATGTGGAAAAATACAGGTGTCTATCAACTGATATACATGTAAAGAATATATCTTTCATATAAACAATGAGATGTTATTCAGCAACAAAAATGAAACATCACTTTTGGCAATATCTATGGGACTAGAAGTGACTGTGCCATGTTTTATCGGCCAGGTAAAGAAAATCAAGTGCTAAATACTATCACTTATATGTTCAATATATAATGTAATGGACATTATGTATGATGCCAAATGACTGAATGCACATATACATACATGTCAAAGGAGTTAGGAGTAGAGAAGTAGCTGCCGGAGGCTGGAGAGAGGAGGAGAGGAATGGGAAGAAGCTAACTGATGGCTACTATATTACACTGAGAGAAGAAGGAGCTGTAATGACATGTGATTGAACATAACAACACTAAGTACACCTTTCAGGATGCTAGAAGAAAGAATTTTGAAAGACTTAAATCTACCATTGAGATACGTGAAAAATTGACAAATGAAAATGTTTAGCTGGATTTAAATATTGCACAGAGCCCGGTAGTGTTTGTGCACGTCTTTAATCCCAGCACTCGGGAGGCAGTGGCAGGTCAGCCTAGTCTACAGAACGAGTTCCAGGACAGGCTCCAAAGCTATACAGATAAACCCTTTCTCAAAAAAGCCAAAAAATTGCACAGAATATGCATATTTCAAAGCATCACATGGTGTCCAATAAATACGTACATTTTTGTTTTCTCCATCAGTTACAATAAAGAAAATTCAAATATAAAAAACAAAAGTCACGTATGCTTGCTCGTGCCGTCATGAACGTTTTGAAGTCAGATTCTTTAGAAGAGCTGGACTCTATTTGGCTTGGCACCTGAACTGTTGAAACCTGATCTCAGGAACAGAAGTGTGACAGGATGATCCTGTCAGTGTATCAGATTAAGGAAGAAGGGCTGAGTGAGTTTTTGGCCAGTTTCCTTCAGTTGCACTGGTGTCTTTGTTTCTGCTGGCTACAGTATCAACTTTAACATTGTCTGTGTAATCACGCCATTGGAGATTTACATAGTTACAACGGTGTCTTTCAAATATTATCCTATATACTGCCTATAAATACACAAAGTGTTTAGTCATTTGATGGAGACTTGACCATATTTAAACCCTTGATATCACAACCACCCACTATTAGCAGTAAATTCTGAAGGCCTCTTAGGCAAACTGTCTATCAACCCCAAACAAAACTTTCAAAGTATGGTACTGTCAGTTAAATAATTCATCCCATTTCTTACCTATTTGTGTCAAAAGGCATATACTATGAAATATTTCAAGTCTTCGCTTAGCCTCACATAATTTTCAACTTGATTAAATTAAGCAGGGGCTGGGAGAGCTCAGTGAGTCAAGTGTTTCCCAATTGTTTTAATTGGGGTTATTATTGCTCTAATGAAACACTGTAACCAAAGAAGAAAGGAAAGGTTTTATTTGCTTTATTCTTCCACTTTTACTCTTCATCACTGAAGGAAATCAAAGTAGAAACCTGGAGGCAGGAGCTCATGCAGAGGCCATGGAGGAGTACTGCTTATTGGCTTGTTCCCCATGGCTTGTTCTGCCTGCTTTCTTACAGAACCCAGGGTTGTCTGATCATGGATATTCGTACCCACAAGAGGTTGGCCCTTGCCACACCAATAACTAATTTAAAAAATGCCCTATGATCTGAAGGAGACTTTATTTTTCTGAGACCGGGTTTCTCTGTAGCTTTGGAGCCTGTCCTGGAACTAGCTCTTGTAGATCAGGTTGGCCTCAAACTCACAGAGCTCTGCCTGCCACTGACTCCCGAGTGCTGGGATTAAAGGCATGCATCACCACTGCCTGTCTGAGACATTTTCTTAGTTGAGGTTCCCTTCTCTCAGATGATTTTAGCTTGTGTTAGCTTGTGTCAAATTGTTATAAAACTAGATAGCACATCTCATAAACATAGGATTTATTCACAGCCCCCTGCTCACCACCTCAAAGGGCCTGCTTGTGGTGTGCAATTGTAATTCCAGAGAGGAGGCAGAGATGAGTAGATCCATGGGGCCTGGTCAGCCAGGCACAGGGGCCAAGCTCTGGGTCTTGTCTCAGTGAAGAACAATGCTTCATTTTGACCTCTGGTCTTGGTGCAAATACATCTGCATCCATACAGAAACACGTGCACATATACAATAAAATAAGTAAAACAAACTAAGACAAAACAGTAAATTAAAGCAACCAGAGAACTAGACATGAAAAAATACATTGCTTGGCATAGTTTTCTTGTGTATTTTATAATAGGGTTCATGCAAAATTATCCTTCATCATAAGGTCATTTATTTTCTGTTACTTTGCAAATTTAGTGAAACAATAATGGGTACAGAAGTCAAAAGTACATTGTGGTTATAGCCCACTGGCTTTTTAAAATTATAAAGTCTATATAAAATTGCACATTTATCTCTCAATGGCATAGCAATTGGGATTCTACTTTTAACATAAATGGATTTTATTTTTAAAGTGAGTGCATTTTATTCATAATGCTTTTTATATTTGATATATAACTTTTGGTTTTAGGTGAAAATAACATTTAATTCTCCATTAATACATCACAGTATGTACTAATTTTATTGTACAATCACTTCGTTACTAGACACAGATTTTGTTATTGCTGCTGAAATCCTCAAAAACATAATACAAAATGGGGTAAATAAGCATTTTGGCCAAGATTTCAAAGTCAGTCAATTTTGATGAACAATAAATAGCTTTGTAGTTCCTGGAGTACTGTGTCCTTATTACCACACTAAACTCATATTGGTTTTTCAGTAAAACTTGGTATTCATGAGCAGAATCCATGTTCATTAATTTCTTAGCTTGCAGTCTAAGCAGCTAACTGCATGACTTAAAAATCCTTAATAATACACACAGTACATGGAAAATGGTGTTTGATTGTTCACCTTGATTCAAACCTACCCAAACGTTAGGTAACAAGCCCCATAAATGTCCCCAGAGGCATTAGAAATGTTAAGTGAATTGGTGAAATTGATTTGCCCAAACTTCAATAGCTCTCATTTATCTTCTAAAATGCATTTTGTAGGGATTTGCACCCACCTAACTACACACCTTCCCACACACTCTTTACTGCACAGCACGATTTTGAGCACATACTGTTTAAACTCTAGGGAAAATAAAACGCATGGAGAAGTTAAAATGCAATTTTATATGGCAAATACACACTCCCTGGAATGTGTTCTTAAAAATTAACCCTGTATTTGTCTTTCTCCTTCCCAAGCCATGCTCATACTTTCCCATTAGAAATCTTACTTTTATAAAAAGACCCCTCCAACATTAGAGCATAGTGGATGCAGAAAAATGATCCTTGGATTTCTTAGGAAATATTGTTTTTTACTGTTTCCTTAGTCAACTTAATGTATTTATTAAAGCTCAAAGAAAATGAAACATAGTCTTTTTACTTTTACCTAAAACAAGGATGATAAATTATTACAACTTAATATTCAACTTCTCCTTGAGGAGTCAATTAAAATTATCTTTAAAAATGAGAAAAGTTAAAACTAGTCTTACCTTTACATAAAACAGTATGCAATGGCAATAGGAAGGAAAGTGTGCATAGATGATACATCATCACATTTAACAGTTCTGCTTAAAAATTACATCTTCTAAACATGACTTCAAATTTAGTTAAAACTAGACAAAACCTTACATTTAACTTCCCTATTGTACTTATATCTCCAGAAATTAGAAAACAGAATAAGGCTGAGGGATTGGCTCAATAGATAAATCACCTGCTGCGCAAGCATGATCATATGAGTTTAGGCCCTTCAAAATCATTTACAGCAAAAAGTGGTATCACAAATCTTGCACACCTACAGTGACAAGAGTGACAGAGACAGAAAGGTCTCTTAAAGCCTGTGGACCAACAAGCATCATTTATATGTACTGGGGTGTACAATAAGATGCCATGTCTCAAGGTAAAAAGGCAGTACCGACAGCCGAGGTTGTCCTTTTACCTCTATACACACACACACACACACACACACACACACAAGCACACTGACAGATCATATAATTCCTTAAAAGAAGAAAATGTTACTACACTTAAAAAATTAGTCTTGTTTATCTCCCTTTATCAGAATGGAACCAACTTATTACAGCTGTTTTCTTGTTTTTTAAAGAAAAGGAACATCAAAATTGAAAAGGATTTCTGTAACCAGTGGTTTCATCTACATAATTTTTAATAATTTCTCTGTATAATATCCTATACAGTTGCAAATTGATGTGCTATTCTTTATATCACAAAATAAAATGCATATTGCATTACTCAGTAAATGAAACATGCCTAACAAAGGAGAAAATTGGTGTCCCTGAGAGTTTTCATCTTACTGATGACTCACAGGATACCATGATAGAAAGCAGTGACTCTTGGAAATGGGGATCTTTAGGGGGCTGTATGCTGGTTTTGAGAACATGAGGAGGAGGTAACACTGGCTTTCAGAAAGCTGATGATTCATCAGGTATGTGGACAATATGAAGAAAGGGAACAAAATGGGATGAGGGGTGGAGATTGCTACTAGTTAGAAAAGAGAGGACCTCGAAGGAGAGCTTGTAAAGATACTTGAAAAAATATTTGATTTGTTTGGAGAATAAAATGAAAAATTACTTAGAATTACAGTTAAAGCAATTTTTTGTATTCTGTCTAGATTCTTGGTGTTAGCCCTTATAACAAGGGTCTAGGATAAGGGGCAGTTAACTACAGTTCTTTGAATAACCCTAACTGCTACATGTGTTCTTATAGTTTTGGAACTGAGAATGTTTTATATATTTCAAGTAATTAAAAAAGACAGATGTCAGAGGTATATTTTTATAAAACCAAAATTTGTGACAATAAATATTTATTGAGACTCAGCTATAAACTTTTGTTTTCATGTTGTTAAGTGTTATGGAGTTTTACAGCAGACCACAGTAGATGTGGTAGAGTTCTGTATCTTTGAGGCTAAGTGAGGATGACCCTTAATCTATATGTTAATGGAGTTATACCATTACTTAGAGCATATTTGTATTTGTTGTTTGTTTGTTTCCTCTAGTTCCTCAATGGTACAGCCACTGAGAATGGCTGCAGGAATTCAGTATATGAAAAAAACACCTTAGTGTGTAACTATATGTTTTAAGTATGTGTACATGAAAATGTCCATGAATTTGGGCATGCATCTGAAAGAACAAGAGGCCAATGTTTGTGTCTTTCTCTACTGTTCTTTCTCTACCTTGTTTTTGAGATATGACCTAAGTAATTTGGCTAGACTGTTTAACCAGTTATCCTTAGGAATTTTTCTACTCCACCTCCCAGTACCAGGATTACAGATTTAATTACATTCCCAGCTTTTTACATGGGTGATGGGACCCAAACTCAGATCCTCATGTTTTTCCTAGTGAGTCATCGCTCAGCCTTATTCTCCAGGCCCTAAATTGCTTTTAGTGTAATCCCCACCAAGTCACCTTGCTAAACTTAACTACCTTGGAAAAACAGATGAAACAACACACTACAAGGAAATTTTTTAAAAATTTACAACACACTTGGTATGTTATTGAAGAAGTTAATGGTCACAATAGTTGTGAAACCATGCCAGCTGCCAGAAGTCCAGATATGTTGCCAGACCTTGGACCTTTCCAACTCTCTACTTGGCCCCCCACCCTGTCTCTAACCCTATCTCTAATAAGTCTTTCTTGTCTTAGCTGTGACTCCAGCATGCAACATGGATGGAGACCTCCTGCTCAACCATAGGTCACATCATCTAGGAGAATAGGGAGGACACAAAAACCAAGGAACAAAACACTAGTCCAACAATACAAAGTCAGAAATTGTCACCTAGTCTTGCATTCACCACAAACTTAAATGCCTTGATGCCAGCATGATGACAAAATCAAAAACAGCTTAAGGCAGCATGTCTCCACTTCAGCTCAGCTATCATGCCCCTACAGGTCCTGAATATTCCAGCATTGCTGAAGCACAAGAAAAAAAGACCTTAAAACGCACTTTATGAAAATGATAGGTGTCCTCAAACTGAAAATAAATAAATGCTTTAAAGAAATCAAGTAAAAGACAAATGAAAAATTCAATAATATGAATAAATCTCTTAAAGAAAAAAAACAAAAGATAACTGAAGTAAATAATAGAACTGCTAAAGAGCTGAAAATAGAAATAGGAACAAAAAATAAAACAAAAATGGAGGAATCGTGGAGATGATAGAATCTATGTAGGTGAACAAGAACTACAGAGGCAAGTATCACCAAGAGCACAGAAAACAAGCGGTGGAAGAGAGAATCTTAGGTGTTGAAGATAATATAGAAAAATAGATATATTACCCCCAAAATTGTTAATTCTAAATATTCCCAACACAAAACACCCAGGAAATCTGGGTCACTATAAAAAGATCAAAATCTAAGAATAATAGGAAAAAGAGGAGAAGAATTCTGGCTCAAAAATCCAGAAAATGTTTTTTTTTACAATATTATAAAAAAAATCCAATCCCAAAGAAGAAAATGCCTATAAATGTACAAGAAGCATATAGAAAACAAAGTAGATTGCAATAAAAAGGAAAGACCTAACCACCACATAATAATCAAAACATTAAACTTACAGAACAAGTAAAGATTATTAAAAGCAGTAAGGTAAAAATGTCATGTAAGATATAAAATCAGACCTATTAGAATTTCTTTTTTTTTTGCTATTAAAACAATAAAGATTTTTTATTTATTTATTTATTTTTTAAATTAATTTATTTAATTATTAAAGATTTCTGCCTCTTCCCCGCCACCACCCCCCATTCCCTCCCCCTCCCCCAATCAAGTCTTCCTTCCTCCTCAGCCCAAAGAGCAAGCAGGTTTCTCTGCCCTGTGGGAGGTCCAAGGACCACCCACCTCCATCCAGGTCTATTAAGGTGAGCATCCAAACTACCTGGGCTCCCACAAAGCCAGAATTTCAACTGTCTTCTCAATTGAGATTCTAAAACAAGAAAGGCCTTGAGAGATGTGCTGCATTTTCTATGCAACCCCAGATTCCAGCTCACATCATTTATATCCAGCAACACTTTCACTTACCACAAATGGATAAAACAAGATATTCATGATAAATCAAATTTAAACAAAGTTTATTTACAATTTCAGTCCTACAAAAGGTCCTAGAAAGAAAACTCTGAGTTAAGGAGGCTACTACACTCAAGAAAACACAATTAATAATCTCACACCAGGAAAACCAAAAGCATACACCACCACTACCATCGTAGCCACCACCACTATCTAAAAAACAAAAAACCCAGGAATTAACAATCAATTGTAACTGATATCTATCAATAACAGTACACTCAATTCTCCAATAAACAGACACAGACTATCAGAATGTAGGTGAAAACAAGAATCATTCATCTGACACATACAAGAAAACTACCTCAACATCAAAGATAGCCATTACCTTAGAGTAAAGAGCAAAAAAATTTACGTGAAAGTGGACCTAAGAAACAAGTTGGTGTAGCCATTCTAATATCTATCAAAATAGGATTCAAACCAAAATTAGTTTTAAAACTGGGAATGACACATCATACTCATCAAAGAAAAAATCCACCAAGATTCAATTGTCATCATCTATCCACCAAACATATGGGCAACCATGTCTGTAAAAGAAAGATTAGCAAAGCTTAAATCATACATTCACCCTCACACATTGATAGTGGGAGACTGATGGAGAGGTCATCCAGGCAAAAACTAAACAGAGAAACACTGCAGCTAAGAGACAGAGGCATAATAAACCAAATGGACCTAGCAGATAACTACAGAATGTTTCACCCAAACACAAAAGAATATACCTTCTTCTCAACACTTCACAGACCTTTCCCCAAAATTGACTACATACATGGTCACCAAGGAAGTCTCAACACATACACACACACACACACACAAACACACACGCACACACACACACACAAACACATATTAAACCTACAGAACAAGTAAAGATTATTAAAAGCAGTAAGGATGTGTCAGGAAACATATAAAGGATGTGTGTGTGTGTGTGTGTGTGTGTGTGTGTGTGTGTGAAATAAAACTCTTCATTCTATCAGATCATGACAGGTTCAAGCTGGATGTCAATAAAACCTGAAGCAATAGAAATCCTACAATTTCATGTACACTGAACAATTCTCTACTGACTGAAAAAAATGTATCAAGACAGGAAAAAAAAAGAAATTACAGACGTTTTAGAATTCAATGAAAATTAATACAAAGCATACCAAAACTTATGGGACACAGTAAAAGTAGTGCTGAGAAGAAAGTTTACAGCACTAAGTGTCTACATTAAAAATTGGAGAGATCGCATAGTAGCAAGTTAACAGCACACCTGAAAGATCTAGAACAAAACGAAGCAAGCACACTGAAGAGGAGTAGACAATAGGAAATATTCAAACTCATAGCTTAAATCAATGAATTAGAAAAAGAATACAACACAATGAATCAATGAAACAAAAAAATAATTCTTTGATAAAATTGGCAAGATAGACAAACCATTATTCAAACTTATTCGAAGACAGAGAAAATATCCAAATTAACAAAATCAGAAATGAAAATGGGGAAATAACAACACTACCTAGGAAATTCAAAAAATCATTAGGTTATATTTTTTTAAAAAAAAAGGACTCCAAAAAATAGGAAAATCTAAAAGAAATACATAATTTTATCAATAGATATAGCTTACAATAGTTAAATAGAGATCAGTTGACAAATTTAAATGAAACTATAAAATCTCTGGAAATAGAAGCAGTCATTAAAAGTATCCCAACAACAACAACAACATAATTAGCTCAGGGCAAAATAGTTTTAGTGAAAAATTATACTGTACTTTCTAATAAGTCTCACATTATTCCACAAAATAAAAAAAGAAGTAACATTGCCACATTCATTTTATGGGGCCACAGTCACACAACAATTGAACAAAGAAAGAAAATTACAGACCTGTTTCCCTCATAAACATAGATAAAAAAGTATTTAATAAAATACTCATAAACTGAACACATTAAAAAGTTCATTCACTGTGATCAAGTAGGCTTAATCCCAGAGATGGTTCAACATATGAAAATTAGTAAGTGTAACCCACCATACATGAAAACTAAAAGAAATAAAAAACCTTGTGGTTGTTTTTAATGTAATTGGTCCCTATAATCTCATAGGGAAGGATACTATTAGGAGATGTGAGCTTGTTCGAGTTAGTGTGATCTTGATGGAGGACATGTGCCACTGTGCAGGTGGGCTTTGAGGTTTCATATATTTTTAAGATTCAACCTCTCATCCTGTTGTCTGCAGGATTCTCGGCTACTTCCTTGGCACCATGTTTGCCTGCATGCCTCCATCTCTCATCATGATGATAATGGAGTAAACCTCTAAATTGTAAGAGAGCCACCACAATAAATGTTTTTTCTTTATAAGAGTTGCCATGATCATAGTATCTCTTCACAGCAACAGAAATTCTAATATGTACCTGATTATTTCATTAGAGGCCAAGAAAAATCTTTGATGAAATCCAACACCCTTTCATGATATAAGTCATAGAGAGATTAGGGATACAAGAGACATATCTAAATATAGTAAAGGCAATTTCCAGCAAGCCTATAGACAACACCAAATTAAATAGAGGGAAACTCAAAGTGATTTTACTAAAATCAAAAACAAGAAAAAGACTGTCCATTCTCTCCATATTTACTCAATATTATATTTGAAGGTCTAGCTTAAATATTAAAACAACCCAAGGAGCTCAAAGAGATACAAGTCAAAAAGGAAAGAAGTCAAAGTATCCATCCTCATTTGCAAATGATAAAATAATATACATAAAGAACCCAAAATAGTTACCATAGAACTCCTACAGCTGATAAACCCTTTATAATAAAGTGGCTAGATACAAGATTAACTATAAAAATAGTATCCAGTATCCTTCTTATATACAAATAACAAATTGACAAAGAAAGAAATCAGAGAACTAAAAGCATTCACAAGTGCCACAACGAATTTAAAATATCTTGGGATACCTTCTATACAAGAAAGTGAAAGATTAGTATGACAAAACCTTCAACTCTTTGAAGCAATAAATTGAAGAAGGTATCAGAAGATGGAAAGATTTCCCATAATCATGGAGCAGTAGACTAACAAATTAAGAATGGCCATCCTACCAAAATCAATATATAGATTCAATGCAGTCCCCATAAAAGTTTCAACACAGTCATTTATGGACCTTGAAAGGAAACTTCTCAATGTCATGTAGAAAAAAAAAACAGCTAAAATAATTCTAATAACAGAAAACCTTCTGGAGGTCTCACCATCCCTGTACTACAGAGCCATAGTAATAAAAACTGCATGGTATTGCCATAAAAATAGACATGTTGATCAAAGGAATCTAACAGAAATGCAGGAATAAATTTACATAGTAAGGACATCTGATCTTTGATAATCAAGCCAGAAATAGACACCAGTATAAAAGAAAGCATCTTCAATAAATTGTACTAGCCAAACTGGATTTCTGCATGTAGAAGAATGCAAATTTGTCCATATGTATTACACTGTAAAAAATTCAGACCCAAGTGGATCAAAGACCTAAACATAAAATCAGACACACTGAACTTGATCGAAGAGAAAGTTGAGAACAACCTTGAATACATTGACAGAGGAGACAGCATTCTGAACAGAACACCAATAACAGCACAGACACTAAGGTCACTAATTAATAAATGTGACCTCATGAAACTGAAAAGGTTCTGTAATGCCAAGGACACTGCCAGTAGGACAAAATTGTTGCCTATCAAATGAGATAATATTTTCACCAACTCCACATCTGACAGAGGGCTAATATAGAAAATATATAAAGAACTCAAGATATTAGACATCAAGTAACCATATAATCCAGTTAATAAATGGGGAATAGATATAATCATATAATTATCAACAGAGGAATCTCCAATGACTAAGAATCATTGAGAAATGTTCAACATCCTTAGCCACCATGAGTATACAAATCAAAGCTACTTTGAGATTGTAACCTACACCTGTCAGAATGACTAAGCATAATAATACAAGTGTTGCTCATGCTGAAGAGGATGTGGAGCAAATGGAACACTCCTCCATTGCTGGTGGGAGTGCCAACTTGTAGAGCAACTATGCAAGTCAATATAGTGGTTCATCAGAAAACCAGAAATCAATCTACCTCAGCATCTAGCTATACCACAATTTATTTTCAAAGGATGCCCCATCCTATCACAAGGACACTTATGGAACTATGTTCATAGCAACTCTATTCACAATAGCCAGAAACTGGAAACAAGCAAGATGTCCGTCACCTGGAGCATGGATAACAAAAATATGTGACATTTACAGAGTGAAGCATTACTCATCTTTAAAAAATGTCATCATGTAATTTGCAGGAAAATGGATGGAACTAGAAAAGAAACTTATCTCAAGGAGGTAAGCCAGATCCACAAAAACATGTCATGAGAGGGGGCCTATGCCTGACACTGCCTGGATGGCCAGGAGCTGGAGGCAGGATAGCCCAGAGATCTTGGAGAGAATAAATAATTCCTACTGTTATTCTGCTATATTAATATATCAGTGCCTAGTCCAGTCATCGTCAGGGAGGCTTCCTCGACCCACAGCAGTATATGGAGATAGAGCCCAAATTAGATAACACCTTTGGGCCACTTCTCTATGAGATTGTAGAACCCCATGGAAGAGGTGGAGGAATAATTGTAGGAGCCAGATGGGTTGATGACACCAGGAGATCAGAGACCATAGAATCAACTAAGCAGGGCTCGTAGGAGATCACAGAGACTGAAGCAAAAAATCTCTTAGCCTGCATGAATCAGTACTAGGTTATCTACATATGTTTTGGTTATTAGCATGGTGCTTTTGTGAGACTTCTAACAGCGAGAGTGGGTATGTCCCTCTCTTTTATCTAATCTTGGCACTCTTTCCCCCCTATTGGATGGTCTTGCATAGCGCTGATATGAGGGTTTATGTCTAGTCTTGTTGCATCACGTTATGCCATTTCAGTTTGATAATCCTGGGAAGTTTGTTATTTTCTGAAGGAAAATGGGGGAGCAATGTATTGAGAGAGGATAAGAGGTGTGGGAGGGACCGGAAGGACTGGAGGGAAGGGAGGCTGTGATCCTGATGTATTATATGAGAGAAGAATAAATAAAAAAAGAAAAATCCTATTATTTTTATTTCTTTAACAAAATGTATAGATTAAAGAATTTCTAAGTTAGTATAAAATCAGTTTCTTCTTAAAACCGGTAAAGAAATTTCAAGCACAGATTCAAACCAAGCTGTAGGAAGCACCCAATATCATGGTTTTGTCCAAAGAAGACTTACATGTGCTAATTCCATCATCCTAATCTCTTACAACTATGTTCAATAGTGTTTGTACAGTAAGGCTCTGAAATCTGTTCTTAGGAATGCTGGGCAGGAAACTGTGTAAACTATTGCTTCGTTTAACCATCCTAGCTTTCCTAATAGTCTTGGCCCTTTATTACACCACTTTAAAATCTTACATATGACTGTGTTGTGAAATAATGTGGTTACCAGAAGGTGACATTAAAGAACTTTGTATACCAACTAATCGAGTTTTTACATTTATTATGTGGGAATGAACACTAGTAAATTTAATTTAATAATCAAAACAGAGGAAAGTAATGGAGTTGTTTAGTCCCAGCACTCGGGAGACAAAGACAGACTAATCTTTTATTCCGAGGCCAACCTGGACCTGGAGCATGGACCAACTAGGGCTACATCATAAGACTCTGTATCAAAATAAAGAAAGTAGTTTTCTGTGAAACTAAAGTGAACCCAGAGCTTGAATCAAATGTCCAGAGAAGCCCAAGCACAGTACAATGTGATTTCCAAATTTCTCAGCTCCAACAGCTTCTCAAGAACTGATCTCATGCCTTCCATTTCTGGGAGTGATGGAGATTCTCTTTCCACATTGCCTACATCAGCCTGGCACTTTGCCTTTGGTCATTCTCCACAGATGACTCTACATTTTCTTGAATGTCCCCTCTTGATCCTCTTCATGAGCAGTATCATTACTTTCAATGTATTGCATTATGGTCTTTTCATGAAAGCACTTAACCCAGACATTATCCTTGTTGCTCATATCTGATGAGCAAAGATAGACAACCCTTGATTTGGTTCCATTCTACCTATTATTCTTAATCAAATTCTTAATCTTAGTGTTTCCTAGAAGCACAGTTTAATAGGGGAAGACTGGAAATCTTTCTAACGCATTGGGGAGGATTATTTAAAATCTCATGTTTTGTCATTTATAAATGAATAAAATTTGATAGGATCTTTTAAAATCCAACAAAATACTAACAATTTCTATGACAAAGCCAATAATTAATTGTGACTATGAAAATGACCTTTTATGAATTAACAGTATTAATAGTCAAAATTCAATTAGCCATGCTAGGATACCAAATTATCTTTAGATTCTCACATATAAAGGGCTGCTAAAAGAAAATGAAGTCAGAAATTGAAAGACTCCAAGAAGTATTTGATAGTACAATATGCATTATAGTGTTTTGGAAATTCATAACTGGTAAGAACATTCTAATTTAATCATTTTAATGATACATTTGCCTTTTGACAGTATTCAAATAATTCTTCATTTGTCATCTTTCCCTTTCTTCCTGTAAATCATCATGCATGTTCTTTCTTACTTTTGAGCATATACTCTCTGACATAAAGAAGACTGTTAATGATGGGTGTATTTCTGCTCATCCTTTACAGTGGTTGAATACGGAACCCTGTTTTATTCCATAACCTAAAGTAACCAGGCTGGTATATGTGTGTTTTGCCTTTATTTATTTTTTTCATTTATTAGTGTGTGCATGTTTGTGCCAGAGCTTGCATTGATGCATATCTGGAGGTCAGAAGACAACCTTCAGAGTTTGCTCTCTCCTTCCACCACGAGCTCAGGTTTCCAGGCTTGAAGAGAAAATGCTTTGGCCAACTGAAATGTCTCACTGGCCTTGTTTATTGTCTTTAATATTTGGTTATATTTATTTGTGATTCAAAACTACTTTTTAAACAAAAATTACTAGTTCATTTGTGTTTTACATATAACATTTGAAAATAATATACTGAATCTCTGAGAGAACATTTAAGAGTTTTATTGCATAAAGAACACTTTAAACAACTGAAATAGCTCAGATTTGTGCTTTTTATCTGATGCCATTTAATTGCCATAATTATTCATCAGACAATATATGTAAAGTAACAATTCAGAAGCTGATATAAAACAATAGAGAATAACAAGAGTTTAATTTTTATGCATCATTTCTCCAGGAAAGCACATAATGAGGAGAAATAGCTTTGAAAAAGTTCAGTTAGGGTTGCCATTTAGTTAATTAACTTAACCATTTTCATTAGCAGACTCAATATTGACTTTAGAATAATGTCTGCTTAATTTCTTTTGGGCAATGAATATGTATGAAACACCGTCAAAGGTAAAGTAAAAATAAAGATACTATTAGGTAAGAAATAAAAATCAGGAAGTGGGACTAAGTCAGAACACTATGCTGTATTCATTCAAAATTTATATTTTTTACAGCATATTGTTCTAAACTTTTAAGATATGACCTTGTCATTGACACAGTATTTTAGCTGCTTAGCTCAGGATTTATAATAATCTCAGTTCTATAAGAATACATTTCTAAATTGGTTGGAGAAGACTAAAACACTGCATAAACCCAGTGAACTGAATATAATTTTCTGCTTCAATTGACAACCTAGTCTTTTCAAAAACAGAGTCACTTTTGAAAGTCTCTTTTGGCCATATTCATTTTACATGCTTTTGTATTAGAATAACGAAAGTCACCAGGATGCTCTTCATTTTTGGAGGGAGAAATCTTATCCATAAGATTGAAATAAAGTCAAGTCCATCCCAACCAAGTGATGAACATATATGTCATAAAATCAGAGTAACAAAATAAAAATGAAGTATATATATATATAAGTATATATAAGTATATATGTATATATACTTCATTTTTATTTTGTATTTATATATATGTATATATATTTTTTATTTATGTATATATATATACATACACACACACACATATATATGGTTCTTTACTGTGATCGTGATTTATTTTGTTGTCTCTGGGCATTAGAAAGCTAGAAGTCTTACTGAGTAATTTTAATGAATTTAAAATATGACAATAAATATTTTGTAGAGCAAAGTCTTAACTTCTTAACCAAAACATTCATAAGCAGATCACAAAGTAGAATCAAGTGGACAGGGCCTTTGTTTTAATATGTATATCATGTATATCCAAGTCCCACAGCAGCAAACCTCATTAAGTACATCTGCAATACACATTATACAGCTAAGATTGGTGAAAAGATATCTCGATTCCAGCAGCTTTAATATCTCTGCTGTTACAGTCCACACAGAATACAATGTACATTAGTAGTAAGAAAATTAAACTGCCGCTATGTTAACATTTCACCCCTAATTTCAATTGGGTTGCGTATGAAATTTACGAAGTCCAAAACTGAAGTAAAGTGTAGTTTACTAAAGCAAAAAAAATTAAGGCTTGGAAGGCCTTGATTCAATGACCACTTTAACACTTACAAGCCGTCTGAACTCTGGCACACAATACTTCTGTAATGCCATGTATTCTTTTGTAAACTAGAGCCCAATATTTTCATGGTATCTACTTTGTAGCTCTCTTCATCCTGTGTCACACTTATTCCAGAGTCTATTTTTTTTAATCTTTCGTTATATTAGCACTAAAGTCTATGTTCTCAATTTATATTCCCCTTTAGCAGAGGGCTTGTTTAGGGCATTGCCACATGGGCTGATAGAAAAAAAGAAAAGGAAAAAAAAAGAAGACTCTTTAACAGGTGTTTACACTCCCAGTCATCATCAAAAATACATCGACTTTGGCATTGCCTCCTGATTCAATGTTCTCAGACAAAACTCAGCTCTTGAAAGCAAGTCTTTCCCTTCAATTTAAATTAACAGGACTGTGTTTGTCATTTTGAGAATGAAAGGAAAAGGTCAAATAATCCATTCTCATATAGAAATTTTAGTATGTTCCCCCAGGAAGACATAGAATGTGCTTGGCAGAATTTAACCCTTCTTTCAGAAAATACTTATTGGTAGACTGGGGATGTAGCTGAGTACAACCTAGTGGTAGACCACTCCTCTCGCATGTGTGAGGTCCTGCATCCCATTTCCAGCATTACAAAATAAACAAAAACCATGAAATGAGAAAACATTAGACACTACTTAACTACATTTGATGGACCTGTGATAGAAGTAGTTGAATATATTGTTTTAATGGGACAGAGTTCTTGTTTTTTAAATTACTTATTTTTTATTGATTTTATTAAGCTATACATTTTTCTCTGCTCTCCTTCCTTCCACTCCCTTCCCGTTCAACTCTCTTCCATGGTCCCCATGCTCCCAATTTACTCAGGGGATCTTGTCTTGTCTTTTTCTACTTCCCCTGGAGATTAGATGCATGTATGTCTCTCTTAGTGTCCTCATTGTTGTCTAGGCCCTCTGGGATTGTGGGATTTGTAGGCTGGCTTTCTTTGCTTTATGTTTGAGTACATATGCTTATGAGTGAGTACATATGATAACTGATTTTCTAGATCTGAGTTACTTCATTCAATATTATGTTTTCTAGTTACATTCATCTGCCTGCAAATTTCAAGATGTTATTTTTTCTGCTGTGTAGTACTCCATTGTGTAAAAATACCACATTTTCCTTATCCATTCTTCAATTGAGGAACATTTAGGTTGTTTCTAGGTTCTGGCTATGATAATCAATTCTTCTATGAACATAGCTGAGCACATATCCTTGTAGTATGATTGAGCATCCTTTGGATATATACCCAAAAGTGGTATTACTGTGTCTTGAGGAAGGTTTTTTCCCAATTTTCTGAAAAATCACTATACAGATATCCAAGGGGGCTGTACCATCTTGCAGTCCCACCGCCAATGCATGAATCTGGAACCTCAAAGTTTTTTTTTTTTTTCAATCATTAATGACAACCACAGCACTCAGTTAGAAGATATAGATCCAAGATTCCTTTACTCAGTAGTTAAAGATTTTAAAATCTCCTGTCCAAACATATCTTTCCAGATTTCAACAACCACCTGACATGATTTTAAAGCAATCCTAGCAAAATATTTTATTTACAATCTTTCTTCTTGTAATTTTGCCTCTTCTCTTGATTGTTTAAAATCTCACTTCAGAGTGGAATAGTGCCTATGTAAGACCTTCTTTATCATTGTGTTCCAAATCAATTTTCATTCTGATGTACTATATTTAAAAAAATATTTATATATCCTTAGTCGTATTGTATAAAATTCTATGTTCTGTTGCAGTTTTATCTTTTCATTAATTTTTCTCAGGCTAATTATATATAACTCTATTCGATGAACTATGAGGCTTGTTCATTACTTTGCCTTCTGTCTCCCTGTAAATTGTATTATTTCTTTCTGTACAATGCTTTACTATGATCTGTTCTCCAGTAAGCATAGTAATGTAAGTGTATAATTTAAATGTTTTTACTATGCTAATAAAGTTCAAAAATATTCACCTAAATTTAAGCATTTAGATATTCATGACCTTAGTGTGTTTTGGTTTATTTATATATTTACATAATAACAAATGAAAATTATAAACAGTCATAAAATACATAGCTGCATTTCAGGCAAATATGGACCGCAAATCTGGTCATATTACCATAGTGATGTCATAGACATGTAAGCTTAAATTTATGGTGTAGATGCAATGTTAAAAATATTTAAAGATACATCTCTCAGAGTATGCACTTATGATTGTACAACATGATATTCTTGAAATATAAAAAACATACATCGGATTATTGTTTAAATATACATTAAAGCATTATTATTCATTTGACAAATGTTTTTAGTTATGTTTTGTAGTGTTTTTAAAGACAATGTTTTACATCAATAATTTACTGATTTATTATGACAATTTTAATTTCTATGACTTCATCTTTTGTCCTCTAAGGTTGATTCTTTCAGTTCCTTTTGCTATGCACAGTTCAGTGATAAAGTGACCAGTGCTGTCACTTAGCAGCCTGCTTGCCTTAAACAAGGTCACTCAACATTGCGAACCTTGTGTTTTCTTCTGAGCAAAGAAACAATGCCCACTTTTGTGACTTTTGTGAGACTCAAATGAGAGAAAATAAGAGAACTATTGGGCATAATACTTAATGATTTATAAGCTGTGAAGTTCAAAAAATGTTTAGAAGAATATGATGAAGCAGGTGCTATTGATGTTTGGATCCATAAGTTAACGACATAGATGGCAGTGTAAGGGTACATTACTTTGGTGGCTAAGTGACTAAAATTATTTCACATTTAGATTTTGAAAATAGTCAATATGCCACTGAAAATATACATAATATTTAAACCATAATTATTCAACAATAATTTGTTGACCATCTTGTTTTAGAACCCTGAAAAGAATTCCATAATTATAATCCTTATCCATATCCTTCATTTTCTTAATTATGTATGGAGTAGATACATAATGCATATTTGTTCTGTCGGAATTTTCCTTTGATTTGTTGGTTGGTTAAATAAGGCAGAGATTTACAACAAAACCTTATTCAAACAAAATAGAATAAATTCTAATTTATTCAGGCATCATTATATATGGTAATATTAATTTAATTTCTTCTCCACAGAGGAAAATATTTTACTTCTCTCAACAACATTGATGTCAAAATCTAACTAGAATAATTCCAACTAATGGAAATATAATGTGAGCCACACATGAAACTGTTGAATAGCTGAAAACATATGTACAAGCAACACTGTAATGATAAAAAGGTTATATTTAGGAATATATGTGTATATAAACATATATGTGTATAAATATATGCATGTAATAATAAATAGTGAAAAATGAGACCATCGATTTGAAGGAAAGTGGGGATGGTAAGTTGAGGGAAGAAAGGGAAAAGAGAAATATAATTAAATTACAGTCTCGAAAACAAAAAAGGGAAAATAATAAAAAAAATGAATAATGCATTCTAACGATATAAGCAGACATTTGATTTTATTACTTTCATGCTAAGGCTTGCCCACTCTCCTTTCACTATATCCATGCTGTGGTGAGAACCCAGGGCCTCATGTATTGCTAGTCAAGCACTCTACTTCTATGATGTATCCTCAGTCCTGTGAAATAATTTCCTTTGTATTGAGCACAGTTGAATTCCTGATATGTTAGCTTATAGCTACCCTACTCAGCAGCAAGAGAAGTTTGGAAACTGTTGTTCAAGGTTTTGCTCAAAATTTGCTAAACTTTGAAAAAGTAGTAATTCTTCTTACCCATCTTTTGACTTTTTCCTCTCCAAAAAGTTTTATAAAACTATGTCAAATATATTGAAATCATTATTTGAGTAAAAGGAAAATGTGAGGATCATTGCCACAATAAATAGGCTCATGCCTCATTAAAGTGGTGACATCATTATTACAAAAACATATATGAAACTTCTCCTATGAATACTCAATTCAGATATGAATATAAATACCTATTTATTGAAGAAAATATCTACTTAAAAATAAGTTATATGTCCAGGAAAGGCTCCAAAGCTACAGAGAAACCCTGTCTCAAAAAACCAAAAAAAAAAAATAAGTTATATGTAAAAATTTGTACTTCTATGTTTGTTATATTTTGACATTTCCGCGTAATAAATTTCATTTATGTACTAGAGTGCTTCATTAATACAATAATCATTTTAGCTGCTATCATCTATTTTGAGTTCTTAATTTACATTAAAGCATAGAAATTACATAAAGTTGTCCTTTACTTTCAATGGGAGGCACTTGCCATAGTACACATGACAAAATAGCTGGAATTTCAAGGGCATTTATTTAATATTTTCACCACTGTGTACCAGAATCTGAGTTGGAGTCAGCAAAAGACATTTTGTATGAAAACTATGTAAGTTTGAGTCACCCATATTTTTAAGCCTCTTTGGTTTCAGCCCCTATTATCTCTTCTTAGAGCAAAGCTGGCAAAAATCCATTGCAAACCATTTCTGAATTAAGGTTTTTGAAAACCTAGTTCTACACATATTTTTTGAAATATAGAATCATAAACTCAATCTTATAAAACAATGTTACTGCACACAGATGATTGTGATAACCATGTCTATAATTCTAAAGATGGTGTTCTGTACCAATAAAAATAAAAGATTCTTTGTATGGTTTTGGTATCAGGGTAACTGTAGTTTCATAAAAGGAATTTGGCAATGACTCTTCTGTTTCTATATTGTGAAATACATTAAGGAGTCTAGGTATTAGCTCTTCTTGGAAGTTCTGGTAGAATTCTGCACTGAAACCATCTGGTCCTGGGATTTTTTTGGAAGGGAGATTTTTGATAACAGTTTCTAATTCTTCGCGACTAACAGGTCTATTTAGATTATTCACCTGGTCTTGGTTTAGCTTTGGTATATGGTACTTATCTAAAAAAATTGTTCATTTCTTTTGCATTTTCCAGTTTTGTGGCATACAGGCTTTTGTAGTAAGATCTAATGATTCTCTGAATTTCCTCTGTGTCTGTGGTTATGTCCTCCTTTTCATTTCTGATCTTATTTATTTGCGCGTTCTCTCTCTGTCGTTTAATTAGTTTGGATAGGGGTTTGTCGATCTTGTTGATTTTCTCCAAGAAGCAACTTTTTGTTTCATTGATTCTTTGGACAATGACTTCTTGAATTTTGCATGCAAATGGACGGAAATAGAAAACACTATCCTGAGTGAGGTAAGCCAGACCCAAAAAGAGGAACATGGGATGTACTCACTCACATTTGGTTTCTAGCCATAAATAAAGGACATTGAGCCTATAATTCGTGATCCTAGAGAAGCTAAATAAGAAGGTGAACCCAAAGAAAAACATATAGGCATCCTCCTGAATATTAACCTTCATCAGGCGATGAAAGGAGACAGAGACCCACGTTGGAGCACCAGACTGAAATCTCAAGGTCCAAATCAGGAGCAGAAGGAGAGAGAGCACGAGCAAGGAACTCAGGACCGCGAGGGGTGCACCCACACACTAAGACAATGGGGATGTTCTATTGGGAACTCACCAAGGCCAGCATAAAAAAGCATGGGGTAAAACCGGACTTGCTGAACATAGCGGACAATGAGGACTGCTGAGAACTCAAGAACAATGACAATGGGTTTTTGATCCTACTGCACGTACTGGCTTTGTGGGAGCCTATGCAGTTTGGATGCTCACCTTACTAGACCTGGATGGAGGTGGGTGGTCTTTGGACTTCCCACAGGGCAGGGAACCCTGATTGCTCTTAGGGCTGCTGAGGGAGGGGGAGTTGATTGAGGGAGGGGAGGAAAATGGGAGGCAGTGGCGGGGAGGAGGCAGAAATCTTTAATAAAAAAATAAATTAATTAATTAAAAAAATTATTTAAAGAACACAAAATAAAATAAAATATTTTCTCTCTCTAAAAAAAATAAATAAATGGACAATGAGGACTACTGAGAACTGAAGAACAATGGCAATGGGTTCTTGATCCTATTGCATGTAATGGCTTTGTGGGAGCCCAGGTAGTTTGGATGCTCACCTTAATAGACCTGGATGGAGGTGGGTGGTCCTTGGACCTCCCACAGGGCAGAGAAACCTGCTTGCTCTTTGGGCTGAGGAGGAAGGAAGACTTGATTGGGGGAGGGGGAGGGAATGGGAGGTGGTGGCGGGGAAGAGGCAGAAATCTTTAATAATTAAATTAATTAATTAATAAAAAAAATCAGCAAGAAAAAAAAAATAAATAAATAAAAGATTCAAGACTCCTAGAAAATGAACTGCATGTTCAAAGCACAACCATTGGAAGGAAAAAACCCTGTGGTGTGCAAATTCTAACAAGGGATGATGTCATTTTGCTTACTCTAACTTATGCCTTTGCACAGCCTGCCTTTAATGAACGTGCCCAAGACTTGCAACTTAATTCTAATAAATACAATATGTCAAAGATGATGACATGCAACTTGTGTATTTAGAATATCTAAGACTCTCAGTTTTGATTTGCTAGCAACCTCTATCTATCTCTAGCTTAGCTGAGACAAACTGCTAAGTCAGAAAGTCATGTACGACAAGGAACTGAAGATAGCTTTCAGCCAAAAGAAACTGAGGATTTCAGTTAATCAACTCCATTGAAATTCAATCTAGCCAACAGCTGTGTGAGTTTGGAAGCAGTTCATTCATCAGTTAAGCTTTCAAATGAGATCTTAACTCTGACTATTACATTGAGCACAACTTTAGAGAGAGTCTGACGTGAGAATTTTTATCTACAACTCCTGATATACATGTTTCTTGAAATTCACACTCCCCCACATATATTTTAATTTTGAGTTTTTATGTATATGGGCGTTTTGCTTGCCTGTGTGTCTGTGTAACACATATATGTCTGGTGTGCAAGGAGGCCAAAAAGTGTGTCTGATTCCCTAGAACTGGGGTTATTATTTACTGTGAACCACTATGTGGATGATAGGAATCAAACATGGGTCTTCTGGAAAAGCATCAAGGGCTAGAGAAACATCTCTCCAGTGATACATACAGTGATTTTATATACATGTATATATAATTTACATGCAATCACTATTTTTTGGCTAATTTATTAAAACAATAGACAATTAATAGATCATATTACAATATTTTGATAAGGAAGTGTGATATCATAAATTGATGGTGAGGTTATTTTTCAACATTGAAATACTGTAATATGCAAACAGATTACTTATGAGTGAGTTAATAGAAAATAAATGTGTTCTTAAAATTTTCAATGCCTGAAGAAACAGATCAAGTACATGTTTAGACAAAATTAAAAAAATGTGCTTTATTATGAGTCATTTCTTCAAAACATTCCAAAATTTGAAGTAGAACAGTAATAAAGATGAATAATATTATTTGTTCCTCTTGTCTTGTTTCACAATCTTGTACTTGAAGAAATCTATTTATATTTGTGTTACTGCCATTTCAAATAGAAATCAAGTCTCCACTACTGCCCACAGGCATTAATTACAATATCTGGTAAACCTGCTTTTAAGTAAATAATGTTTGATAATTACAAAATGATTAAACATTTTAATTACATTTATATTAATTCAAGGGTTACATGCTTGCCACAGAGTACCAGTGGAGGTCAGGGGCAATTCGCAGGAGTGGTTTCTCACCACCACGTGCATACTAGTGATTACTCAAGTCACCAGGCTTGATAGGCAACTGCCTTTAATAACTAAGCAATCCTGCCAGCCTGGGAATTACTCTTTGAGATAAAAGAAAATTCATGATTGATTTTAACCTCTTATTAAGTATATAGTAAAGATAAACCATATGGAAGATTGTAAGTGGGAAAGTCCCTACCTTGTTAACGTTAACAAGGACATAATTGGTAGTAAAAAATGCAGAGGATAATAACATGAAAAAGAATATAATTAACGTGGCAGTGAAAATAAAATGAAGAAGAAGAGGTTAAAAAAGAGCAAAGGAGATACATTTTGATAGGATGAGTTAGGCACTGTGGATGAGGTAAAGAACAAATTACAATACAGAAATTGAGGTAAAGTGTGCTGTCATATAGAATAGATATAATGAAAACATTTTGAAATGACTTCTGAAAGTGCTGAGGAATTAGAAATTTAGAAGCGACAAATAATAGTTCTATATCCTTTCCATTTTTTGACATTTTTAGTGCATGAAAACATGAGAAATAAGTTTTAAAATGATTCATAAAGGTCTCAATTTCTGAAACTAAATTAATTTTTTTAGAGTCTAAACTCAGTTTTGTAACATGTCAGTGAAATCCCACACAAGGTCTTATGCATGATATTCTAAGAATTTTCTGAAATGTTATTTTTTCCTGATTAGTTTTTTCTATCAGATTCTGAAATTATATACTTCCATCTAAGACTGATGCTGATAAATTTTCTCCATTTGAAAGATTTTTAAAAAGGAAAAGTATTCTCTGCAATTGTCAGAAAAAAAAAAAAAACCCTTGATGACTACGTGCAAATCTGTGACTCCTGTGATTTTGAACTGCCTTTAAACAAAGTGAATGCCCTATAATTATTCTGACAGAAAGATGATATTGAATAAATACCTCATTTAAATTCAGTAAAACATTACCATGAAATTTCCAGAGCAGTACATGTCTAATGACAGTTGTTTAATCTCTATGCACGAGATTCATTTCTATCCACTTACTATGGAGCTTTATTGTCTAGGAAACCTAATTTCTCCCTTCTCATATCATGCCCTACTCCATGTTCACATGTAATTTTGCTTATAATCTCAGTGTCAAGCTCTTATCTTAACCTTAGACCTTATATTATAGGTTATTTATTCTGAGTTGCATTTTCGATCCTGGTTGTGGCAATATTTTATTTCCAAAATCAGAAATCAAAAGATTAGAAACAAGTAAGGTCAGGAAAGAAAACCGAGTCAATATTCTTTCATCTTTCCATCATGTAAAATTAAAAAACAGTAAAATTGAATTATGCTTATACTTATATCCATAGTCACTTTATAAGAACTTGCGAAAAGGAAAATGTCCTGGACAAGGTCTCACCAGAACAAGAAATTTGAACTCATGGAGTTTTGATATATGGTCCCAGGATACATCACTAAATTTCAGAGAAGTGAAATATGCAAGAGAGTCAATAAATATTATTTTATCTAGGGCCTGGTGAGGACTCAGTGGTACAGTTTTTTGCTCTTACAGATGACAAGGGGTCAGTTCCCAGCACCCACATAGAAGTTAACAGTCTTCTGTAACCCCAGTTCAAGGGAATCCATCACCCCTTTCTGTCCTCCACATGCACTGTAAGCCTGTGCTATATAGAAATATATGCAGTCAATAAAAACACAACTTTAAAATATTTTACATTATTTAGTGAGTTATCATTATGGACAAAGGACTAATGCCTGGGAAATTTGGAAGATAATGCAGGCAGAAAATATTAGAGTAATCAAACCTGGTGAATAAGGAGGCTAGGTTATTTACATACCAAATTCTGTTAGGAAAAAAATAAAAACAATGCTCCCCATGTATTTTTGCTGTGCCTTGGGAACAAGTAGACAAAGCCCTGGGTAAAGAGAAGCAAGTACTTGGGTTGTAATTGAAAGACTATAAATAAAATTGTTGAGTGCCATGGATATATGGAGTAACATCGACGGCACAGTATTTAACAGAGTTTGTGATTAAATGATCTCAACAACTTACCTATATTTTTTCGTACTTTTTCATTAAAAAATTTTCTTTTCATTTTTCAAACCAACCCCAGTTCCCCTTCCCTCTCCTTTTCTCACCCTTATCTCCCTGCTCCATCCCCTATCCACTCCGTAGAGGGTTATCTACATTTGGAATGCACCAACATTGTATGATAAGTCACTGTTAAACTTGACTGGTTGGCTAAAAGTTCAAATCCATATGATGTTTTAGACATGAGTAGGTTTATGTTTCTTATTTCTCTGCCTTTTATGCGTCAATAATCTATATATTACTCTCTTTTTTTCTTTTGGGAGAATTTTTTTCTTGCTACCTGCACAGTGTTTTAGAAATTGAGCATTTTTTCATTTTAGGTTATAAGATCATAGTCTGATTTCAGTCAAGAATGAGCATGTGACTCAATTCAGGCCGAAGAGTTTATGAGGAATCTTTCCAGAATGTTTTGGGAAAGAGAGCACCTAAAGAGATGTCTGAGAAAATAAGTTTTCAGATGTGGGCTTTAACATTGCTTTAGGAATGTTCTGTACCATAAGACACACAATGAAGATGACAGGCAAAAGTAGCAAAGCAGAATTCTCCACCCTCCCCCCCCCCAAAAAAAGGGAAAGAAACATTAAATAATATTTTTCACGATTCTAATAATATTTCTTTTAGAAAACCACAGCATTTAAAATTATGTTATATGTGAAAGGTAAAAACGTATGCTACTTTAAAATAACCCACTTTATCTTATTGAAGCAGGGGAAGTCTCTTGGTTAGTCTTAACAAAATAGTATCTCTTTGTGATTTCTCTTCTATGACTATAAGCCATACTTTAACATCATAATAAAAATTTATATGAATCAGTAAAAATTCAATTTTTTCCAGAGGAAAATGATTTTTAAATTTGCACTTTTGGATTTAGAGCTTTCGAAAATCCAAGCCATGTGTGAGGATGCTGATGAGGGAAAAGGTTAATCTAATAGTACCTGCTGTGCCTCCGTTGGCTCATGGAATGAAATAGCACAGATGGTGGCATTTGCTTGGGAGTTTAATCCAGGGGTGTCCTCTCAAAGGCTCATAAATTATAATGGAATTACTATCTTTTCCAAAAGATACGGATGTAGGTTATTTTCTGTTCCACCCAAACTACTAAACAAAATATTATATCAGTAATCAATTAAAAGTTTTTATTAAGTAATACCATATTTAGTATGTCTGTATTCTTCCTTTTCAACTCAGCCAAAATTAAAAGTTTTGTTTTGGACTTTTGTGTTGGAGTCTTGGTTATTCTCCTTTTAATAATTAAATATACTTATAATATTCTTCAATACACAATAAGCTATCAATTAATGTTAGCTAAAACTTTTTAACACACATTCTTTAATTCTCCTAGGAACTGATCCTTTCTCAATAGGATTGAATTCAATTTTCCTTGGACATTCTAGTACAGGATTTTATATATGTATGTATATATATGTATACATATATGAACAAAGGAATAATGATGAAATAAAATAATGATACAAATTAAACTTTTCATATGCATGAAATATAAAGCAATGGTAATCAGACATATATGGTCTGGGGGTTAACTATAACAATGGACAAAAATAAATCTTATTTGGCGGTGCAAAGCAAGTTTGATGTAAAGTTTTGAAGTGAAAAATCATAGACTTGTGGTGGAAGACAAAAGGGTAGCAGCAGACTGGGGGTTGGGGAAGGAGAAGCCAAGAGAAACATAGAACAAATAGGGGAATATTGGTTGTACGATTTGGATAGGATCCCAGAAGTATATTGTAGAGGAGCTTGAAGTGTGTGAATTAGAAGAGATATCATCATGAAACTAATGCCCTAGCTTAATCCACATCATTTCCCAGATAGCATATTTCAGGATAATCAACTGAGTACTGATGAATACTGTGTTGATATTTCTATGACAAAATTAACATTAGTAGAAATAATATATCAGAAGGGCTTCAGAAGAATGCAGATTAAGGTAGCAGTATGTATTGTACTTGGAAATCCAGTTTTTCTCCTTCACTATTAATACCATATCTCTGAGTACTTATGAAGAATAAGTAAATAGCAGTGAATGTATCAAAGCCACAGTTATAAGGAAAAAGAAAAAACTAAAGTGATGTTTTATGATATTGACACAGTCTGGCAAAGTATGTTATTACTTAGAACTCAGTATTTCTATTGAAATATTAATAATAGCTAATACTTATTTCTGTGAAAAAAACAGCTCTAAACTTCCTAAATATTTTATATTTAAATTATTCCATTTTATACAGTACCATTTTCTGCCTTTTTACTAGATGAAGAAACCTAAACAAAACTAGTGGGGAATTTTATTTGGAATCTTTTGATTAAACATACCTACCCAGATTCATGTCTTTGTGGTATTTCTTCTTATCTGGATTCTGGCCTGGGCCATGTATCTATCTGACTTTGACTAGTGGAACAGAGAAAGTATGACATAAAAAGCCTGACAAGTTCTTGAACATTGTTATGTCTTCCTTTGTAATCAGGGAATCTAACCACCAAGCTGTAAGGAAACCAAAGTAGCCATGTGGAGAAAAGCAACAGAAAACAAACTGAAGCTGATGGCCAAGAGTCCCAGCTGAGCTCTCAGTGAGCTGCCAGAACCAATTGCCCATCATGTGAATAAGGCCATGCTGGACAATGCTCTTTTCCTAGTCCCTTGCTTGTCATCAGATGAAGCAGATATACATCACAATCAACTATCAGATTCATATTAAGCAATAAATGTTCAATCACTAATTTTGAATCCGGAAGAGCAATAACTTGTAGAAATATCGAGAAATAAAACTCAGTCATGGAAACCCTGAAGAATTTTGTAGTTCTACTCTTTAAAATATGTATCACGCATTGTCTATGCCAGACTAATACATAATATACTATGGATTCCTTTCATATTACTATTTCCCTTCTTCTTTCATGCTCTTATGTGAAGACACTGAGTAATTTCTGATATTTTGTTAGTTTTGCTCTTAGAAATGAACAAAGTTATTACTCATAAGTGTTTTCATATTTTCATTAGCACATTATAAAACAACAATTTGGTACATTGTTAAAGGAAGTAGCTTGTCTGTCTCCTTCTAGATGAAGATAATGTTACCGGGTCCTTATGAAGAATAAGTTAATAACAACATCAGTATCCAGGACATGGGAGTAAACATAAATAAATAAATAAATAAATAAATAAATAAATAAATGCCTGTTCTTTGGAATGTTTGATCTTAACCCTAAGACATTTGATTAAGAATTTCTGAAAGAGTGTCTAGAACTAGAAAATTTTATGTCAATTTTGTCTCCAAGTAAAATTAGAAAAATAGGCAAGCAAAAAAGAACCATGGGTGTACTGAGTAAATAGAGCTCCAGAGGGGATAGTAGGACACAGATACTATGAAAGGACAAAACGAATGGGAGCACTGATGGAAGGATGGGTAATGGAGATGGGTGGGTTAAGGGAGGAAGCTATAACACTAAGGGAGTTTGAGAAAAATACATAGGGAAACATTGTATTTTATTTCATTACAGACATACATATGTAAGTAAATGCACACACACACACACACACACACAAGGGAGGGTGTTGGATGAGAATAGACCCCATAGTTCATATATTTGAATGTTTGGTCTTTAGTTGATGATATTATTTTGGAAGGATTAGGGGGCGTGACCTTGGAGTCAGTGTGTCACTAGAAATAAGTTTTGAGGTTTTCAAAAGCCTATACCATTACAAGTTAGTTTTCTCTCTGCCTCATGGCTGTTGTCACAGGATGTCCCAGATATTTCTCCAGCTTCATGCTTGTCTGCCTGATGTCATGCTCCCATCCATAATAGTCAAGGACTAACATCTGAAACTGTAAACATGCTCCCAATAAACAATTGTTTGGTCATGATGTGTCTTTAAACACATACACATACATATCAGAGAACAATATAAGTTAGCACTTTTGCCCATGGTTGCTCCCAGAACTTGAAGATAAGAACCTAATGCTGAAGATGTACATACATTTTGGATACAAGACTTGTAGAATCAATCTGGGATTGACCTGGAAGTTTCTTCCCTTAGGTCTAGCTCTCATAGTAGTATCTTAAGGTTCTATGTAAGCTGCCAAGGGAAATAAGAAATCAATAGCCCTATCCAGCCAAAACTATGACCAGTACAATCAAATACCTCCAATCATGCATAATATTGTTACTTATACTATGGAGGTAACTAACAACCATCTAATTGAACTTAAGGCCTTCTTAATGGGAAGAAAATAGGGCCTAATAATGTAAATCAAGCCAACTACCCATGGCTGGTGAGGTCATGAAACCTAAACCATTTATAATTTCTAACTATACTCTAAATTATTATCATTAGGTCCACAGATAAGGGTATCTCATAGTCATCAATGAAACTTCTTTTTGCATCAGATAGATAATATTACAGACATTTAAAACTAAATATTGTAGAGAACAGCTGGAATTGGGGTGCCTAGCCATAACCAATACATGGACAACACAACCCCTATATCTAAGGCTCAGACAACAATGTCCAGAAGGAGTGGAAAGATTTTAAAATCCAAAGGGCTTTGCTTTATGGGATTGTATCTTTTACATATAACAAAGAAGCTACTCTTGTGAGTTCTTAACAATATAGTTGTCTAAACAATATTAACACAATGGCATCAATTGACATGTCAATCTGTACTAGTAGGTGCTCGGGGTATAACCACAATTGCTACAGGCAGCTAATTAATACAGAGAGGGGGCATCAGTCTTCCCTTGGAACAAGTCCCCTAATAGGCTATCCTACCTCAAATGGTCAGATTTAAATGTATATACATACGAGAAACAATAAATGGACTTAATAGCTTGGATTGACATGTACATATATATGTAACAATAATAATACTATAAAACAAGAGGGCATGAAGTTCAGAGAGAGTGGGGCAACATAAGGGGAACTGGAGCTGAAGAGTGTTGGGTAAAAATAAAATTCTCCAAAAATTAAAATCCATGAATTATAGAATCTAGTGTCTATTTCTCTAATTCATGTGAAATATTCTATCTTCCTCTTCGAGATATTCTCAGGCTCCTTATTCTCTTTCCTTACATTAACTTTTTTGGGTGGGACTTGTTACAGATTTTGCTAGATTAATAAGAAGGCAACTTTGTTTTTTTCGGTACTTTCAACCAAGTTCTAATAATCTCAACATTTACTTGCAAACACAGGCTACAATGCTAAGTATGGGGGAGTGGAAGAGATAATAATACATTTACAACTAAGATCTTGAAGAGGTGCTTTAATATTTATTGCTATATTTTCACCCTTTAATGCTCCCCCATTAAGAATTAGTTTTGAGCCTTGTGGAGATTTAAACCTGAGTTTAAATTCCCAGCATCAATGTAAAAGAATGGATATACTCCAAAAATACTCATTGGAAGAAAGAGATTCTTGAACCAATAGTGTTGGGAAAAATGGATGTATACATGTAGGATAATGAAAGTATACATCTCTCACCCCACACAAAAATCTATTTCAAATGGGTCAAAAGTCTTAATGTAAAATCTGAAACTCAGAATATTCTAGAAGAAAAAATAAGTTATATGTTATTTTATGCAGAAATGTATTCATAAATAAGGCCAGCAATTGGCAAAAGGGACCTCATGAATATTAACAGCTTCTGTACAATAAATGAAAACATAAAAGAGTGAAGAGACAGCTCATTAGTTGGGAGATATCTTTTCTAGCTAGACTTATGAATGAGGCTTACTATCTAGAATGCTCAATAAACTCTAAAAAGCATCAGCAGAATAAATAATTCATAATAGGGACCATAGAACTGAATGGAGAACTCCCTCCCCCCAAAAAGAATTATGAATGTTTATTAAACACTATTACAATTGTTCAACATGATTAACTCTCAGGGAATTGCAATTTAAAACTACTGTGAGATTCCATCTCTTCTCAACCAGACAACAAATGGTGGCATAGATATAGGAAAAGAGAAACACGTATTAACTGCTGGTGTGAATACAAATGGGTATGGATACTATGGAAGTGAGTGTGGAATCTCCTCAGCAGTCTAGAAATAGAACTACCATATGACTAAGCTGTATCACTTCTTAGAAAAGACTCAGTGTCTCTATTCTAATACATAGATACTTGGACATTTATGCCCATTACTGTTCCTCAATTCACAACAGTTAGAAAAATGAAATAGTCTAGCTGTCCATCAACTAGGATTATGATGATGCAGTATTATAGTAAACACGTGGAATATTATTTGGCTTTAGGAAAAATTAAGCTAAGAAATTTGAAAGAAAGTGGATGATATACTAGGTGATGTTACCCAGGCAAAGAAAAACAAATGCCACGTGTTCTCTCAAGTTATGTGGTTCTTATCCTGGAAACCCTACTCTGGTGTGTTCAACTTGGATGGAAACCAGAAAGAATGCATTGAGAGGATAATGAGCTAAGGGAAATGTGGTATTAGAACATAGGTAATTCAAAGGTAGAAAAGAGCTATATGGTGGGTAGAAAGTGAGGAGAAAAAGAGATTAGGGAGCATGACATAGTTTTATCCAAAATCAAATAAGTATGAAAAACAAAAACAAAAACACACATGGAAACCCAGTATTTTATAATTGAAGTAAAATTATTCATAATAATAAATTCAAAATAATTTTAAAAACTTTGAAGGAATATTCTGTTTAAGTTAGGATTCCTATTGATGTGACAAGACACCATGACTGCAGAGAGTCTTACAAGGGAAAATTTTACAGTTGTAAGATTTAGTCCATTATCATTATCATGGTGGGAAGCATGGTAGTGTGCAGGCTGACATGGTACTGTAGAAGGAACTGAGTATTCTACTTCCTGACTTAGACTGGAAGAGAGTACCACACTGAGGCTTTCTTGAGCATCTGAAACCTCAAATCCCACCCCTAATGACATGCCTCCTCCAACAAGCCACATCTTTTCTAACAAGGCCATGCCTCCTAATAGTGCCACTCGCTATGGATCTATGGGAGCCATTTTCTTTCAAACTACCACAGGTACCTTGCACAGATATCAAATCTGCTCCCAGAAGTCATGCTAATATTTCAGTATTTGAAAAGTAAAGTGACTTTTGGATTTACAGATTAAAAATGATTCTCTATATGATAAATGTATCTTCTAGTTCTTAAAAATCACACTCATAATTTGCCAGAATTCCCCAGGTTTGCAATAGAAATACAAATGCAAAGAGGGTGATTAGATTCTCAGCAAATGAAAATTAGAATAGGCACAGTGGACAGGAAGTCATGAGAAGAAAAGATAATTTGAATAATTAATCAATATCATTTACTCTGTAAAAATAATTTAATTGGATTAAGTTATTAAAATCGGGTAATAATTTTGAGTTCATTCAAGATCTGAAAAAAAAATCTTAGAAAATATGGACAAGGCTACATAAGTTCATAAGTCCAGCAGTTGGAGACAGAGATATGCAGACTCTTAGAGCTCTCTGTCCATTTAAGATCCGCAAATGACAGGATTCTAGTTCAAGAAAAGACTGTATAACAAGAGATTAACGCAGAGACATACATCTATTATTTGACATATGGTTAGTATGGAAACTATCAAATGTAGCAACATATTAAAATTTGGTTACAAAGCTTATGTACATCATTCCTCAAATAAAATGTTCAAGTTTAAGGCTAACCAGATATGACTTTTAGTAACAAAAATATAAAGATCTTCATTATTTCAGTCACTGAAATGTGGAGACTTGATGTGGGATCTCCTGTATAAGTGTTGTCCTTCTTGGTTAATGAATAAAACTACATTTACTCATGGCAGGGAAGAATATAGCCAGGCTAGAAGAGATATGTAGAGAGAGTAGGCAGAGTCAGAAAAATGCCATGTAGCTGCCAAAGGAGAAGGTGCCCAGAACCTTTACCTGTAAGCTGCAGTCTCATGGTAATATAAAAGTTAATAGAAATAGCTTGATTTAAGATGTAAGAGCTAGCTAGAAACATCCCTAAGCCACTGGCCAAACAGTTCTGTAATTAATATAGTTTCTGTGTGATTATTTAGGCCTGGATAGCCGGGAAACAAACAAACAGTTTACCAAATAATGCCCAACATTCGGCAACATACATCCACATAAAATCTAAGAAAGATTAAAAAGTGATTCTAGACCCACAAAACAGGAGTCAATTGGAAAATTTTGGTAGCCACATTTTTTCAGACAGACTCTGTTTTCTGGCAGCGAGTAGAGGCACAGCTCCTTTAAGAGAAGGCTTCCTGACTCAGCAATAGTAGCCAAAACTGTATGGCTTCTTTGAGAGATGGCTTCCTGGTTTGTGCTGGCAGCATGAACTCTGGATCTTTTGGGAGGTCCTGAACTTAAATGGAGTTTGTGAACAGTGTGCTGCTATTTGCTTAGTAGTGACATAGTCCCGCTGTATCCCCGAAGCAGGAGTCTCAGCATGCCTTACAGAGGCAGTGAACATACCTCCTGCATGTTGGATGGGGCAGAACCAACAGGCAGGGCTGTAAAGTTGGTCCAAGCCATCCTCACTTAGCATTAAAAAATGGTGCTCCTCACGAGCAAGGAACTCAGGACGGCGAGGGGTGCACCCACACACTGAGGCAATGGGGATGATCTATCGGGAACTCACCAAGGCCAGCTGGCCGGGGACTGAAAAAGCATGGGACAAAATCGGTCTCGCTGAACATAATGGACAATGAGGACTACTGAGAACTGAAGAACAATGGCAATGGGTTCTTGATCCTATTGCATGTAATAGCTTTGTGGGAGCCCAGGTAGTTTGGATGCTCACCTTAATAGACCTGGATGGAGGTGGGTGGTCCTTGGACCTCCCACAGGGCAGAGAAACCTGCTTACTCTTTGGGCTGAGGAGGAAGAAAGACTTGATTGGGGGAGGGGGAGGGAATGGGAGGTGGTGGCGGGGAAGAGGCAGAAATCTTTAATAATTAAATTAATTAATTAATAAAAATCAGAAAGAAAAAAAAGAAAGAAATTTATACCAATTACACAGAAACTTACATTAAAAAAATAATAAAAAAATAAAAAAAAAAGAAAAAAAAATGGTGCTCCTTGTCAAAACCTGATTACAGATATACCATAAGGACATATTCAGACAAAAATAAACCTCTGAATTGGTCATAGTATGTATAAAAATATGCGTAGGCTTGGGAGTGAAAGAAAAAAGTATTGACAAGTGTATAGACAGTCATAGATCAAAGGAGTAATGATAATAAAATAAATATTAAAAAGTAGTATGGTTAAAAAATAAGCCACATAAAGATGGAACATGCACAGAGAGTCTGGATTATGTATACTATTGGGTTCTTTTTGAATTTTTTGACTGCAGAGAGTCATTTGATTCTGGGGGCTGCTAAGTTAAACCAACATATAGATTCTAAAGATATCTTGACTTCAAAATTTGAGTCTAAGGATATGTTACTTTACAAAAGAGGTTCTGTTTTTGTTTCCACAGAGGATGATAACCTGTAAATTCCTTCCAGGCTAATGTGGTTTGATGGAACAAGACCCCTGAAAGGTCTCCATGACCCCTAAAAATACTTTGCCCAACAAACTTGTAGGAAGCAGTTTGGAGAAAACCTTTTCAAATTCCCAAAATGATTATTTAGAAATGTTGGTTTTCATTTCATCAGGGATATGATATAGAGATGAATACTTTGCATTGATATGGATCCTGGTGTATTGATACCAATTTAAGGTCAATTTGTTATTTGCATATTTCTACTCTTGTTTAAGATATCATGCTTATAAAGCTCAATTAAAATGTAATGTATAATTGAAATCACAGATTAATAGACATTCATTTTTAATAGTCAAAATTATAGTTATGTTAGCTAGGTTTTCTAGATATACAGAGTTATATTTCAGATGGATAAATATTCTTAAAACCTTTCAAAGACTAACAGAATATGGCATTTAAAATGTTTTAAGAACTTATAGTTTTCTCAACAGTGAGACATGTGTGCTTCTGGCAGCACTAATTACTTCAGAGATGTTGATGGGCCTCAAAGAAACTCATTATAGAATTTGACTTCAGTGTAACAAGACAAGCCATTTGAGCAAGAAACTGCTCTTGCTTGAACTGTTTGATGGTATGTTGTATAGACTGGGCATGCAGAACCCACAGAAAAGTGATTGCTGAGCTTTCCAAAGGATAGGATGGTCTGTCAGTGTTGCTGCTTCACAGAGGAAACTGCCAGACATTCTGCAGAACACAGAAAAAGTGACTAACAAACTACCAATAAAGGTAAAACAGCCTTTCAAATTCCCTGCTTCACAGAAAAGACTGTCATATACTATGGGCTTGTAGGCTGAAGATGGATGCCCCAACATTACAGAAGAACTTTGGGTGACTTATCCAGGTAGAGAAATGTCTTTGTCAATTCTAATGTTTTGCAAGTTGATTCAATGCACTTCCTGTTAACTTCAAGTCTTTGAAGACTTGAGGACAGGTAGTTGTAGTTATAGTTTTCCTTAGTTCTGATCAAAGATAAATTATATATGAAACTTTACAAATACAAATAGACTAAAAATTGTAAGTGTAATTCTTGATTGATACCTGTTTTGTTATATATAATTTTACTATGTTCAAGTTAAAACTTTATTTTTTATTTAGACAGAAACTTTATGTTTTATTTAGACAGAAAATGGAAGATGATGTGGGATGTCCATCTGTGTATCTGTTGCTCTTATTAGTTAATGAATTATGCTGTTTTGGCCTATGGCAGATCAGAATATAGCCAGGCTGGAAGAGATATATAGAAAGAATCGAAGAGTCAGAGAGACACCATGTAGCTGTCAAAGGAGAAATACGCCCAGAAACTTTACTGGCAAGTCACAACCTCATGGCACTACATAGAAATAGAAACGGGTTAGTTTAAGAAGTAAGGGCTAGCTAGAAACATGCCTAAGCTATTGGCCAAACTGTGCAGTAATTAATATAATTTCTGTGTGGTTACTTGGGGCTGGGAGGCCTGGAAACAAGGAAGTAGTCTCTGCTTCCAGAGTGTCTTTTTTTATAGTGCCTAAGTTTATAGTCTCATGAATCTGAAAATCAATGTAAACAGCTTCATTTACAATAAATGTAGGTTTTTAATGTCCACCTCTTCTTCCAAACATTCATAAAGACAAGTTATCTGTCTTGTTTAGAACTCTATTATCAGAATGATACTACCTTGAAGATTAATGTTAAATATTTCATGCATAAATATTCATTGTTGGTACATTCCTCAAATTTGCTTACAATAATTTTGAGGATTTAGAGAACACTAAGGACTTATCTGTGAATGCAGTGTTAATACAAGAAGATAGGATTAGTTGAGTAAATATCAGAATATATAGGGATGTATTTTCTTTAAATGTTATACTTTTGAACTAGGCTGCAGAGTATGGGAGCCCATGGAGAAGAATACCCCCTCTCTGTATGCATGTGCTATCAGAAGGCATAGCTTATTAACCTAATCCTTGGATTTGGTCTGACATTATAACTTAAATGACCAATAATTCTCACTGCAAATGACAGTGAGTTGAGTCCAGCCTTAGCCACTTCTGCTTCAAGGGGATAACAGGCTATTTTGCTGAAGGATAAAACACAGGTAAATCTTTATAGATATCATCATAGATATGCCAAAAATCGTAGATATGTTAAGTCACAGGCAACCACCAGCATGTATGAAAATACAAGTATAAGCTAAAACTATGTCTATAAAATAATCATAGCTTCATCCATCGCTAGATGAAGGTTCTATGGTGATATGCAAGATATTCATCAGTATGGCTATAGGATAGGTTCATTCCAGGTTCCCTATCCTCAGGTGCCCAAGGAACTAACTGGGGACATTGCCCTGGGCACCTGGTAGCCACTCCAAGTTCAAGTCTCTTGCCAACCCTTAGGTGGATCCCTTAACTAAGATATGAATTTTCCTGCTCCCCTATCCAACCTTCCTTTATCCCCAATCATCCTGTTTCCCCAAGTTCCCCTCATCCTCTCCTTCACAGAGACAGAGACCCACACTGGAGCACCAGACTGAGCTCCCAAGGTCCTAATGAGGAGCAGAAGGAGGGAGAACACGAACAAGGAATTCAGGACCACGAGGGGTGCACCCACCCACTGAGACAGTGGGGCCGATCTATTGGGAGCTCACCAAGGCCAGCTGGACTGTGACTGAAAAAGCATGGGATAAAACCGGACTCTCTGAACATGGTGGACAATGAGAGCTGATGAGAGGCCAAGGACAATGGCACGGGGTTTTGATCTTACTTCATGTTCTGGCTTTGTGGGAGCCTAGACAGTTTGGATGTTCACCTTCCTAGACCTGGATGGAGAAGGGAGGACCTTGGACTTTCCACAGGGCAGGGAACCCTGACTGCTCTTGGGACTGGAGAGGGAGGAGAAGAGGAGTGGGGGGGAGGGGGAGAGGGGCAGGAGGAGGGGGAGGGAAATGGGAGGCGGGGAGGAAGCAGAATTTTTTCAATAAAAAAAATAATAATCATAGCTTTTAAATCCACAGATCATATAAAACTATTGGTTATCATTTTAGGGCAATTTTTAGAGCAATTTGATATATAATCTCATTACAATTTTTATAATAGTATAGCTATTGACTGATGAATTGCAGGTCAAATACTAGATATGCTAAGTAGAGAAGTTTGCAAAAACTTCAGAATTCTACACATATAATTTCTGGCTTTTAATGGGTAAACCAAATTTATGATCATCTTTTGTGAAGAAAACCCATATAAAAATTCATGGCAATTTAAATGAGGTAACCGCAGAAAATGAATTTTATATCATCTTTATTAGAGGACCTAATAATAGTATTTTCTGACTGCTTGGTAGTAAAGAGGAAAACTGTACTGACATAACCACCTTCTTCTATACTGTCTAGCCTCCTGAAAATACTTCTCAGGCTAAGTCAATACAGAAACCAGTTTGGAAGGAAATTCTAGGAAGAAAATTCTCAGGCAAGTCAATACAGAAACCAGTTTGGCAGGAAATTTTAGGAATAAAATGGGCAGTAGTCATTTTCTTACAATATATACTTTAGAAGTGGAAGTAAATAAAATGGATCTGAGAAAACGAGGTAGCTGGACAATGTCTACATGGGATATGAACTCCCAATAAGTCTATATTCCAAAGACAATAAATAAGTATAATGTGTTCATTGTATCTGTCAAAGCTGAATATGTGTCTTTTGGTGGTTGTGTGAATATGCTTCATTCATAGCAAGAGACATTAAATGCCTTTACATTATCTCAGAATGAACTTTATATAAGCTCTATGAAATAAAGTGTTGGTTTATTACTATAAACACAATTGACAACTCCTGTCTATATTACTATTTAAAATATAAACCAAAGCCAGATGTGTGGAAGCACACATGTTTAATTCAAGAACTTGGGAGGCAGGCACAGGTTGATCTCTACAATGGCAGGGAGCCCAGTTTACATAGCAGGTTCAAGGTTTAACTAGGGTTTCCTAAGACCTTGTCTCAGAAAATGTGGACAAGTCTCATCATATCATATGTAGAAATAAGCGAGGATGGCAGAAGTCTCAAATGCCCCACAAGTCCCACTGCATCAAGAACAGATTTTAAAAGGGCAAAGGGTGCTTTTGGAGAGTAGTGAGTTTGAGATATCCTATTTTTATATGATTACATGTCCTCTCTTATTACTGGTGTTGGAATTTTATGATGCCTGTCTTGTATTAGTAGTTAAAATTTAGTTCCTTTATAATATTAATAAATGTTGCAGTGAATGTTATATCTTTAAGTTCCTCATTACACCCTGGAAATATACAAACAAGACTTATGTGCTACCATTATTCAAATGAGGACTCAAGGACACAAAAGAGATTTAATAAGTTGTCTAGAGTTAGTAAGTGGAGAAATAGGGCCTGAACTGAATTATTAACTGAATCTTCTGTGAACTTTTCAATACTAACATGCAATGTGGAAGATGGAAAGAAAGTGGAATGGGTGTAGTCATTATAGAGTAAAATAATTGAAGCAACATCTCAAACTAAGTGAGGTAGTGAGAGATTGTGTATCAGTGCCTCATTTCAAAAAGGTGATCCTTTGCAAACACTGCAGTAGGAATGTAAACTGTTTCAACCACTATGGGAATCAGTATGAGAGTTTTTAAAATAACAAAAAAATCTATAATATAATATAGCAAAGCCACTTTTTGATGTTTACCCAAAAGACTCCAAATCAATATATAATGGAGATCCTTGTACATCAGTGTTTGTCACAGGACACTTTATAATAGCTAAGTTATAGTACCTACTTAGGTGTCCAACAACAGAGAAATGGGTAAAGGAAAAGTAATGGTTTTCTCTTTCCGTTATTTCTATCTGTATTTCTTCCTTTCTCTGTCTCCATGTCTTTGCTTCTCTCTCACATATGCATTATATATTAATTACTTTTTCAACCAGAGCAAGAATGAAGTTTTACCATTTGCAGGAAAATAGATGGAGGTAACATATTTCTAAAATAAATTAAGTCATTTTAAAAAGACAAATCTCATAGTATCTCTAATTTTCATTGAAGACCCTAGATTTTATATAGACACAGTACATAAATAGATAAATAGGTATAGGTATAGATAGTATATGTAATGTGAAAGTAGAAGGGAAACTGTTGAAGTGAACCAAGAGTACTCTAGAGGTATGAATGAAAAATTTCTCCAGTAGTCCCAGGTAATGGAACACTTTGCTGCCCATTGGTGATACTGTCAGGTTGTATTATGTAGTATAGCCTTTGAGGAGGAAGTAAGTCATTATAGGTAGGATTTGACATTAAAAGTCTGATAACATTTCCAGTTCCCTTTTTCCTCCATTCTTGTGGTTGAGATGTGTATTCTCAGCTTTCTGCTCTTTCTGCCATGCCTGTTACCATGCCTACTGCCTATGGTCACACTGTCCTTGCCGTTATAAACTTAAAATCCCTAGAACTGTATGCCAAAATACATTCTTTCTTCTTTAAGTTTCTATGGCTGTAGTGATTTACCACAGCAACAGAAAAGTTACTCATACAAATACTTAATGGGAAGGGCATAGAATGTAGAAGGAGAAGATGCTGTTGGAAGTCTTACAGCCAGTGGCTACCCACCCACTGTGGTGTGGCCTCTTATACTATATATGCCGATGTAAAGCATGCATCTGGCCTCTTTTCTGGCTGCAGGATTTGGTCTCTGATCTCCATTCAAGCAGAGGATTCTGATTTGTGGATCTACCCCTAAATAAATAACCATCTATTTCTCAATCATGAGCTAGTGTGGAATTTCTTTTAAGTGTCTTTCTTCATTTGGTGCCCATGTGGATTAGGACTCCATGCCTACTGGGTGGATAGCCTAATGGCCTAGTTGGTCCACGGCCCAGACATTTTTCCAGCCCTGCCTGCTTGGCTTGCTTTTACCTAAATGTTTTTTTTGTAGAACCCCTGCCACAGCGGAGTTTACTGCGTGTGACAACTTGGGAATTTTCTAAGCACATGCATGACTGCTGCATTCCCAGGCATGATTCCCTGGTGCATTTCCTTGCTGCGTGGCAACTTGTGCAGCTTTCAGTTTCTGATTCCTATCCATGAGTTCTGGTTTTCTTACTCAGTATATGGAATTGACGTAAATGCTTTTAATTTCTCTAAGCAAAGCATATTTCTTAGTATTTAACCAGTAACAAGGCAGAAAACTAAAGCGGCTCAGAAGTTAAAGCTGCCCAGGACTATTCCTGCTGCCATGGGTTGAATTGCTTCTAGTCGCAACTCTGCAACCACGACATCTGCTGGACAATAAAGATTACAGTTTACCAGATTACATAACAGGTAATCAATAAATTAATATGACAGATTACATTAATATTGAAACTTTCAGTAATGTTTTTACTAATACTATTGGTTGTACTAATCGAGGCTTATATGGTTATGGTGATACTTAAATTTATTGGGTATTGGGACTCCGTTTTCTTCTCCATATTCTATCATTAAGAAAGAATATGACACTTTTAGGAATGATATAGTATTTACAGACTAATAATGAATAGCTAGTTGACAGGATTAATACAATAAAAAATCAAAAGTTACCTGAAAAAATAATACTATTAAGAAGGTTAACATTAATTTGAAATACAAAACTGAATATTCTAAGGGTACTAAAAAGTTATCTGAAAAAATTCATACTGTTGAATTTGACAATCAAAATTTGTTAAAAAAGTTATGATAGGTTATCAGATAGAGTATCTCTCCAGGATGGCAATCTGCATGCCATTCAAGCAATGCCCAAGGATGAAACATTATATATAAAGGAGAAACTTCAGACCCTGGAATCACATGTGCAGAATGAGAACCAGAGGCTTGGTGCCTCAATGAAATTACTAGAAATATATATAGGCCAGGAGATTCAGGCTTTACAAAAAAACAGTAGTAAAAAGATTAGAAATAATTGAGGAAATTTTTGGAACTGAAGAACAGGGAAAGAAAGCACAATGACAGGATTGAACATTGCCAGTAGCTGTCAGAGATGACTTACCCAAGGTTTTAGCGTCCTACCCTGTAATCTACTCTGACAAAGCATCAAGTTTTAAAGGCCCAAAGGGATCCAAAGAAGGTAGATGGATACTTATAGAAATGAATGATCTAAAAGAAATTAAGCAAGTTGTTGTAACTTATGGTTTGCATTCTGCATTTGTTAGAGAGATAATAAAGACATGTTCTTCTAGCATCAAAGCAACACCACATGATTGGATTCAGTTAGTTTTACCAGTCCTGGATGATGGGCCTCAATTAAGGTTTAGAATTTGTTTCAGAGAAGAGGCAAAAATTTTGGAACAACAGGGAAAGAAAAAGGCCTTGAGACTTCCCAAGATCAAATTCTTGGTGAAGGCCCTTATGCTGACCCACAGGTTCAAGCTCTTTATGATGAACAAATCTTATCTCTATGCCACAAAGCAGCCTTAAATGCTTGGGACAGAATTCAAGAACAAGAAAAAAGAACTGAATCATATACCAGGGTTAAACAGGTCCAGAAAGAACCCTTTACTGATTTTTTACATAGATTAACTAAGGCTATACAAATAGGAGTAAAAGACCCAGATGCAAGATGAGCACTTATTGAATCTCTGGCTTTTGAAAATGTCAACTGAGAATGCAAAAAGATACCTGGGTCTTTAAAGGTTATATCAGCACCTATGGATGAATAAATCCTGGATACAATGAACATTGAGACATTTGACTATAATACTGAATCTTGGGTAGGAGAAGCAATTTCCAAAGGAATGAGAAGACATCAAAATGACAAATGATTTAATTGTGGTAGACTAGGACATCTGAGAAGGGATTGTAGACAAGAAATTCCTAGGAATGATATTTCTTCTGGGAATGGTACGAATAGAAGGAATCAGCGTTCAGCTATGATGTAGAAAGTGTGGCAAGGGCCAACATTGGACCAATGAATGCAGATCAACAAAAGACAGATAAGACAATCTGATACCTTTGGAAAATTCCTTGAGTGGAGTCTGACAGGCTCTCAAGCCAAAAGTGGTCAAGTCATTCCCAGTAACTGTGGAGAACATATCTCACCAGGAAAATTAAAAAAAAATCAGAGCCTTCTTTTAAAGACCATACTGTTCTAGATGATGGCATAAACATGGAGGATAAGTAAAAAATTCCTACAGGAAATAGGAAATATATTCTGGCAGACTTTCTACAAATGACCAAAGATCAAAGCTAATAGTGTGTATAAATGGCATTGTAATTGTTGGTTTGACAGACACAGATGTGAATGTTAGTATTATTACTTCAGAATCTTGGCATCTAAATTGGCCTCTTAGAGAGGGAGATATTCAATTACTAGGAATTGGAACCATATCTCAAGTAAAACAAAGCACCAGATGGGTTGACTGCATTGGGTCAGAAGGTCAAAAGGGGAAGCTGAGGCCATATGTGGCTAATATTGCAGTAAAGTTATGGTGTCATGACCTGCTGGGTAATGGAATACCCAGATTACCATTCCTGCAATCCCAAAAACTTATAATTCTGAGAAGGATATTATAAGGTACTATACACAGAGGTCATAGCCATTCAGGCTGTACAAGAACATAAAGCAACTAGCAAACCTTTAGAGGTATCTACAGCCCTACATTTAAAATGGTTAACTGAGAAGCCTACATTGGTTAAGCAGTAACCTCTAGCTGAAGATAAGTTGCAGGCTTTAGAACAGCTGATACAAGAACAACTAGATGCTCACCATATTAAAGAATCAACCAGCCCTTGGAATTCTCCTGTATTTGCTGTAGAAAATAAATCTGGTATATGGAGAATCGTGACAGATCTAAGAACTATAAATAAGCTAATTCAACCTATGGGCCATCTAATATCTGGAATTCCCCTGCCTTCTCTATTACCAAAAAATCTGATTTGAAACATTTTTTCTTCACTATACCTTTATAAGAAAAGGATAGAGAAAAATTTGCCTTCACAGTACCTACTTATAATAATTCTCAGCCTACTAGGAGATATTAATGGACTATCCTACCACATGGAATGTTCAATAGCCCCACTCTGTGCCAATACTTTGTAGGTCAGCATTGGAAATAATATGTAATCACATTACTAAGTCTATATAATACTATTACATGGATAACATTTTGCTATCTGATTCAAACATGGATACTTTAGAAAAAATGCTTGAAGAAGTAAAGAAAGTTTTGCCAAAATGGGGATTACAAATACTCCTGAAAAAATACAGAGAGGAGATTCTGTCAATAATCTAGTTTATAAAATAGGTTTACAGAAAATTAGAACACAAAAGACACAAATTAGGAGAGACTGGTTGTGAACTCTTTTTTTTTTTTTTTTGGTTGTGAACTCTTAATGATTTTCAAAGATTGTTAGGAGACATTTCCAGTCTACGACTGGCTGTTGGGATAACACCTAATCTAATAATTCATTTAAACAAAACCTTAGCTAGTGATAAAGACTTGAATAGTCCCAGAGAATTAATAGCTAAACAGAAAAAGAAATGAAAATTGTTGAGGAGAAATTATAAGAGGTACATGTGGATAGGGTGAATCCAAATTTTAATTGTATTCTAGTCATATTGCCTTCTGGAATTTCTCCTACTGGAATTTTAATGCAGAGGGATGATATTTTCTTAGAATGGATCTTTTTACCACATAAACTAAGTAAAAATTAAAACCCTTATGTGGAAAAAGTCTCTGAATTAATTGTAAAAGGTAAATTGAGATTTCGTCAATTAGCAGGTATAGGTCCAGCAGAGATTATAGTACCTTTCACTATTGATGAAATAAAAGTTATGGGAAGACAATGAACCACGGCAAAAACTTGTGCTCATTTTTTTTTTGGAGAAATTTATAGCAATTATCCCCAAATTGAGAAACTTAACCTTATAAAGAGAACTTCATGGATTCTTCACCAAATTGTATGTGATGCACCAATAACTGGAACCTGTACATTTTATATTGATGCAAATAAATCAGGGAAGACAGATTACAAATCAGAAGAATTAAGTAAGGTGGAACAAAGCCCTTATAATTCTGTTCAGAAGGCAGAATTATATGCTATTCTCATGGTGCTAAGGGATTTTAATGAACCTATTAATATGGTTACTGATTCACAATACGCAGAAATAGTTATCTTGCATATTGAAACCTTGAATATACCAGATGACACAGAATTGACTTCATTATTTATCCAGGTGCAAGACATAATCAGGAATAGCCTTTTTCCTATATACATAAAACACATCTGATTCCATACAGGTCTGCCAGGTCCTCTAGCACAAGGTAATGCAGAAATTCATTGATTATTGATTGGAAGTATGTGTAATTTCTCAGAATTTCAAACGAAACATCATGTCAATAGCAAAGGTTTAAAGAAAGAGTTTTCTATTACATGGAAACAAGCTAAGGTGATTATAAAGAGATGCCCTACTTGCTATTTCTATAACAAAACACTGCTACTTGCAGGGACTAACCCAAAGGGCACCCAAAGAAATAAAATCTGCCAGATGGATGTGTTTCACTTTGCAGAATTTGGAAAATTAAAATATGTACCACCTTCTATGACAAAACAACGAAAACAACCTAAGCTTCTCCATACCATTGACACTTATTCAGGTTTTCAATGGGCAATTGCTTTAAGCTCAGAAAAGCCTGATTCAGTAGTCACACATTTATTAGAAGTTATGGCCACCATGGTTACACCTGCACAAATAAAGACAGATAATGGTCCAGCATACATCTCTAGGAAAATGAAACAGTTTTTTACTTATTATAATATTAAGTATATTACAGGTATACCACACCATCTTACAGGTCAGGCAATTATGGAAAGTTCAAATCAAACTATAAAGGATATGTTAAACAAATAGAAAGGGGTAGAAAACGCCCCCCCAAAATAGATTACATATTGCTTTATTAACCTGAAATTTTCTTAATGTTAATGAGAAAGGGACAACAGCAGCAGAGAGACATTGGATAGTAGAAAAGTCTTCTGGCCGGGCGGTGGTGGTGCACGCCTTTAATCCCAGCACTCGGGAGGCAGAGGCAGGCGGATCTCTGTGAGTTCGAGACCAGTCTGGTCTATAAGTCTATAAGAGCTAGTTCCAGGACAGGCTCCAAAACCACAGAGAAACCCTGTCTCGAAAAACAAACAAACAACAACATCAAAAAAAAAAAGAAGAAAAGTCTTCTGAATTAAATCAACTGGTTTATTTCAAGGATGTATTGACCTAACATTGGAAGCTAGGAGATGTGCTATATTGGGGAAGGGGTTTTGCTCTTGTTTCAACAGGAGAAGAAAAACGATGGATAACATCAAAATTAATGAAGATTAGGTTTGAAAAGGTGAAACCTCTTGAAAAGGAGAAATGACAGCTCATCCACAGTGATGAGAACCATACAGATGGTAATTAAACTTTATAAGTGTTGGGGCAAGATTCTGTTCTTGTCTTTGCAGGAAAATACTCATCTTCAAAAATTGAAGAGACTCTGGGTTTTTGAATGCTGAAAGATGGAAAAATAATGATCCAATAAGGATCATGAAGAAAAATGAATGTTACTTGTAGGTACACACACACACATACATATATTTGTGTACACACACACACACACACACACATATATATGACTATATAGAGCTGCCTTTGGAGTTGGACTCTGGCTCCATCCCTCTCTAAATCCAAGCATATTGTTAAAATAAAAATTCAGAGTTTCTGTCTCATGATACGGGACAGAAAGAAAAAAAAATTAGAAAAATATTTACTTTTCTTCATATCTATTTTTGTCCCTATCGTACCTTTCAATTGAAAATATATGCCTGTATATGTCTATATAAATAATGTTTATGTTTTCCACAATGAACAATGAATTTTCCTGCAGTAATCATTGAAGTTTTCAGGAAGAAGATGGGGCCCTACAACAACAACTCCATCTGGTTGATATGACGTCATGATGCTGATAGCACTACTACAAGACCTGTTTTGGGTACCAGCTACTCAAGATGGTTCCAACTTGATTAGCCTAAATGGTGTACTTTTTTACAGTATTCTTGCCAGACCTCCAAATCAGAAGCTCAGAAAAACCCTACCAAATAGTCAGAGACTATATGCCAGACAGTAATCATGAAACTTAACCATCATTTTTCTTTCGCAGGATCCAGTAGAAAGTACATTGCCCCTGTGACAGTTGGAAGTAATTCTAGAAGATGCCATCCCTCTCCCAACAAGGTTTGTCTTAGGGTTAGGGACATCATTTAAGGGTTGATTATAATTGGAATAGGGTTGGGAGCTGGGAAGAAATTTTGTAGGATCAGAGATCTCTTTGAAAAAAAAAGGATAATAGATTAGTATGAGATTACTCACACTAATAACAATAGTGAGTGATAGAGAGAATACTTGTGAGTTATTATTTATAGGCAATTACATTGATACAGATTCTTGTATATTGATACAAAGTTAAATTATATTGAATATGCATGTTTTACCTCTGCTTAAAACATTTTTTATATATTGATATATATTTATCATATTGAAATGTACATTTCTACCTCTGATCAAGATACTTATACATTTTTTACATTTTGAGGTCACTGTTCTCACTTGTTGCATATTTGTTTATTTATAACATTCTAATATGAAGTCTTAGTCTTTAAGTTATATAGGTATTAAGAATTATAGATCAATAGTCATCTGTGTTTGTCATACTTATAATTAGACTAATAAGGTTCTTTAGAAACATAGTGATATATTCTGCATAGATAGGTAATCTTCAAGCACTTCAAAGAGATGTAGAATATGACATTTAAATAACTTAGGGTTAGGCTGAAGTGAAACACGATTGGTCCTGGCACCATAGACCTATTCCTGAGAGAATATTGAGCACCAAAAACACTCCACTTGGAGGTTGTTTTTTTCATGGCAAAACTGGCCTTTGGGCAAAGAAATGCCTATGCCTCCACCACTGACAAGGCACATGGTATCTGGAAATGGATAAGCAGGACTGTCAAATCTTGCCAGGACAGGGGAAGACAGTTTTTGAAAATTTCCCTGCCTTTGAAAATGGTCTGTCAAATATTCTAGGCCTTAGCCAAAGTTGGTTGCTTCAATGTTGCAAATGAGACTTTGGGTGATTGCCCAAGAAGTCAGTTATCTCTGTCATTTGTTACACATTTTGGAAGTTGCTTGACTGCACTTCCTGCTTACTCAAGTAATACTATTTCCCTTCTCAAATCTTTGATGGGGTTGAAAACTAGATAGTTGTAGTTACTTTCCTCTCATGACTTGGCCAAGTTATTATACAAGATATAAACTAGGATAGGATAATTATTAAATATATTTGTTCTTATTGTATATAACATTGTACTGGGCTTAGAACTCTCTTTAAAAAAAAGGGGGAGGTGCTGTAGGAAGTCTTTCAGCCAGTGGTTACCTGCCCACTGGGGCGTGGTCTCTTATACTATATATGCTGATATAGAGCATGTGTCTGGCCTCTTTTCTGGCTCTGGCATGTGATTTCTGATATCTGTTCAAGGAGAGGATTCTGATTTGTGAATCTACCCCTAAATAAATAACCATCTATTTCTCAATTCTGAGCTAGTGTGGGATTTCTTTTAAGCATCCTTCTTCATCAAGAGAACAGGTAGGGGTCAAAATATGCCTCAAATATATTAGACGCCTCTATGAAAATGGGCTCAGGTAAGGCAAAATCTTCCAGAATAAATGGGACGAAGAAACTTTGCTACTTTACACAAACTAGAGGTCACTGTTTAATTGTGTTACATTTGAGTTACAGTATGAATGATTAGAGATATTAATGGAAGTACGTATCTTCTCTTGATATTTTAGTATTTAAAATAGTTGTCATCCATTCACAGTGAACTATTTTAATTGGGAAGTGTTTTTCTATTATTTTATCTATTTTATGGATGTTTACTTTTAGTTTCCAAAAATTGGGGACCTATCTAACACCAGAAAATGTTTTTTGCTTTCTCATCAGCCTCTTAAAAATTTTAGGATGAAGAAGACACATGGTTAATAAAAACATAACAGGGAAGTGATTTAAAAGTAATTTACTATATTGAAACAGGACCTGTAATGATAAAAATAGCAAAAATGATCTCTGTGGTAGTCATTTACTGAGTTGTAGAAATTTTACTCTTTTATAAAGTTTGAATAAGTCCAAACAATATTCTCTTATTCAAAATGTTGGTAGCTGTCACACCAGAAATAGGATATATAAGTCTTACAAGAATTTTATTTTTCATCTGTATGGAATACACAGTCATTAATAGATTTCCTACATATTGCAACTATCAAAACAAATAAAATTTCTTAAAATACCCTTGTAGTGACTTTGGTTTCTGGCCCATTTTCTGGCCTACCTCTTTTCTTCTACACTTGATCAAGCATGCCAAAGATGGACTAAGCTCTTTCCAGTGATAACTAAGAATGTTCACAAATCAGAATGGCATCATCCCACTCAAATACTTTAACTTGTACAGCAAATGAAATTGAATTTCTCCAACAACAAACAATGAAAGAATCTCTCTGAAGTCTGATAATTAGTTCTAACATCAGGAAACATACTCAAATGCAGTAAGCCAAAATTTCTTCATCAGGTCCGATTAGCCCCTTCATAAGCCACACAAAAGACTTACCCTGAATTATATAAGGTGGATAAATGAGGCCAATGCTGCTTTTGGCATTCAACTTACTTACAGATAATCTAACTCATCCTTCTTAGCTGATACAAGACAGAAATAACATCAAAGTGTGATAAACTCTTTCCTTCAAGTCAGGGGTTTCATGGTTCATTGGCCACAGGCACAATCTATCAATCCATTTACTACACAATAAAAGGTAAGAAATCCATTACAGATCTGTTATAAGCCCTGGCAGGTGGTCTATAACAAAAACAGAATACATCCTCTGGTCAGTGTCCCTTTTCTCCAGTTTGAAGTACTAGGGGTCAGCTAACATGGATATAGTAGTCAGGATTTACTATTAAATTCTTTTTTGGTTCATAAATAAAAATCACATATCTTGATGTATAAGTATAAAGAGTTCACTAAAATGTTCGTTTTTTGGTATGATTCTGACCTTTCATAGCCCTGTTATTTTATTTTCACATTACATATTAGCTTTTCAGGTGATATAATAACAGAAACTAGGTTAGAATTTACAATCTGTATCTTTAAATATGGTCTTTAATCTTCTTTCCTTATTAAGGTTCAGTTTATGTAGTGAGTATATGAAAGCCTCCATTGAATTCAAGATTATTATTAAATTATTAAGAAGAAAGGAAGCCCTTCTAGCTTTAGAGGTGATGTCATATAATCTAGTAAGAAAAAGTCCTGCAGAAACAAAAGGGAAAATATATCATTGTGTGTTGGCAAAATCCTTTTCTATTGTATGTTTTTTTTTCTACTGTCTCAAAATCACTGCCATAGGGCAAACACATTTTTGCTAATAAAGGACTTTAAAAATGTTATACTGAAGGTCAAGATTTATGAAATTTTTCTCCTCATTTTCTTTTTATCATCATAATACTCTTTTTCTCATTTAAATTCATTGTGAACAGGAAAGAGTGTTTGCCAAGAATAATAAAATCTGTTTTTACTGGAAAATATGTTACCTTTTAAATAAAGAGTGAGCCATAGCAAACTTAAAGAGTACATTTTCATGTTGGATACATATTCTCACCATTAAATAGTGATGAAAGAAAAAATTTCACATGTAAATGAATCATAGCAAAAATATCAGTATTGTTTAATATGTCCTAAATGTTTTTCTTTCTAATTTAAAAAATAGCATTTTCTTGAACAAATTATATCAGCTGATATTCCCTAATAAACAATATCTGGCACAAGTGAAACTTTCAAAATCATCCTGTCAACATCAAGACTGTAGAGAAGAGAAAGAGTACAAGGTCTAGATTCCTAAGGAAGAGCTAGACCGATGAATCATATGCACATCTATTCAAGGTTAAAAAGTCAAATAATATAGGTTCACATTTAAAATTGAAAAATGTTGGTGAAATATACAATATTGTCTGTTTGGGCTTATTAAAAACCTGAAGAGAAAAGCTCAACACTGTCCAGCTCTTTGCACCTGTAATATTACTTGGTGAGATTTTCTTTTTAAAGTAAAGATCATTGGAATGGGAAGTCTTTGACTAAAAAACCCTTTGTGCTTTCTATTAGGCCCGTGTTGTTGTTTTAGTTCCTTGAATGCGCCTCTCATCAGCCCTTTCATTGCTAACTCAGGTTTTTCTTCAATAGTTATAACTATTACTATTTGATTAAGCTGATTCACCAAGGATGATGTGTTTTGTCTTTAAATTTTAACATTTTTAACTCTTCTACATTTAAAATGAGCTGTTTTGTGCAACTAAGTTGTGCCAGATACTTTGTTCCTCATAGCACATGCACTACTGTATTGAACTTCCTGCTATAAGCTGACTAGATCTATTGATATTTGAATTTAGCAGTGAAATAAATGAGACATGTCTAGGAAAGGTATGAGACCACGCAGCTGATAATCACCAGAATACATAATGTATCATTAATCATTAATGACAAAAGAAAATTACTTTCTCCTCAACCTTGTTCACATTTTCTTCATAAATTATCTAATACATATTCTTATTGTCCAAAATCCCAATAGGTTGAAAAATAGAAAGCGATATATACTTACAAATTTACTTTGTTGTCAGAGTGACTATTTGCAACAATGACTATCAAGTTTTTTGGACAGGCCAATCTTGTGAACATCATTGAAATGTCTACAAGGTAGATAATGCTGCTAGTTTTTAGAGCATTAGGAGTAATTATAATGATAATTACTGAGCACTGAAATGAACCCATCTCTAAGAACCTGATGTTTGTTCTCAAAAAGAGGATGACCTATAGATATTTTAGAAATAAAAGTGGATATTCATGAGAAAGAAAAGAGGGACTATACAATTATAATGGGAGAACAGACAAATGTGGGAAAGTTCAGGCAAACTGAGATATAGTCTAGCAATAAAACCACAACACAACATATATTTTTATAGAATTTAAAATATAGGACAACTATATTATAAACATTAAATTACCACTTCATTCTTCAACTTTCAGTTTCAATCTATTTAGTAACTATACATTAGAGATATGAATATTTACAATGCCAACACCCATAAAATTTTGCATGTCCTTTAAATTACCAAAGAATAGTAATTGGCAATTAATATGTTTAGAAGAGCATATGATACATAGTCACTCATTAGGTAGTGAAGGAATATATAAATGAGCTCATAAAACTTAACATAAAGAAGTATTCCAGATGATGGATTTCAAAACCCATCAGACTATATGCCCACTCACCCAGTGACCATTATTTTCTATTGTAATATCATTTCAGCTCACAGATCTATATAGTGAAGTACTATGTGGATTATGTCAGAAATATGTTTTATCAAGAAATATCATGAACACATCAAATATCATATATAGTCACATGGTCCCTGTTTTTACCTCTACCTCAGTGAATTATTTATCAACATTTCTATTTTATATTATAAAGTCTTTTCTTGGCATCATAAATTCAAGTCAGCATGGTATTGACACTACTGAAAAATTTTCTTCTTTAATTAAAAAAAATGTAGTGGTGTAAAGACTGAATGATCACTAATAACACTATTAATTATCACATACTGTGATAAAAATCTAAAATGGAGCAGCAGTATCCATATTTTAGTAAGGAGTGAAACAGCCAAGCCTTGGATTTATGTAAGTTTTTCTACAGTTTACTTTCTCCATTTGTAGTAACGACTACTAATGACTGACATACATGGCAAATGTACCTGAAAAAGGACCAACAATTTCTTAAACTGACACAAATAAAAGAACATTGCTAAAATGGTTGCTCCTTTGATGGATATTTAGAAATAATATGATTAGAGGTATAATATTTTCTGGAAATTTAGATACAGTTACTAGTGTACTTTAGAGAATGTTTTGGTTTAAGAATTTAACTATGTATTTACTTTCATGGTTTTTATTTTATGATTTTATTGGAAAGTAATTTTGGCTTTATTACAAAAGTGCTTTCAGGTTAAGCTTGAGGACACATGATTTTAAGCCTATTTTATTTTCTGGGTAAAGTAAATCAGATTTTCTAGGAAGATTTATTCAACTGAATTTCATTTTTCAGGACAATGTCTTAAATATGTCTGTAAAATGATTCAGTCATACTATATCATTTTATTTTGTCATGAGTATTTTTATTTAGGCAATTTTACATGCATTATTTTATATGTTCCTATTCATAATAAATATAACTGCATTTCATAAAAGTAAATATTATTTCATATTTTTCCAGAAGCTGGTATATGAATCAGGAAGATATATGACAGCTTCTTGAAGCTTCTTTATCTGACTGATGTGAAACCTACAAATTTCCATAGTTTCACTTTTTTAGCTAAAGAAAATTAAGATATAATGTGGTTTAAACATAATAAAGAATCATAATATGGTGTATAATAATAGGATATTTTGTTAAAGAAATCAAAAGTGAATTTGTATATTATACAAAATGAGTGTACTACTAAATGATGCTTATTTGACTGTGTTTATAATTTAAACTAATGTCTATATTTGCCTTGAAACAATGCTTACCTTTACACCATAAAAGATAAATTACCCTTTATCATGAAGGTATGTCATATTTTGTCAAAAGCTTTTTCAGCATCTAATGGGAGATGATCATGTGGTTTTTATTAATTAGTTTGTTTATATGGTGGATTACATTGATAGATTTTCATATGTTGAATCCATCCCTGCATCTCTGGGATGAAGCCGACTTGATCATGATGGATGATGCTTCTGATGTGTTCTTGGACTTGATTTGCCAGTATTTTATTTAGCATTTTTCATCAATGTTGATGAGAGATATTGGTCTGTAATTCTCTTTCTTACATTCAATGAAAGAAACAATTAATATATGGGACCTCCTGAAACTGAAAAGCTTCTGTAAAGCAAAAGACATGGTCAACAAGACAAAACAACAGCCTACAGAAAGGGAAAAGATCTTCACTAATCCCACGTCAGACAGAGGTCTCATCTCCAAAATATACAAAGATCTCAAGAAATTGATCATCAACATACAAATAATCCAATAAAAAATGTAATACAGACTTACACAGAGAACTCTCAACAGAGGAATCTAAAATGGCTGAAAGACGCTTAAGAAAATGCTCAACATCCTTAGACATCAGAGAAATGCAAATCAAAACAACTCTGAGATTCCATCATATACCTGTAAGAATGGCCCAGATCAAAAAACACTGATGACAACTTATGCTGGAGAGGCTGTGGGGTAAAGGGAACACTCCTGCATTAATGGTGGGAGTGCAAGTTGGTACAGCCCCTTTGGATATCAATATGGAGATTTCTCAGAAAAATTAGGAAACAACCATCCTCAAGAAGGTTTTCAGTATATACCCAAAATATGCTCAACTGTACCACAAAAATATGTGCTCAACTATGCTCATAGCAGTATTGTTTGTCATAGCCAGAACCTGAAAACAACTTAAATGTCCCTCAACTAAAGAATGGATAAGGAAAATGTGGTACATTTACACAGCAGAAAAAATAATGACCATATTGAAATTGGCAGGCAAATGGATGAATCTAGAGAACAGCCTATTGAATGAGGTAACCCAGACCCAGAAAGACATTTGTCATATGTACTCACTCATAAGTGTTTTCAAACATAAAACAAAGAAAACCAGCCTACAGATCACAATCCCAGGGAACTTAGACAACAATGAGGACCCTAAGAGAAACACACATGGATCTAATCAACATGGGAAGTAGAAAACAATGAGATTTCCTGAGTACATAGGGAGCCTGGGGACATGAGAGAGGGTTGAAGGGGAGGGGAGAGGAACAGGGGTCAGAGAAATAGGTACAGCTCAATAAAATCAATAAAATATCTATTACCCAGAGAAAAAACAAACAAATAGATTTATTGAATCATCTATCAGTTCATCACACTAATAGCAGCTGGTTCTCAACTTTTAATTCTTTTTACAATAACCTAGTAAAATAATATTCACACAAGCATTTTGGTTTTCACTTGTAGTATAATGCTCAAAAGATCAAGATATAGTTAACAGGTTGTCATTAAACAGGTTTTGTGTTAGGTGATTTTACCTAATGAAGGCTAATGCAAGTGTTCTCAACATTTTTCACGTGTGTGATTAAACATTTAGTAATTTAGTAAATTATTCTTATGTAGTTCATTTTCCATTTATGTTTTCATGTTAGATGGGCATATCAGGAAATAGGCATGTGCAAATAAAGAAACATATGCACTGGCTCTCAGTGCTTTTTTTTTTCCGTATTGAAATATAAAGCTGTGCAAATAATTACAAAGTTAGCTACACAGCATAATGAAATACCAGGAATTTCCACTTTCCATTAGGTCTTTCTGGGGAAAATGTGCTAAGTAATGGCCATATGTGTCAATCTGGAAAAAATTATCTACAGGTTCTTAATGCACTATTTACTCAACGCTCTTCACAGGAGGAAACAGAAAACAGAGGGAAGAGTTCCTTGTAAATACTTCTATGGTCCCAAACTTGAGATTTCATTCATAGGATTTCATAAGATTCGCAAGTGCCTCTTTTCTCCACGAATCGTTAGCTGTTCTCATTACTGAAAACCTACTGAAAAGACTTGTATGTTAAATTTATAATTTTCGTCAAAGGCATAGCACTGAAAATTTAATCTTTAGTAGAGGCAAAGATATTGTTTCGTAGCAGTATAAATCTATATCAAATAGTATCATTTCTTTAGTTTGCATTTTTTGATACAAAGTTGTGTTTTTATTTTGTTGTAGAAGTAGTAAAACCTTAAGTTTTATAATCCACAAAGTTTTTATATATAGGATTTCCTATTTTTATAATTTTCTGCTTCTTTTGTTATATCAAAATGTACTTGGATATTATATAAAATTTTGAAATATTTCTCCTCCTCAGACTTGTGCTATAGTAGTGATTTTCTTTGCATTATTATACAATTACAAAATTTAAATGGCCAACATATCATGTTTAGTGCAAGTATATCTGATTTAATATGGATATTTTGACATAATCAAACAAATAACTTTTAATTTTTTATTAAGTTTCTAATCTTCTGAAAAATATTTCAATCTTATCATTCACATAACTGAGAGGAAATGTGATATCTCAAATGATTTTTGAATATATCTTCTTGCTTGAATCATAGAGTTTTAAATATCAATTTTGATTACGATATTACAAAGTGGTACTTCTTTGTACCACTTTTATCAGTCATGGCAATGATCTGTTACAAGAACTTCAGCATCATCAATTTTAGAATCAAATAAATAACTTGGCACAATTTTAAGATTCAATTATTTGTTTCAAATAACAGAGTTCTGTTTAGTACAACTTACTTATGCCGCTCAATTTAGATGGGTGCTAATGAATAAAAAACAATTTACAAAAGGTAATTTTGCATTTTTGAAAGAAGCCATTTTGTATTACACAAAATTGCAGTTATCCAGTATCTTCTTGGAACATATTTTTCCCTATTTCAAAGATTAAAATTTCCTGTATACTGTGAATAGAAAAAAGTTAACATATATTAAATATGTGCAAAACCATAGTAGAATGGTTGTAAAAAATGAAGAAGCCTGAAAACATCTTTGATGGTAAAAGGCCTATCTGGACAAAACACTTAAAGGATATATAACATAAAAGAGAAACTGCATTAGGTAAAGGGAGAAAGCACCCTGGCAAGCTAAAAGGGAAGATACTATGAGGAATATAGCCAAGAAGTGGGTTAAAATTGAGGAGAGGGAGATTTTAAGTGGAAATTGCTTCCTAAGTTATTTTATCAGTAGAATATGATCAAAGGTTTTCCATTTGTTAATAAAGGAAAATACTAAAGATTAGTACTTCTTGACAAGCAAAACTAACCTCAATTCTAAACAAAGAAAATTTGTAGAATTCTTGAATAAAAAATTGAACTTGGTAGCATTTGATGAGTGTCCCAAAATATACCCCTTTGTATGCAGGATATTTATAGTTCAAAGTGTGGAAAAAAACCAAAATTACAGTCAAATTCCTTGAAAGATGAAAAGTGTAAATGCTTACAGAGCAATTAAAAATCAATTATGTCTCTATCTATTGCAAGAAAGTAAATCCATTTCTTAAATCTTACTATAAAACTTTGAATGCCTAGATAGCTGAACAATCAATTTTCTAAAATATATGAGAAAGAAATAAGAAGAGTGTTTAACAATTACACCCTGAACAAAGAAACAAAGAGAACCTCTCAATTTGTTTTGTAAATCTATGCTTGCATTGCTACCAGCACTTGAGGATGGTAGGGAAAAAGTTAAGGAATATTCCCTGCCATGAACAAAGATGCACAAAAACTCAGCAAAATATTAAAAAAATTGAATCCAGCCATTTGCAAAATGAATCATGAATAATAGGGGATCTCAAAGTGATTTCACATTTAAAAAAAATCAATGGTAATAATTCACCTTTTTTCAGAAAAAAAGAAGAAAGAAAATAGCTATAATTAGTTATAAGTATAAAAGAGTACCCTTGACTATTGTTCATTACCTTTCTTACTCTTGTACTTAATAGACTTAGAAGAAGGAGAAACTGAAGATGTCAAACATACTATACAACACATACCATATTTCATGATAAATATGCAGGAAAAGATTTTTTTACTGACACAGGTTATGTCAGGAAAAGTTCACTTAAAATTTAAAAGGATTATAAAGGGAGCAACTAGCCTTATGTGAATTCTAATTGAATATGACAGAATCATATTATTGAAACATATTCTACTATTAGGATTAATAGGCAAATTTAGAAATATCACCAGATACATATTTGATATATAGAAATTAATTATATCTTTCTAGACTACTAACCCAGAGGAGAAAAATTACAATAATTTTTATTTATCAGAGATTCAAAACATCAACTACTGTACATTAAATCCAATACATCACATTCTGGATCACCGGAATAAAGATGGCAAAACAGCATTAAAAACTTGATAAACATTCAAGGAAACATAGACAAAAGCAGAGGTATAGCATGTATAATTGTAGATATGGTGACTTAGTATTGAAAAGATAATTAACTAATCTACAAATTCAGCAGAATCCCAATTAATGTATAAGCAGGCTACATATAAAAGTTGACAAGACAGGTCTATGTTGAGTGGAATTAACTCAAAATATGAAAGTACTAATGAATAAGAATAGTAAACTTAAAGGTTATACAACCAGGTGCCAATTTTTTATTACCGTGAATATATATTAAATATTGTTTTACCATTACAAAATAAACTTCTAATGCATGGATGATCCTCTCAGGCACAAGGTGATACATAGTGTACATTTTTACTTATACAAAATATCTGACCCACATAAATCAAAGATAAATAATAGAAGCAATGATTACCATGACTAAAGTGAGCAATTGTATAATAGTTTATAAAGTTTTGATGTGAAGTTTTTAGGATCGGATGATTTTTATGATAATGATTGTAATCAATGCCAAGTAATTATATAATAAGATGCCTACTTCTCAAATTTGGTGATGTAAATGTTTTATGAAAGATTTTAAATATTAAAGCAAAACTATAGTACTATATATTTTAAATAGATGAATTTTATGACAAGGTTAATTGTATATCAATTAACAATATAAAAACAACAAAAAAGAATATAAGAGCTGTCATTGAGATACTGTTGTACTAGATGATAAAAAACAATATTAAAGCAGATTCATACATGAATATTCATTTGACTCATGACCGAGTTGTAACAGTTGTACAGTAGAGTAATATTTCATTTGAGTAAATAAATGAGACTGGTTCCATATCAAAGGAAAAAGGAAATAAAAAAATAAAAAAATAAGTGAGACTGTGTCAAAAGAATTTAATTACAATATAAATTTTTATATGCAAGTTATTTTCTAATTATGCAGTAAATTGAAAAATATTTTATATTCTACATCAATTTTAGACTGTGCCCTATGTGGAAAGACAAAGACTTGCAAGTAAGGTCACTGGAAATAGAATAACTTTTTGAGCATATTATCATTCATTGGTTATCAATTACGTCTATATTCTACATCTAAAACAATAATTCTTCATCACTATACTTCCTGACCTTGAACACCTCACTCAAGTTAATTGCTTTATGAATGTTTCTACCTATGGAATAATTTTTAAAAGAGTATTGGTGCACGGTTGGCCTTCAACCACTAATGCAAAGTCAACCACTATCACAAGCAGCTTTCTCTCTCTAAGAAGCTACACAGCTAAATCAGATAATCAGGTTATAAACCAAACCAATAATCCAAACTGCTGCTTCCTTCCAAGAAAACACGCAAGAAGCAAAGCAAGTACAAACACTGGCAATATTTAACACATGTGAAAGAGAAGATGGTTAATGTCTAACCTTGATCCACTGGAGATTTGTCTGCTTGAGCTTATTTTCAAGTTTATCTTGCTCTTCTGGTCTTATGGGAGCACTTACAAGTACTGCTCTTCCTGTTTCATTTAATTGCTTTAGAATTCCTTGGCGCAAGGGCAACTCTTCTGTCAGTAACTGGAACAGACAAATACAACAACATTTAAAATGAATTACAGTGCAACTAACTCTGTGTCATCTTTATTGATTAGTCTATCAAATCGAAGCGACTTGACTGAAGGTCCACTGGCACCTGAAATACCAAATACTTCCGCAGAGCACAGAGACGATGTGCTGAAACATCTGTATCGAAGCAAATAAACCTCCCTACATATGACTCCATTATTTTACTCATTTGAGTGCTTTAAAGCAAATGATGTTAGATGAGATGTAGAGCTCTGGACATAATAACAGTCATTCCAAAAGTGTACGCTTCATCACAAATAAAACAATGTGACTAATTCCATACTACACTATGGTATTTTAGCATGTCATAGAATACAACAGTATGCCCATGAGTAGAAAACCAAGTTGTCATATCTACAGTGTTAGACACTGTGCTAATCTCTTTACATATATTAACTCAGTTCATCTCTACATATAGAAATAACAATAATGTGAAAGGCAAATAATAATAATAATAATTATCTGAAGCAGTTATTATTGTCATTTTGTATAGAAGAAAGTTGAGACATGAGGTTTAAATATAAGTTGTAAGGACACAAGACTAATAAGTAACAGAATAGTAATTCAAAAAGAAAATTTCACCCTGAAATTTTAATTTATGATATTCTATTTAGCATCATATTGTTACTCCTCTTCCCCCAAGATCTAAAAAAGCATTACAATATTCATAACTACATTTTACTTAGAACTGTAGCATCTAATAGAGTAGCTATTGGGATTCAATTATTTGTAAATCTCCTCATTTGTTCATACATGCCACTTTTCAGAAGGCACAAATAGCTAATGGTTAGAAAAACAGATAATGAAGACCTTATTTATCTTTATAGAATTTTTTTTGGACAATATTATCTAGGTTGTTCAAGAAGAACAGAAAAATCAATACACATTTATTCATAAATAAATGCTGGCAAATATATCGACACAATGAACTATCAGTTATAATACTACATATGACACTTAACACATTAAGGAAAGATGACTTTCCAAGAATATACTAAACTTGTTTTTTTCCAAGGGTACAATGGTCTAAAAATGGCTCACAAATTTTCAGGGCTGAAATACATAGTATAATATCTGATATATAGTACATATTCAGTATTTGTTTATTGAATTATGAAACTTTTCATTTCTGTTTCATTTTAGGATGTCATTTTTAATTTTTTGTTTCACAGAAATAGTCAAGTTGAGCTATAATTTTCTTAATTAAACCAAATGAATCATTGACAAACAATTCTATTTCCATTTTATTTTATAACCATCTACAATTATAGAAATAACAACCAGTTACCAAGTTTCATATGGATAGACACTGCCTGCACCGACTGGGTAAAGAAGTGAGTGACTGGTCTCACAGCTGAGCAGCCCTATCTCTATGATCTAGGCTCTGGGTCATACCCCATAACCTTTATCTGCCCATCACAGCCCCACTAGCCAGTTGGCAGGTAAGGTTCTTGTGGTCAGGTTATTCCACCCTCACCCCATTGGACCCTGTAATCTATAAGCCCCTTCCCACCCCACAAACTTAACCATTCACCACAGCATCAGCAGCACCTAGAGGCAGAGGCAGCATCTAACCAATTAGACAAAGAGGTAAGTGACTAGACTCCCAGCTGGAGAGCCCCATCTTTATGCGCTATGCTCTGGGGCCCGCCTTGTGTCTCTCCCCCATCCACTGCAGTCCCACTAGCTGGTCAGCAGGCAAGACTCCCACAGGCAGGCTGCTCCACACCTCCCATTGGCCTCTCTATAAGTTCCACTCAGCTTCACAACCCAACTATCCACTAGCAGCATCAGTGAACCTGAAAACAGACACCTCTTTCACCAACTGGACAAAGAGCAGACCCTAGGTGGCAGTCTACAGAAGTTAGGGGAAGAAATGGGTTGATGCCAGGGCAAGAACACCTCCAACAACATAAAAAACAATCTGATAACACCAGAACCTAATGGTTCTACAAAAAAAAAAAAAAAAAAAAAAAAAAAAAAAAAAAAAAAAAAAACATGAACATGCCGAAATAGATGAAAAAGAAGAAAATGGCCCTAAAATAACTTTATGAAGGTGATAGAGGTCATTAAAGAAGAAACGAAAAATTCCCTTAAAGAAATTTAGGAAACAAGTAGAGGTAGCATACGCCTTTAATCCCGATGCTTGTGAGGCAGAGGCAGGCAGATTTCTGTGAGTTCGAGCCAGTAAGGGTTACAGAGCTAGTTCTAGGAAGCTATGGCTGTTACACAGAGAAACTCTGTCTCAAACAAACCAAAAAAATTTAAAAAAGAAATTTAGGAAATCACACAAAAAAGAAAGGAAACAATAAATCTAAAAAAACAAATAAAGCTAAAAAAAAATACCAAACAGATGATGCAAACAACTCAAGACTTGAAAAATGAAATAGAGACAATTAAGAAAATGCAAATTGAGGGAATTCTGGAAATGGAAAATCTGGGTAAACAAACAGGAACTATAGATGCAAACATAACCAACATAATGCAAGAGATGCAAGAGAGACTCTCTTGCATTAAAGATACAATAGAGGAAACAGATTCATCAGTCAAAGAAAACTTTAAAGACAAAAAAGTTGTAACCTAAAACTTCCAGGAAATCTAGGACACCATGAAAAGACTAAGAATAATAGTGATAGAAGAAGAAAAATACCAGCTGAAACACACAGAAAATATATTCAACAAAAACCATTAAAAAATTTCTCTAATCTAAAGAAGGGCATGCTCACAAAAATACAAGAAGCTTACAGAACAATAAACATAATTGGCCAAAAAAGTCTTGGGATTCCCCTTTGTATGCTATAAATATGTTTTAATACTATTGATTAATAAATAAAAGCTACTTTGGCCTATGGCATAACATAATATAGCTCGGGGGGACAACTAAACTGAATGTAGGGGAAAGAAGGCTAAGTCAGAAGATGCCATGTAGCCACCCAAGAAACAAGAGTTAACAAACCACAAGACTCATGATAAAACATAAAATAGTAGAAGTGGGTTAATTTAAGTTGAAAGAGCTAGCTAGAAATATATGTGAGCCATCAGCCAAACAGTGTTGCAATTAATACAATTTCTGTGTGATTATTTGGGTTTGGCAGCCAGGAAATAAGTGTGCAATCTCTGTTAACAAAGTCCTTTCACCACAAAATAATCTCAACACTGAATATACAGAACAAGGAAAGAATATTAAGCGTTATTGTAATCTATTCTACCAATAAATAGCTACAAAGGAAAAAGACCAAGTAACATATAAAAGCAGACCCATCAGAATTATACCAGAAGCCAGAAGGTCCGGGACAGACATTATATAGACACTAAGAGACCATGGATGCCAGCCAAGGCTACTATACCCAGCAAAACTTTCAATTATCATAACCAGAAAATACAGAATATTCCATGACAAAATAGGATTTAAACAATACCTATCTACAAATCCAGCCTTGTAGAAGGAATAAAAGGAAACCTCCAAACCAAAAAAGTTAGCTACACCCATAAAAGCACAGACAATAATAATCCAACACCGGCAATTCCCAAAGTAGGGACACATACACCCTGTTACCAAAAATTAACAGAAATTAACAATCACTGGTTATTAAGATTCTTTAAAATTAAGGGAATCAATTTACCTATAATAGGACACAGGCTAACAGAATGGATATGAAAACAGGAGCTGACCTTCTGCTAAGGACATTCAATATTCATCATAGGGAAAATCTATCAAGATAAAGTCTCAATTCTTAACATTAATGCCCAAAATACAAGGGAACCCATATTTGTAAAAGAAGTAATACTAAAGCTTAAATTATATACCAAACCACACATACTAATAGTGATAGACTTCAGTTACCCACTTTCCCTAATGTACAGGTATGTCAGACAGAAAATTAACAGAGAAATAGGGGCAGTAAGAGATTTTATGACTCAAATGGGTTTAACAGACATCTATAGAATATTCAACTCAAACAGAAAAGAATATATCTTCTTCATAGCACCTCATGGAACCTACTCTAAATTGACCAAATACTTATTCATAGGGCAAATATCAACGAAAAAATGGAATAAACCCCTGTATCTTATCAGCTCACTATGGCTTAAAGTCAGAATTCAATAACAATACAAATTACAGGAAACCTACAAATTCATAGAAACTGAATGTTTAACTGAATCACCACTGGGTCAATGAATAAATGAATAAAGAAATTAAAGATTTCCAAGAAGGGGGGGATTAAAAGGGAGGGAGGAGACATGAGTGAATGGGATATTTGAGATGGGGGAAGGACAGAAAGGGAGAGCAAGGAAAGAGATATCTTGATTGAGGGACCTAGTTTGGGGCTAGCAAGAAACCTGGAACTGTGGAAATTCTCCGGAATCCATAAGAATGACCCAGCTCAGAACCTAAGCAATAGTGGAGAGGGTGCCTGAACTGGCCTTCCCCTGTAATCAGATTGATAACTATCTTAATTGTCATTATATGACCTTCATCTAGCAGATGCAGATATCCATAACTAAACACTAAACCAAGCTTCTGGAGAGTACTCCAAGAGAGGGGGGAGTGACAATATGAGCGAAGGAGTCGTAAACATAATGGTGATAGCCATAGAAATATCTGACCTATGCTAGTGAGAGCTCACAGACTGCACTGATAGCTAGGGAGCCAGCATAGTACCAGACTAAGCCTGCTGAATATGGGTGACAGTTGTGTGGCTTCAGTAGTCTATGGGGCTACTGATAGAGAGACCAGGACTTATCTCTAGTGCTTGAACTGGCATTATGGAGCCCATTCTTTTTGGAGGTATACCTTGTTCAGCCTAGATATGGGGGTGGTGGCTTGGTCTTGCTTCAAAGTGATATGTCAGACTTTGTTGACTCCACTTAAGAAGTCTTACCCTTTTTCAGGAGTGGATGGGGTCTGGGGTATGAAGGAATATGGGGGAATTGGCAGGAAGGGAATGAGAGGGAACTGGGATAGGTATGCAAAATGAGAAAATATCATTTAAAAATAAATTTAATTTAAAAAAAGAAGAAATGAAAGACTTCCTAAAATTCAATTAAAATGAATGTACAAATACCCAAACATGGGATACTATGAAAGTAGGGATAAGAGGAAAATTTATAGCACTAAATGACTACATAAAGAATTTAGACAATTCTCACACTATCAACTAAAAAGCACAGCTGAAATCTCTAGAAGAACAACAACAAAAATTTAGCCAGGAGGAGTAGACACCAGGAAACAATCAAATTGAGGACTCTAATCAATATAATAAAAACAAAGAGAACAATACAAAGAATCAATGAGATGAAGAATTGGTTCTTCAAGAAAATGAACAAGATAGACAAACACTTATCCAAAACATATGAACACCTGATTTTTGACAAAGAAGCCAAAACGGTACAATGAAAAAATAAAAGCATCGTTAACAAATGGTGCTGGGATAACTGGATGTCAATATGTAGAAGATGGCAAGTACACCCATATATATCCCCATGCACAAAACGCAAGTCCAAATGGAATTAAGACCTCATCATAAATCCAGTTACACTGAACCTGGTAAAAGAGAAGTTAGGAAGTAATTTTGAACCCATTGGCACAGGAGACCGCTGTAATATAACACTAGTAGCAAAGACACTGAAAGGAAAAATCAATTAACGGGACCTCCTGAAACTGAAAAGCTTCTGTAAGGCAAAGGACACAGTAAATAAAACAAAACAGCAGCCTATAGAGTGGGGAAAGATCTTTACCCACCCTACACATGACAGAGGGCTGATATCCAAAATATATAAAGAACTAATAAAATTAGACACCAAAATACAAAATAATCCAATTAAAAAAATATGATACAGAGCTAAACAGAGTCTTCTCAACAGATGAATCTCAAATGACCGAAAGACATTTAAAGAGTTGCCCAACATCCTTAGTCATCAGGGAAATGCAAATCAAAACAACTCTGAGAGAACATCTTACACCTGTCATTATGTCTAAGCTCAAAAACACCAAGGACAACTTCTATTGGAGAGGATGTAGAGTAATGGGAATAGTTTTCCACTGCTGGTGTGAGTGCAAGCTTGTACACCTGATGTAGAAATCAGTATGATGATTCCTCAGAAAATTGGGAATCAATCATTCTGAAGACCCAGCAATACTACTCTTGGGCATACACCCAAGGGATACTCAATCATACCACAAGGGTACCTGCTCAACTATGTTCAAAGAGTCATTATCTGCAATAGCCAGAACTTGTAAACAACCTGGATGCCCCTCAACTGAAGAATGGATAAAGAAAATATGGTACATTTACACAATGGAGTAAAACTCAGCTGTAAAAGACAATGACATCATGAAACTTGCAGGCAAATGGATGAAACTACAAAGTATTATCCTGAGTAAGGTAACCCAGTTCCAGAAATATAAACAAGGTTTGTACTCACTCATAAGTGAATACTTGATCTAAAACAAAGGGTAGCCTGATTACAATCCACAGCTCCAGAGAAGCTAGGTAACAAGGAGAATATAAGAGGGACACATAGAACGCCCTGGGAAGGGGAAATAGATGAGGTCTCTCTGTTAAACTGGGGCCAGGAGAGCTAGAGGGGAAGGGATGGGGGATGAGAACATGAGGGAACGCCATCCGTGATGGCCGAGTTAGGGGAGGAACTGAGTGCGAGAGTGAGGAAAGATATCTTGATAGAGAGATCCATTATTGACTTAGGGAGAAACCTGGTGCTAGGGAATTTCCCAAGAGTCCACAAGGATGACCCCAGCTAAGACTACTAGCAATAGTGGAGAGGGGGCCTGAACTGGCCTTCCCTTGTAATTAAAATGGTGATTATCTTAACTGAACCTTCATCCAGTAAGGCAGATGAAAAGATTCACAGCTACACACCAGGCCACGTTCTGGGAGTCCAGTCGAAGCAGTCGAAGAGACAGATGAAGGGTTATGAGCAAGGGAGCAGAGTCAAGATCATGACAGGGAAACTCAACAGAGAAAGTTCACCCAAGGTTATAAGAATTCAGGACTCTAGACTGACAGCCCGGGAGCCTGCATGGGACTGCATGTGGGCAACAGTTGTGTAGCTTGGTCTGTCTGAGCGGCCCCTGGTAGTGGGACCAGAATCAATTCTTTGTGAATGAACTGGCATTTTGGACCCCGTTCCATATGGTGGAATGCCTTGGTCAGTCTTGATGTGGGGAGGGGGGTTGGAGGGAGGGGGTTGGTTATGCCTCAACTCTATATGTCAGGCTTTGTTGACTCCCCATGGGAGGCCTTTCCTTTAGTAGGAGCAGATGGGTGTGGGTTGGAGGGAGGAGAGGTGGGAGCAGAAGGGGGGAGGGAGGGGAACTGAGGTTGGTATGTAAAATAAATGAAAAATTTAAAAGAAAATTGGAGATGTAAATAAATTTCATATTTGATAGTGACAAAATATTAATTTTCATTCCTCTATCCTTTATGAAGTAAAATAATATAGTTACTAAAGTCTTCCTTTTATGAAACTAAAACTGGGAAAATTAAATTGTCTGTACAATTAGGTCACATCAATGAGCCAGGTGAAGTTATAGCAGATATCATAATATGAATACATGAAAAATTCTCTTGAATACACTGTGTGTCTGTCTGCTTAACCTGTATGAAATACAAACCAGTGTGACAATTTTGATATTCACACAAAATAAGCTAAAGCTAAATCCTACTTTAGGTTAATGTAAAATCTTTAGCTAGTGACTGAAGTAATGTTATTTGTTTGACAAGGAATTTCTTCACTAAGAAATTTTCTTCTTCAGTGCAACTAGCAATTTTCAGCAATGTAGCCTATAACAGATTACAAAGTTGTTTCCACTTACATATAGATATTTTAATTTCACACTTTGCTCTTCAGTCTTCAAAACCATTGATATTGTAGGATCCTGAAACAATCCTTTAGCTAATTTTCAAAATAACTGCCATGAACTATTCATGTATAAAGAAAACATGCTTCTAAATGCACACACACACACAGGTGTATATATGTGTGTTTATGCATATATGTTGATTGACAGTTGTTTAGTAAATTAAAATTAGGTTTGGGAGAAAACATACTGGAAAGAAATACAGACAACACAATGGACAGCAGATCAACGAGTCAACACATTAAAGTAGATTTATATGTGCTTTATACAAATAGGCCCTGTTTATTTTAGAATACAAAATTACCTTCACTTGTTCAAGTGTTTCTTTTAGCTGCTGCTCATTTCCAAGTGGAGTGTTAGCAACATTATCTGCTTCTTCCAACCACAAAACAAATTCATTTAAATCTCTTTGAAATTCTGACAAGATGTTCTTTTGTTCTTCAATCCTGTAGAGAGAATAATAAAATTATTGTAAATGGCATACCTCTCAGGGCTTAAAAAAACAAACAAGGAGAAGCAAACACGATCATAGCACTTGTGTTTAAGAAACAAGCCATATGAGATATCCATAATATATGAATTATCTTTAAGAGTTTCATTCACTTTGAACAAAGTCATTTTAATATTTCAAATGCAGCAAAACTTGGCCAAGAAATATTTTAAAATTCTATCAGCCTATTCTATTTCATTTGAGGAAGGCTCCACTATCTAGGCTGTGGTATCACTCAACCTTACAAAATTCTTGATTGTGAGGGACTGTCCTAAAATACTGTAAGCTATTTAGCAGTGTGTGTGGACAGGGTTTATGAGATTCCTAGCTGTTACGAACAGAATGTCTTGAGGCCTAATATTTCCTCCTGCCTGGAGGTGTGCAAATTTTTCTCTTCTGGAAAACTATTGCAGTAGTGAAAATACATACTGTATAGCTTTATGTTTTATAAAAGGCCTCATTTGAAAAATATTTAATGACAAATTAAATGACAAAAGTAAAAGCAGGGGTATAAAATAAAAACATTATGCAAATGTTTCCAAACTATGACACACTATTTTTTGAAGAGAGACAAAAATAACAAAAGTGGCTTATCATTTATGATATCCTGGTGGATGTTTTTAATAATATAAATGCAATATTACATAATATTACTTACCCATAAATTCATTTTCAGTTATTGAATTGGAAGAGTTATGGGCAGGCAGAATGCTTCATATTTAAAATGACTTAGTTTGCTTTTGTCATCTTTTGGGAGATTTCATGGAAGCTTTTAACTGAAGTATAACGTACATATAAGAATGTACATATATAATCTTATAGCTCAATGAAAATGGGAAACTTAGACACACTATATGGAGAAATAGTTTAAAAAGGTATCCTGCTTCCTTCTCATCACCAACTTCAAATGTATCAGTAATCTGTCACCTTGATCATTCACTACGTAATCATTATTAAAGGTAATGATATCATATGTTGGTATTTGTGTCTTGATTTTTTAACTAAAATTTATGTTTATAATTCTACATGTTTTGTTGTTTATTCATTCTCTTAGATGTATAGTAATCATTAATATTCAGTGAGTGTCAATGGCAATCTGAGTTATTTCTATACTTTTAACATTTACTTAATAATTAATATTTTTTACCAAGATAATGAACCCTTATTGATAATTTACTGCCTTAGAGGGAATATATTGTTAGAATTAATTTTATAATACACCTTATCTCGAGTATTTCCTATGGCATGAAAAGAAGTATCAATGTTTTTAGTAGTCTGTTTTTCGCAGTTGTATTTGCTGGGAATTTTAAAATATGGGTGTTTTTTTTTTTGCCCAGTTTTACTTATTGAATAAAATTTATCTATACAATCTACTTACTCTTACTCTCCTTAACCCTCAAATTTTCATGTATTTCACTGTTTTCTCATCCATTTTTAAAATAAAAAAATATTCAATAGTTACTTCAAATGTTACTTCTATGTAGATATTTAATTCTTACAAAATTCTTGATTTTTGTGCAAGAATTCCATTGAAATAGAAATTATCTTTTGGATTCTGGAGGAGTATTTTGTAACTTGCCCAAGTTTACAAGGCAGAAACTTTAGATGTGAACTTTCACCCGAATTCTTAACAAACTCTAGACTGAGTGGCCCTATGGGCAAATTTGGTTTATGGTTTGATTTTGTCCAGTTTCTGAACATTTTCACTCTTCTTGATAATCACTGGTCTCTTTGCTGTGTTCTTCAAATATACTAGGTGGAATTGCTCTTTTCTCTGTCTTGAAAGTCTTTTCTTCAATTTCAAATGTAACTGCCTCTCACCTCACCTAGGTTTTCCATGAAAATCCTACTAAAAATTGTACTCCCCTCTGTGTTTCTAATTTTTCTCCTTGTTTTTGACTTTATAATTAGTTGCTAAGATTAGCGTATTCCATCATTTGATTTTCCTTGATGTACTCTCCATCTCAAACACATGAAATAGCACTCCCTTAGTTAAGGCTTTTAATGTAGTTATTTGCTACTATTATGCTTGCTTTCTGACAATGTCTGGGCTAGAACAGATGCGTACTAAATACATGGTGAATCAACAAATTAATGAGTTTAGCATTCTTTACAGTTTTCTTTGCCTTTCTGTCTTTAAAGAACCTTTCTATTTTTGAATTATGGATTGTAAAATGTGGTATAATTTATCCCCAATTTTATACTATAGTGTTTCATTTACTGACACATTCAACTAGAGGATATTCAGTATCATCATTCTGGGTCCGACAAAATGGTGTTGGGTAGGTTGGCACCACATAAAGGGTTGGAAAATCAAGACAACTTCATTTCTCTGACATAGTTTTGTCACATGCCTCCTTTTGTTTATATGAGTAAAATATAAGTTAAATGAAGTATTACTAAAATATTCTTCAGTTTTGATTCTGTCTGTCCTGCATCCGTTTTGCTTTGTATGCATGGGGGAAAATGGAGATTTCTAGTTGTAGAATTACTGCTACTGTTGCTTTAGTAAACCTTATAGGAAAATGGATTATCTAAGCTGCTGGCACTTTGTTTTAAAATGTGGGATAGCATTGTTTAATTTCAGACTCTGCTCTTAGATGAGAACTGCCAAGTACAGAATAAAATTTCAAACGCCTCTAGTAACTCTCAAATTATATGATTGCATGGTTACATTTTCTTCTTTTTTGGTAAATTGGACATACTTTATTCTCATAAAGAAAGAACCTACATTGTACAAGCAATCTTCCTCCATTTCCCTACCCCAAAATACTATTCAAATACAGGCAAAGAAAATTAATTTAACTGAGCACAATAGAGATTTAATATACTATCTTTATGACATATATGGATAAAGGGTTATACTGTGTGACTCACTGTTTCACACTGAAGCTTGCATCTCTCCACTCTTAAAAGCACTTAGTCATAGGGAGTGGTGGCACAGGCCTCTGGAGACAGAGGCAGACAGATTTCTACAAATTTAAAGCTACCCTGCTCTACAAAGTGAGTTTGAGGCTAGTCAGGGATGACACAGAGAAACCTTGTCTTGATAAGCCAAAATAAATACCCAGTCAAGAATATAAATGTACTTAATCATAATAATTAAAATTTACATAGTTAATTGTGACAAAGCACGATGAGTATTATTTACATATTTTCTTCATTTAATATCCTACTGTGACAAGGGCTAGGTTTAGTCAAGTTGTAGAGCACTTGTATTATACATGTGGGATCGTGGGTTCAATCTCCGGATGTACAAACACACCAAAATTAAACTTAATTGCCTTAGGTTATTAATTAACCTGAAAAAATTAAGACTCAGAGTAATAATTCCTGGAATTCTTTATATGTTTTGGAGATGAGCCCTCTGGCAGATGTAGAGTTGGTAAAAATATTTTCCTATTGTGTAGGCTGCCATTTTGACAGTGTCCTTCGTCTTACAGAAAGAAGTTTTTCAGTTTCATGAGGTTCTGTTTATTAATTGTCGATCTTAACATCTCTGTTGCTGGCGTTCTGTTTGGGACGTTGTCTCCTGTTCCAATGCATTTACGACTGTTTCCCATTTTCTCTTCTATTGGGTGCAGTGTAACTGGATTTATGTTGAGGTCTTTGATCCACTTGGACATGAGTTTTATGCAAGATGATAGGTATGGATCTATCTATATTCTTCTACATGCCAACATCCAGTTAGACCAGCACCATTTGTTGAAAATGCTTTCTTTTTTTACATTGTATAGTTTTGGATTCTTTATAAAAAAAATCATCTGTCCATAGGTGTGTGGATTTATATCTCAGTTCTCTATTTAATATCATTGATCCACATGTTTGTTTTTCTGCCATTACCATTCTGTTATTAATACTATAACTCTCTAGTAGAGCATGAAATCAGGGATGGTGATTCCTCCAGAATTTCTTTTTATTCTACAGGATTTATTTAGCTATTCTGTGTTTTTTTTTCTTCTAAACAAAGTTCAGAATTGTTTTCTAAAGGTCTGTAAAGAATTGTGTTGGAATTTTGAAGGGGTTTGCACTGAATTTATAGACTGGTTTTTGATAAGATGGCCATTTTAAGGTTTCTAGCAATAGTGGGTACACAGACTGAACTAGTCATCTCCTGTGACTAGGCTTGACTTCTAATGGAGGAATTAGGACACCAACCCAGCTACAGAACCTTTGACCTATAGACTACCTTGCCTATGGGATATGCTGGGTGTAAAGGTGGTGCAGAGACTATGGGAGTGACCAGCCAATGGCTGGTCCGGCATCAGACCCATACTATGAGAATGAGCCCACCTCATACAATGCCTGGAGTGTTAGAACCCAGAGTCTGGATGGTTCACACACAATTGGAGAAAAAAAAATAGCACAATGATGCTTATTGATATTCTACCATACTCAAAGATTGGTTACTACCACAAATTGTCATCAGACAGACTTAAGTAACTGATAGAAACAGATGCAGAGTCCCACAAGCAAACATTAGGCAGAGATCAGGAGATCCTGATGAAGAGGGGGAGGAAAGATTGTATAAACTACAGCAGTCAAGGACATCACAAAGAAGCCCACAGAAACAACTAACCTGGACTCATAGGAGCTCACAGAGTCTGAAGTGACAACCTGCATGGGACTGGCCAAGGTTCTCTACATATATGTTACAGTTGTGAAGCTTAGTACACTTGTGGGACTTCTTTTTTTTAATTTTTATTTTTATTCTTTTTTAATTAAGATTTTCACCTGCTCCCCGTTTCCCATTTCCCTCTCCTCCTCCCAAATATTGCCCCCTCCCCCCATTCCCCTCCCCCTATCCCCACTCCTCTTCTCCTCCCCCCACACCATTCCCCCTCCCTCTCGATACTGAAGAGCAGTCCAAATTCCCTGCCCTGCGGGAAGACGAAGGTCTTCTATCTACGTCCAGGAAGGTGAGTGTCTAAACAGGCTAAGCTCCCACAAAGCCAGTTCATGTATTAGGATCAAAACCTAGTGCCATTGTCCTTGGCTTCTCATCAGCCTTCATTGTCCGCCATGCTCAGAGAGTCCAGTTTCAACCCATGCTTATTCAGTCCCAGACCAGCTGGCCTTGGTGGGCTCCCAATAAATCAGTTCCACTGTCACAGTGGGTGGGTGCATCCCTCGTGGTCCTGATTTCCTTGCTCATGTTCTCCCTCCTTCTGCACCTCATTTGGACCTTAAGAGCTCAAACAGTTGCTCCAAATTGAGTCTCTGTCTCTACCTCGATCCCTCGCCAGATGAAGGTTCTAAGGTGATATGTAAGATATTCATCAGTATAGGATAGGGTCATTTCAGGTTCCCTCTCCTCAGTTGCCCAAGGTACCAGCTGGGGACATCTCCCTGGACACCTGCGAACCCCTCTAGAGTCAAGTCTCTTGCCAACCCTAAGATGGCTCCCTTAGTTAGGATATATACTTCGCTGCTCCCGTATCCACCCTTCCTATATCCCAACCATCCCAATCCTCCGAGCTCCTCCCATCCTCCCCTTCTCATGTTTCTCATCCCATTTCCCCTTTGCCCCATGCCACCTCACCCGCAAGTTCCGAGTTTTTGCCCTGCAATCCTGTCTACTTCCCCTATCCAGGCGGCTGACTATACGATTTTCTTTGGGTTCACTTTCTTATTTAGCTTCTCTAGGATCACAAATTATATGCTCAATGTCCTTTATTTATGGCTAGAAACTGATTATGAGTGAGTACATCCCATGTTCCTCTTTTTGGGTCTGGGATACCTCACTCAGGATAGTGTTTTCTATTTCCATCCATTTGCACGCAAAATTCGAGAAGTCATTGTTTTTTACCACTGAGTAGTATTCTAATATGTATATATTCCACACTTTCTTCATCCATTCCTCCATTGAAGGGCATCTAGGTTGTTTCCATGTTCTGGCTATTACAAACAATGCTGCTATGAACATAGTTGAACAGATACTTTTGTCATATGATAGGGCATCTCTTGGGTATATTCCCAAGAGTGGTATTACTGGATCTTGGGGTAGGTTGATCCCAAATTTCCTGAGAAATCGCCACACTGATTTCCAAAGTGGTTGCACAAGTTTGCATTCCCACCAGCAATGGATGAGTGTGCCCCTTTCTCCACAACCTCTCCAGCAAAGGCTATCGTTGGTGTTTTTGATTTTAGCCATTCTGACAGGTGTAAGATGGTATCTCAAAGGCAACCTGTAGAAGAATGAACCCACTTGTGGGACTTCTGATAGTGGGAGCAGGGGATGTCCCTAAAATTTTGACTGGCTTTTGGGAACCTATTCCTCATAATGAGTTGCTTTCCCTGCCTTAATACAAGGGGTGGTGCTTAGCCCTACCTCAACTCAATATGCCATGCATGTTTTGTTGATACCCATGAGAGGAGGTCTGCCTCTTTCTGAACAGAAAGAGATGAGTAGATTGGGTAGGGGGGAGGAGGATTAGGGAATGGGAGGAGAGGAAGGAGGGAAAAACATTGACATGCAAAATGAATACATTTAATTAACAAAATTCAGGGCAATAAATTATAAGTGGATATGTCATGTTCCACCATGCTTTGTTATTAGGCATTTAGTTATAATTTTTATTGCAACAAGTAGCTTTACAATTTGTTTATTTTGGTGCATGTAGCTGATAAATTCGAATTTCAATATTCATTGTTAATTATAATTGCAAAACTTCCATGAAAAACACTCATGAACTGTCACCAAAAATTAAGAAATGCTAGGTTCCCACACTTTAACTAGTTTTAACTATGTCTCTTTATGTTATTTATTAAGAAGAAAAATATCATGCATATTTTGTAGCTTTTATTAATATAAATGTTAAAATATTTTTCATATAAAATTTCCCAAAATTTCTATTATTTATTTTCTACTGTGCATTTCTTGTTTTTTTCTATTTGCTTATTTGTTAATATAAGTTTTTCACCCTGTGCATAAATATATTTTTGGAGAACACATATCTAGTTTTCTTTCAACTTTTAGACTAATTTGTTCTGATTTGATTTGTTTCTAAACATACAAACCATAGAGATTGTTTCTTTATTCTTTTCTTTACTCTGAGATGTTTTTAATATTGTTATATTCTGTAATTATTTACAAGTTGATTTTATTCCTGATACCTTTATGTTCACCAAAAATGTATTAATCTATCGTAAATGCACTTAGAATTAACTTTCTGATCAGGAAGTGTTTCTAGAAATTGACATTATTTCTTCTGCAAAATCAACATTCTTTATAATATTTCATACTATTAAGTTTCAGTTGATGAATAATAATTTACTGTGGCTTTTTGTAACAAAGATCATGAAATATTAAAATATATTTATCTTTTCGTGGGTTAGACTCCTTTGCCACCTTAAGTAATAGACTACTTCGTTATATTATAAAATCAATCTAAATAAAGATGAGAATAGTTGTATTAAACCAATAAATATTTGAAAATTTCTGTATTTCAAATGTAATTTGAACTTTCAAATGTAATTGGGTTGTATTTTCTGATTGTAGCTTATTTGGGCACTGTGAATATTCATGGGCCATTCAAGCACTAAAAATATTTAAGTTCAATTTATAATTAATCTTTAGTATCTGTTTGAAAGTCAGTAACTTGCAGATGAGTTTATAGACTTTAACTGTCCATTAATTTAGAAGACACTTTAAGAAACTCTGGATAAAAGAAATCACTAAGAACTGAAATCTATGGTCAAGAGCTTTGCTGCAATCTCTTTATACATCAAAGAAAACTTTATCTGATGATATAATTTTTAAATAGTATAACATATTTTAAAATATGAGAACATTTGGTAGTCATTTATCATCTTGATTTTTATATAATTAGAATACTATATAAAAATGTGGTACAAAAATTATACTGTGACCTTGTTATAATCTGTTTTTAAAGAGAATGTGTTTTCTGAAATTTCAAGAGCCGCAACTTAAATTTTGAAAAGCTGCAGTTTGAATTTTTGTATTCAGATTATTGCAGTAAAGCAAAGGTACACAGCATTTCCAGGCTTGTCTCTTGACAGAACAGTTTAAATGTGGTTTATGTTGGCATTCTCCAGATGAAGTATTATTTCTTTGTTTATCTACTTGTTTAATGCTTATGGTGGGATTTAGTCAGGCATGTGGTGGTAATAATAATGAATGGGATATTTAACATTTCCCATCTGCAATTAAATGTGAAATATTTTACTTTTAGAGTCATTTCAATACATTTGTCTGTTCTTTTTTTTTCTTCAATACTGGCTTACATCTGAAATATGACTCTATTACCATTTACAGTATAAACATTAGTGATGTAATTCAAGGAAAAATATATCATGATGGGAAGACATGAGTAATCAGAAAAGTTATCAATGCAATTTAATCTGCATTCAATATATTTCTCATTAACTCTGGTGAATATTTCTGTGGGGATGCTTTTATTGTACGAGGAGACACTGCCTAATCACCACAATATATTCTCTAGTGTGATAGTATGTGCATGTGCATTTATCCAGGGCTGTAGGCCAAGTACTCTATTTTCCCATGTTGGAATCTTTTCTAGGAGTCAATCCATCCAACTTGCTTACATAACACTCTCAACAAAGAAAATATGCCCTGGATTTGTATACCTTATATACAGATGCCTGATGATGTAGCTCATTTTATACTTGAAAACTTTCTCTCCAGGGGATTTAGTCAATTTTGAGATGGAGACTTTAGAAAATACAGGAAGAATCATAATATACGTGCACACAATCCTAGATTGGTTATTCAGAATTGCAGGTTACTATTTTTTAAAAGATTACAGCCACAGGAAGTACAAGAATAGCAACATTCCCTGAAACAGCAGTTTCTGAAGGGGAATGTGAGAACCCCATTGGATTCTTGAGAACCATCCAGAAAATATGTGGGATAAAAACTATTTTACTCAAAATATTAAGCTATTATTTGTCTTCTGGTCTCTCATTCTCTTATGTGATTTCTAGAGGATACATGATTTGAGAAATGCAACAGGATGAATGCAGAAATTCCTAGAAGAACCAACTATCTTCTCTTAAGCTAAACATAACAATTTATAAAAATCCCCAAATAATGTCATTTCACTCATTATATATTTTCTAACATAAAGTTATAATTGCTTTCCCAAGACATTTGTTTTATTGTCGACATACACCTTTTATCCTTGGTAATCTACATAATCCAAAAATGTGGAATTTTGACCAATTCCTAAGCATATAAAAGTGCCTTGGATCCAGAAGTTTAGCAATCATTGCAGAAGATATGACTATATAGAATTCAAATACTAAGTAAGGTAAGAGAAGAAAGAGTTTTTTTATTTTATTTATTTATTTTTAGAAAACATATACCTTTTACCAGGCATAAATCATCAAAGCCTATAAAACTCATTTTGCATTTCAAGAACACCAAGGTAGAAAAGAGCTCACACAATGAAATAATAACAGCATGAAATTAAAACAGAATAGTCTGTTATTATGAAGAACTCCATAATAAACCTTTCAGTTGGAGTCCAGAGTTTTGCCAAAAAGTTCTTTAGAGACAACGTAAATAATGTAACCTGAACTTCATGAAGAATAATTTTAGAGTTTAGGAACTGTTTAAATATCTACTGTGAGTCTTTATCATAAAGTGAGCTGAATAGGGCACATTTAATAGTTAGAAAACCATTTTTGGGGAATTGTTAAACACTGATTCACATTAGCCTGATACTAGTTTAATATTGGGTATTAATAAATATTTTCAAATCGGCAATGCATCAGATAATGTCTTTGCTACAAATGACAATTGCAAAGTGTTACTTGGTTTTTTCAGATATGCTGGTAGTGTTCTTGAATTTGATTCTTTAAAATGTGATAAGCATAGCTAAGTATCAAGAAGTATTTTTTACATTCCTACTAACTATCAAATGGTACTACTTGGATAGTAAGGAATAGGAAACACAGACATAATACCTATAAGAAGCATAGTATATTATCATGGATTGATAAATCACAAGAAGAAGTATGTTAATGTTAAATGTAAGTGTATTAATTGATAATCACAAGAAGTATGTTAATGTGAAATGTAAGTGTATTAATCAAATAATAAGATTATTATAAGAGGATTTTATTTATAAAGTATAACAGAACTGTGGTAAGTATATTGTATGTTAGTAAGCAAATTGTTTCAGTAAGTATTCTAGTCTTGGATGCCATGTCACACTCTAGAATGTTTAACAAGTGTTAGCAACCTCATTATATATGGCCTAAGAAAAAGGCCAGGTAAATTATTAATTGTGCTAATTAAAAATACAGAATAAAAAATAACGATGGTCATTTTCAAAATCTAGAATTTTCCTACTGGGCTTCTGAGTGAAAATATCCAGTGTCAGAACAAATGGTATTGCAGTTATTTGCAATGTAATCTCTTCCTAACGAGAAGACTCAGCAGTCTGATGTGGAGGAAGAGTGAGTCATTTTAATGAGTCTCTCTGAGACAGGGAAACTGAAACTGAGCCCTGAAAACATGACTTTGGTTAGATGCTGTGTATGAGAAAGTTTTAAACATTAGTTGTTGTTGTTGTTTTTTTTTTTTTTTTTCAAGGTAGAAAAAGACTTAGAAACTCCAACCAACTGAAAGTATTCAAACTTGGTGTATAAGTAACTAGCTGTAATCCTATGTTTGGGAGGGATGTGGTCAAGAGATCCAGACTGGGTTGAACTACTCAGTGAGAAACAAATCAAAAAGTAGCCTAAAGTAACGGGGAAGTAATTTGTGCTGGATAACATGTGGTCAACAAGGTAGATAACAAAGAGAAAGAACATCACAGGGGTGGCCAAGTACTAGGAGGACACAGTAAGGATTTAAAATCTAGTCTTTTGGCAATAGGAAACAACCTACTAAGGATAGCATCAGTTGCAAAGGGGGACTTACCTCTCAGGAGCATAAAGACTAACCTTATCTCAAGGAACATGTTCATTAAATAAAAAAGGAGGTGGGACTTTCTAGAAGTGTAATAGTACAGAGAATGGCATGATAGCCTAAAATACATAGCTTGTTTGGTGAAAGATACTGGGAAGGCTGTCCTTTGTCCTGAACACACACATCATGGTGCATAATGCCCTGAAACATGCACACACAGACACAAACATACATACATACACACATACATGACTGCACTGAATAAATAAATAAGCAAGTTAAATCAAACAAAAAGGGGTTCTATATATTTCTCAATATTAATATACTGTCTCTGTAGTATCAAATAGTCACTGGAGTTTTATAAATAGAGTTATGGCATGCTAATGTTTATGTTGTGAACAAACAAATTCATTAACCACTGCGGCTATATGCCAAGACTACTTACCTAAATGTGTTGTGTTTATATAAAATGTGCTTTTCAATTATCTCTAGAAATTAAGATTTGATCCTACATGGATTTTATCACTCCAGTATTTATAATCCATATCAATAATCACATTTACTAAATACAGAGCATATGATACAGGAGAGCTTCAAAAGTATTGCAAGTAGATCCTAAAAACTGATTTTAACCTACAAATACACTACTTCACTTACCTAAATATTACACCAAGTGATATCTTCAAGGATTATTATAAACAAAAGAATTACAAATGCCAGAACTAAAGAATCATAAATGAACACATGGGTCCTGGTACTTGGTCCAATAGGGTTGGCAATATATTGTCACATTATATAAAATAAAATCCCCTTTTGGTTGCTGAAGGTTGAGGGAAGATTCTCCCATTGGAAGCTGCCAATCATTACTTTCCTCATGAATACAAGATGGAGGATGATGGTTTATTAAAAATACATAATTTCCTCACTGTATGTCTTAAAAGGCAAAATACAATGAAAACATTAGTCAAGGAAAAGGTCATGTGTTAAGGAATACTGTAGGCACGTATTTGCATCATGCAAATGGCACACAGAAAAATAAGGCTACTTCACAAGAAGGAAAGATAAATTACCAGACTCTAAAGGCAATAGATGTCAGTAAAGTTTCTGAAAAACACAAAACCTCAGTTTTTTTTAAAAGTGGATTACTGTATAGACATATTTATTTTAGCAGCTTTATTAAAATTTAATTTATAAAGATAGGAATCTTCACATAAAATGTATACAACTTGATGAGTTAAGAGAGTGGCATAATTATTTACAACAATCACTAAAATCAAGTTAATAAACCTATGAACTCCAAAGTTTTTGAAAATTATTTCTTCTTCCTTTTAAAATCTAAAAGTGTAAGGTTTCAAACAACATACCTCTAGAACTTTTCTTTATATTACCTAAACTTTGGACCCATTAGATAATGGCTTCTAGTTACCTTCTTGATGATCCTCGGAAAACTGCTCTCTAAACTCCACTTCTCACCTACCTCATATAATTTTATATGTGTAGTATTTGCACTTCTGTGATGTACATGTTTTATGCTGTACAGTGTTTTATATGTTCTCAATCATGGCTGTATTTCCTTCCTTTCTAATGTTAAGCAATATTCTTATTTTTATTAATTTATTTATTTATTAAAGATTTCTGCCTCCTCCCCACCACCACCTCACATTTCCCTCCCCCTCCCCCAAAACACCCTCCCTCATCAGCCCTTAGAGCAATCAGGATTCCCTGCCCTGTGGGAAGTCCAAGGACCACCCACCTCCATCCTGGTCTAGTAAGGTGAGCATCCAAACAGCCTAGGCTCCCACAAAGCCAGTACGTGCAGTAGGATCAAAACCCAGTGCCATTGTTCTTGACTTCTCAGCAGTCCTCATTGTCCGCTATGTTCAGCGAGTCCGGTTTTATCCCATGCTTTTTCAGACCCAGTCCAGCTGGCTTTGGTGAGTTCCCGAGAGAACATCCCCATTGTCTCAGTATGTGGGTGCACCCCTCATGGCCCTGAGTTCCTTGCTCGTGCTCTCTCTCCTTCTGCTCCTGGTTTGGACCTTGGGGTTGTGGTCTGGTGCTCCAATGTGGGACTCTGTCTCTGTCTCCTTTCATCGCCTAATGAAGGTTAATATCCAGGAGGATGTCTATATGTTTTTCTTTGGGTTCACCTTCTTATTCAGCTTCTCTAGGATCACGAATTATAGGCTCAATGGTGGGAATGCAAACTTGTGCAACCACTTTGGAAAGCAATGTGGCGGTTTCTCAGGAAATTTGGGATCAAACTATCCCTCGACCCAGCAATACCACTCTTGGGAATATACCCAAGAGATGCCCTATCATACAACAAAAGTATATGCTCAACTATGTTCATAGCAGCATTGTTTGTAATAGCCAGAACCTGGAAACAACCAAGATGCCCTTCAATGGAAGAATGGGTGAAGAAAGTATGGAATATATACATATTAGAGTACTACTCAGCAGTAAAAAACAATGACTTCTTGAATTTTGCATGTAAATGGACAGAAATAGAAAACACTATCCTGAGTGAGGTAAGCCAGACCCAAAAAGAGGAACATGGGATGTACTCACTCATATTTGGTTTCTAGCTAAGCAATATTCTATCATGTGTATATGGCATGTTTTCTTTATCCACTCACTTGTCAATGTACATTTAAGTTGATTTCATATCTTGGATAATGTGAATGATGCTTCAGAGAATGTGAGAATATTAATCACCCATCAATACTTTGATCCCATTTTCTTTGGCTATGTATACAGGAGTGATATTCTCCGGTAATATGGCAGCTTTCTTGTTAACTTTAAAGGTATCATAAGTTTATATTCTCATCATATATGGTAATTTACTCAAATCATCACCAATAATTTTCTTTTTAAAACATAATGGCTATCATAGCAGTTAAAAGGTGAAAATAGTATAGTTGCTTTACACTTCTCTGTTAATTTATGATGATGAGCACCTTTTTACATCATGGTTGGTCAGTTGTGTACTTTTGCTGGAGAAATATCTATTCAAATCCTTTTAGAAGTAGTTTACTTGCCTTTTAAATACCAAACTGTAAAAAAAAAAAAGCTCTACTTCAGCATACTAACAAGAAAATATCTAAAAGGATAATTAAGAAAAATTCCACTTGTAATGCTATCAACAAGGATAAATATATAAGAATATGCTTAACAAAAAGATTTGCATGTTGCTTTATAAAACATTGGGATAAACTAACTGAGACACAAGCATAATATCTTATATTCATGGATTGGAAAAGTGAGGTTGTTAAAATGTCCTTACTACCACCAAACAACATGCATATTTAATGCGATTTTCATCTTGATATCATTTTAATGGAAGTACTATAAAATTCTAAAATGTAAATGAAAGCACAGAATACCATGAATGCCTATTGCCATCTTAAGACAAATGAAGTTGGTGGCATCACACCCTCTGTCTTTAAAATGTAGTACAATGTAATCACAATCTCTTTTTCAAATTTTATGTGTGCTACTTTGTACATTTGAATTTCTATATAAATTTTCTATATAATGTTTCTGTTAAGATATTAATAGAAATTGTATTGAATCTAAATACAATTTTTCATAACTCTGTGATCTTATGTTGAATTTTTCCACCCAGGACACAAAAGCATTCTCCCTTTATTTATATTTTCTTAATACCTTTCAACAATGTTATATAATATTTATGGTATAAAACTTTTATTTGTAATATATTTACACCTCATTATTTTACTCACAGTGCAATCAATGAGAATTGTTTAAGTTTGAACATCAATTGTCAATTTAGAACTATTTCTCTGGCTATTTTAAAGATATCTCCATTCACATTAGCTTACTTGTTACTGATCTCTTTCTCTTTGTTGTGGTGGATATTTTTTTGAGCCTCATCATAATGGCAAGGTGTATGAACATTATTTATTCAAACAATTTTTTTATAACACCTTCTTTTTTATACTTTCTTCCTGGAATGCCAACACACCCATTTTAACATACTGAATATTTTTCTGAAGGACTCTGCATTCTTCTTTATTTTCCATATTCTTTTATTCTCTTTATTCTAAAGATTTGATAATTTCTATTTATCATGTTTACTGATTCTTTTATCCATCAAGTCTTCCCTTAAACTCATAAAATTATTTATTTAAATTATTATGCTTTTCAATTCCAAAAGGTCTGTGTGAGCTTTTATTTGTTGTTATTGACATTATATGATTTTGCTTTAGACATAACTGCCTTTCCTCATGTGATAGTATTTACTAATAAGATAAGATAATTTGATTCTCTTCTATTAAGTGTAACACCTTGGTCAGTTCAGAAATAATCTCCTCTGTTTGTTCTCTCAGTAATGGTTCAGAGATTCCCCATCTCTTTGACTCTTTTATCCATTTGCTCTTGAAAATTTTACATTTAAAATAACATACTGAAACAACGTTTTGTTTCCTCTTTTCCGTTTTTCTCCATGGGCTGTTTATCTTAAAGTTTTAACAACTTTTTAGTATGAATTCTGTGGGATTTGTTTTTCTGTATTATACAGCCAATACTATGTCTTCTTTGTTAAAAAATACAGAAATAAAATTGTTTTATGCCTATAGTCTCAAAAGTAAACACAGTTTCATTGATATAAACCAATATTTGCTCAGCAATCATCCTAAAGATAGTAGGACATTCAAGCTCTGCCTTTAGTACCCAGCAGAAACAATGATAAAATCACAACATAAATGGCAAGGTAGTATCTTATTTCGTTTCAAAGGTAATAAACACAAGTAGGAACACGGGGGATTGTTATGCAGCATTTAGTTGACAGGTTTACTTAATTGGTCAATTTTCTATTCAAATCACTTTTATTTTCTTTTGTCTAGTATAAAGGCTGATTGGCATGCACACACCAACGAAATCAGTAGGAGAAATGGTTGTTTTTGTCATTAAAGAACTCTGACCATTAAAAATAATTATAAAGTTAGAATCTATCTCTTAGATGCAATCCTAATCAGGTTCTGTATCTCAAATATCCCACAGAGTTACAACACCATCAACAATAACAGAAAATTAATCTAGTAATGAAAGCCATTATAGAAATTACAAAGAAATCTGATTTTAATTCATCTTTTTAACCCTGAAGAACAGTGATGGCATATTTTTAACTGTTTCAGGATTCTTTCTTCTCTGAAACTCTCCACAACTGATACCTATATTTGGAGATTGATACATTCTGGTACACACTTTTTTCCAATAAACTATAACTCTTTGTTTACTCTCCTTTTACTTGGTAATCTCAAGTCTTGTTTCCTTCTTTATGTTTACATTTTTATTAGAAAAAAATCATAAATATGTCATTACAGCTAGAATTCGCCTTAAACTCTAGAAGGACAAACCAGATAAGACATAGATGATGTTTTTTCACTGCCTAAAGCAGGTTCTAATATAGTATGTGAATACTCATTAATTTATTTATCTGTGCCATCTTTATTAGTTTCTTTTTTCACATATATAGACATGGTCATATGTAGCTATGATGGAAAAGCACAGACTGGTCAGAGTCACAGATTGTTATATAGTCTTGTAAACAGTGGCTAAGGTGGCTAATCATAGTTAAATATCTTAATCTGTTTTTGAGGTACAATATTACAGTTTATAAAGTGGATACAAGAATATTTTGATGTTTTACTTAATATTTTACAAAGTAAAGAGATGGGTAAGAACAACCTCCAAGAATAAGTTATTGGTAAGTGGAGAAATATCAGTAAAACTTTTAATGTGGTCACTTCCATGATGGAATCATGCAAAATGATTCTAATGTTGCTAAAATCTCTTTTTGTCTCACCTGTATTTACTTTTTAAAGCAGAATGTGATTGGGCACTGTATTTCCACTCACAAGCTTTGCTGAGTTACAAGTGCTACGGGAGGACTTTCGGCTCCTTCAGCCAATAGTTGCTGGAGCAGGAGCTGGAACCAAGCGCAGGAACCAAGAGAGCAAGCCAAGGCTTGCCACTCTTTTTTAAAGATAAATAGACCACGGCTCAGTGGGCTGGTATTTCAGCAGCTATTGGCTGAAGGAGCAGAAGGCTCCTGCAGCACAGTGGGCTTGTACTTCAGCGGCTATTGGCTGAAGGAGCGGAAGGTCCTCCTGCAGCATACAAGACCTAGGGAAGCTTGGGATTTTGTTCTTGGTACTTTGAAAAACAAGGCACATGGGGAATTCCTGTTATTTTAACTTGTGTACTTACGTATAAGACTAGTACATGCAGAATTAACTATAGGGGATGAAAAAATTTAAGCTGAAACTTAAGGCATCTTAATTTTTTTCCTTTTAAACATGAAGTTATATCTTAGAACACCTCCAAGTGAAATTATTTGGTCTAATAAGGAATCCAGCTTGACAGCTAAACACTTCAGACCACAAAGTTAATAGGTTACATTACATTTTACAACAAATGTTCACCCAACCTCTTGAATCAAACCTATAGCAGCACAGTATCATACAAGTAGAAAGAAATTTTATCTTCCCTTTAGTTTTCATGCCACACTGATGTTTTAAATGTCAACAAAAATAAACGAAAGTCCTGGGAAATATATAATCAGAAGGAATGAAAGTAAGCATCAAACATAGAGCTCTGATGAAGCTTACTTAGTCTACTTCTTCCATGCGTGATGTGTCATCATTTCCTTCCAGGTGTGGCATTACTTCAGTTACAGCAGCACTGGTATCATCGACAGTAGGATCATCTTTAGCAATACCTAGACCATCTTGATGATCCTGTAGATCCTGTTAGTGTGTGTCTGGGGAACTTCCAGACTGAAGCCAGAAGACAGGAGTGCAGTTTCATACGGCAAGATGACCAGATCATTCACAGCCTCTGCCTTTTGCCAGAGGGTTTCAATAGTGGAATGATCAGGGTTTTATCTCCAGGTGCTTCTTTGCTGCCATGTAACCCATCGTTGGGTTGTCTCTGAGGGCCTGAACTTTCATGGTTCTTTCCATGTTTGCTGTCCAGCCATATGTACTTGTGACAACACAGCATGGGAATGCCACCTTTTTTTTTTTTTTTTTTTTTTTTTTTTTTTTTTTTTTTTTTTTTTTTGGTTTTTCGAGACAGGGTTTCTCTGCAGCTTTGGTGCTTGTCCCGGAACTAGCTCTTGTAGACCAGGCTGGCCTCGAACTCCCAGAGATCCACCTGCCTCTGCCTCCCAAGTACTGGGATTAAAGGTGTGTGCCACCACCGCCTGGATTCAACCACCTTTTTAACCCTTTTCTACAAAATATCCTTCATAATTTTGTGGAGGATTTCAAATTTTGTCTTTTGTTTCTTCCTAGTTTTTTCTTCTCTTCATCTCTGGAAGTTCCAATCCTTCTTTGGTAACTGACACCAATGTCTTGTCTTCAAACTCCATCAGTTGTTGCACACAATATTCATCATTGGGTGCAATCATATAGATTACTTCTAAGCCATGCTTTCAGAGAAGTTCCACAAAGGCCTAATTAGCAACTTTGTTCTTGGTCTCACCTGTAATAAAGTAGATGAGCTTCTGGTTTTCCTTCATTCTGGTGCAATAGTCTTTGAGAGAAACCATCTCGTCTCCAGAAGCAGATGTGTATTATTGCAACAGTTCTGACAGTTTCTTCTGATTTTGAGGCTCTTCATGAATTCCAAGCTTTATATTTTTTGAGAATTGATAATGAAACTTCTTGTTGTTCTCTTTATCTTCTGCCAGTTCATTGAATAGTTTTAAACATTCTTAACCAAACTCTTTCTGATAACTTTAAAAATTTTGCTTTGCTGCAACATTTTATGGGAGATATTTAGAGGAAGATCCTCAGAATCCACCACTCCTCTAATGAAATTCAGATACTCAGGGATTAACTCCTCACAATTATCCATGATGAAAACTCTGCGCACATTCAACTTGATGTTGTTGGGTTTTTTTTTCTTTCTGTTTTCAAACAGATCAAAAGGAGCACGTTTTGAGACAAAAAAGGAGGGCCTGACACTCCAATTGCCCTTCAACAGAAAAATGTTTTACTGCCAAATGTTCTTCCCAATCGTTGGTTAAGCTCTTGTAGAACTCTCCATATTCTTCATTAGTAATGTCATCAGAATTTCTGGTCCAAACAAAAAGGCTTTGTTTTGTTTGAGCTCTTTCTGATCAATGTACTTTTCCTTTCTCTTCTTGGCTCCGTCCTTCTTTTCTTCTTTTAAATCAGAACCAACATCATCTATTTCAGGTTTGTCATCAGACTCCTTTTCTTCTTTTTCTTTCTCTTCCTCTTTCTCTTCCTTTTCTTCAGCTTCATCATCACTGACTTCCATATCATGTTCCTTCTCCACGAAGAGAGTAGTGGGATAGCCAATAAATTGAGAATGTTTCTTCACAATCTCTTTCATTCTCCTTTTCTTCAAGTACTCAGCTTGGTCTTCTTTCAGGTGTAAGATGACCTTTGTTCCAAGACTGATTGGCTGGCCTGTGTCAGTCCTCACTGTGGACGATCCCCCATGCTGAGGGTCACCAGGCATATTGCTCATCATCATTATGTTTGGTGATCATAGTTAATTTCTCAGCGACTAAATATGCAGGGTAAAAACCAACACCAAACTGGCCAATCATAGAAATATATGCACCAGTCTGAAAAGTCTCCATTAAGGCTTTGGTGCCAGATTTGGCGATAGTACCAAGGTTATTGATCAAGTCAGCTTGGTCATTCTATTTCCAGTATCCACAATGGTAAGGGTTCGATCTTGTTTGTTGGGAATAAGATTAATGTGTAGCTCCTTCCCAGAGTCTAGTTTACTAGGGTCTGTCAGACTCTCATATCTGATCTTGCACAGTGCACGTGATGAATTTGAAATGAGCTCACTCAGAAAGATCTCTTTGTTTGAATAGAATGTGTTGATGATCAAGGACATCAACTGGGCAATTTCTGCCTGAAAGGCAAAAGTCTTGACCTCTTCTTCCTCCATTCGTTGGTCCTGGGACTGTGTTTCCTCAGGCATCTTTGCTGAGTGACCACGCATGAAACGTGACTAGCCACACCATGACACTGAAGCAACTAGCTAAAATGTCTTAAGAGACTTGAGAGATGACTCAGAAGTTAAGAGGACTTGCTGTTCATGCAGAGGACCAGAGTTTAGTTCCCAGAATCCCAGTAATCATGTCAGATGCTACCTCCTCTAACTGCAGCTTCGGGGAATCTAACAACCTCTTCTGATCTCTACAGGTATCTGCATACATGTGCGTGCATGCACATACACACACAAACACACACACATACACACAAAGAATAAATAAAAGCAAAATCTAAATGAAAAAGTTCTCTTTTTAACTTCTAAGTTCTTCATTAGGAAGAGAATTATTCCGTCACAATAGATTTTTGGTAGAACAGGAATTATCAGTGCTTGGGGACTTTCCAAAACTCAATGAAATGATTCCTAATGATATTCTGCTACACTCATATATTGTTGCGTCTTGTCAAAAAAGAGGCTTCCTCTGGCATCAGATGGTAGCACATTCTGTGTCTCACAGCCAGACATTTTGTAGAGAAAGTGTTTAAACTGAAGGTCTCCATCATGTCCCTCCCATCAGAGACGGTAAAACCCTGCAGAAGAGGGGGAGGTAAGACTGTAGGAGTCAGGGAGATGGAGGACAGCAGAAGCACATGGCCCACTGAATCAACTAAACAGGGTTCATATGGCCTCAAAGACACTGAAGTGGCAAGCATGGGGACTGCACGGGTCTAGATCTACATATATGTCATGGCTGTTAGCTTGAAGTTCTTGTGAGAGTCCTAACAGTTGGAGGAGGTGTACCTCTGATTCTTTTGTCTGCTCTTGAGACTCTTTTCCTCATTTGAGGGTTGCTTTGTCCAGCCTTCATATGAGAGATTTCACTATGTCCTATTATATCTTGTGAAGACCTGTTCTTTTCTAAAGAGGGAAACAAGGGGCGGTGTTGGGGGGACAGGAGAATTGAGCTGAGAGGAGTGGAAAGAGGGGAAACAGCAGAGAGGGTGTATTGTGTGAGTGAAGAACCTATTTTTAATTAAAAAGCAAAAGAAAGAGTGCTGTTCCCAGCCTTTATCAAGGAAGCTTCTGTTCACAATCAACGATGGTAATACAGAGACCCAGGGATGCTGACTCTACTGAGAAAATGTGACAGTTGAATGTTCAGCTAAGGGATAGCTGGGTACTCCACAGTCTTAGTCAATGCATTTGGCCACTTTGTGGGTCTCTGTGTTAATCTGTATACTGTATAAGGAAGGAACTCGATATGCTGTAAAAGGAAGCTTCTCTCAGAAGAATTGAGAGATGTTATCTATAATCTATGCATATGAAGATAGATGGAAGTTTAATCATATGTCTACTTGTCAAATCACAGTAGTAGAGTCTGCAGAGTGCTTCTGACCTTCTAGTCACAAGATCATGGCTGGATTATGAGGACAGACAAGAGTTTCATCTTGTGGAGCAGGCCTCAGATCTAGTCAGCAGGTTGCTAATGCTGCAGCGTTCATGTCATCATTCCAAGTGGTAGTATCCTTCCAGGCCACTCGGGATTGCAGTGCAGTGCTCACAGTTTAATAGCAGAGTTGATTAGACTCCCCTGGTAGTGTGCACAGTACCTTCCAGCATAAAAATGTCCAGCATAAAAATGTCTACCCAGCGCTCACCTTCCTGGACATAGATAGAAGACCTTCGTCTTCCCGCAGGGCAGAGAATTTGGACTGCTCTTCAGTATCGAGAGGGAGGGGGAATGGTGTGGGGGGAGGAGAAGAGGAGTGGGGATAGGGGGAGGGGACTGGGGGGAGGGGGCAATATCTGGGAGGAGGGGAGGGAAATGGGAAACGGGGAGAAGGTGGAAATTTTAATTAAAAAAGAATAAAAAAAAATAATGTCTACCCAGTACAGACGAAGCTTCTAGTTCAATACCAGCTTGATTTCTCTGTGTTTCTTGACATAATTAAATGAAATATTCTGCAACAGGTTTTTTTCTATCAATCCCTTTAAGTTAACCAAGAGCAAGGGCAGTGGCCTCTGATATTTGGGAATCTATTTTACCTTATCGATTAACTATTTCAAAAGCAGTAACCCGTATCTCGCACTGTTCTGCCCTGATCATAACTGTTTTAATACATTTGCTACTATTGTTGAAAGAATGAATTTACTCTATTTCACATGTAAGGGTGTTTTGCCTCTTTATGTAATTGTTCATTACATACACTCAGTGCCTGAAGAGGCCAAAAGAGAGCTTTTGTTCCTCTGAGACTAGAGCGGCAGATGGTTGTTAACTACTGGGAACCGAACCTGGGATCTCTGCAAGAGTAACGAGTGCTCTTAACAACTGAAATGTCTATTTATCTCCTCACTATCTTTTAAGTTGATTTATTTTTGTTTTTATAAAATCCTAAGGTGCATCATTAAGTTATGTATTTGAGGTACCTCTGAATTTTGAAATATATATTTAGTATTATATTTCTTATTAAGACTACATCATACACCACAGATTTGGAAAAGTAGTGTTTTATTTATTTAATTTTTTTTGAGACAGTGTTTCTCTGTAGATTTGGAGGCTGTCCAGGAACTAGTTCTGGTAGACCAGGCTGGCCTCAAACTCAGAGAGATCTGCCTTCTTCTGTTACCCGAATGCTGGGACCAAAGGCATGTACCACCACTACCTGGCTAGGAGGTAGTGTTTTAATTTATATTCAATATGAAGAATTTCTTATCAAATTTAGTGATGTTGACTGTGTAGACAGTTTGAAAGAAATGCATTTTGGGAAAGTCATTTGAACATATTAAAAGTTTTTCTTATTTCTTAGAACATGGAAATGGTATTTCACTCAAGTATAATTTGGTTATGGTCAGCACTTTTTCTAGATTAAGGGTAAATTTTCTGAATTTTGTGTACATCTTGTCTTGCTATATACCCTTCTATATTTATTCACCTGTGAATTTTAGCTCAGATTCTTTAAAATTAGCTTCATATTTAGACAATAGAAAAGAACAGAATGTAAGATAATTTCAGATTTCTCTATTATCTACTCTTATTCCAAATCTTAAACAATTAATTTGTATACATGTAAAAACAGCCATTTTGACAAGTCTTCCAAAAAAAATCGAGTCATTTCTTATGGAAACCATGGCCCTATCTGTATGAAATCCTATCCCATCAGGATAGGATTTATATATAATGTTTAATAAATATATAATATTTATATAACATTAATTAACTATCAAAAATAGAAAATAACAATAGTTGAAGCAAACCATCTGGGAGACATATAATAATACTTGGCAAGTATTTTTATTTAATAGAAAGAACCAATGCACATAGTACTGGAAATGATAGTACTTTTTAAAAAAAATCTATTCTACTCTTGCATTTAGTTCAAAATCATATTGGCAGAGTTTCTAAATGAAATGAAGAAATTAGCATGATTTGATGAGTAAACATATTAGAAGTTATCTAAGAGACATTTTCAGCATCAGATAGTACAACAGCCTGCCTGGCTTTACTTGTCTGTTTTGTTCTAACCTGCTAAGTTGCAAAACTAAAATAAAATATGTCATAAAAGGATTAACTATGAGGCTAATTTTTCAGTCTTCTGATGAAGAATTATAAATGGCCTTGAAAGCTTTTCAAGAGTCATCAGGGAACAGATGGGAAGAGACTGGTTTCTCCAAGGGCACCTGGGAATAACTCTAAATTCTAACTGATCACCCCCCAAAATAGCTCTTCATCATATGAATTTAATCTAAAAACTCACCTGGCTGTATGCTAGATTAGTATGAAATAAAATTTTTAGTGTTATTAGTTATTTCATCCAAGTGTTTGGGTTAGGGTCTAGTTAGAATGATATAAATAAATATGGTACTTCTCTTACCACAGTGCCAAATTTTGCTATAAGCAAAAGATACTACATTTTCTTGTCTCATAAGTATACTATATTCTAGAGAGCACCTAAAAGGTTAACTGAATACATTTCACTATTTTAAAATTAGAAAGGAGAAAATCCAATGCTAGTTCTGTAGATCTATTCTAACATATGAATAGTGTCCACTGTAAAGGTTTAAATGTTCAGCTTAATTTCAATGTGAATGTAAATTCTCACTATTTGAATTAAGGAAATATATTGGCTGTTTACGACGTATCAACTTTTGTCTGAGTATTGTAAGTTTTATAGATAAAACAAGATACTACCTTACTTTCTGTATGTATGAATCACAATGCATGCACAAAACAGTATACTAAAAGAACAAAAAGGAACTGTAGAGGAAACACACTTGTTTCTACAAGGAAAGAGATCACAGTTTTATAATAATTGTGTCTGAGACATGACTATGTTTTTGCAGGAAACACACAATAGAAGGAAAGGAATTTCAAGCAAAGCAAATGAATTTGGAAATGCTAAAGAAAAATACAATATGATTTGATGATTTAGATGTATGATGAATTAGTTAAAGTGATGACTGACGTAACTGGAAAGCTAAGCCCAAGTTCAGCTCCCCTCTACTAAATGTGGCAAGCTAAGGCAAGTGGAAAATTAGAATGCAGCAACTGATGCACATATAACAGGCCAAAACAGAGACAGGAAATGCAAAATTTAATCTAGATTAAGGAGTGTGGATTTGTATAGACATTGTGATGATTTGAAAGAAAAATAGCCCCCAAAGGGAGTAGCCTTATTAAATGGTGTGCCCCTGATGGAATCAGTATGGCCTTGTTGGAGGAAGTGTGTCATGGTAGGGACAGGTTTGGGGGTCTCCTATGGTCAAGATACCACTCAGTGTCATCGTCCACTTTTGTTGCCTGATATCAACATGCAGCAGCTCCTTCTCCAGCACCATGTCTCCCCACATGCTGCCATGCTCCACATCATGGTGATAATGGACTGAACGCCTGACTAGTACGCTGCCATATCAATGAAATGTTTTCCTTTGTAAGAGTTGCTGTGGCCAAGGTGTCTTTTTACAACAATAACCCCCCCCAAATAATGCAGAAGTTGGTACCAGGGACTGGGGGAATCCTTTGATAAGCATGACCAGGTTCTCATTTGGAGAAATTAGGACTTTGGTACTTTTGGTTAGGAAAGCAGTGGAATGTTTTAGGTGTTGCTTAAAGGTATATACTAATAGGAACATGGAAGACAGTGGTGCAGAGTACAATTTGATGAAATTTATTTAGAAATAGGTTTGGGGGTCTTTACTTCGTCTCAATATAAAAAAACAATTTAAAATAAAGATTAATTAAAATGTATTCAGATCATGATATTATTCTTTATCTTTGGCAACTTTTGTGTATATATAATGTATGCATGAGAACTTTTGTGTCTGTATTATTATATGTCTTTATATTAGGCAGATCATGTGTAGGATGTAGTGACTCAGCCATAGAATTGAGTTTTCACTATTTGTCATTATAGTCTTATTTGGTAAATAAAGGCAAAGTCCTTCTTTATGTAATAACCACTAACATCCATAACTGGAATAAGAATTCCAAATCTAATGTATAAAGTTTCTGTGCACTCCAATTCCAACCGCACACACGTGCCTTCCAGTGTACTCGATAGATTCTAAGGGGAAGTTAAATGGTGATTGAATACAACTATTTTTTCTATGTTTTAGTTTTCTTTTAAATTTGAAGATATTTGACCTAAGCAGCTTTTCAAAATTGTAGTAGTAAATGTAGTTGAACAAATATTAAACAATACCATCATTTTAACAGTAAATTCCTGGGCATTGCTGTTAAAATTTTATCAACTACCTATCTTTCCTACAGAACACTTATTTATAATTGCCCCTTTTCACCATCGTTTTTGGAGAAAAAAATACTTGAAATTCAGCTTGCTAATGTTGGAATACACTGAAGATTTTCACATTAGGCTATCCTGTGTGATTTTCAATTTTTTTAATTTTACAACATTCTTTCTTCTCATTTTACATACCAATCCCAGTTCCTACTCTCACCTCCCCTTGCTCCACCCTGCCTTCCCCAACCCTACTTCTCATCCACTCCTCAGAGAATAATAGGCCTCCCATTGGGTGTCAACAAAGTCTTTTTGAGGCAACCCCCCATATCTAGACTAAACAAAGCATCCCATCAAAGAGAACCAGCTTCAAAATGCCAGTTCAAACGTGAGAGATAAATCATGGTGCCACTGCCAGTGGCCCCACAGACTGACCCAGTCACACAAAAGTCACCCACATTCAGAGGGCCTAGAGGGGACCAGAGAAGTGGGGAGGAGGAGATGAGGGAAGAGGATAGCTGTGTGATTTATTTTAAAACACAAGCTTGGAAGTTTAAAACAACTGAGAAGAAACAGAGAGCAACTGTATGCATCTTACTCCCTAAAAGAAACAAACAAAAAAAATATCTTTGTTGCTAATGATTAACTTCATGGACTTCTTGACCCAGTTTCTAATATCTTCTGAAATGACATGCTAGAAAGGACAGTTTCGTTCTGCTAAAACCCCCTGCTCCCTACCTCTTTTTCCTTTCCGACAGCTGTGTGCAGATCTCCTGCCACCGCAGACTCAAGCTTCCTAATTTCTCCTGGAGAATATTGGCATCTGTTTTTGAAGACTGTTGAATTATTTCTTCTCCAGTTGTATTCAGTGTTTTGACAACAATTTGCCGCTGTCCAATGCCATCCTGGAGTTCCTGTAAGCCACCAAGAAAGACAAAACAAAAATGAAACCCCAAGTCCTTTAACTTGAAAAACAAAGTTTAAACAACATGCTCCCATGTACAGTTCCACCGAGAGGGAGAAATGGAAAGGCTCACAGTGAAAGCTGCTCCACGAACTTGCTATGCCCACATCCAAAGGCAACAAGACAGAAAGACAACTTTCATGACAGTGAGAAAGCTCCTTCTCAATTCTGCTGGAGGGTTTGTTTTGTAAGCTTGTCAGCAAGAGGATGTTACCATGTCCTACAAATCAATTAGTTGGAAACCTTCTCAAGAGCAAATTCAATTTCTTGTCCCCACAAGGATGTTCTATGTTTAATAGTCTATGAAGCGTTGTAAAATTTAAACATGTACCAAGTATTTGGATTTCTTAGTTGGTTGTCAATATAAAGGTGAAAAAGGACAAACGTACTTTATCTATAGTATTTTTTAAAACCTTCTAGAGCTTTTTAAATAAAAGTAATTACTATATTAAAGGCATTTATTTCAAATTCTGTTTGCACCAATCTATTTTGCATTATAAAGCCACATAAAACTGAAAATTAACTGCTTTCAGGGCAACCCATCAAGAATTCTCTAATGTCTAGTAATAAATCTGAAAATAATCTATAGCTACCAGAGCAGTTTTATGAGTCATTGGTGGTGTCAACCTTTCATATATTCTACATTTTATCATAGATGAAATTTAAAAGAGTAAGGTATCAGAAAATTGTTCTATTAAGAAAGAAATGATTACAACCAAGTATGAATAAAATGAGAATGATTTTTTACCATTAAAAATACAAATTACATTCCCTTCTCTGTAAACCTATTTAAGAGATAATTTAGAATTTTAAAGGAAAATAACACATTGGCAAATCTGAAGTACAAAGTAAAAACTTGAGATAATTTCATATTAAAATCTAAATGGCTCCCAAATCCTTGTGTTACTAGCAATATTTTAGCAATACACAGATTATTCTTGCTCAGACATATGATTTAAATGATTTAATATTCACATATCCCTTTACTTGTTCATGCAATAACAGCTAGCTTCATAACAGATATTTATACATATCTACCAAGTCAAAGAATTAAAATTGATTTTAAACTTAATCATCTCTCTATAAGAACATCACTCATTCTTCAGTGCCAAACTATTTTATTAATCCAACTTTTACAGTTTTTATTTATTTATGTTTTTAATATGCACTTGTATTTGCTATCATGAATTTATGTGCACCATATAAGTGAATGTGCCTGCCAATGATAGAAGAGTGTATCAGATCACCTGCGAATAGAACCTGGGTCTGCTGCAAGAGCAATAGGTGCCCTTAACCACTGAGCTTCCTCTGTAGCTCCTACTAGTAGCTTTTTAATACAGTAATTTTGTAGTCTACTTCTTGCAATTAAATAACATCAAAAATCAGCAATAATGTTATCAAGGTCTTCATTTGATGGTCATGTCACAGCACAATAAAAATGAAAACATGCCTTCTTCAACTTTTACATGCTGTCTTGACCATACTCCTGACAGTACATAATACATGATGTATAAACATGTCATGTTCTCTTGCAACTAGCCAACCTGACTCATCAGTTACATTTCACACTTTTCTAGTTGTTCATATCGCCACTGTAGGCATTAGTAACTATTACTTGGTAGCAAGACACTAGTCTTAACAAACTGTGTCTGCATTCCTATTACAATAATAGGAATAAGGCCACTTTTTGTGTCTTACTCAGAATGCTCTATCTGGTGCATAAGAAGTTTCTTTCTGTTTTTTTTTTTGTTTGTTTGTTTGTTTTTTTTGTTTTTAGAGACAGAGTTTCTCTGTAGCTTTGGAGCCTGTCCTCCTGGAACTAGCTCTTGTATACCAGTCTGGCCTCAAATTCACAGAGATCCGCCTGCCTCTGCCTCCCGAGTTCTGGGATTAAAGGTGTGTGCCACCACCACCCAGCTGTATAAGAAGTTTCAATCAGTATCTGTTCAGTGACTAGATCTGTGAATTAAGGGAAATGCATACAAGAAAGGATGGAATATAGAAAGGCAAGAAGAATGAAAGAGATGAAAGGAAGCCAGCCCAATAAAACACAACACGATGGTATCATTGCAGCACTAAAAGAATCATAAAAGAAGACAGGCAGTGGTGGTGCACAACTTTAATACCTGCACTCAGGAGGCAGAGGCAGGTGGATCTCTGAGTTCAAGACCAGGCTGGTCTACAAGAGCTTATTCCAGGACAGGCACCAAAGCTACACAGAGAAACCCTGTCTTGAAAAACGAAAAGAACAAAAACATCAACAACAACCCCCCCCCAAAAAAAACAAAACAATACAAAAAGGTAGTATTCTAGCTGAAGAGATTAGAAAAAGTTGTACAGTTGTGAGTTACAATTTCTTATATACAATAAGACAGAGACATGAAGGTTCTTAATATATGATAAATCAGAAGAAGAATGAAATAATTATTAGGAAACGTACAAAAGAATTCTAAGGAAGTTTGGGAGTTGATAAATGGCTAGCACTTAGTCACATAGAGGTTCAGGGAGAGGAAGATGATATCAAAATGTAAGGACCTTTGTGGACAATCTAGTTCAGTAAATTTGTAGTCTACTTCTTGCAATTAAATAACCTGGGTTTTATATTGCTGTTATAAGAATGTGAGGGTAAGCAGAGTTATAACCATGGGTATGTATTGTGGATAAACAGAGTATATCTTATTTTATTATGGAGTTTGTAATTTATGGAAAGTCATTTGAAGACAACTCATTTTCTTGCTCTGTGTGGTGCCACTTCCCTGTCATCTCAGTATCTGCTAATTTGGAGGTGTAGGTGTAGGGGTCAAAATGTTTAAAGGCAGTCTGAGCTACATGAATCCTTGATTAAATAATAAAAATTGAAAGGGAAGGAAGAAAGGAGAGAGAGAGAGAGAGAGAGAGAGAGAGAGAGAGAGAGCCGTCCACTCTGAAAAAAATTCTACAAGTACCAAGCCTTTTGTGCTACTGAGGTAGTCTAAAGAAGGATGGACTAATGATGAGGCAGACAACATAGCCAAGTATAGGCACCTAGAAGATAGGTTATTGAAGCTAAACTAGAAATTTGACAAAGGATTAGGAAAGAAAAGCCTGGAAGTAATAGGAAATGTTCAATAAAATCACCAGGGTTTGGAAGCAACTAGAATCATGCAAACATGTGTGAGACTCCTGAAGGGAAAAGTTTTACCTACAAGGGTAAGCATGGAGGCAGTTAGAAAGCATTCTTAGATTTCATGTTTGTACTATCACATGCTGCTCAAAATTACTCAGATATTTGAAGCTCATAGTTTTAAAAATGCCCAGGACACAAGAACTTACTGGACTCAGTAATAATAAAAGATTCAGAATTATAGAAGATGACACAAATTTGAGAGGTACTGTGGAGTGACAAGAAAGAGTTTTAGGGAAAAAAAAGGAATAGATATTGTACAGTATGGTGTACTTGTATTACCAAATAAACATTTACTTATGAATAAATGATCATAATAAAATTTAAAATTATTAAAGGAAACTTATATAGAGCTAGTTAAACTGATGATTCTGCCTCGTCGGGTCTACAGAGGGACAGGGATTCTATATTTCTCACTCTCTCTAAGAGGAGGGGAATAGTACCAACACAGAGAAAGCTTTGCATAGTAAGGTTGCAAAGTAAATGTCATGAATCTTCTGTATGCAAAGAATTTTTGTATCTGGTCACAATGACAAAACCACTTCAGATTTCTTATGTCAAACACATCCATTGGTAGTCTTGATCTTAGTGCTGAATCTCCCAGCTGATGTCTATGGTGACTTTTACAGCTCAATTGTAGAACCAATTAAGGATTTTATTATTTCCATACTGCAGATAAGATAGTATTGTGTAGCTAAAAATGGAGTAATTACTTAAAATTATTATTTCTTAATCTCATTTATACAGAATCCTAAATCAAAGACTTTAGTTTTCTTTTTTAACTTTGCAAAAGAAGACCTCATTAAATACCATATTGAATTTGTTTGAGAAGACTTTGTATCCAAAAAGAAATATTTACAGTGTATGTTCTACTTAAGAAGAATTTTCAGTTATAAAGCATAAGAGAAAAAACGGATCAAACAGTAAATAAAAATTTTATTTGCTGTGCCATGCTTAGCTTATGAGGCAGAAAAAGATAGCATTCAATTTACATTAAACATGAAGTTTCAATAGCTTCATTCACACAATGAAAACCATTAATTTTAATTCTATAGTGTATACTTATTATAGGTACTGAATTATTCATTGGCAATGAACATTTTAAGGTTTGATATTAAATTAATATACAGTTGTCATTGACATCCTTATCTACTTTTGTAGCAATTAACATCTAGTTTTAATATTGGACATAATCATAATTAAATCTATTGGATTTTTCAACATAGTTAGAAAGCTTTGTGATTGATTCCAATATTTAAGCATTCATTCTTAATAAGGCGTGCATATCAAACTCCCCCAGGGAGCCTTTTCAAAACACAAAAGCCCCGATTTCCATGCCAAGCCTTCAGAATCAGAATCTCAGTGACCTGGAAGATGGGGAAATGATGGTGTTTAAAACTGATATGCCATGAAACAAAGGTGGGGGAAACTAACTGTAAATATACAAGGGCTATGTCTGGCTGATAACAATTGCGTTACTCTTAGTTTCTTTTTAAATCAAGAAGGGAACTGAAATTACAGAAAGCATCACTGTTACATGTCTAAGTTCTTTTAAGTCTTGTTAAATTGAGGGGAGGAAACAAATACAATGAAGGCAAAATGTGAATCATTTGGAGATGGAAGAATATGAAATAGAGAAACACTACTTTTTCTGTGACACATTGAATAAAATTTAGAAAAGACTACTTGTAAAATTTCCAGAGTCGTATGAAAATACAATGAATGGAAAATAAACAGTGGTAAATACAGAAAAGCAACGCACCAAAATGTAAAACACCACAGTTTTGAGAAAATGTACAATGCAATGTTACATGCACTATTTAGGAAATAAAATGAATTGTAAACTTCAAACTAAGGAATGAAATAGGTAAACAAGAGAGATAAAGTATGATTTGGGAGATAAAGATGAAGGCTGATGGAACAAAGCAACAGTATACAAAATTTCAGTGAGTGAATACCTAATTCTGCATCCTGTCACAGGGTTTCAGTCATTGGAATCTCGATTATTTTCAGGCAGGCTAATCATTGATTTAGTTTACTAATTGATGAAGAGAAAGTATGTAAGATAATGAACCAACAAATAGTTGTCAAAGAGGCAGGTGAATTTTGCTGTGTTTTACAACCTCATGCTGCTTTGTCTCTTTTATGTGCTATTGAAAATCATTTCCGTTGTTTTTCCCTGTTAGTTCCTACGATGCACACATTTGGAAAAATAGTTTGGGATCTGATCTCAAAGATGAAGAAAGTAAATTTATTTCCTGCCTTAATTCCTTAACGCGATAGTCACCACTGTCTTCAGAGATTCTAACATGCTGCATAACGTATCTTTCAATTTTTACCCAACAACGAATTTTTCACTGAATCAATCCAAAGAGGGCAAATTCCCAAAGTACAGAGGAGGCCCAGGGGCAGCGCATATTTGCTCAGTAATTTGTGGATTAGGTGATTCAGTCCTGGAGGCAGATGTAATGATCCTGCATGAGCAGCTGCAGAACCCAGTGAGAGAGGCTGAAAGATGGCCAAAGCTTCCTGCGCTTTTGAGGAAAGGCCAAGTTGAAAGCAAAGAGTCAAAAGTATAGCGTGTGAGACTGGAGACCAGGAAGGCTCCGAATGAGAAAAGCAAGAGTCAGGATTGATTACCTACTAATTTCAAGATCAAGTCCTCTTCCCCTATATGTTTTAGCAGCCTGCTGCTCTCCCATCCACCCACTCTCAACAGTTTAGCTCAAATTCCCAGGGAAAAGGAATGGCTTTCATTCTACCTTTTTGACTGGCGTGTTTTTAGGTCTTGACGATGATATTCATCTCCAGATTTTAAGTGTGCCTCGATTTAACTTTGGGGTAAAAGTCTGAAAGTGCTTTTACTAGTAATTTGCAAACTAAATCAAACCAAAGAGAGCCAGTCTTTGCAAATGAACATCAGAAAAATTTCTTAAATATCCCCTTAGCCTCTTCCTTCCCCTGGTCTCATTTTATTTCCAGTCCATTAAACATTTATTATGCTACATTAGTAAAATCAGTGAAACCACATGTATACTTTTTAATGAGTTTTCAATAGGAACTGGGGCTAGGAGGTGTTTCTTTAGATCTCATCTCGTAACCTCACTTTCCCTTGAGACACAAAGTAGGCATGTTCATTGGCGTATTTTGATCTTTGCTTGTGATAATGACTGTCATTAAAAGAATAAACTCATTTTAGAAACAGAATTAGACACTTTCCTTCCCAAAGCAAACAGCTTGCAAGTGAACTAAATAAAAAAATATGCGCAGTAGTAATTTATTATTATGAGACATTGAATACTATCTAATATCAAATTGTAATAAAATTTAACTTGCATGTATTCATCTCATTGGTATTATTGATATGTAATCATTATTATTATCTCTTAACAAAAATACCAAGCAAATTTATCATGAAGTACTTTAAGTACTACATGTAGGAAAGAGTGTGTGTGTTCATTTTCTCTTCAGTTTTAAACAGAAATTCAATGCAAACTGTTATCCAAAGAGATATCATGCTTACACCTACACATACTTTTCACTCACCAAAAACACCACACCCACACATTCACAGACACACACAACTTTTGCTTTTAAAGTTCTGAAACAGGGTCTTCTATTAAATCTGTTATCAAATCTGTGCTATTAAATCATATATGTTTTAAAGTCCATTTGTCTGTTTGATTGTTCAAATGTATTTTGTGGAGTATGTTACTATTCTATCATTCGCTAAAGTCAATTGAATTGCTTTAAAGAAAACTGTTGACATAAAGTACACAACTTTCAAATTAACTACGTTTTTCTTTGATCAAATCAATGCTAGGCTTTTCTAGGTTCACAGGTTTACTCAGTTCCTCTTGGGTTGGAAATCACTTGTGAGAACTTTAGGGAAAATGCCTGAGAACACTTCAAAGCAGTTTGTTTTTGTTTTTCCTCCATTTGTTCCGATTTGTTAAGAAAACAAATTGGCCTTTCTCTGCTAAAAGGCAGCTAGTGTTTGACAGACATGCTTGCTCCTTTGTTAAGTGGTCTTGGTTGCAGAACACATGATTTGGGTATACAATTTTTTTCTACATAATTGCTAGCTTGGTCTTCAGTACAGGTTAGATATTTCAACTTTGGACATATTTCATGTAAACAAAAATATCCTGGCTTTTATGAAAAGACTATTTGAAAGGAAAAATAAGTCATTTAAAACGTTCTCATTTCTTTCTAGAGTTATTATCAATTTGGAGCCACACAAGTATTTATTTTAGAAAAATTGGAAGCTAGAGCAGGATACAATATGTACAAATGTATTTATAGAAATAGTAATGCAATCATTTAAAATAAGGCAATATGTGAATAGAACAGAATAAGGACTAGAAATGTTTGCTTAAAATGTATACTTCATTGGTATTGTTTAATTTTAAATAAAAATACAGTATCAATTTAATTGTGGTGTGTGTGTGTGTGTGTGTGTGTGTGTGTCCACATGTAACAGAGAGCACATTTTGAGGACAGAGGACAACTTGATAGACTTGGTTATCTACTTCCACCATGTGAATTCTGGGTAAGAAACTCAGGTAGTCAGGCTCCTCCAAAAGCACTCTAACCAACTGAGCCATCTTGTTAGCTCTAGTTTATTTGTCAGTAAAAGCAAGAGTTTTATGTTCATATTTTCCAAGCATGTAAAACGTTTTAACTCTGTATTTTACTGTTTCCCGGGCACTTCCTATATGTCCAGAGTTATATTAGATGCTGATCACCCTTGCCTACAGGAAAAGCAACTGGCTAAAAAAAACCCTCTGGATCAAAAATAGGAAAATTATGGAATAGCCAATTTCAAAGCTAATTGAATGTGATAGCTTGCATTTGGGAAACTCTGTGTCTTAGTTAGGGTTTCTATTGCTCTGAAGAGACACCATGACCAATTCCTTTGCAATGCTTACAAAGGAAAACATTTATTGGGGATGGCTTACAGTTTCAGAGGTTCAGTCCCTTATCATCACTACAAGAAGCATGGTGGCATGCAGGTAGGCATGGTTCTAGAGAAGGAGTTGAGAGTTGTATATCTTGATCCACAGGTAGTAGCAGGAGACTGCCGCTCAAGGCCTAACTTGAGCATATAAGACCTCAAAGCCCACTTCCACAGTTACACACTTCCTCCAACAAGGCCAAAGGTACTTCAACCAGGCCCTACCTCCCAATAGCACCACTTCCTATCGGCCAAGCATTCAAACACATGAGGCTATGGGGCCATTCCTATTCAAGCTGCACATCATGGTTATAATGGAAATAAATCCATTTGTGGCATAAGAAGACAAAAAACTTACTTTGTACTGTTGACACGACTGGAGAAAAATATGTTATTTGGGCATAGTAAATGGGGCTGACAGGAAATCATCTACATAAAAGAAGTATTAAACAGACTCATCTCGTTGGATTTATATACCTCTGCATATATATAATACTAACTAGTAAAGTAAAAGAGGTCACAGATTTGAAAGTAGGAGAATGAGAGAACTGGGAAGGAGGACATCGAAGGAGAAAAGAATACAATTATATTTTAATTCAAAATTAAAAGTATATGCTATAAAAGTAGCAGTATTACCCAAATATATTTTTTAAATGCCTGAATATTTTCATAACCAGTTACATAGGAAAATGAAGGAAGTAATGTTGCAATTTTCCTCCTTGATATTATGTTTTACTGATATTTGATGGAGTAGACATTGATTAATATCATGGGTGGACAAAAGACATAAGGCTGAGAGGCAGTACAATAATACACAATATTTTTTTGTAAGAGGAGTCATTTAGAGACACTTACTATGTAACTCTAGCTGGCTCGAGACTTGAGATTTTCCTATCACAACTCTCTGAAATCAGGGGTTCCTGGCATACATTACAACCTCCACTAATATTCCATTCAAATATGCAAATATTATTTTCATAATGATGATGATTTTCTTACTATAACTTTCACTTATAAATTAATAATAATCAATGCTCAAAATGATTTCCAGCTAATGAGCTATGCAATCATACTTAAACCTGTACTTTTGATCAGCAACCTAAATATAATACAAGACAGCATAGCACCCAAGTAGATAAGTACAATGTTACATAATACAACTGGATTTTTTGAAAGCTACAAATTATCAGAAACGTGTGTGTGCAAGTGCATAATTACAATTCTCTCTGTCTCCCTCTGTGTGTGTGTGTATGTAAGAGAGAGAGAGAGAGAGAGAAGAGAGAGAAAGAGCGAGAGAGAGAGAGCGAGCGAGCGAGCGAGAGCGAGAGAGAGAGAGAGAGAGAGAAAGTTTAGCATGAAATTAGGATAAGAAACAAAGAATTTGTTTCAACTGTTATTGTAAATACCTTGAGGACAGTTTGTTTAGCATTTCTTTTGTAATGCAGTGTTAAATAGTGTTCAGCTCAGTAAATGATATAAAACAGGTTTGATTAAAAGAGAATGAACATGATATGATATCTAATTCTTTCTAATTTGTAAAAGGTTCAAAGTAAATTTTGGGAATTATATTATACACTAATACTGAAAAGCGACATTAAAGTCAGTTGAATTCTTTTCAAACCTTATTGTTTTCCACAAGTAAGTTATCAAGGAAAGGAATAGTTTCCCAGGACCTCGAAATGGAAAGACCAAGAAATTAGATAGAAAAGGTTTATAGAACCGATTTGTATGTTTAACATCTATTCATCGATTTTAAGTATTCAGTTTAGGTTAGGAAAGCTCTTAGGCAAATTAACACTATGCATCTAAACACGAATTGGGCATCATAGCAATGTAAAATCTTTTATACCTCTCCAAAGTTATAAAGCCATTAAATACAAGCTCATTTTAATTCAAATTCTAATTGCTGCTGTTGGGTTTTTTAATTTCTAACTCATTATCTATTGTATGTTTCCATTCCTGTGTTTTGTAGAATCTAATGAGAAAAGGCAAAGATAGCAGCAATTGTTGCCTGGGCATACACCCTGGAAACCCAAAGCATCAGACACAAAAGGATTGATTCTTTCTCTGCTATTAGCATCTTCTAAAATGTCAACAGTATGCATGATTGTGAACCTCATCCAAACCAAATGAATCCAGGAGAGTCAAATGACTGAGGACTTAAGAAAATACAGTGCCAGAACAGTCTCACTTATCCATGTGAATATCTAAATGTCCAGCAATAACTATAGTGGTGAAAATGAACTGGAACCGAACTGCCTTTCTTTTCAGTTTTATTTGTGGAAAGAAAAAGAGGCAATTATATAATGGAATAATTTCCTAAGGTTTTAGTTCTAGCAATGTGTTCCTCCTAAGGTAACACTCAGCATTAAACAATCTTTCCATTTAAGTAAAGCATCAAAGGAAATATTTTCAAGCCCATATTAACATCTCTTTTGAAAATGATTTTTATTGATTTGTTTGAATGACATATGAATTTTGTCAGTTACCTGTCTAGAAACTACAGAATCATATATTTGAACCCTGCACTTGCTTTTCCTCTGGCTACTGTTTGTATTATTGATACCCCTACAGTTCTTGCACAGTTGATTCCACTTGCACAAAATTTTTACGCACTCTGGTCATTTAGAGATATATCCTCCAAATTGTTTCCTCTCAAATTATTTATTCCTACAATATCGTATATAACCTTTCTAGATTAATCTTCCTGATAGATGAACAAAAAGAATGCTTATTTCCTTGCCTAGTAAAACTGAAATAACAGAGATAACATTCAGATCTTTAAGTCAGCTCTGTAGAAGATCTTTTCAGGCATGTGAAAGTGAGTTTCCAAGTCTACATGCGTGCTTCTACACAGGTGGTTCACTCCCATGCAATGGGGACACTCTGGTCATTCCTCACATCTTTACCCATTCTTTGTCATCCAATACACACAAACACAAATTTCTACTGTTATAATTGTTACATCCAGTGTACTAGACAAGGAGCTCCATGGAAACACAAAGTAACTGTTGCTTTCCCTTTGGTGCCTACTGTACCAGCCATGTGCCAGATACATGGTGGTAAACAGAAATAATTTCTTAAATGGATAAATGAAGGACACATCACAAATGCTTTTATATGAACAAATACTTATCTGTTTATTTTTATGAAATTCTACTGCAACACAGACTGGGTTTACTTTGTGGTGTTTTTTCTAAATCAATAACATCTAATATCTAAGGTTCCAATTCGAAGTTTATAATTGTACTCAAGTTTGCTAATATGCTTGTTGTAATGGTTTTTAAATTAAATATCTATGTGAATGAACCAATTGTTTTTACTGAATGTACAGATACTGTGTATATCGATAATACATGTGATAAAAATCACTATTAAAATCACCTCTATAGTTTTAAACATGTAGTGTTAATGACTAAAAGAGTGTTGTTAACAGCTGGTCAAAGAAAGTGAAAAACTTAAACACTTCATACTACTGATAAAGATGCTATGGCAGTGTTTCTATGAAACCATTATACTTTTCCTGAAAAGGAACACTGTATTTCAATAAACTTAGGAAAACAAATAAAATCAAAAGTAGGAAACTCCTTCTCAGACTCAAATTCCAGCTTGCTAAAATGAATTTAAAGTCACATAACTTTCATCAAACAAAATAAGTAAGGTACAATCTTGGACAGATAATCTGTATATGGATGCCCAATGGCAGAAGAAATGATGATTTATAGTGGCAGGTTGGGGAACAATATAAATTAAAACTATAAAATATTCTTTCATAGTTTATAAAATTGTGAAATGGCAATCACTGACCAGATCAAATCTTGAAAAGGTTAGAAAGTAAATAGAGCCCCGTTCAGCATTATAAAATGCCACAACCACTTTAGAAAACTGTTTGACAATATCTTATCATTTATATTAATTTCTGTATGTAATTGTTTATTTATAGAGATGGAGGACATGAAATATTACACAATTGGAAGTCAGAGGAAACTTTCAGGTGTCAATTGGTTCTCCACTTTCAGCATATGTTTTTCTGGGATCAAATCAGGTAATCAATCCTGGTAGTAAGCACCATTCCTCTCTGAGCCAATTTGTCGGCTCAATAGACATTATATTATATTACACAATGAAATAGTTAATTCAGTGATTGTACTTATAAACCTTTCTTAAAAAATAAATGAAAATAAATTCTACAAAAGTCTTGTACATACATTTTCATGTATGCTTATCTGAAGACAATGCAAATATTCTTCAAAAGGAGAACAGAAATGGTAAAATACTCATATATGAAATATTAATCAGTCATCTAAATAAATATTACCATTTTACTAAAATATGGAAGAATTTCAAAAACCATATGATTATCAAACTAGTACATACTAAATGATTCCATTTATAAGAATTCCAGACAAAATAAATTCGTACTGATAGAAATAAGATATATAATCTGCTTATAGGGAGTATAGATTGGCTGGAAGGAGTACGAGACACCATTTTTTGAGATCATATAAATGTTCTATTTTTGACTGAGATATTGGCTTTTTAATCTAAACCAACTCTCAAAAGTTACCAGACTTCATGTTTAATATTTATGAATTTACCAGTTTTGCGGCCATGTTTCTATCCCACCTTATTTAGCCACTATAATTATATCTAGAAAACTCTAGCTCGTAACAGTTACTTCAAACCCATGATACTTCACCCAGAAAGAAGAAAAGTAGTATTGAAAAACAATGTATCTATTTCCAATGACATGTAAATAAACAAACATTATATTGCAGGATATGAATATTACACAGACTGAATCATGAACTAATTGGATTGAATTCAAATTCCATATAAAAACAAGATTTTGATCTCTTTCCAAATAAATGTTTCTTTTCATTGTATTTTTACTTCAATTAATAAATGATTGCAATATTCCTTTCAACAACTTAACATACAACTATAGCTATGTTAAAAGATGCAACGAATTTAAGTATTTCCTCTCTTAATTTATACTGTATAGGCTTTATACAGTAGGTTAACAGTCAGACCTTAGTTATTTATATCAAGACTTAAAAGGGGCCCTGAAGTCTAATAAGGATACTTGGGACAGACTTGATGAATCTACAGAGGTGATTTATCATTTGTCCTTTAATCCCTATGATTAAATGATGAAATTGGGCAATCTGTAATACACAACAGCAACAAAAACTAATGTTTGCCTGCCTGGGGTGTGGTATGGGAAGTACTTTTGTCTATGTGTTGCTTTTATTGATTAATGAATAAATCTGTTTTGGCCAATGGCTTAGCAGAATAGGGCAAAGTGGGAGTTCCAAGTAGATAGAGGAGGAGAGAGTAGGAGGAGTTATTGAGAAGCCATGTAGCCCTGCTGGAGAGAGATGCTTGATAAAAATTTGCCAGTAAGCCACAGTCACTTGGCAATATACAGGTTAATGGAGATGGGTTAGTTTAGGATATAAGGGATAGCTAAAAATATGCTTAAGTTATTGAACAAACAGTATTACAAATAATATAGTTTCTGTGTGATAATTTCGGGAGTCTGGGTGGCTGAGAAATGAATGAGCAGTCTTCTTCCAGCAGGGGAGTTATGGAATTTTGATTAGATTAAGAAAGGAAAAATGTGATGATCTCATGAACTTAAATTGTAAAGGTTAAGATAGATAAATTATCCTGACGGGGTGTTCAAAATCAAAATTTGATAATATATTGGTGAAAATCACAAATATAAAATAACCGTTGGAATCTAATGGGAGTCACAGCACTTTACATGTAATCCCCAAATAACCACAAACTCTAAAAGGCTAGAAACCTGGCATTATTTAAGAAACACATGACCAAGGACAAATAATAAAAGAACAATGCAGTGTCAGAAACTCAGAAGAAAAGTCAAGCTATGAATTGAGGTTTGTGATAACATCAAAGACAGCATCAGGGCCCTTTTACTTCCACATAGAGCCAAAAATAGTAGGAACTAGAAAGACAAAAGTTCACTGATTGCGGCAGAAGGAGGAATGTTAGGGATAGGCATGACACTGAAAACAGAGTCATTTAGTTCCTTTAGTTTGTCTGTTCTGTCAAGAGAAATGTTCATCAGACTGGAAAAGGCATAACTGTACGGAGGAAATGAAGCCCAAAATAGGTGAGGGATTTTTACAAGAGTACCTTACTGCTCTAAATGAGCTGAAAATCTCTTGTATCAGAGCAGTTACATTCCAGAGAAATGAGAGAACTTACACGATCCTGTCTAACCCTGCTGCCAATGCTCTTAGAGGAACTATGCTGATGTTGAAGGTAGCCAAATGTCATCTGAGTTTTAAAAAATAGGAAGAACTCACTGCTATCACTATCCATCTTTTCCTGCTAAATGGCATTCCTGGATGACTGAACAAGGTACAAACAGTCGTTAACACAGACAACACAGAGGCAGCTAAATCTTGCTTGTATGACAACTTGTTTCTAAAAGGGAACATGTGCCCCTGAATTTTAACTTGTACTCCCCTGCAGTATGAACAATATACAATGACTTGAATTATTTTTCAGATGATAAAAGTAAATGTAATATAAAAAAGTACAGTCATAGATTAAAGGAGTAAATAAAATAAACATTAAACTTGTAAAAAAAGTAATCGTGGGGGCTGGAGAGATGGCTCAGAGGTTAAGAGCATTGCCTGCTCTTCCAAAGGTCCTGAGTTCAATTCCCAGCAACCACATGGTGGCTCACAACCATCTGTAATGGGGTCTGGTGCCCTCTTCTGGCCTGCAGACATACACACAGACAGAATATTGTATACATAATAAATATTAAAAAAAGTAATCGTAAGAAAAATAAGCCATGCAAAGATGGAATATACACAGAGAGTCTGGATTATGTATATTATTGTGTTTTCTTTAAATTTTTTGACTGTGAAGGAACTAAACAACCAGTGTATATACTTTAAAGGTATTTTGTCTTCAAAATTTGGGTCTAAAAATATGTTACTTTGGAAAAGAGGTTCTTCTTTTGCTTCCACAGAGGTTGAGAACCTGTGGATTCATTTCCAGGATATTGTGGTTTGAAGCACCAAGTGCCCCAGAAGGGTCTCCATGATCATCCCCAAAATTATTTTGCCCAATAAAAAGCAGTAAACCATGTAGCCCCACCAGAGCAATTAAGACCTTTATTTCTTTTCACGAGTATTAAGGGAAATTGCTTATGTGAACAGTTGGTGAAAAGATTTAGCTGATCATTGCTCTCGTTTGTTTCTTAAAGTAATTTCATTGGCACAAAAGAAGATGATAATCTTATTGAATAGTCAGATCTTTGTATTCCAATGCTCTTTTATTTATTTATATTCTATATTCTATATTTACATTCAAAAGCCCTCTTTCTGTGCTATGTCTATCCTGTCTTACTCAAGAACAAAACCAAAAAATAGATGATGGGAAAATAATATAACCACAGCACATAATAAATTTGAAACAGATTTCATTAGTAACCCATACCTATTTAAGTTCCAGGATACATGTGAAAATTTCTTTTTGAAAAGCTGATATATATTGCCTAACACAAAATATTATACTCTACATATTATCAGAACAAATAACACTTTATCAGTTTATTTGTCATAGATTAGAAATTGATGGATTCAATGCAAAGTTCAGATGACACACATTTGTCATTTATATGATACAGAACAAGTCACATTATCTTTAGTTTATTCATTTACAAAATTTAAGCTCTGAACAGTACCTGATGTAAATGCCCATTTCTTCCATTTTAGTTTCTTTTTAAAAAAATTGTTTTTATTTCAGGTTTTAAAATTGTATTTATTTATTTATTTTTGCCTCTATGTAAGTTTGTGCATGACATATGTGTGTCTGGTGCCCATAGAAGTAAGAAGAGGGAGTTAGATTACTAAAAGAGGAGCTACAGCCAGTGGTGAGCTACCATGTAGGTACCTGGGAGGTACCATGTAGGTACCATGTAGGTAGCTGGGAATCAAATCCAGGTTCCCTGGAAGAGCAGAAGCCAGTGCTCTTAAAAACCCACCCGACATTTTAATTTCATTTTCCCATTTGAACCATACAAACAACTCAAAGGAAAAAAAAACACATGATAATCTCATTAAATGCAGAGAATGCTTTGATAACATTGAAAATCCCTTTATGACAAAAGGACTGGAGAGATTAAGAATACAAGGGAGATATATAAATCTAAAAGGCAATTTATAGCAAGCCTATAACCATCATCAAATTAAATGGAGAAAAATGCAAAGTAATTCCATTAAAAAGAGGAACAAGACAAGGTTACCTTCTCTCTTTCTCTCTTTTTCTTTCTTTCTTTCTTTCTTTCTTTCTTTCTTTCTTTCTTTCTTTCTCTCTCTCTCTTTTTCTCTCTCTTTCTCTCTCTCCCTCTTACTCTGTATGTATGTATTTATTTATATGTATGTATACAATATTTATATATATATAAAATAGTACTTGAAATTTTAGTTGGAACAATAATAAGACAACAGAACTAGATAAAGGTTTGTATACTGGAAAGGATGAAGTCAAAATATCATTATTTGCAGATGATAGGATAGTATATGTAACTGAGCCTAAAAATCCTACTAAGGAACTCCTACAGCTGACAAAATCTTTCAGCACAATAGCTGGATATGAAATTAACAACAACAAACATATCAGTAGCTCTCCTATATACAAATGCCAAATGTACCGAGGAATCAGGAAAACAACACCTTTCACAATAACCTCAAATAATATAAAATATCTTTGGGTAACACTAACTAGCCAAGTGAAAGACCCGTATGACAAGAACTTCAAGTCTTTGGAGAAAGAAATTCAAGAAGATATTAGAAAATGGAAAGTTATCCTCTATCCACGGATCAGTAGGGTTTACATAAGATTTACAACTTACAACAACAGTCTGAAGATGTAGCACAAACCCTATCTAAATTCCAACACAATTCTTTACAGAACTTGAAAGGATAATTCTTACCTTCATATAGGTTTTTTGAAAATACCTTGACTTCACAGTTGAAGTCAAAAGGTATGTTACATTGGAGAAATGATTTTGATTTTGTTTCCACAGAAAATGAGAGGCTGTGGATTTATTCAGAGTTAAGAAAAATCAACTTTGATCAAGGAAGACCACCTGAGAAGTCTCCAGCAGAAATAAATGGCCCAGATGTCTGAGTTCCTCATCCAGAACAGGTTCAAGACTGCTGCCTGAGATAATCAAGACTCACAGGATACTTCAGTCAGGACTTGATCATAATTCTAAATTTTCTTTAGGTCCACATAAGATTATCAGCACCCCCAACCAGCTGGAAGTAGCCAGCTGGAAGTAGCCTGGAATACTGTGCCCACATTCCCAAAAAATGGACTATGGATATTTTCTTTCTTTCTTTTTTTTTTTAGGGGGGGGGGGGAAGTGGTGCAGCAGAATTGTCTGTGTTCTGTCAATCATATTTTAAATTAACGCTGATTGGCCAGGCAGGAAATATAGGCGGGAAGACCAGTCAGGAAGTAGAAATGATGTAATGAGAACAGGAGAATTCTGGGAAGGAGGAAGCTGATTCCTCCCACTCCTGCCCAGACCACCAAAGCAGCAGAATGTGATCTGCCTCACTGAAAAAGGTACTGAGCCACATGGCTAACATAGATCAGAAAAAATGGGTTAATCAAGATGTGAGAGTTAGCCAGTGTGACACTAGAGCTAATGGGCCAATCAGCTTATAATTTATGGAGACCTATGTGTGATTTTCTTTGGGGCTAAACAGTTGTGGGGTACCGGGCAGGACAGAAACCCCCAACAGACAAGCCAGCCCTCAATGTTACAGCTGATTTTCAAAATATATAAAGAACTCAAGAAACTAGACATTAAAATATCATATAATCCAACTTAAAATGGGGTACATAATTCCCAACATAAGAATCTCAAATTGCTGAGAAATAAAGAAATGTTCAAAATCTTTAGCCACCAGGGAAATGCAAATCAAAACAACTCTTAGATTCCATCTTACATGTCATAATGGCTATGATCAATAGCACAAATGTAAGTTCATACAGGGGAGAATGTGGAGTAAAGGAGAACATTACCTTTCTTGGTAGTAATACTATCACAGTCATTATGGAAATCACTATCGTGGTTCTTCATAAAACTGGTAATCAATCTAACTCATGTTTCAGATATTTTACTCATGGACATATACCCAAAGGATGCTCCATCCTAACACAAAGATACTTGCTCAACTACGTTCATGGTGATTTTATTTACAATATCTAGAAACATAGAGTTCTTCAGCTCATGAATGTATAAAGGATTGCACCATGTCCTTTGTGTATATGTCACAACTGTTAGCTTGGTGTTTTGGTGGAACTTAGAACAGTGGTAGTTTGTGTGTTTCTGACTCTTTTACCTGGTCTTAGGATTGTTTTCTTTCTACTGGGTTGTCTTCTCCAGTCTTAATATGAGGGTTTTTGCCTTGTCTTACAGTATTTTGTTTTTGTCATATTTGGTTGTTGTCTCCTAGATGACTGTTCCTATCTGAAGAAAATGGAGGGGAGTGTATCAGGGAAAATTGGAGGTAGGGGGTGCTGGGAGGATTAGAAAGTATATTTGGGATGCATTGTATGAGAAAAGAATATATTTTAAACAGAAAAGATCAATGAGATTTAGAAAAAATTATTTTATTACTTAGAAAAAGAGAGGACACACTTATTAAAAGGAATTCATCTTCAAAATGGAATACTAGTCAGGTGTTAAAAACAAGGACACCAAGAAATTTGAAGGTAAATGGAAGGAACTAGAAAAATCATTCTGAGTGATGGAACCCTGATGTAGGATTCCCTCTGCATGCTGTGAATATGTTTTATTACCATTGCTTAATAAAGAAGCTGCTTTGGCCTATGGCAGGGCAGAATAAAGCCAGATGGGAAATCCAAACAGAAATATATAGAGAGAGTAGATAGAGTCAGAGAGACACCATGTATTTGCCGAAGGAAAAAGACGCTGCTGGAACATTTCTGGTAAACCACAGACTTGTGGCAATATACAGATAAATAGAAATGGGTTAATTTAAGATATAAGAGCTAGGTAAAAATATACTTAAACTAGTGGACAAAGAGTGTTGTAATTATTATAACTTTCTGTGTGATAATTTAGGTCTGGGCAGCCGGAAAAGAAATGAGCATATTCTGTTTATATAACACAGATCCAGAATCACTAACAGGGAATGTACTCACTCATAAGTGAATATTAGCTATAATATAAAGGTGAACTATGCTATAATTCATAGACCCCGAGAGGCTAGATCACAAAGAGGGTTCATGGGGGGATCATCCAGATTTCCTGGGAAGGGGAAATAGAAGAGAATTCATGAGTAGACTGAGGGTGGGCAAGGATGGGAATAAGAGTCATTAGGTTATGTGGGGGAGGATAGAGGAGGAGAGTACTAAAAGATACTACTGGAAAGGGGGCATTTTGGAGTCAGGTAAAAATCTGGACCAAGGGACTCTCCCAGGAATATATAAGGAGGACCCAAGTTAAGACTTCTTGCAAAGGCAGACACATAGTCTGAACTGTCACCTCCTGGGATCAGATTGGGGCCCAGTCCAATCGTCATTAGAGATGCGTCATCCAGCAACTGATGGAAACAGATACAGACCCATGGCCAAACATTAGGCGGTATTTGGGGAATCCTACAGAAGAGAGTAAGGAAGGATTGTAGTAGTCAGAGAAACCCACAGCATCACAGGAAAACTCACAGAATCAACTAATCTGGCTATATGTTAGGAAGCAAGAAATAATAGTTGTAAATGGAGATCCTAAATTAGGGCAGTTGCCTCCTCAGTGGGTAAGTGATTAAAACTATCTGGAAATCTTGCAAATAAAGTGAAAAATCCTAAGTGATGGTGCTACATTCCTGAATTTATCATCCATCATTGTCTCTAATTATGCTTGGTAACTTTATTATTAATTTAATTTATGTTATTAAAATGCATACACACATAATTTATAATTGCTTCTTAAATATGCATACACAGGCTTTCTTTTTCTGTTCTCTTTATTTAACTCACATTTCTTCCCTTCTACCCACATCAAAGATTCCCTGTTAAAATAATCCTATACTGAGTCATAGCTCAGAAATTGAGCGCTCTTACAGTAGAGCTGAATTTGGTTCCCACCACTCACATTAGGTGTCTCACAACCACCATTAACTCCTGCTATAGGGTATCCAAGTCCTTGTCTGGCCACTTCAGGCATGCAAACTGACATAGATATTAAGTATACATGCAATTAACAATAACATAGAAATTTAAATATAATATCAACATAATCATTTCCATAGTTTGATATTTTCCATGATTACAAAATCATGGAGAACACATTTACAAGTATAGAGATAATGCATATATTAGACACAAAATTAAATTTTTAAATGTAATTGACAATTTATTAGGCATGGCTTTATGCATTTGATTTTTGTTGTTGTTAAGTACTATATGTATTAATGACTGCTAGCCAATAGGTATATCTCAAATTCATACTCGTTTATTTATTTGTTTGTTTGAGACAGGCCTTCTCTGCTTAGTCCTGAATGTATTGGAACTCACTCTACAGATCAGACTGTCCTTGGACTCACAAAGATTTTTGCCTGCCTCTGCCTCCCTAGTGCCTGAATTAAAGGCATCTGCCACCATCGCCTGACATGAATTAATACATTTTAATGCCTAAGATTTCATGTTTACATGTTCTAAAATTTAGTCAATGTTTTTTTCTATTGAAAGAAAATTAAAATTATTCAATTCGATTCATCCTTTTTCCATTATGGATAATGTTGCTAATAAGCACTCATGTACATATATGCACCTTGAGGTTTTATTCTATAGGTAAAGCCCCAGGACAAATATTACAAATTTTACTCTGTACTGTATTTGACATTTCTTCAATCCTCTATAGTCTATTTTCACCCTTACTTGTATTAATGGCCATTTTCTCTTATTTCTAAATATCAAAGCTTATTTAAATTTATTGCCATAATTACATAATCTACAGAAATCAATAAATAGCTACATGTTTGGTTACCTTGTGGGATTTGCACAGTGGCAAAATACACTAATTAAGCATGTATTAAAATTATACATAACATTATGTTTCCTCTTTCTTTTCTGTGTCTTAAAATTTAAAGGGGTAGAGGATAAGAAGTGATGATTAATTTTTTAAAAAGCTAAAAAAATTTATGTGAAAAGGAACCTCATTTGCTTTAGGATACAGCATTTTTCTTCATGACTATCAAAGTCTATGATGTAAAAACAGTCTCTTGGGGAGTGTTGAAGTTGGAGAGAAATCCCCTTATATTTTATTCGTAGGAAGAATCAATATGATACTATTTCCTAAGGTCAATCCTATTTCCAATTTTGTAGTATAAATTTACATTGACGTCTAAGCAGAAACACAGTGGATTAAAAATATTTCAATATAATTTAGCCATCTCTTTGTCAAAAGAGGTCATTCATTGAACATAATGACACTCAAGGCCGTCCTTCCAATAAATTACCCTATAAAAGTTTCATAGAAAATTAATATGGTGCAGGTTGGGGAATATAGGTAATTAAATGTCTTGCAGTGGCAGAGGAAAGACCTGGAAAAATTGTGAAAGATTTTAATTAAGAGGTGAAAGAATAATTCTGAAATAATAGATTATTTTAGGAAAATCTTATCAGTATGCTAATCATTTTAGTTCCCTTAACATGGGTAAGAATCTTAAGTAGGTGCCTGGGTCAGGAGTAGTGAACCCCTTGGCATTTATAGATGCTAGAAGTTTCATGACAGACAGCCTCTAAACCTTGATTACTTTCCTAATAAGAACATTGCACTTGTCAATCTCCAATCTTTTTAATATGCTAATGTCACATGGAGACAAAATTGACTTCTGGACGGTAAGCAAAACTGCCCTGGGATTGGATAAAGCCAGAAACTATCATCTGCAGCACTGAGATAAGCAGGCTGTATTCTCTGTGGTCTTTGGAGACAGTATAATATGAAACGAAGAATTTACCAGCAGAAACAGTAGCTAAAAATCACATTATTAATGACTTTTGAGTAGCCATGGTTTCTGGTTTTTCATGTGACTCTAAAAGACTTAACTAAAGATGAGAATGCAGGCACACACACAAAACAGAGCGAGTAAACAGAATCTAGGGATAAAATAGCAAAATGTAACCATGCCTCGAAAGTGTTTGTGATATTGGCTTTTGAAAGGATGAACTGTGCAGGGTTTGTTTAAACAAAAGTTATGTAAATCTTTGCTCAGCTGGTTGTTCAGAAAAATAAATGGAAGCAAACAGAGGAAAATAGAGCACCGGATGGAAGAGTTTGTCAAGAATGATAACGGGCAGAGAAGCAACAGGAATTATAATGATAGCCTAGCTTCAGTAAATAATGCAAGCACTTCATAAATCACTAGGGTCAAACTCAACAGCATGGTCATTTTGAAAATGCTACAAACCTGCTGTTCCACCCTGAGATTCCACACAGTGAGGAAAAAGCAAATGACTGACTAGTTTTAAACACTGAAAACTACAACTGTCAGCAGCACAGGAAACCTGGCAGTTTTCAGTCTCTGACATTGTCTTTTTGTCACACAGTGTATTACCTGAGATATTTTAAAACCCTAACCGGAAGTCTCTGGGGAGCAGAGGAAACCCTGACTATGTGAAGTCCTGAGTAATGACGATTGATTGACATGGACATGTCAAGTCATCTCCATGGGAGTGACTAAGCATTGCCCAGGTGAGGCCTCTCTGTTTACCTGTATATCATAAACAAACTGATTTTTCAGGGTACTGCAGTTTTACAACCTGAGATAGAGAATCACTGAATCCCAGATTTTGTGTGTCCCTGTCTCTGTCACGTTTTCCTTCTTTCATCAGGCCTGGTCAGGGTTCTATGATGACAGAAGACAATGAAAGTGCAATGTTTCGTTCATTTGCTGGTCTGCTGTCTGCTTTTGTCCAACAGTATCAAAACAGTAGTGACAGGCCCGCTACAAACATGCTGGTCTGTTCTGTGTAAACAAAATTTAGTTGACAAGAGACAGGATGACTGCAAATGAACTGAAGAAACAAAAAGAAAGTAGGCAAAATGCCCATATATGTTTTCTCTTTTCCTCGTGTGAACTCAGGATATGTTGAAGAATTTAAAGGGGTCATGGGCATTTCTTAATAATGATGTGTAATGGACAATATGAGAAGACATCATTGCTACCTTCTCTTACTTCTTTATCAACTCACTTGAGATTCTGGGGAGAGAATGACATTTCTAAAATTCAAAGCTGGTTTGTGTTTGTGTCACTAACTTGAATTTATTTAAAACTTATTCATTCCTTGCGGAGTGGCAAGTAATAAAAGGTATTCCTCTTGGTGACAAATGAGAAGGGAAATTTACAGTGAAATCTAGTGTTTGAGAATATGCGTTAGCATAATGCATGCAATAAAAACATTACAGAAGAATATTCAGAAATGCTTGTACATTTGCATTATCATGGTTGATTTTATTTGTCTTCAGTGTACTTTTTGATTTTAAATTATACAAGGGATGCTTATTACTTTTCTATTAGGAAAAATAAAATGAAAAGAGAAAAGAAAAGTTGTATAGTTTCTGGATGATTTATTGCAATGTTTGCATTACACTCTATCAGTGATGAACCAGAAATACCTTCATATGTTTTCCTTTGAGAAGGGGGAGGTGAAAGAAGGCAAGCAAAAAGAGGAGGAGCAATGAAAACACTGCAAAAGATTCTGTGTTCAAAAGCAAATTAAGTTTCTCTTGCCAGCAGTCACTTAGTAAATGTTAATTGATGAAAACTAAGAAAAATGAGTTTCCTTTTTGTTAACTCTACAACATAATTCCTTGTTTTCACATTAGCTAAAGGTTAAAGCAAAATTAATACAGTACAACTTTTCCATTAGGTGTTAACCATCTTTTACAGAAGGGCAACATCCGTGGTAAACATAAAGATCTTATTTACTTGTTAAATGTAATTTTGCCACTACTTTTTCTTCCTTCCAATGAGATTAATGACATAATTGTAAACATGACATCTGATTACTCTTTTTTTCCAAGCAAATGCCTGTATTTCTGAGAAATACAAACACACATAGAAGATTATAGAGAACTTCAAATATCATTACAACATTCATAAATATGAATGATGAGCATCTTAACATAAATTGATTGACTATGGAACTGTAATTCTGATAGGATACCACATAAACACAATCAAAATTGAACAGGAACTTGAACTATACCTTTCTTAAGACTACTAAGTGCTAATGTAAACCACACAAAATTGGTATTAGTCTTTGTATTAAAGTTCTTGAGGATGTAAAACAGTGATCACAGGTAGGTTTGTATGGCTAAAACTCTAGTAAATATTATGAAACATCTCAAGTGAAATTTTACAGAAATTTTAAAGTGATTTTCCAGAAATAAATTAGTCTCTAAACATTGTTTATGCAGTGGCTACCACTCAAAACGCCAAGGAACAATAATGAACTCAAAATACTGTTCAAAAGGCAAATTAAAGTACTGGAGTGTACAGCTTTGTGTAATAACAATTAGGAAGAAAACAGGCAATGTCAATAGAAATGTAGTTGGAGAGATTTATGTGGCTAAATAAAAATCCATATTTTAATGATTGAATTTTGACTCACTATGAACCAAAATGTAAGCACTCCTTCAATTTTCTTTCATCAGTAATAAAAGACAATGAGCAGCACATTGATTACTTAAACTTCAGGACAAATTTTTATTTACTGCAGTAGCCTTAGTATACAATAGAGTTGCAGGCATGGAAGAGATCCAAAACAATAAAAGTATTGAACTTGTAAGATATTCCAAGCACAGATGAATTAAGAAAGTAAAAACCAGCGATCTTGGAGACAAGATCAACATCACCAATCAACTAACCTGACCACCAAAACAGCAATGCCATCTATAGCAATGGAAAAGAAACCACTAATATACATTCCTGGTGTTCATCATGTATTATATATGCTCAGTATACGTGTCATTGCTTAATGTGATGGATATTATTGGTTGCTAACTTGACAACAACTGGAATTAACAAAAACCCAACTGGCTACATACACCTGTGAGGGAAAAGGAAGGTTGCTCTTTACCTCCTTGCTCTTATTCTCACTGGGAAGTCCATTGGTTCACTGACATTAAATTCTACTTCTTTGAGATTCTAGAATATACAGAAGCCCAACTGAGACATCCAGCCTCAGGGACTGAACAACTACTGAATTAATTCTTAGAACTTCTGTTGGGGGACAGCTATTATTGGACTAGCTGGACCATAATATACAAGCCACTATAACAAATCCCATTATATCCCATGTGTGTGTACACATACATATTCATTCTACAAGTTATCTTTGTCTAGGGAACCCTGATGAATACACTTAGTATACATTCTTTTAAATTAAACCTTTTGTAGCTCATGTTGTGATCTAATTTGAAACCTGGTAAAGTACTGTTACAAAGAGGTAGTTGATTTAGGTGTCTCTTAAAACCTTCCAATTTCTGTATTAATGAGAATGAACAAGCTATTGATTAAAGATCTTCCATCATCTGTGTATTTAATCCAGGAATTGTTATTTCTCCCTTTAGTTGTGTGACCTGTATCTGTAAAATTAGACTATTGAGTCTGCCAGGACTTTCATGTTCTCATATGCCTTAAGTTGTGTACTAGAATGTATAGAGGTAGAGGTTTCTTTTCTTTTCTTTTTTTTTTTTTTTCAATTTCCAGTCTGGGATTGAGGATGTAGCTAAACAATAGAACAATTGCTTTGGCATGCATGAAACCCTGGGCTACATAAAATCATCACAAGAAAATAATTTTCAATTCCTGGGAAATGTCTGTAGGTGGAACCAAGATGTCCGTATTTCTCACCACTTTCTCCGTCTTTCCCTTCCTTCCTTCATTACTTCCTTCCTATCTTCCTTTCCTTCTTTCTGCTTTCTACAATTCCAATCTGTAGTTAAATTTGAAAATTACAAAAAAGAATAATTGTTGTCAAATTAGTAAATTACATATATTTTAATCTCACAGCCCAGCCATAAAAGAATTTATGCCTGAAGTTATATATTTCTAGAATAAATATTAATGCAACTATTATAAACTATTAATAAACTTGCCCTTTTGTTTGGACTTAATGAAATAATGGATATTCCAAACTTACCACAAATTTTTATTATTTCTTAATATTTTCAGATGTGGATGACTCTATAGTTCAAAATTTCTGCCTATTTAAATGCAGTTGTCTATAGCGTATTTTAGCCTGTCAGTGGGTGAATAGACTTGCTGTTTTTAATATTGAAAATTTCATTTTAAGTGATAATCCCTAAAAAGGATTTCCTGGCAGAATAGTTTATATCATAAGAGAATATGGGAGTTAAGTATAATTATGCAGAGAGTATATCTCTCCAAAGAGCTTATAACACTTTATGGAATTCATCTAATTAATGTTCACACTGCATCCATGAGAAGTCAGTGGGCAGTGAAATATGGATAGCTCTGAAGTCAACTTCCATTCAGGGAAAAAATGAGAATAAACACGGAACTACAGTGCACAAACTCATGGCTTATATAGTATACTGCTGCTAGTTTGTCTCTGATAAGTTTACAGAAGATTAAACTTGCAGAAGAAATTTGATACATTATTCCAGTTACCTGTTTTTCATTATTGCAAGCATTTAAATATTTTAATACATATTAACTCCTTAGAAATGCTGTAAAAACTCCAGATATTCTGGCAATATAGAAAGACAGGCAAAACATAATCAAACTGTGGTACTTCCTTGGAACAAGCATTATTTACAATACTTTTCATCTACAAAATAAAAGACAGGCATTATAGATACATGTGGTTTTAAATAGGCTTCAATGCTAGCAAAATGTGGCTCTGCAGTTTTTCTCCACAGGCAGTTTGACAGGTGGAATTAATTTTAATATTCTCACAATAAAAGGATTAATTAAACATGTATCAGTTAACATATTTCTATGGAATGGAAGAAATGTAAGTATGGAATTGTCAAGTAGCTCTAGTAGAAGGCTTATTTGTATAAAAACAAAAACTTAATTTCCTTTTCCTATTTTAAATCACTGTAAGTGAGGTTTCCCACTGGGATCAAGTCTTACCCTGACCTGATTTATTTAACCTGGTCAGATTTTCTTCAGAATAAAATTAATAAAAGTTTCCCCAGAAGGCTTAGGCTTTCATTAAAACAGATAAAAGTTCTGACTTCATAAAAGTTTCACTGGTAAACCAAAGATATACACCAGTGCTTATATCCTACATGCATAAACTGAGAAATTTTTTTTCACTTTGAAAACGAAGTATTTATCAAATAACATGATTTGTCTTCCCACATAGTCACTTCCATTCTAACCATCGATAAATACAGGGACACTAGTTCCCTCTCAAAGACATCTATTTGAACATTTGAGATATATTCAATTTATCTCCTCACTTGGATCATAGGGGAGTTATTGGTAGCTATTTCTTACTGAAAACAGTGAACTCTCTGAAGCTTATCAACACAAGGAAAAAATTACACCTGGTTAGAGAAGTCTACAAATTAAAGCATTAAGAAACCAGTAAATTCTTTACTATTAGTATTTTAATACTGTATTTACAAGTAATCCATAATATTATATTCCTTCTTTTAAAATGGTCATTCATTTATTCCAGTGGTGAGTTCATTGGACCAAGCAATGTCATTAAGTAAATTATGTAGTTTTGCATGCATTTCTGTACCTGTATGCAAACGTACACATGAATGTTCTATTTTTTTTCTACTTACCCTGATTAAAATAAATAGCAATCATAGTTTGTGATCCTAAAGAAGCTAAATAAGAAGGTGAACCCAAAGAAAAACATATAGTTATCCTCCTGGATATGGGAAGCAGACAAGATTGCCGGGCAAAAAGTTGGGAACTTGGGGGTGGGGTGGGATAGGGATAAGGGGAGATGGGGAGAGAAAAGTGAGAAGGGGAGGATGGGAGGAACTTGGGGAATTGGGATGGTAGGGATAAAGGAAGGATGGATATGGGAGCAGGGAAGCATATATCTTAATTAAGGGAACCATCTTAGGGTTGGCAAGAGACTTGAACCTAGAGGGGCTCCCAGGTGCCCAGGGGGATTGTCCCCAGTAAGTTCCTTGGACAGCTGAGGATAGGGAACCCGAAATGGCCCTATCCTATAGCCATACTGATGAATATCTTGCATATCACCATAGAACCTTCATCTGGCGATGGATGAAGATAGAGACAGAGACCCACATTGGAGCACCAGAATGAGCTCCCAAGGTCCCAATGAGGAGCAGAAGGAGGGAGAACATGAGCAAGGAAGTCAGGACCGCGAGGGGTACACCCACCCACTGAGACAGTGGGGCTGATCTATTGGGAGCTCACCAAGGCCAGCTGGACTGGAACTGAAAAAGCTTGGGATAAAACCGGACTCTCTGAACACGGTGGACAATGAGGGCTGATGAGAAGCCAAAGACAATGGCACTGGGTTTTGATCCTACTTCATGTTCTGGCTTTGTGGGAGCCTAGCCAGTTTGGATGCTCACCTTCCTAGACCTAGATGGAGGGGGGAGGACCTTGGACTTTCCACAGTGCAGGGAACCCTGACTGCTCTTTGGACTGGAGAGGGAGGGGGAAAGGAGTGGGGGGAGGGGGGGAGAAGTGGGAGGAAGGAGAGGGAAATGGGAGGCTGGGAGGAGGCGGAAATTTTTTTTTCAATAAAAAAAAATAAATAGCAATGATCTAGTTTATGCTTTCATGCAACCCAAAATAAGGCACTGTATAAAATTAAAGTATTTGATTGAAAATTTTCCTATTGGTGCTTGCTAACCTTAAAAACTATATAACCATTAACTTCAACATAGAAGAAAGGTAAGTGAAAAAGGCCCATATAATTTTTAAGTAAGGGAATGTTAGTTTCTCGAGTGTTTAGAAGAATTATTACCGCAAAATTAGCTCTAATTTTCTAAGCATAATCAAGAAACTAATTATTATACCATATGGGCAATGGTAGTAGATATAGAATTGTTAAGCTATGAGAGCCAGAGGCAGACAACATTTTAGACTTATTACAAAGTTAACATTCAAACTACTTTAATTACTTACTTCATAACAAAAACAATACTTTTCTAACAACTCGAGTGATTTCTATCTGTTTAAACAGGGAATCATGCTTGAACCACATGGAATGTTCTTTAGAAAATTTGTTAAAATAGATCAAAGGATATTGCAAAACCAATGAGAAATATTTGCAAATCCAAGCAGGATGGATCAGATGTGGTGAGGATATCAAACAACTTAGGAGTACAGATTTCTAATCCCCATGGGTTAATATACTGCTCAGGGAAGACTCTCGCAGGTTTCTCTGGGCAGACTCCCTTCTCACCCCCACACCACTGGTTCTCTAATCACTTTTGATTTTACCATCTGTTCCCCCTGGCACAACAAAGGCTCTGAAATAACAGTGACAACTTCAATAAGCTTGCCTTTGATGATATTTTTGAAATCATTCTAGGTAAAAATCAATTCTGGTGATTTAATCCACTATTTATTGAGCACTTATTCATGAAATATAAATTCATGACTTTTCCAGCTTGACATGATTTCACTGATGTCATATGACTCTAAAACAGTGGTTGGCAAGACATTATGTGAGATCAATTCTCATTTTTACACTGTGCAAAAGTGAAGTTTGTTGTAGTAGGAGCAGTCTGTCATGCACTTACTGCTCTGAGAAATTTTGAGAGTTAATTAAGAATCAAAATTATTAAAAGACATGATAAATAATCAAGATTTCACATGTTAAACTTTGTAGTACAATATTGTATGTTACTTGTGTAAAATAAAAATGAAATTTCTAAAGTCTTCTTCTTCCTCCCTCACTTCCTTGCATCCATCCTTCCTTTCTTTCTCTCTTATTTTGTGCAATAGAACATAAATTAAAGGTTACTATTTAAACAAACTCTTACCCAATGTCACTATGGCCAAAGCATAAATAAGCCTATTAACCTTTAGAGAAGAATGTAAGGTACATTTGTTTGTATTGTACTTCAACATATAAATGTTGGGTGCTGTTTTTCTCTGGTTCTTTTATTTCAATGTCATTACTTTGTGTTTCTTTTCTATGGTGATGTTTATCACAAAGAGCACAAAGGGAACAATTTATGCACTAAAGATGTGTCTTTGTTCATCAGAATAAATGAGTCTTAAAGGGGATGTATAAACAATCCAATCTTTTCTTGGTGAATATTGAATAATCTACTAAGAGGGCATTGAAGCACTTGAATCTTCTAAAGAGAATGGACCTCTTCATGGTTGTTCTCCTTATAGGACTGGAAAAAGGTTGATTTCACTTCATAAAAGTTACAGAAGATAATTTATTGTTCATATATCTCATCATGAAAATTTTCAAAATAGTGAAGCTTCATCATCTCACAGTTTACATAAAGGTTCAAATTGTTCTATTGATGATGGAAACTATTATATTTTGATGTTGAATTCTGGTTCATAAGCACTAGAGGTAGTTATTGGGTTTTAGGTGATTTTTTAGTATATAATGGGTATAAAAGTTTCATTATCTTCTATTAGGACCTTATTCTTGTTTCTCCTAGAATAACATCTCATGTATTAGGCATGATACTTGAAATTCTCTTTCATGTTTCTGACATGGCATTAAAGAAGCAATCTCTCCTACAAATGGTTGGAATAAGAAAGCAAACATAAATACCAGTTATCATTCCTATAATAGATAATAAGGGTGAGAGTTATTATGAGTCAGAGTATTCTCATCTATGGAACACTCATTCAATGCTGATGGGATTGAAAACTGCTGCAGGTATTACAAAAATCATTGTGCAGAATTTTCAGAAAGCTAAACATGAATCTAATTTATGACCCAGCTAAACACTGCTGTGGGACAATGATCTTGTACCCTGTAAAGATTTGTCAATTGTATTGCTTTAATAAAACATTTATTGACCAGTAGCCAGGTAGGAAGTATAGGCAGGGCAATGAGAACAGGAGAATTCTGGGAAGAGGAAAAAGTCAGCCTGCAGTTGCCACAGAGAAAGCCAGACACAGAGGAAACAAGTTGAGAACACCTCACTGACAAAAGGTATCAACCCACAAGGCTAACACAGACAAGAATTATAGACTCATGTAAGATGTAAGAGTTAATAAGATGTCTGAGCTAATAGGCAAACCAGTTTATGATTAATATAGACCTTTGTGTCTTGGGGACTGAATGCATGCAGGACCAGCAGGGATAGAAACTTCAGACAACATAATACTCTTTGGAATATTCCCAAAGGACTGGACATCCTACTTCACAGATACTTGCTTAACTATGTCCATCACTGCTCAGTTCACAATGGGTAAGAAATGGAAACAAACTAAATGTACTATAACCAATGAATGAATAATGAAAATGTGGTATATATACACTATGGAATATTATTCAGCTGGTAAGGAAAAGTGATGAACTTTTCAGGTAAATGGATAAAACTAGAAAAGATCTTATTTATTGAGGTAACTAAGACCCAGAAAGACAAATGTGACATGCTGTTTTATTGTGGAGATCCTAGTTTCAAATCATCAGATGTAAGTGTATGGCCTATAGTAACTGTAGAAATCAGGAAAGTAAAATGGAACCATTTCCAAGATAGAGGGCTTAGGGAGCAATTGAAAAGGGTATTAACAGGTTACAAGTAATCATATCAGGGAAATGGGAAGGAGATAATTACAGAATATCATTGGAGGTAAATAAAATACAAATATGTCTATAAAAAGTCACAAGCAATCATACTATTAAAGATACAAAATATCCATCATCTGTGCATAAATATATATGTATAGTTTTAATGAACCTTCTTCACCTGGAGTGACTGTGCTTCCAAAAGTCAAAGACCACTTAATCAAATCACCAACTCCAGGAATGGCAGTGAGTTGTTGGCCAGGGCTTTTCATGAGATTCCTGAAACATAGAGCCTATTGTTGTCCTTGGTTGGCACTCAAAAGTGGAAGGTAAAACACTATTGCTTAAAACACCATGAACTTCAGATACTGGGGCCAGAGATCCCTGAGTCATAGGTAATTTAAAAGCTTCCTACCCGAGGACTAGATTTGATGGCACCAAATATGCCCTACAAACTTCCAAAGGAGGGAGGCAAACAATAGTCCTACCCAGCTAAGATACATGTGAACCACATCAATGACCATCACGGCATAATAATCCTTGGGGTACAGTAGTAGCAAAGTTGCCTTGGCCATAAAGAACAGCTCTCTAATTAGTGTGAAGACATGTTCAACAATAGGGGGACAATACCTGGTAATGAAAACCTAGTTAACTACTCAGTGCCAGTAAAGGCACGGTTATTAGGAATTTAAACCAACAATTGACTAAACCAGAATAATCCCTGATAATGGTCTTATTTTTGTTTTGGTTTTCTGTCTGTTAGTTTGTTCATTTTTATTTGAGAAAGGGTCTCTCTGCATAGTCTTGGATGTTCTGAAACTCACTATATAGATAAGGTTGGTCTTGAACTCAACTATGGCTGCCTTCTGAGTGCTAGGATGAAAGGTGTGCACCACCACACCTGCCTCCTAATCACAATCTATAATCATTTTCCTTATATCCATGGATAAGCATAGTCTTAATTTCTCATCAAGGAAATTTCTCTTTGTAATTAAATGTGACAATTAGAGAAAACTACAACCAATCCAAATGGAGAATTGCTAAGCCTGTGGATACAGTTACAAAACAATTCCACATATACGGTTCAGGGAACATTGTGGAAGAGAAGATGAGAGACTGTAAGAAGCAGATCAGGGAGTTTGCTGTGAGATTGTGTCTCCTATTAATAATATAAGAGTGATACCCATAAAGTCTCATGAATATGACCACTGAGATTTGAACTGAAGAAGGATGACACCAATGAACATGAAAAACTGGATGGGGAAAATTTTTTACAAAACTTAAAATGTACACAAAGAACAATTGAGGCAATTGAGGAAAACTGAGAATGGGAGTGATGATCTTCCTAGGGAAGAGTATAACAATTGGTTGTCCAGTACTAAATGATCAATGCTGAAAACATACATATAGATAACATTATATGGATTGAACAGGTTGTATTCAGAAATATCTATTTATCAGGTGATGCAACAACAATTAGTAAAAAAAACTGAAACTATAAATTTGGAGGGTGCAAAAATGGGGTATATGGGAGGGTTTGGAAGAAAAAAGGAATGGGGAGAAATGTTGTAATTAAATTATAATCTCAAAAAAATCCAAAAGAAAAATTAAATGCAATATATTGCAACTTAACTTCAAGGCACTACATTTATATTTATCAATTTTGAAGATTAAATTACATTGTAGATATGATGAACAAGATTGTCACTTCTTCCAAAATCTACCCTAGTTCATAACTCTACTTATTAGAGGATTCAGCTAGTTATATAGACAGCCAGAAAAACATTCTTTTTTAATCTGCTAGATAGTTCTGTTTAGCTGATAAGATGTTATTAGGGCTGGCTCTGTCTTAGTCTCTACACTACTGCTGTGCTAGGGACAGAGTAGTAGAAACAGAAAACAGTCTCATAGAGTTGGAAAGTATTAAATACAGACTTCTAAGTGTTGTGGATACAATAGAAGGGCCATATAGGTGTTCTTAGACATTGAGGTATAGGTAATATGCTATTTATTTGATAAGTAAAGTATATTTTATGTTAAAAATTAATCCTATAAAAAGACAGAGGTTGTCAAAATTACACACAAATCAATGAAAAGTCTGAAATATTTTGTTTGCCACTTAATAAATCTTTAAAATACAAAGAACATTTGGAAAACTTTATTCATATATAATTGCATATGTAATTATATAATATACAATTAAAATATATATTTATTGTATATACATGCATATAATAATATATGAACATCTTTCTCTTAAAGACAAGTTATCCATGAGGGTATAATTTCTACATAACCCATTATTTCAGAAAAGGTCAAAATTCCAGAAAAATAATGCTAATTATTGAATTATGCATATTTTCAGTTTATAAATTTTGATCTTATTCATTGTTTTGTTTAATTTTGTCATTAAATTTGCTTTTATATAAGAAAAGCTTGATAAAATGTATTTCTCGGTTTCTATTGATTTATTTAAGGTCAAACTATTAATTTGTTGAAGAAACTTTTTTAGTTTAAAGTTCAAGATCCTTTGCAATATAGCAGTTAACTTCATTTACATATAGAGCCCTTACCAAGAAATATATGAGCTTAGAGCATGTTTGTTTTATATATTTTAATCTATTATTTACATAATATAATCTTTATATATCACATGTATGTATGCATACATATATTAAAAATAGCAGGTGTCATAAAACATTGACAAAAGAAAAAGGATGTCAATAAATTCAAGTCCATAAGAGTAGCATCCCTTTTAACAAATTTCAAGATGATAAGTTACCAAAAAAATGATTGGAGAAAATTTTCAGCTAGATGAAGGAATTGGTTGCTTTTTCCATTTATAAAAGTTTGGATTGATCTTAAGAATATTTTCAAAAGGTTTTCTATCATTCCAAAATCAATGTTAAGAACAGTATCTCCTATAGGTTAATCATGATCATGTCCCTTTAGAGTTCTTTATTTTTCTTTCTTTTCCCTTCTAAACTTGTTTTCAGCAATTGGCATAATACCTTTTGCTTGTTTTGTGATCTCAATTTTATTCTTTGCCACATTCCGTTTCTGTCAAATACAGCAAGGTTCACCAGAAAGAATGCTTCAAATCTTTAATCATTATGAAAAACAGAGTACCTTGACCTTGTATTTTAAAGTTAAATGGAGTGGCATTATAAAAATTAAATTGGTTCTTGCTCATTTCCATAATATCCTCTAAAGAGCCTTGCCTAGCCTAGAGTGGATGTCCTATTTCTTTATCTTTCTTGATGACCTCTCATGCCTGCAAGTCAGCTCGTTTTTCTTCGCTGAAGACTGCACCCCACTCTGCATGCACTCTAAAAGTTCCATTAAAATCTAGGGCATCATCACTCATTCTTATCTGCAGCAGGCTGCTGAACAGTGCCATACCAGCAACTGCATGCAAACTAGTCTCAAAGGACAATATTAGTTATACGCACTGTCATCCCATAAGGAGAAGAATTCCACCTGGATCCTATCTTATCTTTCGGGGCACATCTAGCCTTTCAAACACGGCTCCTAGAGTCAGTGCTATGAACCAGTCCCGTACAACAGCTAGCATTACTTAAAAAGCAATTTACCAGCAAGAAATTAACTTTTTTATAGGACACCCTTTATTAAACTCGGTGTGAGATGAGCTGGCGTCCTGAATTTTGCCACACACCCACTGAGACTACACGGGCCAAAAGCAGTTTCATTTTAAATACTGTACAATAAAAAAAATAAAAACAACAAACAAAAAAAAATCATGTGTCATCCCTCTGGATTGGATGAATTCCTTATTGGGATGAATTGAGATTAGTATAATTAAGATTTAGTACAAAACAATATGCTAGTATTTGGCACTACTCCTGATGTCCAGATATGTGAGGAAATGTTTGTAATCAATAATTCAATGAGACATTAGTAGCAATGATGTCTGATGTCTGGAGACATCAGAGGAGAAACACAGAAATAGAGAAGATTAATGCAAAACCTGGCACAAAGATGAAAACTAGGGAATAATAACAACATTTACATCTTGAAATTTTCCATTACTATTTCCATATACTCATAGAATATATTTTCCCTAGGGAAGAATAATGCAAAACCTGAGCATAAAGATAAAAACTAAGTATAGCAGCATCATTTATGTATTGAAATTATCAAATACTATTTCTCTACATTCATATAATACATTTTTCACTGGGAAAAGTGTTAAAAATGTTTAACAAACATTACTATTTTGCCTGTTTAAACTCATTGGTGGGTGTTTTAAAATCAAAAATATTCTGATATATTTTTAAAAGATTTTTATCACCTACACAGTTCCATAGGCTCCATGTTTAACCAGCAGATGAGATACTAGATATTAGATACATAAGTTCTTATGCCAATATTATAGGTAAATTTCGTAAGGCTCCACCCCTAGATGAATAGCTATAGACAATTAATGACTGCTGAGAGATGGAGAATCAGTTTTCTATAGAGAAAGATCCCCTGAAAAGTTATCCATTTCCAAGTGATAAACTCTATACATGTGTACATAAAAGTAACACTAAGTGGAGCTAGTTGGTTTCATATATTTGTGTGTGTAACAACAATTATAGAAGAGGTCACAATTTTGAAAAGAAATTTGTGGGATAGAAGTCTCAAAGGTGATGTATGAATGATAAGTGGTACAGAGTAAGAATTGCAAAAAAATTCAGAGACGTGGCCACAGAATATTTGTCTCCTAAAGTGGAATTCAAATCTATGGCTTTCAACTCCTCTCCATTTTATTTAGCACATATTCTGTAGCACAGAACTTCATTATAACATTCTTGCAAAGACATCTGCAAAATGAAGCAAGTGTGTTTAAATGCACACTGGAATCTCTGTACAAGTTCAAACCTGTGTGACAATACTCTAAAATATTTTCATGGTTGAATTGGAATAGTTAGATTGACTTCATTTTAAATTCCAACTACTTTGTAATTTTGTTGAGAAAACTGACATAAGCTAATGTTTTTCTTTCAGAGAATAAAATGATGAGCTTGTGGATATAAAAGAGTTAATAGAATGAAGGAGGTTTTAAAATCTATCTTATTTTTCAGTGATAACTAATTAATTCACTCGAAGAACTTATTTCAGTGCATATAAAAGGACTTTTGTGTTCTCTGAATGAAGGTGCTGTGGTTTCAGGATGTTGTAATGATTATTAATTTCAGCATTTTAAAGTTCACACCAGAAAAGCTTACAAGCAAAAAAAATGACCCAATTTTATTTAGAAGGTCAAATAAATTTATTTTACTTATCTAACCTCATGGTGTTAAAAACATAGAAGCACTATTTAAAATTCACAATTCTGTAGGTAGCAGGATATAATGGCAATGAATCCCTGAATTTAGAGAATAATAATATGGTCCTTCCAACTTTAAGTTTAATATATCTCCAATTCTCAGCCAAAAATGGGTATAGTAACAAGGGCTTACCACAGTGGCTACAAAGTTTAGTTAATTTTTAAGGTTTATTTCTAGAAACTCAATCTATGTTTGACACCTAACAGGTGCTCGAAATCATTTGTTGTCAATTGCACACATCAATGAATGAATCTCGCATGTGTTTGGTGAAATGAAGCTCATGGAATTGCAGATGTTTGAATATTCAGCCTATATGAGACACTACCCACCTGTTGTATCTGTTGTAAGTGAGTTATTAGAGTAAATGCACAGTACTCATAAAATCACACGGTGACCTGAAATAGGCAATATTGATTAATTTGTACCACAAAGCTTTGAAAATTCTACAAATCAGGGCCACTCTGTCTCCAAAAAGCTTCTTGTTAAACATGATCTAACGAATCACTCTTGTTATTGTTATTAGTATCTTCATCATCATCATCGGCAGCAGCTAGCAGCTAGCAGGGTTTGGAGGGTGCACACTAGGGTTATGTGCAGACAACGTAAGTTCTCTGTCATTGAGGCACACTCACAGTTCTTAGCTATTATTATACAACATTTACTTTCTGGATTCTGCTTAATTATTCCAAAAATTTGTCTGAGTTATCCAAAAATATTTGTGTTCACTCAAATAATATTAGCCTCTGAGTCACTGAAAAACTACTACTTTTTTCTTGCATTCCAGAAAGACATCTCATCCATTAGGTAATTCATTATCAGATTCTATATCTGAGGAAATAAGTGTTGCATTCCCCCAAATTATAGTTTGGTGGTTTTTCCAGGTTCTTAACAATCACTGAGTTATCACCAAGATAATATTATCAAAGGTATCATAATTGTTTGCTTACATGTATGCCTGCTTTAAGGGCTCTCTGAAGCAAAAGACAAGGACTAACTTATTGATTGCTACATTATCTGTGCCTTGTTCCTACAGGAGCTAGTTTATGAATGATTGTTCCACCAAATGCTGAAAATTAATTCAATCTGGTTTTGTACATCCTGGAAATGCAGGAAAATTAAGTGGATTATTAGCCCAAGAAATGTAGTCAATAGAGCACAATCACTCTTACAGAGGCACTCATTGCTTGACATAGTTTTCTACATGTTAGTGGAAAATTCCATTACACTAATCTCCACAATTAGTCCTAATGTCGCTGGCAGACTCACAGACATTTACACTGAAGATCATTGATTGAACACAAACAGTTGATGGCTGTGGCATATCAAGACAATATTAATTCCTGCCTGATAGTTGTGTTGTGCCTAAAGAGCAGTGACATTTGGAATCCTTTCTGTCTCATCTAAATATCTTAGTCATAGGCAAAAGACTTATAGGGTCAGCCAGTGTGGCTTATTGAGCAAACATTTCTTTTGCGCTTGTGTGTGTGAAGCAATAGGAAGGAAAACTGTACTATTACTGCTTTTCACTCATGCCTCACACTACCTCCTTTAAGATCCATTTCATGTCCTCCTTAAGATCACATTCTCTGAGAATCACTTATCCATTAATTTATCCACTTACAAGGAACTGAATCATGAGAAACAGAAAATACAAGACACTTTGGTGTCCTGACTCTATAGAGTGGTGTGTAGTTGTGGCTGAATTTCCTCTGATTCTTTAGCTTCCTAATTTCCTTCTGAACACATCCTTCCTTCTAGTGTTGCAGTTGTAGACAAACAGCCTTCCATTGATTGGAGCTCATTCTGTGTAACTTTCAGTTCAGACACCTGAGAACCTGTGCTTAAATACCCTCTTACAGATGTAGCAGCAGCCTCCTACAGTTGGTAATGTCTAGATTGTCTTTAGTTGATCATTTCTCTCTTAGGTCTTTCATACCTATGTAATTGTTTATTAAGTGCAATTTCTTATAACTGCTTAAAGTATTTTCTATTATTATTTTGGCAAGGTACTGCTGTAAGATTTGATAGTTAAAACAAAAAAAAGAATTCTAGTCTTATTTGCCTACCTATTTCAAATGACCCTTCAAATATAATTAGTCTTAAAACATCATACATTCCATTTCTCCAATACTAATGTGAAACAGTTCCTTCTGCTGGAACCATCACAATATACTTCTACCTTCATTCTTTCTCTTTTCTTTTACTGGGAACAGTAGGCACAAAGCTTCCTTGACTCAGGTTGTGCAGACGAATGCAAAGGATTATTGCAGTTTGGGGGGTAAAATAATAAAAGAAAATAGTAAAAAAAAACATAACAAAGTTAGTCTTGTCCCTTTAGGCCTAGATCTTTGTTTTGGTTGGCTTTGTAGTTATGGAGAACAAACTCTGGGCCTTTTTATTGCTAAGCAAATGCTCTACTATTGAGCCCCAGCTCACTGATTCATGCCTCTATTGGAATAATATAAATTTTATAACCATTATAAATACAATAATCATTAAATATAAAATTAATATGCTTTTGATAGCGAGAAGACCTAATAAATAACTACACGGAATGAAAAATGCACAATATAAAATTATTTGTTCAAGTAAAAGAATCAGCCTTGACAGATAGCCTTTGAAGAACACTCTTAAAATTGTGATAAGAATGCTGAAGTGTAGTTCTCCACAATTGATTGTTTCTGGCCAGGGTGAGGGTGGTGAAGAACTCAGTCTTTTTTTAGAAGCTGGCCTCTGGGAGTGTGGCCATCCTAGAGGGCATATATGGGCAACACAATTTCCATTTGTTCTTTTTCTTGGGGGGTGGTTATTAGAGTGGGAAAGGCAGACCTGTGAGGGGTGGGAAGTGTGTGAGTGAGTGTGATCTCTGTATGTTTTGTAAAATTCCAAATAATCAAAAAATATGAAGTTACAAAAATTATTCTAGGTAAACTATAACCCACAGTTACCTCTATCCCAGGCAGGTGGGTCTTATAAATTGGATGCATTTCCTACTGCTATTTTTTACCACTCTAGTTCATAAATACTAATAAATCTCTCTCAATGGGAAATAGTTACTATTCCCCCAACTCTGGCCTAATCTTATTGCTACTTCATGTGTATGTTCAAATCTCTCTTTATTTCTTAAATCTTTTTTGATGTAATCTTCAGAAAATCAAACTTCCTGTCTGTAAACTTAATTACATATCAATTCTGCATTCTAAGATGTTTGTTTGATATACTTATACATTGAATATTTCTGTGTATGTATATAATATAGTTGTAAGTCTTTGGAAACCATGAATCGTCTTTAATGCAATGTATATTTCCTAGCCAATTCTTTATTCATGGTTGGTCAACTCTAAATATTCAATATTTTGCTGATGATATCTTTTTGAGATATCACTCTTGCTATTGTTGTCTCAAACTCACCCACTTATTCTGGTTCTGATATCTACAAAGTAGATAAACAGTAGTAAGATGAGTTGGGGTTATTATTTTTATATGGCAAAGAATATTTAACTGAAAATAAGATAACCAGGGGCAATATGTTTCTAAAGAAATAGGCAAGAAATTTTAGATAATGAAAAGAAAAGGAATAACTTTGTTTCTTAATGGGTATTTGTTTAAACATATACAATTCATCATGCCAAATGTGAATTTGAATATACTCTTGGTATCAGTAATATAATTTGTGAAATGATTTACAAGTTCAATTTAATCTATATGGAAATCATAGTGCATATCAGAATTGCTATTTTTGAAAGTGCTTCCCAATGAAAATTCTGATATTTTGGAGAACATTCTAATGGTATTAAAACAAACAGTTAAATAATAAACTTCCATTTTTATATAACGAAGGAGCTTCTATATTTGTCTCTGGGAACTACAACACTACACAGTTTTAATAAAAATGAGAGCGGACCATGATACGAATGGAAGGGGACACCCTACACTGCCTGGATGGCCAGGCAGGGAATGGAGACCACATAGTCCATAGACCTAGTATAGAACCAAGCACGACCAACCAAAATCCCATAAAAGCCAATGAATGAAATGATTCCTGATGAAATTATGATACCCTTATATATCAGTGTTCAGCCCAATAATTGTCATCAGAGAGGCTACCTGGAGCAGTTGAAGGGAGCAGATGCAGAGACCCACAGCCAGACATTGGATCTCTTCCTTCAGAGATCAAGAAATCCCCTCAGAAGAAGAGAAGGAAGTGTAGGAGTCAAAGGGGATTAAAGATACCAGGATATTCCACTCAATCAACTAAGAGGAGTCAACATGATATCACAGAGAGCAAAAAAGGAGTTGGGATTCCAATAAAGGTAATCGTCATCATTGTCATCATCATAATTATAAGGTGTTACCTTATTTTCCATATCATGAATTGGCTTACATTCTTTACGTAATATATAGCACCTCTTTATGTGACACAGATTTTCAACATTTTTACCCCTTTAAAGATGATTATACCTATTTGGGAATTCAAGCAATAGAAATTGTCTCACTGGGTCTCTTACAAGTGAGGTATACAAGTCATGGCAAATACTTTCCTCTTAGCATAACAGTGGTGGGTTTATTTGGATACAAGAACTATGCCTCTTTTAGGTCTACATACTGTGAAGTGGGGGAGGTTTTAGTTGATGAAACACTTTATATCTATGTTTTCTTCCCACTAAGGAAGGGAAATCCATATAGTTCCAACAGCTGGTGTGATTATTTAAAGCATTTCAAAATCAGAACATAGTGTTTAATAAAAAGCTGATGTTACTATCACTAGTAACAAAAAGTAGAATCCTGAGTAACCTCATGGATCTCTACCACTTCTGCAGTACTGCAGTTCCAAGAAGAAACCCATATTTAATAGTCAATCCAACAAAGAGTCTTAATACTGAACAACATGCTAGTCACTTTCTAAGATATAAAAATGTGACAATGCCTCAATGCTCAAGGAATTTAGGTTGTAATCACAAACTAGTACCAATTACAAGCCATAGACATGTACAGTGGTTGCTACCATGGGATGCCATGCATTATTTAGAAGAGGATTCAGAGATGGAGATAGTGGAAATTTATCAGTGCTGAAGACAATGAAAAGGTTTCATGAAAGAAGAAATTTAGCTGGTGCTTCTCATCCTCACTGCCTATTCATAGCAACCTCAGAGGCTTTATAAACTCCCCCAAACCTGGTGTCATCCTAGAACCTTAGAATGTCTAAAGGTGGCATCAAGCATACAAACTTTTGTGCACCTTATTCCCTTCCATTCCACAACAAAGGCTCTGAAACTTTTCTACATTCTGGAATCACTGAAAGAACATTTCAAAGTATTGATTATTTCTCCCATGCCTTCCTAGATTTGGAATGAATTTATTTAGGGTTTATTCTGGAACTGGAAAAGTTCAAATGTATTCAAGTATAAAATCAGCCTTAGGTCCAATAATTCTGTCAATGTTTCTCCAATTTTGTCATGAATTAAAAATAATCAGTCAGAGGAGGCTAGATATGCCCCTCAATGGGTCATTTCCTCTTGCCTAACAGAGACAAGGCTCTGTGTTTCATCCTTAGTACAGGAAAGACAAAGAATCAATTGGAGATCTTGTTGACTACAGTTTTCTTGACCTCAGTTCACATGAATCTGATTTAGTAGATTTGGTTTCACCAAGAACTTTTAGTTTTAATAAACTTACAGGTACATGTGGAAGTTTAGTGTTCTCAAACTTGGGTTTGAATCCCTTTCCCTTAAAAGCCTGGTCAAAAGCTAGGTTAGTCTGTACCATGGGCTTTCCAAAGAATCAAAACTCAAGATATCTTGTTCCCAGCTGATGCTCATAGTGCTGATGCTTACACCTGGCTTCCAGGAAAACTGCTGCAGTAAAAAAGGTCATCCACAGCTATTTACATTAAAAATTCTCTTTGACTTTCAAAACATCTTTGCAGCTGAAAACCTTTTTGCTGTTTACTGTAGTGCCCTTGAATTACAGAAACAAGTACACATGGTACAGGGCATAAATATTCTCAACGCTTACTCGGATGCACGGCTGTCCTGCCCCCAGAAACCATCTGCAACATTCACTAAATTGATGGATTATGTTTTATTTCTTCTGCTCCTTACCTAATGGTTCTTTAATTTAACTAATGACTGTAATCCTCATTAGGTGCTGATGGAACATTAAGATTTTTTTTTCCAGAACAACTCTTAGCAGAACATCGATGGGATAGTATTATTTAGGAAGATACACCTAATCTTCCAGGTGGCATGAGCAGCAGGTGCCACTGTTTTTAGTAATGGTGACATAAGGAGAGTCTGGTTCTTCTGGCCACTGCATAAACATGGCTATAAAGTTCAGGGATTCCTTCTATTTTGATATCTGTTAAATAACCATCTGCTAAATAATGTGTCAAATTTTGCACAAGAGAAATCTCCATTCTTTTAAACAAATAGGTTAAAGGAACTCAAAGATCATGGGATCCAGCTGTGTTCTTAATGTATCTCTACATTTCCTTTGCGATTCAACGTCACACATAGTCATTGTTCTTGAAAGATCCTGTCTGAAAGAAGATCATATTAGTGACATCTCTCTTAGATATTCTTGGTTCATTTACAGTGCCTGCCTGTCTCTGCACTATGCTGCCCTGTTCATCATGTCTATTTTTACACTATCACTTACTCCTCTGTATAAGAACTTTCTACTTTCCAGCTATCCTCCCTAAACAGCACATGTTCTAAGGACATAGGTAGTACTCAGTTCACCTTGTGTCCCTTCAAGCTGTGCTCAGAACGCATGGTGTACTTAGTTAATATCCTTCTCCTATATTTAGTCTTTCTTAGATGATTCCAGATCCCTTTGTACTTTTCCCCAAAAATGTTGAGCTTATGGCTAACCTTGAATGCTCATTTCATTTGGCAGTGTTCTCTGACCATAAGCCCTAGAAGTATCTATTTTGTTCATAGATCTTTCATCAGTATGGGAGATTATGGAACATGCAGGTTACCTGTAAGAAGCTCATAAAAGAAACATTAGTTCCTATAAAATGGGCTATTAATGGTGTGGTAAACCTTGTGTTATCCTTATGAAATTTAAATTCCATTCATGTGGCTGAATAACCTTACTAATTCTTTGAAAAGAAAAGAAACAAACAACAACAAAAAAGGAAACCCATACTAGAAATGTTTAATTATATGATCTGGCTTACTTTTTACTTTTTCAAAGCTCTTCTTAGAGTCATTGCATTTTCAAGTGCACTAAAGTATGCCTAACACTTTTCATAAATGCAACCTTGTTGCAGCTGGTACAGAAAGGGGCTTTGGATCATGTCAGTCAATGTGAATTATAATTTTATAGCTTACAGTATTTGGCTGTGGTTTGCAGTAATATCTGGCTTTCATGGAAAGCTGACTGGAGTTGTCACCAGCATCACTGTATTTTCTAGGTAGAAAGTGTTATCAGTCCTGAACTTAGAAGGAAATATATTTTTGAAATATATTTAAAACAAAATAGTTTCAAGACCTCAGAAAAACAGATAATTGGAATGCCCAGTTCTCAATATTACCATAAAATCTGAAATATTTGGCAAACGGAGTCTGTCATTGAGTAAAAGTTTTTTTATAAGTTATTTGAATATTAAAGGGAGTGTTTTTGAAACTTGAGATTATTTTCCACTTCCTTCAGATTGTCTTTGACTTGAATTTTTGAGCTATTCATTGTTTTCCTTTAGGCAGTTTCCTCTTAGAAATATACTTGTGTTCATATTTTTTGATTGACTATTGTTAGAAAAATACCTGCAAGTTGATCACTGATAAGAAAAAATAGAGAGAAATTCCATTTTAAGTAATTTGGGATTATAAAGTTGGTTAAGATATGTTTTCAGAACAAGGAAGATATAAGATAAATACAAATGTTGAAGATTTGTACAAATATTGTAAATGTTTTATTATTTTTCATATGATTAAATTTTGTCACTACAATTACATTTAAGAAAGAAAATTATGCAAACTTACAGAGAAGCTTTTAGGCTAATTCATCTTACAGGGAGGAACCTCTATGTGGGGAGACAAGAGGAAATGGCAAAGAATATTTTCTTGAAATATTTCCTTTTCTTATCCTTAATTGTTTTACACTTAACATGCTCTAGAAATCGACATATCATTAACGTGAATGCAGCAACTCTCATTTCCATTCTTCTCACCTGTTTAACTATGCTTTCCCATAACTGATACAAAAAAAGATAGTAGGATGATCATCATTTACTGTAATGCTGCAAAATGAAAAAACACCTTGAATTCTCACTAATTGCCTTCGTCATGTTGCATCATGTGACCTCATATACACACAACATAAAAAGGTTTCATTTATCATTTAATCAAACCATCCAATGTCAAGGAATGCCTAGACTCAGATTCTAGACTATTTTGCAATGAATTGCAATGGTTACTGTTTCCACCAAGTTCTCTGCTCTTATACAAGCAATGGTTTCTTATTGAAAAGCAAAAAAAAAAAAAAAAATTTCCTACTATTATTTCTCAGTATGCATCAAATGAGAATTTATTTTGTTTATACTTTGTAATAAAGTTTGATTTTATAATCTGTTTCTGATGTGAATTTTAAAGTTTCCAAAAGAATTTGGTTTGGGGATAGGACATAAGTTCCTACAATTTTTAAACTTGTGCTAAAAATCTGTGGTCATTTTATAGTATGGGTTTATACAAGAAAACAGTCTCTGCATTGATGATTATAAAATAAAAATACCAATTTATCTTGAAAACCTTAATGATACATCTGTTTTATCAAATATTCAGTGCAGATTTTATTCTTTTGTAAGAATAAACAAGTTCATTCTTATTAGTTTATATGTTTCCTTTAATTTTAATAAATGGCTAATTAAACGTATGTAAAATAACTGTTTTAAAATAAATTTCTAATGCTTTATTATCAGTAATTGTTTGATTTACATGATTTTTTGATATACCAATGTACTTGAGAGTCACATCAAAATTTCTTGGACAAAAAGTTGTCTTTAGTATTATGTTTCTTCCTTCTAGTATCAAATAATGTTTGATTTCGTATGGAAATCACTTTATCCAGTCTTCATTCAACAAATACTTATTTAGGATCAATTTCATGGGCAAAATATCACATTAACACATAGGGACTAGACAGTAATTTTTGTCTTACAGGATTTGTAATACAATTAGAACTCTAGCATAGCTTCTTGTCTAGTACCATCTCAGATTTTCCCCTATATTTCTGTTAAGAGGCATACCTAAATGTATCATCATGTATAATACTGATAGAGCTAAGTCATCTTTAGAGCATGATTTTATACACACCACAGTTCTAAAAATATATTAAATATTTTCTTTAGCTTAAAGGTTTACATACAAGTTCCCTGTTCTATCAATCCATACCATTAAAAGTGTAGCCTAATTCTGACCTAAGGATCCTCTTTAATGCGTCTACATGGAGCTACAACTCAGACTCCTGTTTGGCTCTTACTATAGCAACCAGAATTTAAAAGCTTTTAAATTTTTGAGTAGATCAGAGATGGTGGGTTCAACAAGTATTTAAGACCAGTTATTAGACTTGGTACCTACTCATGATAGATTCAATACATATGCATATTACATCATTCACCCTTAATTACTTCTTCAAAAGAGCAATCTCTGAAGACCATTATTTTGAGACTTTGGACTTCAACATATACTTGAAGAGATGTAATTTGGTTAACAACAGTGTCTATGTGCTGAAGATAGTTTTTACTTAATTAGTTAGCTATTTAATGATAATTTTCATGAGAAACAGAGGCAGGCAGATCTTTGTGAGTTTGAGAATAGCCTGGTCTTACAAAGTAAGTGTCAGGGACAGGCTCCACATAGAAACCCTGTCTTGAAAAACAGAAAAAAGTAAAAAAGATTTGTCTTTCCTCTCTGTAACTTGATTTGACCGTGCAGCTTGCACAGTAAGCTTGCACAGTAATAACACAACCTAATGCAGTGTTTAATACAAATACAACACCTGATCTAATAAGGTATGAATATTTAAGATCTTCTATGTTCCTGCAATTCTCCTGAATCAGGATTCCATCTACAAGTAACAAAAAGTTTTAAGAGGACACAAGAAAAAAGTTTACGGCAATCTTGACTCTGAAATTTGTCTTCATTAGTTGGTGTCAGGACAGAAATACATGCACTCACACACCCTCTTTCTCCCTAGAGTTTATATAGATTTGATGAAAAATAAGTTCAAAATTGTTAAGGAATATTCATTAGTCCCCACACTTTAGAATAATGAGGAATACAGAAGAAAAACTGTACTACACTGCAAAAGGGGCTTGGGCATGTTATCAAAAAAACTTGATTTGTTTTTTTTTTCCATTTTCCTTTCTTTGTTACATGAGAAAATGCTGAATTTATAAACACCATATTTCTATACTGTATATATTGACAATCATACTAGTTTGAAGGATTCCTATGAGAATTAAAACATGGTGTTTGCCACATATTCCTGGTGTCTAAAAAGTGGGAGGTATTATCATCTTCTACTATTAATCAGTTCTCCTGTCCTTTGTGCTAGCAAAAGTTGTTAATAAATGATGTGAGAGTGATTTCTTTCTAATCTGTTGTTTTCATTGGTTAATTAATAAAGAAACTGCCTTGGCCCATTTGATAGGCCAACCCTTAGGTGGGTGGAGTAGACAGAACAGAATGCTGGGAGAAAGAAGCCGAGTCAATGAGTCGCCATGATTCTCCCACTCTAGACAGATGCAAGTTAAGATCTTTCCTGGTAAGCCAACTCATGGTGCTACACAGAATATTAGAAATGGGTTAGATCAATATGTAAGAGCTAGCTAATAAGAGACTAAAACTAATGGGTCAAGCAGTGTTTAAAAGAATACAGTTTCTGTGTAATTATTTCGGGTAAAGCCATGCGGGCAGCCGGGTGCCGGGAACTTAGTCTGCCGTTCCTATTACTACAAATAAACACGTAAGGGAGATCTCTAAGTAATAAAAGATTTCTTCCAGTCACAGTATTAACATGCATGGGTTCCAGTCAGTTTAATAAAACAGAAACAGGTTAGGGCAGTAGCTTTCCAGCTAAGAGCACTTGCTGCTCTTTCAGAGTACTGAGTTTCTCATTATCTTTTAAAGGTATTTCCCATTAAAATATACCAAATAAAACAAATGACTTCATAATTATGCCTAAGTTCTGAGATGGGCAATGTAGTAAATGTTTGGAAATAGGGACTCTGGAATCCTATGGTTGATTGTAATCTTTGGAATGTTACTTTATCTATGGTTCTGCTTGTTAAAATGATTACCTAAATTAATGCTGAGAAAGCATTTTGACTAGTGTCTGACATAGAGGAAGATTGACTAAAACTCTTAGCGATCAAGACTCTGGAAGGAAGTCATAGCTCTGAAATACAGCACACCCTGCGAATATTAAGCAATCACACATCGAACAAGTGTAGGTGCTTTTCCAAAGAGCTTTCTGGATGTAGGCATCCTTATCTTTCTTTAATGAATGCAATTAGGGATCTCAAAACTATCATAAGATTTGAACTGTTCTGAAGGAAACTGATAAATAGCTTCAAGTCATATGTGTTTCCTTGTATCATAGTTGAAGATTTTGGAGCAAAGCAATGTCAAACGAAATGGGCATTTATAATAAAATTATAATAGGGTTAACAAAGAATCTTGATAAGCCATGTGAACAATGTCCCTCGGTTCAGAGTGCAATTAAATTATTTAATTTAAGATTGAGAAAAAAGCTCTGAGGCAAAACATATGTTTGTATGTGTATAATATAAACTTCTACAGTTCAAAATACGTATGCCTTGCCTAGCCATGTTGCCAGAGGAGGAACTTGGTCCTGCCTCAAATTGATATGCCATGTTTTGTTGACTAGCATGGGTGGCCTGTTCATTTCTGAACCTAGACAGAGGAAGAATGGGTAGAGGTGTAGATGGAAGATGAGGGGAGGGACTGGGGAGGAGAGGAGGGAAGAGAAACTGTGTTCAATATGTAAAATAAGTAAAAAAATAATAAAAATATCTATACTAGAAAAAGCTTAAATTGGAGAGCTTAAATTAAATTCATAGAAGGAATTCATTTCTTAAATCATCCTTTTAAATTGTCTGAAATATGACTTACATGTGACAAGTATGCCAGGACAGAAAAAAGATGTGGTCTGAGTTTGTAGCTTCATGACCTTGAGCAAATCAGGCACTTTCAGGAAGTCCCCAGGGAGCCCAGGAAACAGGATAATGAGTTGTCAATGCATAAAGATCAAGTGCGGATATGAATACAAAGTCCTTTATAAATCGGAACCTTTAAACAAATGCTAACTATCATTATAATCATTTCTACATTTCCAGTCACATGAATGCAAAGGACAATATAATTTCTGTAGAAATATTTGAGACTGTCTGAAGGAAATGTCACAGATAAATCATGGGGATTTATCTAGGGTTACTGATGAGAAGTGTATATCCAGGTAAAACACTCATTTGGGAATTATTAGATAATCTATACTTTACAATTCAAACAAAATATTTTGTTAATTGTTTGAAAATTCTTGTCTCATCTCCTTTTTGCCAAATGAAGGGCATTTATTTTGACTTTAGATTTAGAGATAAGAAGCTTAGAGCTGCCACTTAAAAGCATATTAAAACTTCGGGACGTTTTACACCATGCTAATTTAATGGTTTATTAGCTTACTTCATTTAAGGTTACAGAGAACTAAAATGATCTTTGTGAATTGTTGATCTAATCTCATTCCACAATGGGACTTAATTTCTGCCTAGAAGGCAAACAAACATTTAAACGTGGAAATTAAAAGAAACAAATAAACTATTATATGTCAGTCGTACTAAAACTTGAAGACAAAATGAAGTATATGCACAGAATTGAAAATTAATATAATTCTCTTGCCCAAGGTTTTAATATTACTTCAAAACGTACAATATTATTCATCACAGATTATCTTCAGTGGAACATGACTGTCTTCTCTTTAAATATATTTACTTTTTTCTCTCTCTATTATCAGACATGTAAGCATTTCTCATAGCTAAAGCACATTTTTTTATCCACTTGTGGATTACTTAGGTAAATGAAATTGCTATAACAAATAGATCTCACATTTTTGGTTGCTGTTTACTTGTCTGAGAATACCATCTCTCCACAAAGCACTCCATGACTGTTGAATACTTCAGGGTTGGGCTTCATCTCCTACTATTTCAAAATTCCTGAATGAGCCAAGGGAGATAAAAGATGGAAAAAGCATCCAAGCAAAATAACTACCACTTGCATTTCAGTGGTAAGAATTAATGACATGGCTCTCTTTCTATGCTGAAGGAAGCTAGGAAATGCAAATGATGGCTTAGTCACTGGATCACAATATATCTATAGTATAAAAGGGCAGCAGATTTTGATGAACAGTTAGTTCTCTATGCTACAGAATGAATTTGAAAGTAAAAATGAGTTTTAAGTTAAATACAATGAAGGTACGTTAGTCCTTTTTTCACTGCTCTAATCAGTATTTCTTTCTAGCCCACCTTTATTAATTTGTGATACCATATAACCAACAGTATCACTCTCTACCAATGCCTCCAGTTGCCACACTAGGCTAGGATTCAAATACATGACCTTTATTAATTTCCTGTACTGCATTCTGATATCTCCAGCCTTAATTTTAGACTTGCTGCAAACTGATCCCAGGAACACTGTCTCCCACTACATTTTTATCATCTATGGCACCCACCCTGGATGCACACCCACTTGTTCTCTTCTGCATCCCCTTTCAGCACTTTCCTACAGATTATCTCCGTTTCTTTGTAATTCCCACCAGTTCTCAGAAACACCCTCTACCAGGGGCCCCACAGCTACCACACTTGGTTGGCATCCAAAATGGCAACAACAACCTAATTATGGAATACCTACTCAAAGCATGCAAGACCAGGAATCTTTGCCAAGAAACAATTCAAATATCATAATACAGTAGGGAAGAGCCCAGTGCAAAAAACAAAAATTGTGAACAGCTATGACGGTATACAGCCTTCAGAAGCCAGGATTCTGATGGCAACAAGCCCTGAGAAAGGCAATCTAACTGAAGCATGAGATGAGGCCTATAAAACAGGAACTATGAATATATTCAAAGACCTCAAAGAGGTTATGAATAAATGCCTTAATGGATACCAGGGAAACACAATGACACAGTTGAATGAAATAATAAAAACTGATCAAGGCATGAAAGCAGAATTTATCAAAGAAACAGAACTACTAAAGAAAACACTAGCTGAGATAAGACAGGAAATAAACTCAGGATTTAAAAAGAAGAACCTCAGAAATAATCCCTACTAGTAGGGATTTTTAAGACATGGAATATAGAAAAATTTCAGCTCTTAAAGACAAGGTAGAAGAAATGGAGAGCCCAGTCAAAAAACACTTAAATCTGAAAATATTCAGGAACAAACTACCAGGAAGCTGGAACATTATGAGAAGATGGAAGCTATGCATAGCAGGTATAGAGGAAGGAGAACCCCAAGAAAATGTTTTAAACAAAATCATAGAAAAAATATCCTCCAAAAGATGTCTATCAAAGTACAGGAAGAATACAGAACATCAAATAGACAGGATCAGAAAATAAATTCACAACAACACATAATTATTTTTAAAAACCCACTAAATATAGAGAACAAACACATGGTATTAAAAGCTGAAAGGAAAAAGAAAGAGTAGGAGATATATAAAGGTTGTGCCATGAGAAAAACACCTGAATTTTTAATGAAGACTCGGCAAGTCATAAGGGCCTGGATGGATACTGTAAGCAGAGACTGCAATTTTGCTTCCTGGCTCTCCAGACCCGAATAATCATACAGAAATCATATTAATTACAGCACTGTTTGATCTCTTAGGTCAGGCCTCTTAACAACTAACTCATATCTTAAATTAACCCATTTCTATTCATCTATGTATCACTGCGAGGCTGTAGTCTACTTGTAAAGTTCCCATGTCTTTCTCCTTTGGCAGCTACATGGTTTCACTGTAACTCTGCCTTCTTTCTCTCTGTATCTTCATTTTGACTTCCTGTCTAGTTATATTCTGCCCTTCCATAGGGCAAAGTAAGTTCTTTATTAAGTAATGATAATAAAACATATTCATATCATACAGAGGGGAATCCCACATCAGGATATTTTACTTGCTCTGAGAGGGCACAGGTATCAGCCCATAGTACTACACCTAGAATAACTATCAATCACAATGAACAGAGGATGAAAAACACATGATAAAAACAAATTTAAATAACTATTTTCAGCATAATTCTGATTACTTCACCAGAAACCAGACCCGTTGTGTGGATTCCAGGTAAGACATTACCCACTGCCTTCTAACACTCTTTAAGGCCCACCAAGAGCCTCCAACAGCAACCCTTCCCCTGGGCTCCATATCCCAGCCCATAACATCAGCAGAAAACTTCTCCTTTACCAGAAGACACACCATATAGAAACCCAAGTGACCACCCAGGATTTGTAATCCTGCAGGCAACACTGGCAATGAAAACACAAGTGGAGACACAATACCTGACCTGAGGACTCATTTCTCACCTCAGGCTACTTTGTACTGAAGACCAAAGAGGAAACAGAAGCCAAGGGGAAAAAAATCTAAGAGATAAACTCAGAAATCAGCAACTAACCTATAATAACCCCCAAACCAGAAGATGATAAAGGCCCTAAAAGAGGCCTTAAAGAATCCCTTTTAAAAAGCCAAAAATTACAAATGAATAGATGAAGGAAATGAATGAAACTGCTCAAGTCCTGAAAATGAAATAGAAGCAAAACAGAAAACACAAACTTAACTGAGGGAGTCCTGTAAATGAAAAATCTAGATAAGCAAACAGGAACTATAGACATGATCAGCACCAATAGAATACAAGAGACTGAAAAAAAATCTCAGGTATAGAAGATACAACAGAAGAAATTGATAGAGAGATCAAAGAAAATTATAATCTAACACATTCCTAACATAAAACATGTTACAAATGCTTGTTTACATGTAAAGCAGAATATACTATAGAGATGAATACTCTGCATTGTTATGGATCTTGATTTATTAATACAAATTTAAGTTCAGTTTTGTTATATTTATATTTCTGCTCTTGTTTAAGTTTTTGTGTTTGTGCAGTTCATTTAAAATGTAATATAATCAAAAATACAGATTAATAGATAGACATTTATAAAAGTCAAACTTTTAGTCATGTTAGTTAAGAGTTCTAGATGTATAGAGATATATTTCAGATGAATAGTTGTTCTTTAATCCTTTCAAAGACTAACAGAATATGACATTTAAAACGTTTTAAGAATTTAGGGTTTTTCATGACAATGAGACACATCTACTCCTGGCAGTACCAGTCTACTTCAAGAGGATGATGGGCATCGAAGAGACTCCTTATGGAGTTTGTTAGCCATTTGGGCAAGAAATTGCTCTTTCCTGGACTATTTGATGTTTTGTTGTATGAACTGGACATGGAGGATCCACAGGAAAATTAATGCTGAACTTGCCTAAAGGAGATGTTCCTTCGGGGTTCCTGCTTTGTGAGAGAGTCTGCCAGACATTCTTCAGGACACAGAAGAAAGTAACTGACAAACTGCCAATATAGGTAAAACTGTCTATGAAATTTCCTGCTACAATGAAAAGTCTGCCAGATACTATGAGCCTGTAGGTTGAAGATAGATGCCCCAATATTACAGAACTTTGGGTGACTGTACAGCCAGTGAGATATCTCTATCAATTTTAGAGTTTTGGAAATTGCTTGCAATGCATAGCCTGTTTACTTAGGTAATATTATATCCTTCTGGAGTCTTTGATGGAATTGAAGAATATGTAGTTATTATTATAATTTTCCTTATTTATGATAAAAGATAAAGTAGATATAAATATTGTAACTGTAATTCTTGCTTGATAAGTTTTATTGTATGCAATTTTGCTACATTAAAGTTAAAACTTTCCTTTTTATTTAGACAGAAAAGGGGAGGTGATGCGGAATTCCCCTCTATATGCTGTGAATAATATTTGTTAATAAAGAAGTTGCTTTGGGCCTATTGTAGCACAAAATAAGGTAAAGCAGGAATTTCAAGCAGACAGATGTAGAGACCGGAGTAGGCAGAGTCAGAAAGAAGTCATGTAGTTGCTGCAGAAAAAAAGATGCCAGATGCCAAATAGAACCTAGTAGACTACAACCACATGTCAATACACAGATTAACAGAATGGGTTAATTTAAGATATAAGGGCTAGACAATAAGAAACTTGAGGTAATAGGTCAAGCAGTATTATAATAATACAGTTTCTGTGTAATTATTTCAGGTCTGGGCAGCCAGGAAACAAACAAGCAGCCTCCAACTACAGTGGGAGACTTCAACACCCCACCATCACGAATAGACAAGTCATTCAGACAGAAACTAAACACAGAAAACTGGTTCTAGCTGACATAATGACTACAATGTACCTAACAGATATCTACAGTACATTTCACCAAAATACATAAGAATATACCTTCTTCGCTGCATCTCAAGGTACCTTCTTCAAAACTCATAATATACTCTATCACAAAGCAAGTCCCAACAGATATAAGGAAAAGTACTCCCTGTATCATATCAGACCATCATGAATTAGAGCTGGATTTCAACAACAATAGAAACAATAGAAAACCTGCAAACTTATGCAAAATAAAAAAAAATCTCTAATCAATAACAATTGGTTAAAGAAAGAAATAAAGAAATTAAAGACTTCCTAGAATTCAATTAAACTAAAGAAATAACACCACTAGATATAAGGGGTACAGATGAAGTGGTTATAGGGGCCATATGGTTTAGTACAGAATTCAAGCAGATTTCAAAGAAAAAATAATACCAATACTTCTCTTAATGCTCAAAATAAAAATAGAACGTAGTCAGATTAATTTTATGAGAACACAGTTACCCTGATACACAAACCACACAAAAACTAAACAAAGAAAGAATTATAGACCAATTCTGCTCATGAACATTGATGCAAAAATATTCAACAAAATACTGGAAAACCAAAGCCAAGAAAACAACAAAAATATCATTCACTATTATCAAGTAGACTTTATTTCTGAGATACAGGAATGGTTCAAAACATGAAATATGTCAGTGTAAATCCACCAGATAAAAAAAACCAAAAAACCACATGATCATCCCATTAGATGCTGAAAATGCCTTTGACAAAATTCAACACCCCTTCACGATAAATAAAGGTCTTAGAGAAATCAGGGTTACAATGAACATACATAAGCATAATAAAAGCAATATACAGCAATCTGACAGTCAACGTCAAATTAAATGGAAAGAAACTTAAACCAAACCATTAAAATCAGAGACAAGACTGGGTTGTCCATGCTTTTCATAGCTACTCAATATAGTACTTGAAATTTGAGCTAGTGCACTAAGACAACTAAGGGAGATCAAGTGAATATAAATTGGAAAGGAAAAAGTCAAAGTACTTCTATTTGCAGATGATCTGAGAAGTGACAACAAAATTCTACCAGGGACTCGTACAGCTGATAACAACCTTCAGCAAAATACCTGGATAAATAATGGACTCAATAAACCAGTAGCCTTCCTATATACAAATGATAAATGGGCTTAGAAAGACACCCTTGATAATAACCATACATAATATAAAATATCTTGGTATAACTCTGACCAAGCGAGTGAAATACATGCATAACAAGAACTTCAAATCTTTGAAGAAAGGAATTGGAGAAGGTATCAGAAGATGGGAAGATAGTGCAGAAATTTTGATAGTGGTCTACCAATGACTGGTCCAGCTTGAGACCCATACCCTTAGTGGGAGTCCAGAGGGAAAGTGCTCAGAAGCAGAATAGTCCAGAGACTTAAGAGTGAACCAAACATGATTGGGATAAAAACAACAGAAAAAGTTGTTGTCTAGCCCTATTGTTATCAGAGAGGCTTCGACCAGCAATTGATGGAAACAGATGCAGAAACCTACAGTCAAAGTCAAAAGTTAGGCAGAGTTAGAAGAATTGTACAGAAGAGGAGGAGAAAGGATTATAGGAGCTATAGGCGTCTAGGACACCATAAGACAACCCACAATATCAACTAACCTGGTCTCATATTGGTTCACAGAAGCTGAACTGCAAACCAGGGAGTTTATATGAGACTGACTTAGGCCCTTCACACACGTTTTATTGTTGTCTACCTTGGTCTTCTTACGGGACACCTAAGTGGGAGCAGGTGAAATTTCTGACTTTTTTGCATTCTTTTCAGCCCCTTTCCTCTTACTTGTTTGGCTAGTCTGGCCACAATAGAAGAGGAGGTGCCTAGTCTCACTGCAACTTGATGTGCCTTGGCTATTTGATATCCATGGGAGGCCTGTCCTTTTCTGAAGAAAAACAAAGGAGGAACAGATCTGGACAGGGAAGAGGTGAGATACGGGGGAACGTGGTAAGGGTCTTGTAGGAGAGGACTGAGGGGAATCTGCACTCAGAATATAAAAACAAAATCAAAAAATAAAGAAAGGAGAAAGAAAAAGCATTTTTTCCTGTCAATTCAGGTCTGTAGACGTTACTCAGAGGAAATCTTCAGTATCAAGGGAAGGTTAACTACACCGAAGAGAACATGAGGAATAAATAATCCCAGAATATTATATCAAAATAGTGTGGAAATACAATACCGTAAAAACAAAATGACAAGAATTAATAAACCTAGACCTAATAAGGAAAGAAATTATAGAACACTAACCCATCTAAACATAGATGCAAGAATTCCCAATGAAATGTTTTCAAACAATATCAAGATTGTATCAAAAGATCATCCATCATTGTCATGAAAAGATGGTTTAATATACATACATTGATAAATATATAAACAAACTGAAAGACAAAATAACATGATCCTCTCATTAGATACAAAAATGTTTGACAAAATCAAATATTCCTTTCTAATAAAAGTCCTAAAGAGAAAAGTCTTTTAAAATACATACTTCAGCCTCATAATGGCATTTTATAACAAGCACAGAGAAAATATCAAACTAAATGGTTAGAAACTCAAAGCATTTCCACTAAAATCAAGAACAAGATAAAGTTGTCCACTCTCAGCACACATATTCAATATAGTACTTAGATTTAGCATATTGTCTTAGCTTTAGCAATATGAAAACTGATGGAGATCAAGAAGATACAAATTAGAAAGGTAGAAATCAAGGTATCTATTTGTAGATTACAGGAATTTATACATAAAAGATCCTAAAAACTCTGTTGGAAATATCTACAACTGCCACACTCTTTCAGCAAAGGAGCAGGATACAAAATTAGTTCACCAAACTACTAGCCTTCCTCTATACAAATGAAAAACAACTTGAGAAAGTAATCAGTGAAACATCATCTTTCACAATAGACTTAAAATGCATCTAAAATCAAATGAAAGGCTTGTATACAGAAAACTTCAAGACACTGCAGAAAGAAATTGAAGAAGGTGACAGAAAATAGATCTCCCATGCTCATGGATTTGTAGATTTAATATAGTAAAAATGGCCATCCTATCAAAATCAATCTACAAATTCAATGAAGTCCCTAACAAAACTGCAAAAAAAATTCAAAGATATTGAGAAAATAACAACCTTCAAGCTCATATGGATAAAGAAATAATACAGGATAGCTCAATACAATCTTGAATAATCAAAGAACTGTTTGAAGTATCACCATCCTAGATGTCAAGTTGTACTCCAGAGTAATAAAAACAACATAATATTGGTTTAAAAACAAACATACTGATTAATAGAATCAAATTGGATACACAAAAACAATTCTTTCAGATATCTTACTTTTGATAAAGAAGCTCAAAAACACATACTTGAGGGAAAAAAACAGCATGTTCAATAAATGATGTTGGTAAAACTAGATGGCTGTATGTAAAAAAAATGAAAATAGATAAATATTCATCACACTGGGCAAAACTCAACTCCAAAGGTGTCAAGGACCTCAGTATAAGAGGGGACCAGGGAGACAGAGAATACTTTCAGCTACATATCATTCAACTTTCTCTAGCCCCCAGGGAATCAGAGACGGTCTTACTTTGAGTGTTTATTATTGTGGGTTTTTCATCATCTAAATACAATGAAACCTCACTTTTTTTCCTTCTGAAAAGAGTAAGATGTGAATTTCTGCTTACCCTTAAGTATGTCCCTCACCTTGTTGTCTTTTTGTGACATTTAGAACTTCATTAATAAATATTTTACCTCAAATACAAAAAAAAAACTGGACTCCCTGATATGATAGGAAATAAAGTATGAAATGATATAGGCTTGAACTCAAAGTCAGAAAACACAATAGCACAGGTATTAAAAATAACAATGTACAAGATCTCATGAAGCTTAAATGGTTCTTTGTAGCATAGAACACCACCATTGGAGCAAAGTGGCAGTTTATCGAATGGGAAAGGATCATTACTAAATATAATCAGATAGCAAGCTACTATCTAAATATATAAATAGCTGAAAAAACCTGGACATCAATAAAATAATCCAATTAAGAAAAAGGTCTATAACTAAACAAGGAGTTCTCAAGAGATGAAACACAAATGGTTGAAGAATACTTAAATATTTAACATCCTCAGCTATCAGAGAAAGCAAACTTATGCTAATTTGTGATTTTATCTTTTTTTTCTTTCAGGATGGCCAGATCAATAAAGAAAACGACATCACTTGCTGGCTAGGATACATGCACAAGGTAACATTTAATTCTAATGGGAGTACAAACTGTTTTAATCACTATGGAATTCACTGTGGAGGTTCCCAAGTAAGCTGAGAATCAGATTACCTCAAGAATGGACTATAGCTCTCTTGGGCATATACCCAATGGACTCTACATCTTACCATAGAGATATTTGCTCATCCATTATTATTGTTGTATTAGTTATAACAGCAAGCAAAGAGAAATAGCCTAGATGTCCATCAATAAATGAATGAATAATGAAAATGTGGTATGGTGAAATATTATTCTGCTATTGAAAAAATGAAATTATGAAATTTGCTGGTAAATGGGTGGAGTTATAAACAATCATCCTGAGTTAGGCAATCCAGACCCAAAAAGATAAATATTGCATGTTTTGTCTTATATGAGGATACTAGATTTTAAGCCTTTGATATGTGTGCTACAATCTGAATAAGTATAAGTAACTAGTAAGGGACAAGGTGGAGGGGTATCTCCCAAGGAAGGGGAAATATAATACAGTGTTAAGGAGATATGAAGGGGAAAGTAAAACAGAATAATTAAATGTGGTGTGACATAGGGGAAATAATGTAAGGAGGAACAATTAACATTAATGACCTTGTGAAAAACAATGGAAACCTACTACTATGGAAAACTTACAAGAATATATATATATATATATATATATATATATATATATGAAAGAAATTTAAATAGCATACCTATATAAAAGGGGAAACATAGACATCTTATACCACCAATTACAATCTCCAGTGCTAGGAATGGGTTACAGCTTGTTGACTGGACGCCCCAATTTCACGGGATCATAAGGCCCTTTTGCTAAGTTCAACACTTTCTTCTGTCATGAAAAACAAAGAATTCCAGCTGGTGCCCAATGGGAATCTTCATCCCTACAGACTAGGAATTATGTCATGGGAAGCTATGCCACACACTACTGGAGGCAAAAGATAATTATAAATACGATTGAGCTACAAACCCTGAGAACTACAACACTGTCAAGCTTTAGAATATATACTATTGTAATAGTATCACATATGTTATGGGAGTATATCAATTACTTTTGATTGAATTTAAGACCCAAAGGAAAATAGTATTAAAACTAGTCCCTATGATAACTTGTTATAACTATTGATCCGTGCATCACTCAACGCTCATCAGAGTAGATACTTAGTGGGGAAGAGAGTGGTTATCAGAGATCCACAACAGGGCAGTGGGCAGAGAATGGGAGCTTTTGGAGTACTCAACCCAAACAGAATGTCTTCATCAAACCCCTCCCCTCAGGCTTCAGGGAACTATTGGATAGAGTGGGTAGAATGATTATAAGGGCCAGAAAGCCAGAATCTTCCAAACTCAGAAGAACCGAAGGACTCAGGAAATCACAGAGCCTGAAGCAGCATTCACATTGTCTGCACAGGTATAAGCTAGATCAGTACTGATCGAGGCAAGTTGATATGAAGTCTTATCCTTAACCAAGAAGCTTTTAGCCATTGATAATGACTGACAAAGTTTTTTTTTTTTTTTTGTGAATGTGTTTATGTCCTTTTTGCTTGGTTTTGTTATTTTTTTTTTTAGTTATTGATTTTTTTTTTTTTTTGCTTTGGGAGAATTGTTTTTTGTTTTGAGAGAGAAAAAGAAATAATGTGAATTTGGTTGGTTAGGGAGTTTGGGAGGATCTGGGAGGAGGCAGGAAAGAAGAGAACATGATCAAAATATATTTTATGGCAAAAACAAAACAAACATTTAAGTGAACAACTACCAAGAAAAAATGTCATGTACATTGGGAGACATGTTTAAATTTTTTTTAATTAAAAATTTCCACCTCCTTCCCACCTCCTCTTTCCTTCCCCCTCTCCCCACTCCCCATGCCCCACTCCCCTCCCCCTCCCACTCCAGTCCATTCTTTAGAATCTAAGTGAAAACAGAAATGCTATCAAAACTCCCAGCTTAGCTCTATTTCCCCTTAAGTAAATACAGGAAAGAATGAATAGGGAAAAACAGTCTAGTGTAAAGAAAGCAGTTCTTTCTTAAAATGAGACAATTGAAAGTTTGTCATTTTTTTTCTGCTGATGTATGCCCTGCATTCTTAGAACTGTTGTGGTGTCATCTTCATGATCAGTGTATTAATGAAGAAGTGTGCTGCTGAAAACAGTTATAAAACTACTATATACGCCCCAAACTGAAAGCTAAGAAAAAGATAATCCAGTCTTAATTATTTTTTCTGATATAATTGCAGAATTCATCAGACCTGTGAGATAACCTAGATGATCTTAAAAGCCTTTAGCTTAAAAAATTATGGCACTATAAGTACAGTACTTCTTATAGATAGACAGAAGTACTCCAATCCTTTAATAATAAATGAAATTTAGGAGAGATCAAATGTGAACCAAAAATCAAACACATCTTCAATCTAACTTCAAAATAACCATCATGGCTCAATCAGGAGGAAAGAGAACCAAGAAATCTTTAGCTTTTATTCCTTCATTGCAGATTTAGGTCCAGTGGTATGAGCTAAGTACTGGGTAAGGAATGATACAAATATGAACAATATAATTAGTGTTTAGTAAAGGGAGTGACAAGTCCATATTTTCATTCATGAAAATTACCCTGGAGAATATAAGATAAACTAGAGAAGACAAGAACAGAGTTAGGGAAAAGAGGCTGCTTAATCTAGGTAGTAGAAGATGCAACTACCCATTAAAATGATTATTTTCAATGGAAACTAGCTGGAAGTATTCAAAGAATACTGTGTGTGCTGGGTTGGACTTGATGGATAGATATGACTAGTTGTGGTGATAGTGTTACGATAATTGAAATATGATAGCCAAGGGAGAACCATGTTTGATGGCAGGAGGATAATTGATGAACAGTTTTTTGGAACAAGTAGACTTTGCAAAAATTTGATGTTTCCAAATTAAAGTAGCTAGATACACACCTGTTGGATGAAGTAGATACCAGGCTGGGGTGAAAAAACACATAAACAAATCCAGTAGTTTCAATCATAGGAGTGATGAGGAAGACCACAGGATAATAGAAACACTGCGAGATATATCTAGAAGCATATCAAGTTTTGAGAGCCAATATCTACACTGTCTTTACCAGACCAGTCTTAAATTCACTGTGCACTGTACTTCTGTTTCAACCTCAATGATTATAGGATTATAGTGATTACTACCATATTCAGTACAATACAAGTTTTGAGGAATAACAGAGGAAGAAATATCAGACAAAGAGATACAAAGATACAAAGAAGAACTTATAAGACCAAGATGCTACAAATGCCTTTGGAAGAGGAGCATCACAAAGACTAATTGCTGTCAGAAGGACGTACTTTTTATACAGAATCTGCCTTTTTAAAAGGTTCAAGTATAATCAGGTCCAAAGAAATGTTTGTCAGGTTTTATAACATGGAAGTTGCTCCTGATCTCCTTATGTTGACGTGCAGGAAAAAAAAAAAAAAGAAGCCAAAGGAAGTGTATGAGGCAATGATTTGTTACTGAAATCCCAAAGCTGCAGTAGAAGCAAGCGATGGTAGACACTATGTATGGTACTTTCTAATGCTCTATTACTGAACAAAATGCTTTTGCTCAATATCCAATCCATATTTTCATTTCAAACTGCCAGCATGCTTTTATTTCCTACTGACAAATATCTCTTGCCAACAAACTGTGACTATATAAATAATTGAGATAATACAATAATGGTAAAAGTTAATGTTTTTTGACACATTTGCAGCCTTGGAGACACCATCTTTTTTGTAGAACTTCCCAAGAGAAGCCTGAGGTTCCAGGAGTGTAAATCACAGACTAGAAATCAAATGGAGAGTAACATGATAGGAAAGGATTTTAGTTCAGTTATGCTAGCTTTTCCTCCTCATTTAACATTCCACCTCCTTCATCCTCTAAAAATAAAATGCATCAATCTACAAATTTTATAATTAGTCATTAGTGTCTGATTAAACCTGCCCGGTCTCATAACAAATGCTTAGAGCATATTTATTAAAACTTTCAACTCATGAACTAGTCTAAAATGTAACCTTCTTAAGTAGTAGCCAAACTTGGAAACACAGAAAACCAAGAAAATAAAGAAGATCCTGGGCCTGATCTTTGCTTCTATGCAGAAAACAGGTGTTCATCCTCCAAGTTCGGTGGAGATCCCTTGCTCAAATACAAGCCATATGGACCAAAAGATTAGAGAGTGATCAGAAACCAGTGAATGAAACAACTATCAACCAAGCATAACACAGAAATCATCACCCAGATCTATAATTACCTCAAACACAAATGACTAGATGCCAGTTTAAGAATGCAATTTATGAAAGCCAGGGCAATATGTTACTACTAGAGACAAGCTTTTTCACTACAACAATCCCTGAATACTTCAACACAGCTTAAGTATAAGAAGAAAAAGACCTTAAAACTAACTATATGAACATGATGGAGGTCCTTAAGACATGAATAAATCCATTAAAGAAATCAAGGAAAAGCAAAAAAAAAAAATGAGGTAATGAGTAGATCCCTTAAAGAAAGTCAAGAAATTCAAGAAAAAACAATCAGTTGAAGAAAATAAATCAAACTGTTTAAGACCTGAAGATGGAAATAGAGGCAATAAAAACACAAACAGAGGGCATTCTGGAAATGAAAAATCTACGTATGTTAGTAGGAACTAAAGACACTAGTAGAATACAAGTGATGGAAAAGAGACCTCAGGCACTGAAGATTCAATAGAAGAAATAGATACATTCATTGGCCAAAGGAAATGTTAAATCTTAAAAAAAAATCTTGACACAAAATATTTAGGAAATCTGGGACACTATGAAAAGATCAAAACTAATAATAATAATAATAATAATAATAATAATAATAATAATAGTAATAATAATAATATGAAGAACCCCAGCTCAAAGGCCCAGACAATATTTTCAGCAAAATCAAAGAAAAAAGTTACTAACCTAAAGAAGGTGATGCCTGTAAAGGTACAACAAGCTTGTACCTTATACCAGAAAAAATGTCCTTGCCACATAATAATCAAAAAAAGGATATTAAAAATTACAAGGGAAAAACAGCAAATAATATATAAATATACAATTTAACAAAATTATAAACAAAAGTGGGTCATAACAACAGACACTGAAGAAGTGTAGACAATCATTGTTCATGATTATACAATTTAAAATATTCTATTCCACAAAATTGTAAAATCTAAAAAAAAGGAATAACTTTCTTTATAGACATCACTTACCAAATTTAAATCAAAATGAATTATTTAACTTAAATATATTTCTAAGGAAATATAAGCAGTCATTAAAAGTCTCATAAACAAAAAGGCCCAGGAAATATTCAAAGAAGAGTTAAGGACAAAACCTCTCAAATTATTCCACTAAATACAAACAGAAAGAATGTCACCAAATCTATTTTATAATGTCACAGTCAACCTGATACACAAAGCAGACAAAGACTCACCAAAGAGAATTATAGACCAATTTCCCTTATGAACATTGATGCAAAATTACTCAATAAAATACTGATAAACTGAATCCACGAATACTTCAGTCATGCACCATGATTAAGTAGATTTCATCTCAGAGATGCCAGGGATGGCTCAATATATGAAAATCAGTCAATGTATTCCATCATATAAACAATCTGAAAAAAGAGCATTATCATCTCATTAGGTGCTAAAAATGCCTTTGACAAAATCAGCACCTCTTCATAAAATTCTTGTGGTTATATGGATACAAGAAACAAACGTAAACATAATAAAGGTAATTTACAGCAAGCCTATAGCTGATTTTAAATTAAATGGAGAGTTTATTTGCAGATGATATGATAGTGTACATAAGCGACGCCAAAAACTCCAGCAAAGAACTCCTTCAGCTGATAAACACCTTTAGTAGCGTTGCAGGATACAAGATCAATTCCAGAAAATCAGTTGCCCTCCTATACACAAAGGATAAGGAAGCAGAGACAGAAATCAGAGAAGCATCACCCTTCACGATAGCCACAAATAGCATAAAATATCTTGGGGTAACTCTAACCAAGGAGGTAAAGGATCTATTTGACAAGAACTTCAAGTCTATGAAGAAAGAAATTGAGGAGGATACCAGAAAATGGAAGGATCTTCCTTGCTCTTGGATTGGGAGGATCAACATAGTAAAAATGGCAATTTTACCAAGGGCAATTTATAGATTCAATGCAATCCCCATTAAAATCCCATCAAAATTCTTCACAGATCTTGAGAGGACAATAATCAACTTTATATGGAGAAACAGAAAACCCAGGATAGCCACAACAATCTTATGTAATAAAGGATCATCTGGAGGCATTACCATCCCTGACCTCAAACTCTATTACAGAGCCTCAGTATTGAAAACAGCTTGGTATTGGCATAAAAACAGAGAAGTCGACCAATGGAACCGAGTAGAAGACCCTGATTTTAGCCCACAAACATATGAACACCTAATTTTTGATAAAGGAGCTAAAAGTATTCAATGGAAAAAAGAGAGCATCTTCAACAAATGGTGCTGGCAGAACTGGTTGTCAACCTGTAGAAGAATGAAAATAGATCCATATCTATCACCATGTACAAAACTCAAGTCCAAATGGATTAAAGACCTCAATATTAGTCTGAACACACTGAACCTGATAAAAGAAAAAGTGGGAAGTACTCTACAACATATGGGTACAGGAGATCACTTCCTACGTTTATCCCCAGCAGCAGAGACATTAAGGACAACATTGAATAAATGGGACCTCCTGAAACTGAGTAGCTTCTGTAAAGCAAAGGACACTCTCACTAAGACAAAAAGGCAACCCACTGACTGGGAGAAGATCTTCACCAACCCTGCAACAGACAAAGGTCTGATCTCCAAAATATATAAAGAAATCAAGAAGGGCCGGGCGGTGGTGGCGCACGCCTTTAATCCCAGCACTTGGGAGGCAGAGGCAGGCGGATCTCTGTGAGTTCGAGGCCAGCCTGGTCTACAAGAGCTAGTTCCGGGACAGGCACCAAAGCTACAGAGAAACCCTGTCTCGAAAAACAACAACAACAAAAAAAAAAACAAAAAAAAGAACTCAAGAAACTAGACTTTAAAATGCTAATGAACCCAATAAAAAAATGGGGCGCTGATCTGAACAGAGAATTCTCAACAGAAGAAATTCGAATGGCCAAAGGACACTTAAGGTCATGCTCAACCTCCTTAGCGATAAGGGAAATGCAAATTAAAACAACTTTGAGATACCATCTTAGACCTGTCAGAATGGCTAAAATCAAAAACAGCAATGATAGCTTTTGCTGGAGAGGTTGTGGAGAAAGGGGCACACTCATTCATTGCTGGTGGGAATGCAAACTTGTGCAACCACTTTGGAAATCAGTGTGGCGATTTCTCAGAAAATTTGGGATCAACCTACCACAAGATCCAGTAATACCACTATTGGGAATATACCCAAGAGATGCCCCATCAAATGACAAAAGTATCTGTTCAACTATGTTCATAGCAGCATTGTTTGTAATAGCCAGAACCTGGAAACAACCTAGATGCCCTTCAATGGAGGAATGGATGAAGAAAGTGTGGAATATATACATATTAGAGTACTACTCAGCGGTAAAAAACAATGACTTCTCGAATTTTGCGTGCAAATGGATGGAAATAGAAAACACTATCCTGAGTGAGGTATCCCAGACCCAAAAAGAGGAACATGGGATGTACTCACTCATAATCGGTTTCTAGCCATAAATAAAGGACATTGAGCATATAATTTGTGATCCTAGAGAAGCTAAATAAGAAAGTGAACCCAAAGAAAATCATATAGTCATCTGCCTGGAGAGGGGGAGTAGACAAGATTGCAGGGCAAAAACTGGGAACTTGCGGGTGAGGTGGCAAGGGGCAAAGGGGAAATGGGATGAGAAACATGAGAAGGGGAGGATGGGAGGAGCTCGGGGGATTGGGATGGTTGGGATATAGGAAGGGAGGATACTGGAGCAGCGAAGTATATATCCTAACTAAGAGAGCCATCTTAGGGTTGGCAAGAAACTTGACTCTAGAGGGGTTAGCAGGTGTCCAGGGAGATGTCCCCAGCTGGTACCTTGGGCAACTAAGGAGAGGAAACCTGAAATGACCCTATCCTATACTGATGAATATCTTGCATATCACCTTAGAACCTTCATCTGGCGATGGATCGAGGTAGAGACAGAGTCTCAATTTGGAGCAACGGTATGAGCTCTTAAGGTCCAAATGAGGAGCAGAAGGAGGGAGAACATGAGCAAGGAAACCAGGACCACGAGGGATGCACCCACCCACTGTGACAGTGGAACTGATTTATTGTGAGCCCACCAAGGCCAGCTGGTCTGGGACTGAATAAGCATGGGTTGAAACTGGACTCTCTGAGCATGGCGGACAATGAAGGCTGATGAGAAGCCAAGGACAATGGCACTAGGTTTTGATCCTAATACATGAACTGGCTTTGTGGGTGCTTAGCCTGTTTAGATGCTCACCTTCCTGGACATAGATAGAAGACCTTCGTCTTCCCACAGGGCAGAGAATTTGGACTGCTCTTCAGTATCGAGAGGGAGGGGGAATGGTGTGGGGGGAGGAGAAGAGGAGTGGGGATAGGGGGAGGGGAGTGGGGGGAGGGGCAATATTTGGGAGGAGGGGAGAGAAATGGGAAACGGGGAGCAGTTGGAAATTTTAATTAAAAAAGAATAAAAAAAATAAATTAAATGGAGAGAAACTCAAAGCAATTCTACTAAAATCAGGAGCAAAACAAGGATGCCCACCTCTTCATACATATTCAATATAGTACTTGAAGCTCTAGCTAGAGAAATAAGGTAAAGGAAGAAGAATAAATGGATACAAATTGGAAATAAAGAATTCAAAGTATCATTATGTTCAGATAATATGATAGTATAAGTAAGTAACCCACAAAATTCTGTCAGGGAAGTCCTAAAACTGATAAATACCTTCAACAAAGTGGCTAGATACAATATTAACTGAAAAATCAGTAACTCTCCTATATACAAATAAAAAATGAACTGAGTCAGAAATTGGGGAAACAACACACTTCACAAAATTCACAAACAATATAAAATATTTTGGTGCACCACTCCTAAATAATGAATCTTTTAGGACAAAAACACTTCAACTCTATGAAGAATGGAATTGAAGAAGATGTTAGAGGATTATGGAAACCAGGCACAGAAAGACAAAACACGATATGCACTCACTTAAAAGTGGATATTAGTTAAAAAGATAATTATGCTACAAGACTCAGAAAGGCTAATTAAAAAGCACTCTAAAGGCAGATGTATAAAACTCCCTAGGAAAGGGAAATAAAATAGATTGGGGGGGGCAGAAGACAGGTGAGGATTGGAACAGGAGTAATCAAGTTGGAGAACAAGATACAGAGGGAGAGAGTAGGTGGAGAGACCACAGTGGAACTGGGTGGGGGCATTTGAAGGGTGATGTAGAAACCTAGTGCAGTAGAAACTTCTCCAAACCTATGAGGGTGACCCTAGTGAGGACTCCCAGTAAAGGACATTATGAAGCCTGAACTGGCCATTTTCTGTAACCAGGCTAGGCTTCCAGGGGTGAGACTGAGACACCAACCTGGTAACAAAATCTTTGATCCGTTCTTCCTACAAGATGTCCTGGGGCAACAATTTGGTTCATACCTTGTAAGAGTGGTCAACCAAGGACTGGTCTAACTTGATGCCTATGCTATAGGACGGAGTCCAAGCCAGACATGGATGGCCAGGAACTGGAAGCTGGACGACCCAGAATTCTGGGGTAGAACCAAACATGACTGGCCAAGAAAAAAAAAATTCTTTAGTGAAATGAATCCTAATGCTAGTCTGCTATGTTCATAGCACAGTTGTCATCAGAGAGGCTTTGTCTAGCAACTGATGGGATTAGATGCAAAGACTCATAGACAAAGGTGCAGACATCCAAGCAGCGGTGACAAGCAGGCGCAGATGCCAAGCGGCAGGGACCAGCGCGCAACTCCGAGAGCAGATCGCCCCACTACAATTAAATCAAAGAGGTAGGCCTTTTGTTGGCGAGGTACCTGGCAAATGGGGAGCCAGGTTCTGTTCCTGAAGACCCTTCTGAGTGGTGAGAGGGATCTTGGCCCTCAACAGGAGCCAGAAAACGGAGCGAGGGCATTTTGTAAGACCCTGGCCAGCAGGGAAACCTGATCTGGTTTTAAAAGACCCATTAGATAGCATCAATAGGAGGAGATGGGCAGACGCCAAGGCAAGAATTCACCCAACAATCTGAAAAACAACATAAAAACACCAGAACCTAAAGATCTTACAACAGAAGGACTTGAACACCCTAACACAGAAGAAGGGGAAAAATTGACTTTATGAAAGCAATAGAGTCCCTTAAACAACATGTAAAAAACGCCCTTATAGAAATGGATGAGAAGTATAACAAAAAGTTTGAAGAAATGAGTAAATACGTACATGATACCCTGGGAAACCAAGAAAAAAGGATAAAACAGGTAATGGAAACAGTTCAAGAATTGAAAACTGAAATGGAAGCAAGGAAGAAAACACAAACTGAGGACCAGCTGGATATGGAAAGTCTAGGTCAACGAGCAGAGTCTACAGAAACAAGCATAATCAATAGAATACAAGAGATAGAAGAAAGAATCTCAGATTCTGAGGACACCATAGAGAAAATAAATGCACTGATCAAAGAAAACAGCAAAGCCAACAAATTCTCATCACAAAACATTCAGGAAATATGGGACACAATAAAAAGACCAAACCTAAGAATAATAGAAATAGAAGAAGGAGAAGAGTCACAGCTCAAAGGTCCAGAAAATATTTTTAACAAAATTATGGAAGAAAACTTTCACAACATGAAGAAAGATATTCCTTTGAATATTCAAGAAGCATACAGAACATCAAACAGACTGGATCAAAGAAAAACATCCCCTCACCATATAATAATCAAAACACAAAATATACAGGTTAAAGAAAGAATATTAAGAGCTGCAAAGGAAAAAGGGCAAATAACTTACACCTGACTTCTCTATGGAAACCATGAAAGCCAGAAGGTCCTGGATAGAGGTACTGCAGAAACTAAGAGACATTGGATGCAAACCCAAACTACTATACCCAGCCAAGCTACCGTTCACTATCAATGGAGAAAACAAGACATTCCAGGATAAGAACAAATTTAAATAATACGTAGCCACAAATCCAGGTCTACAGAAAGTAATAGAAGGAAAATCACAACCCAAGGAATCCAACACTGCCAACACTGCCTACAATAACTCAGGCATCTAGCGACCCTTCACCAGAGCAACTCAAAGAAGAGAGACAAAAAAAACTCTACTACCAAAAACAATAAGAATAACCGGAGTAAACAACCACTGGTCATTAATATCACTTAATATTAATGGTCGCAATTCACCTATAAAAAGGCACAGCCTAAGAGATTGGATACGAAAACAGGATCCAACATACTGCTGTTTGCAAGAAACACATCTCAACCACAAAGACAGGCATCTATTCAGAGTAAAGGGTTGGGAAAAGGTGTTTCAAGCAAATGGTCCTAAGAAAAAAGCAGGTGTGGCCATACTAATTTCTAACAAAACTGACTTCAAACTAAAATCAATAAGAAGAGATCAAGATGGACACTTTATACTCATAACAGGAACAATCCATCAGGATGAAGTCTCAATCCTGAATATCTATGCCCCTAATATAAAAGCACCCATTTATGTAAAAGAAATATTACTAGAACTCAAGGCAGACATCAAACCACACACACTAGTAGTAGGAGACTTCAACACACCTCTCTCTCCAATGGACAGGTCAATCAGACAGAAACCAAATAGAGACTTAAGAGAATTATTGGAGGTAATAAAGGAAATGGACTTAACAGACATCTATAGAACACTCCAACCAAATAGGAAAGAATATACCTTCTTCTCTGCAGCTCATGGAACCTTCTCGAAAAGTGACCACATACTCGGAAACAAAGGAAACCTCCACAGATACAAAAAAAACATCAGTGTCCACCTGTGTCTTATCAGATCACCACGAACTAATGTTAGAATGAAACAACAATGCTACCCCCAGAAAGCCGACAAACTCATGGAAACTGAACAGTCAACTACTGAATCACACCTGGGTCAACGAAGAAATTAAGAAAGAAATTAAAGTCTTCCTTGAATTTAATGAAAATAAAGAGACAACATACTAAAACCTATGGGACATGATGAAAGCAGTGCTAAGAGGAAAGTTCATAGCACTAAGTGCCCACTTAAAGAAAATGGAGAAAGCATACATTGGGGACTTAACAGCACACCTGAGAGCTCTAGAAAAAAAAGAAGCAGATGGGCCAAGGAGGAGTAGAAGACTGGAAATAATTAAACTGTGGGCTGAAATCAACAAAATAGAAACACAGAAAACAATCCAAAGAATCAATGAAACAAAAAGTTGGTTCTTGGAGAAAATCAACAAGATCGACAAACCCCTATCCAAACTAATTAAACAACAGAGAGAGAACACGCAAATAAATAAGATCAGAAATGAAAAGGGGACATAACCACAGACACAGAGGAAATTCAGAGAATCATTAGATCTTACTACAAAAGCCTGTATGCCACAAAACTGGAAAATGCAAAAGAAATGGACATTTTTTTAGATAAGTACCATAAACCAAAGTTAACCAAGACCAGGTGAACCATCTAAATAGACCTGTTAGTCGCGAAGAACTGGAAACTGTTATCAAAAATCTCCCTTCCAAAAAAAGCCCAGGACCAGATGGTTTCAATGCAGAATTCTACCAGAACTTCCAAGAAGAGCTAATACCTATACTCCTTAAGGTATTTCACAATATAGAAATAGAAGAATCATTGCCAAATTCCTTTTATGAAGCTACAGTTACCCTGATACCCAAACCACACAAAGACCCAACCAAGAAATAGAATTACAGGCCTATCTCACTCATGAATATCGACGCAAAAATTCTCAATAAAATACTGGCAAACCAAATCCAAGAACACATTAGAAAAATTATCCATTATGATCAAGTAGGCTTCATCCCAGAGATGCAGGACTGGTTCAACATACGCAAATCTATCAATGTAATCCACCATATAAATAAACTGAAAGAAAAAAACCATATGATCATTTCATTAGATGCTGTAAAACATTCGACAAATTTCAACACCCCTTTATGATAAAGGTCTTGGAGAGATTAGGGATACAAGGGTCATACCTAAATATAATAAAAGCTATTTACAGAAAGCCGACAGCTAACATTAAATTAAACAGAGAAAAACTCAAAGCCATCGCACTAAAATCAGGAACACGATAAGGATGTCCACTCTCTCCATACCTCTTCAATATAGTGCTTGAAGTTCTAGCAATAGCAATAAGACAACATAAGGGGATAAAGAGGATTTGCATTGGAAAGGAAGAAGTTAAGCTTTCGTTGTTTGCAGATGATATGATAGTATAGACAAGCGACCCCAAAAACTCTACGAAAGAACTCATACAGCTGATAAACACATTTAGTAATGTGGCAGGATACAAGATCAACTCCAAAAAATCAGTTCCCTTCCTATACACTAAAGATAAGGAAGCAGAGAGGGAAATCAGAGAAGCATCACCTTTTACGATAGCCACAAATAGCATAAAATATCTTCGGATAACTCTCACCAAGGAAGTGAAAGATATATTTGACAAGAACTTTAAGTCTTTGAAGAAAGAAATTGAAGAGGACACCAGAAAATGGAAGGATCTGCCTTGCTCTTGGATTGGGAGGATCAACATAGTAAAAATGGCAATTCTACCAAAAGCAGTCTATAGACTCAACGCAATACCCATCAAAATTCTTCACAGATCTGGAGAAGACAATAATCAACTTTATATGGAAAAACAAAAAACCCAGGATAGCCAAAACAATCTTATACAATAAAGGATCGGCTGGAGGCATTACCATCCCTGACTTCAAACTCTATTACAGAGCTACAGTATTGAATATAGCTTGGTATTGGCATAAAAACAGAGAAGTCGACCAGTGGAATCGAATAGAAGACCCTGACTTTAACCCACAAACCTATGAACACCTGATTTTCAATAAAGGAGCTAAAAGTATACAATGGAAAAAAGAGAGCATCTTCAACAAATTGTGCTGGCAAAACTGGATGTCAACCTGTAGAAGAATGAAAATAGATCCTTATCTATCACCATGCACAAAACTCAAGTCCAAATGGATTAAAGACCTCAATATCAGTCCAAACTCACTGAACCTGATAGAAGAGAAAGTGGGAAGTACTCTACAACACATAGACAACTTCCTATGTATAACCCCAGCAGCACAGACATTAAGGGCCTCCTTAAATAAACGGGACCTCCTGAGACTGAGAAGCTTCTGGAAAGCAAAGGACACTGTCACTAAGGCAAAAAGGCAACCCACTGACTGGGAGAAGATCTTCACCAACCCAGCAACTGACAAAGGTCTGATCTCCAAAATATATACACACACTCCCACTGTGCTGGAACTCTGTGGTGGTGACACCCTCTTGGCACCGGGCCTCTTCTATGAGGATGCATATGAGTGAGCATTCTGTTCTAGAGGAGATTGAAGTTTAGCCTTGCTTGTTTCCTGTCCAGAACTAGTGCTGAACTGGGCTTGGTGGTGCAGCCCTTTAATCCCAGTGCTTGGGAGTAGAGGCAGTTGAGCTCCTCATCTCGAGGACACACACAAACCGACCTCATCATCATCAGCCTTTCCTTACAACCCACACAGGGCTTCACATTCTTAAAAGTTCCTTCCCTTGGGCTTTCCTGGAACCTCACTGTGAAGCTGAGTTAGAAAGAGGAAAACATTTTAACCGTGCCTCAATGCATGCTGGTTACAAGGTCGGCGGGTCCCAGAATCTGCCAGAGGTCAATGAAACTCTGCTGCTGTAGAGCACTGGGAGATGAGGTTAACAATAATGCATTACAGTTATGGAGAATCTCATGCATGCCATACTAAATGAGGGAACATATGAAGTGCTCGCCTACTACGTGAGGCCCTGAGATTTCTGCCCTACAAGGTGAAACTAGTATCTTCCCAAAAGTCTGCCTTGCTCAGAATTTAAAGCAAGTTTTTAAGATAATTAAAAGATTGTTTTAAGGTAAATATATATATATATATATATATATATCTCAAGAAACTAGACCGTAAAAGGCTAATCAGCCCAATTATAAAATAGGGCACTGAGCTGAACAGAGAATTCTCAACAGAAGAAGTTCAAATGACCAAAAGACACTTAAGGTCATGCTCAACCTCCTTAGAGATCAGGGAATTGCAAATCAAGACAACTTTAAGATACCGTCTTACACCTGTCAGAATGGCTAAAATAAAAAACACCAATGATAGCCTTTGCTGGAGAAGTTGTGGAGAAAGGGGTACTCTCATCCATTGCTGGTGGGAATGCAAACTTTTGCAACCACTTTGGAAAGCAGTGTGACGGTTTCTCAGGAAATTCAGGATCAACCTACCCCTGGACCCAGCAGTACCACTCTTTGGAATATACCCAAGAGATGCCCTATCATACAACAAAAGTATATGCTCAACTATGTTCATAGCAGCATTGTTTGTAATAGCCAGAACCTGGAAACAACCTAGATGCCCTTCAATGGAAGAATGGGTGAAGAAAGTATGGAATATATACATATTTGAGTACTACTCAGCAGTAAAAAACAATGACTTCTTGAATTTTGCATGCAAATGGATGGAAATAGAAAACACTATCCTGAGTGAGGTAAGCCAGACCCAAAAAGAGGAATATGGGATGTACTCACTCATATTTAGTTTCTAGCCATAAATAAAGGACATTGAGCATATAATTTGTGATCCTAGAGATAAGAAATAAGAAGGAGAACCCAAAGAAAAACACGTAGGCATCCTCCTGAATATTAACCTTCATCAGGCGATGAAAGGAGACAGAGGCAGAGACCCACATTGGAGCACCAGACAGAAATCTCAAGGTCCAAATCAGGAGCAGAAGGAGAGAGAGCACGAGCAAGGAACTCAGGAAAGCGAGGGATGCATGCACACACTGAGACAATGGGGATGTTCTATCGGGAACTCACCAAGGCCAGCTGGCCTGGGTCTGAAAGAGCATTGGATAAAATCGGACTCCCTGAACATAGAGGACAATGAGGACTACTGAGAACTCAAGAACAATGGCAATGGGTTTTTGATCCTACTGCACGTACTGGTTTGGTGGGAGCCTAGGCAGTTTGGATGCTCACCTTAATAGACCTGGATGGATGTGGGGGTCCTTGGACTTCCCACAGGGCAGGGAACCCTGATTGCTCTTCAGGCTGACAAGGGAGGGCGACTTGATTGGGGGAGGGGGAGGGAAATGGGAAGCGGTGGCAGGGAAGAGGCAGAAATCTTTAATAAATTAATAAATAAATAAATTAATTAATTAAATACTCATAGACAAATATTAGGCAGAGTTCGCGGGAATGACACAGAAAGAGAGAAATGATTGTAGGAGTCAGCGGTTGAGGACAGTGCTCTAACACAGCCCACAAAATCAACTAAGCAGGAGTCTCATGTTTAGCTTGGAGTTTTGTGGGTCATCTACCATTAGGATTGTGGGTGTCTCTGACTCTTTTGCCTGTTCCTGAGCCCCCTTTCCTCTTACTGGTTTGCCTTATCTACACTTGATAATGAGGCTTTGTGCCTAGTCTTACTGAGTGTTGTTATGTCATGTTCAGCTGATATCCCTGTGAGGTCTGCTCTTTTCTAAAGGGAAACAGAGGAGCAATGGATCGTGGAGGGAGAGAAGTTGTGATGTATTGCATATGATAATCATACATTTAAAAAAGAAAAGAAATAAAATCTATGAACAATAATACTGGTACATAATATTTTCAATCTTTCTATGGGAGAGTGAGAGATCTAAGAAAAACATAAGAGTCAGAAATGAGGTAGAGATAGAAACAAGGCAATAATCTTAAGGATGTCAGTAAATTCTCAGAAACATTCCCTTTAGTCCTCAATATAAGATATATTACTTAAGTAGCATAAAAATACTGCTTTCTTTGAAGTGAACTGAAGGTAATATAACAGAAACTTGGACCTGCTCACACAAAGTGGATTCTCCTATACTCCACAACGTTCTTGTACTGAATGACACCCATTTCTTTTGATTCTGGTGTAGTTAGGATAAATATTCCTTATAATCATCTGTTTCCCTTTCTTTGATTATGTTATGTCTAATAAACTTCTGTTCTTTAATTTGTTTTGCTAAATTTAGTCGTGAGTAAAAAGTTAGTTCGGTGGAATGTGGTATAATATTCTTAGATTACTTGTCTCCTATTTTAGACACAAAGACATTCTTACAGTTTCCATTAGTTTGATTATAGATTCTATCCAGTGATGATATTCATGTTTAGATCTATGTGCTTAGCAGCCATATTATGGCCCCAGAGATAAAATGCCATAAATAATCTATTTAGCATCAAATACAAATTTTGAAACTCACTCCACTGCATTACTACTAGAGGTTGAAATTCAGATTGGTGGACTTAAGAATGACAGTTAGAAATCAAAACTATGGAAAATAAAAGTAAAGAAGCAATATGAAACACCAAACATATGCTTTTAAGTATGAGGCATCATTTCAGTAGATACATATCTTTACTTTCTTCAACCAGCTACCTGTTAATTTGCTCTATGTATCTGTCTGGGATTTTTTATATAGGATCTTGCTTTGAAGCCTAAGCTGGCCTGGAAGATAGTGAGCCTCATATCTTAACCTCCAAGGTGTTGATATTACTGTTGTATATGACCATGACTGGCTATATCTGACATTCTAATGAAACAACTGCCTATACTCATTAGAGGAGTAACAGCATTGCTCACAGGTATCTTTATTCATGTCTTTCAATGCCTTTTATTAGTACTACTACAACATATATTAGAGAATGTTGAAATTGTTTATTTATAGTTCTACCCCTTGGTCACATTTGGGGGAAATTGTCTATTCTATGTGATATTTACTGAACTCTTAATATGGATCAAAAACTATGTAACAATGGAGAAATGGTAGTGGTCAATCACCAAGTGTCTTATTTATTATACTTAATATATTAAATGAGAGCATATGAGGGAGATTAGGAGAGGAAGGGATTTTTTAAAGAAATCATTTTATGCCTGCATATCCATGGGAATATCATTTAACCACAGTTTTAAATGCCTTATTCATAACAGGAGAGTTAAAGCATCTTGCAGCATGATTATAAGATTTTAATGAAATGTCACAATGCAAATCAATAGAAATAGTAGTTAAGCTTTACCAGGAACTTGTTTTATGGCTCTGTAATTGTCTTTGAATTTCGTAACAAGTATGCAAGTTAGCCATGATTCTGAAGGTAGATGACTCAAAGAGTACTAGCGTTTGCTAATAGTGGAGGTAAAATCTAACCTGGGCATGTATATTAGAGAGTCTGCATTGACTGGGCTTCCTCTCCGTGTTGCTTATCTCTGCCTCACAGAGTACCTGCCATAATGAGAACAGCTGTTCCAAACTGGCCACATGCTTGATCTTTGAACTAATAACATGTTACTGTCAATTACAATGGTTAATATAGAACTCTCTCTCTCTCTCTCTCTCTCTCTCTCTCTCACGCACACACACACACACAAACACACACACACACACACACACATTATTCCTATAGTAACAGCACTGGAATTCCAAAGAATTCCAAAGTATAACACTCAGCACAATAAAATCAATACATTCATCAAGGGAATATAGACAAGTGCTTTATTGAATAATGACTCAGAAATTAAATTATGACTTTCTAACATATTTGTTGCTAATATTATTAACTATTGCTAACAATATTCTAATCTAGAACAAAAAAAATAACCAAGAGAAAATGAAACAAGGGGTTTTAAAACTATCTTACTAGTATAAGTCACATAATTCTTTTGGCATATTTCCTTGTAAAATTCAGTCATCTGCGTGGAACCAGCAAAAGGAAAGTAAAGGACAATATGCCATTAATAGTCCATATACATAGTGTTTCAGACTATACAAGGCATGTTTATAGGAGTCTTGCATAACCCCTGCAGCTCATAATAATGTTTAAGCCCGAATTTTGAAATTTAATACTGATTTCGCTGTTAAAAATTTATCAAAAGTTTTTTACACCCAATAATTTAAATAATTGTTCATACTGAAATAATTTTGTTCTCCTACATTTTAACATTTTGTCTCTAATTTAGTAGAGTTCTCTAAGTCAAATATCTTTTTTTTTACATATTTTCCCTTTTAAACCAATTCCATTTGTGAGGCTCTATATTTTTATATGTACTTATTTATCATTCTCATAAGACTTTGATATACTAAAGAATTTTGTATAACTGAAACTAAAATGAATTTATTTAAGATATATTTCACTTTATTTCTAAGTATTTAAGAATAATACATTTATTTGAGATGCATTTTTCTTTCATCCTAAATATTTCCTGAGTAGGTTTCATGTTATTTTAAAATAGTCACATTTATTTTACAATATTTTATTGGTATTAAGTCAATGAATCTTTTCCACATCTGCTATAAATATAATCTGGAACACATACCCTAGGGGATTTATAATCATGTAAATACAAAGTACCATTTTTTGTGAAGAGTCATAGAAATGAAAAATAAGCACATAGGAAATGTTAGTTATAAACAAATACAGTATACTTTTCTCCAGGTTAGGCCAGTTGAGCTCACTATTACCACACACAAACACACACAAGCTTGACCAACGTAACAAGAAATGGCAAAAAGTGCAATAGTGACACAAATAATTCCATTTGGATTTAGGGGTCACCCTCATAAGAGAAAAACACTTGCATAGTATTGTGAATCTCACCCAGAATACATAGTTGGGTGCTGGGTATTGGGCACAGTGGCACATGCCTTTAATCTCAGGCAGAATCAGGCAGATGTTGGTGAGTTTGAGGACAGTGTAATCTATATAGTGAATTATAGGGCAGCCAAAGCTATGTAGAGAGACCCTCTTTCCCCCTCTCATATATATATATATATATTTAAATAATTATAAATATAAGTGTATATTCTATATTTGTATATTATATATGTGAAGGAGAAGAAGAAGGAGGAGGAGAAGAAGAAGAAGAAGGAGAAGAAGAAGAAGAAGAAGAAGAAGAAGAAGAAGAAGAAGAAGAAGAAGACGATGAAGAAGAAGAAGACAATGACGTTGACAACAAAAGAGGAGGAGGAGAGTAAATAATGACAGGATATCAAAGTAAAGTAATAGAAAGGAAACAAAGAGAAGAAAAGAATAGAAAAGAATCCATGGTTGAGTCTTCTGAACAAGACGGAATGCCTGAACAAATAAACTCATAGCTGCAGTGGGTACCTATACAAGATCTACATAAGGTCAGGACATTCAGCATTCTAGCAAGCAGTGAACACCAGTTATGAGTCCCCACCTTTAGCTGAAGAGCTATTGATTGGTTACTTCAGGGGAAGAGAGAGTCAGTTTTCTTTAATTTTGTGGTCCCTGGTAGGTTAACTATGCTCACATGGGTGGCTCTATACCTGTGAATAGATAGATACCATAAATTGTACACAGTGGATTGTTTACAAAAAAGAGGATTTAAAACGAGGAAGTGTTAAGAATAAAAGATCGTTTTGGGAAAAATTAGATGGAGAGTGAGGTGAATATGATTAAAATATGCTCTATGAAATTTTCAAACAATTTCTCAAATTGTATGTAAAATAACAGAAAAATACTTATACCTCAAAGTTGTTATTTTATCTCTAGGTGGTAAAAATAGGGATTACTGAATGTTTTTAAGGATTCGCACCTTCATACTTGTATTTGAAAAGATACTCTACCATCTGTGTAAACATATGTTGGAGAGAAGCATAACTGAAATTCTAGAACCCAGGTGAGAGATTAGAGTTTTGAACCTAAACAGCTCTCTTACTTTTAGTGTTGTGGAACTGAAATTGAGAAAATTAGGCATTTCAGGGAGAAAATACAAAAAAAAATGTCAACTGGATGTTTATATGGTATACAGAATCTTGCTTTGTTTACCTAAGTGTATAACAATTATATTAAAGAATTAATGGAACCAGGAGCAGGTAAAAGAATTTAATGGGGCTCCTTGGGCACATAACACCTGCTCAGCCTGTCTGGGTGCTGGGGGCGAATCTTCAGGGCAAGCAGGCAGGCAGAAGTTCCTTTGTTTCACTGCCCTGCCTGCACCAAGCAAGGTAGGCGCTTTGTTTATGAACTACCCAACCAGCACAGAGATCTGATCTCAGCACCAGGAGAGCCATCATTGGGGTAAGTTTGTGACCCGCAGCAGCAGCCCAGGACAGGGAACTCAGAAGTTCCTCATCCCCCCCTATACTTCCTGGGCTCCCTGCAGAGACTCTACTACCCGCATACTGCCTCTCTCTTCCTATCCCACCCAGCTTGCATCCAGAACCCTTCTTCCTTCTGCCCCCTTCCCTCTTTGGGCACATAACACCACCCAGCTCAGCCTGTCTGGGCGCTAGGGGCAAATCCTCAGGGCAAGCAAGCGGGCGGGAGTTCCTTTGTTTCACTGGACTGCCTGCACCAAGCAAGGTAGGCGCTTTGTTTATGAACTACCCAACCAACACAGAGATCTGATCTTGGCACTAGGAGAGCCATCATTGGGCATGAAGATCTGATATTGGCACCAGGAGAGACATCACTGGAGCACCAGGAGAGCCATCAATGGGGAGTGCCATCACTGGGAAGGTACATCAGTAGGCAAGGAGACCTGATCCTGTAAAAGAAGATCCATAGGAGAGCATTCGGAGGAAGAGATGGGCAGGCGCCAATGCAAGAATTCACCCAACAATCTGAAAAACAATATGAAACCACCAGAACCCAGCGACCTCACAACAGGAGGAAATGAACACCTTAATCATGAAGAAGTAGAAAAAATTGACTTTATGAAAGTAATTGATGCCCTTAAACAGCATGTAAAAAATGCCCTTATAGAAATGGATGAGAAGTATAACAGAAAGTTTGAAGAACTGAGTAAATCAGTGAATGATATGCTAGGAAACCAAGGAAAAACAATCAAACAGATAATGGAAACAGTTCAATACTTGAAAACTGAAATGGAGGCAAAGAAAAAAATACAAACAGAAGGCCGGCTGGACATGGAAAATGTAGGTAAGTGAAAGAGACTACAGAAACAAGCATAACCAACAGAATACAAGAGATAGAAGAAAGAATCTCAGATTCTGAAGATACCATAGAGAAAATAAACATGCTGATCAAAGAAAACAGCAAGGCCAACAAACTCTCATCACAAAATATTCAGGAAATATGGGACACAATAAAAAGACCAAACCTAACAATAATAGGAGTAGAAGAAGGAGAAGAAGCACAGCTCAATGGTCCAGAAAATATATTTAATAAAATTGTAGAAGAAAACTTTCCCAACTTAAAGAAAGATATACCTATGAAGGTTCAAGAAGCATACAGAACACAGAATAGGCTGGATCAAAAACAAACAAACAAACAAACAAACATCCCCTCGCCACATAATAATCAAAACACAAAGCATACAGAATAAAGAAAGAATATTAAGAACTGCAAAGGAAAAAGGGCCAAGTTACTTATAAAGGTAAACTTATCAGACTTACACCTGACTTCTCTATGGAAACCATAAAAGCCAGAAGGTCCTGGATAGATGTACTGCAGAAACTAAGAGACCATGGATGCAAGCCCAGACTACTATACCCAGCCAAGCTTTCGTTCACTATAAATGGAGAAAACAAAATTTTCCAGGATAAAAACAAATTTAAACAATACGTAGCCACAAATCCAGCCTTACAGAAAGTAATAGAAGGAAAATCACTAACCAAGGAGTCCAACAATGACCACAATATCTCAGACAACTAGAGACCCTTCACCAGCGCAACACAAAAAAGGGGAACACACAAAATTTACAACTTAATAAATGACCGGAGTTAACAACCACTGGTCATTAATATCACTTAATGTCAATGGACTCAACTCTCCTATAAAAAGGCACAGACTAAGACATTGGATACGAAAACAGGATCCAACATTCTGCTGTTTACAAGAAACACACCTCAACCACAAAGACAGGCACTTACTCAGAGTAAAGGGTTGGGATAAAGCTTATCAAGTAAATGGACCTAAGAAACAAGCAGGTGTGGCCATACTAATTTCTAACAAAGTTGACTTCAAACTTAAATCAATCAGAAGAGATGGAGAGGGACATTTTCTACTCATAACAGAAACAATTCATCAGGATGAAGTCTCAATCCTGAATATCTATGCCCCTAATATAAAAGCACCCATGTACATAAAGGAATCATTGCTAAAACTCAAGGCAGGCATCAAACTGCACACATTAATAGTAGGAGACTTTAACACTCCTCTCTCACCAATGGACAGGTCAATTAGACAGAAACCTAACAGAGAAATAAGAGAATTAATGGAGGTAATGAATCAAATGGACTTAACAGAAATCTATAGAATATTCCACTCAAATAGGAAAGAATATACCTTCTTCTCTGCAGCTCATGGAACCTTCTCGAAAATTACATCCACAGTTACAAAAAAATATTAGTAACCACCTGTATCTTATCAGATCACCATGGATTAAAGCTAGAATTCAGCAACAATGCTACCCCCAGAAAGCTCATGGAAACTGAACAGTCAACTACTGAACCATACCTGGATTAAGGAAGAAATAAAGAAAGAAATTAAAGTCTTCCATGAATTCAATGAAAATAAAATAAACAATATATTCAAATCTATGGGACACTATGAAAGCAGTCCTGAGAGGAAAGTTCATAGCACTAAGTGCCCACTTAAAGAAAACAGAGAAAGCACACATTGGAGAATTAACAGCCTACCTGAAAGCTCTAGAAAAAAAAGAAGCAGACTCACCTAGGAGGAGTAGAAGACTGGAAATAATCAAACTGAGGGCTGAAATCAACAAAATAGAAACACAGAAAACAATTGAAAGAATCAATGAAACAAAAAGCTGGTTCCTGGAGAAAATCAACAAGATTGATAAACCCCTATCCAAACTAATCAAACGGCAGAGAGAGAATTTGCAAATTAATAAGATCAGAAATGAATAGGGGGACATAACCACAGACACAGAAGAAATTCAGAGAATCATTAGATCTTACTACAAAAGCCTGTATGCCACAAAACTGGAAAATGTAAAAGAAATGGACACTTTTTTAGATAAATACCATATACCAAAGTTAAACCAGGACCAGCTGAACAATCTAAATAGACCTGTTAGTCGTGAAGAATTAGAAGCTGTTATAAAAAACCTCCCTTCCAAAAAAAGTCCAGGACCAGATGGTTTCAATGCAGAATTCTACCAGAACCTCCAAGAAGACCTAATACCTATACTCCTTAATGTATTTCACAATATAGAAGCAGAAGAGTCATTGCCAAATTCCTTTTATGAAGCTACAGAACTCTGATACCAAAACCACACAAACACTCAACCAAGAAAGAGAATTACAGGCCAATCTCACTCATGAACATCGACGCAAAAATCCTCAACAAAATACTGGCAAACCGAATCCAAGAACACATTAGAAAAATTATCCATTATGATCAAGTAGGCTTCATCCCAGAGATGCAGGGCTGGTTTAACATATGCAAATCTATCAATATAATCCATCATACAAATAAACTGAAAGAAAAAACCCATATGATAGTTTCATTAGATGCTGAAAAAGCATTTGACAAAATTCAACATCCCTTTATGATAAAAGTCTTGGAGAGATTAGGGATACAAGGGTCATACCTAAATTTAATTAAAGCTATTTACAGCAAGCCGACAGCTATCATCAAATTAAACGGAGAGAAACTTAAAGCCATCCCACTAAAATCAGGAACACGCCAATGTTAATATTTTTTGCAGGGTACGGGAAGAAGAGATGAGACACGCGGGGTCCCACGTGGGTTAGCTTTAATGGGGATCAACAGGTAAGGGACGGGGGTGAAGAGACAAAAGGAAAATGGGGAAAGAGAGACGGGTTAAGGTGTCCCCCCGTTTTTAAGGGGGAGTTCAGGTGTGTCTGGGAGAAAATGTCCTGCGCATGCGTGGCTTTCCATTGTACCGCTGGGATTCGTAGTCCACTTAGAGGCTGTATTTTCTGCGCATGGGTGGCCTTGTCTCCAAAAGAACAGCAGCCAAGGCTGTCCACTCTCTCCATACCTCTTCAATATAGTTCTTGAAGTTTTAGCAATAGCAATAAGACAACATAAGGGGATAAAGGGGATGTGAATTGGAAAGGAAGAAGTTAAACTTGCATTATTTGCAGAGGATATGATAGTGTACATAAGCGACCCCAAAAACTCCACCAAAGAAGTCCTACAGCTGATAAACACCTTTAGTAATGTGGCAGGATACAAGATCAACTCCAAAAAATCAGTCGCCCTCTTATACACAAAGGATATGGAAGCAGAGAGGGACATAAGAGAATCATCACCTTTCACGATAGCCACAAAACAGCATAAAATATCTTGGGGTAACTCTGACCAAGGAAGTGAAAGATCTATTTGACAAGAACTTTAAGGCATTGAAGAAAGAAATTGAAGAGGATACCAGAAAATGGAAGGATCTCCCTTGCTCTTGGATTGGGAGGATCAACATAGTAAAAATGGCAATTCTACCAAAGGCAATTTATAGATTCAATGCAATCCCCATCAATGTCCCATCAAAATTCTTCACAGAGCTTGAGAGAACAATAATCAACTTTATATGGAAAAACAAAAAACCCAGGATAGCCAAAACAATCTTATACAATAAAGGAACTTCTGGAGGCATTACCATCCCTGACTTCAAACTCTATTACAGAGCTACAGTAATGAAAACAGCATGGTACTGGCATAAAAACAGAGAAGTCGACCAATGGAATCGTATAGAAGACTAGGATTTTAACCCACAAACCTATGAACACCTCATTTTTGATAAAGGAGCTAAAAGTATACAATGGAAGAAAGAAAGCATCTTCAATAAATGGTGCTGGCACAACTGGATGTCAACCTGTAGAAGAATGAAAATAGACCCATATCTATCACCATGCACAAAACTCAAGTCCAAATGGATCAAAGACCTCAATATCAATCTGAACACACTGAACCTGATAGAAAAGAAAATGGGAAGTACCCTACAATATATGGGCACAGGAGATCGCTTCGTATGTATAACCCCAGCAGCACAGACATTAAGGGCAACATTGAATAAATGGGACCTCCTGAAACTGAGAAGATCTGTAAAGCAAAGGACACTGTCATTAAGACAAAAAGGCAGCCTACTGACTGGGGGAAGATCTTGACCAACTCTGCAACAGACAAAGGTCTGATCTCCAAAATATATAAAGAACTCAAGAAACTAGACTTTAAAATGCTAATTAACCCAATTAAAAAATGGGGCACTGAACTGAACAGAGAATTCTCAACAGAAGAAGTTCAAATGGCCAAAAGATACTTAAGGTCATGCTCAACCTCCTTAGCGATAAGGGAAATGCAAATCAAAACAACTTTGAGATATCATCTTACACTTGTCAGAATGGCTAAAATCAAAAACACCAAGGATAGCCTTTGCTGGAGAGGTTGTGGAGAAAGGGGTACCCTCATCCATTGCTGGTGGGACTGCAAACTTGTGCAACCACTTTGCAAATCAGTGTGGCGGTTTCTCAGAAAAATTGGGATCAACATACCCCTGGACCCAGCAATACCACTCTTGGAAATATACCCAAGAGATGCCCTATCATATGACAAAAGCATTTGTTCAACTATGTTCATAGCAGCATTATTTGTAATAGCGAGAACCTGGAAGCAACCTAGATGTCCTTCAGTGGAAGAATGGATGAAGAAAGTGTGGAATATATACACATTAGAGTACTACTCAGCGGTAAAAAACAATGACTTCTTGAATTTTGCATGCAAATGGATGGAAATAGAAAATACTATCCTGAGTGAGGTAACCCAGACCCAAAAAGAAGATCATGGGATGTACTCACTCATAATTGCTTTCTAGACATCGATAGGGGTCACTGAGTCTATAATTTGTGATCCTAAAGAAGCTAAACAAGAGGGTAAACCCAAGGAAAAACATATAGTTATCCTCCTGGCTATGGGAAATAGACAAGATTGCCGGGCAAAAAATTGGAATCTTGGGGGTGGGGTGGGATGGGGGTGAGGGGAGATGGGGAGAGAAAAGTGTGAAGGAGAGGATGTGGGGAACTGGGGGAAATGGGATGATTGGGGAATAAAGGAAGTTTGGATAGGGGAGCAGGAAAACTCATCTTAGTTAAGGGAGCCACCTAAGGGTTGGCAAGAGACTTGAACTTGGAGTGGCTACCAGGTGCCCAGGGCAATGTCCCCAGTTAGTTCCTTGGGCACCTGAAGATAGGGAACCTGAAATGACCCTATCCTATAGCCATACTGATGAATATCTTGCATATCACCATAGAACTTTCATCTAGCGATGGATGGAGATAGAGACAGAGACCCACACTGGAGCACCGGACTGAGCTCCCAAGGTCCTAATGAGGAGCAGAAGGAGGGAGAACATGAACAAGGAAGTCAGGACCACGAGGGGTGCACCCACCCACTGAGACAGTGGAGCCAATCTATTGGGAGCTCACCAAGGTCAGGTGGACTGTGACTGAAAAAGCATGGGATAAAACCGGACTCTCTGAACATGGCGGACAATGAGAGCTGACAATGGCACGGGTTTTGATCCTACTTCATGTTCTGGCTTTGTGGGAGCCTAGACAGTTTGGATGTTCACCTTCCTAGACCTGGATGGATGGGGGAGGACCTTGGACTTTCCACAGGGCAGGGAACCCTGACTGCTCTTGGGACTGGAGAGGGAGGAGAAGAGGAGTGGGGGGAGGGGGAGAGGGGCGGGAGGAGGTGGAGAGAAATGGGAGGCGGGGAGGAAGCGGAAAATTTTTTTTCAATTAAAAAAAAAGAATTTAATGGGGAGATGACATATTTCATTTACTATTTATGTTGGAAGCATCCGTAGGAAATGTAAACATAGTGATTTAATAGACATTTGCATGTTCTTATAGAGTAATGAGAAATATTACCCGCATTAAAATTGTATTCTAAGGGCTATCAATATAGAAATGATAATTGAATTTGTCGATGAGATTACTAAGCAGGGTTCACAGGGAGCTCACAATGACTGAAACAGCAAGCATGGGGCCTGCACAGATTTTCACCAGGTTCGCTCTGTGTATGTTATGGCTGTTAGCTTGGTGCTTTCACTGACACATTGCCTTCTCTTAAGACAGTTTTCCTCCTATTGTGTTGCCTTGTCCAGGCTTGATATGAGGTCTTTTGCCTTGTCTTAATGTATCTTCTTTTGTCCTGTTGGGTTGTCATCTCTTGGAAACCTACTCTTTTCTGAAGGGAAACAGAGATGTGGGGTGGATTTGGGAGAGAGAAGAGGTAGGGGAAGCTGGGAGGATTGAAGGAACAGGAAACTTGGGAATACAATTCCTGAAAAGGAATACAACAGGAAACTGTGGTTGGGATGTATTGTGTGAAAGAAATATATCGTTTCAACTAAAAAACGAATAAACTACATTGACCCATTCAGTTTCACATTTTTGATATTCAGAATTTTGAGCTGAAATATGAGTAAAGCATCTAACAAACATTTTCATGTCAGGGATTAAAATTAGAAACTTGTGTAGTTACTTAATGTTACCATTTAACAGAAATCCTGCCTTTTTGTTTTGTAAATAATGAGAAAAATGTGATTTAATTGACCTTTGTATATTAAAATATATTTTCTGGGAAAAAATAATATAATTTATGGTAGCACAGTATGATTCGAATAAGGTCACCCCTTAAGTGGAGCAACATCAGGAACAGAGTCAGTAAGATGAGCAGACTGGGCCCTAAATGTCACAGACTTTGCTGGCCAGGCCAAGGAAATTAAACTATTTGAAAAGCAGAGAAGAGTCATTGGAGCATTTGTGAATTTTGATGCAGGATTTAAAATAATTCATTTCTATCAATATTTGTATTATGCTTATAGGAATAACAGTGGGAAAACTTAACTACTGCTTATTTTATTTGTCTAGAATTTGCAGTATTTACTTCTATTCATACAACATTTTAGCAATTGCATGCTAACAAAATGACTAGAATTATACCCAAAACTTGGGCATTAAAAGGTATTCTTCAACCCCTCGATCAATGGACAAATTTATAAGAGTTATATTCAGAAAAATAGATAGTATATAGCCTGAATACATAAAAGAGGATAAGAATAAGAGTATGCGATAATAGCAAAATAATCAGAAAGTGTTACAGGTGTGCATTATCTGTGCATGTTTGAGGTATATTATCCATTCTCTTTAAGCCTGTTTTCTTACCTAAAGTTTAGAACAATAGAGCTGCTGTGACTGAGAAAATCATAGTTAATCGGGGAAAATAAATATGTATTTTTCAAGGAAAAATGAACAAAGGAACAAGAACTAGCATAGACAGTATTTACAAAATGAGTAATAGGCTTAGTGTCATTCTGCTTTTAGGTTACTGTCTGTTAAGCTTACCTCCTGTCCTTCCTTTACTCTTGAAAGATTTCTTTAATTTATGTAGATGTTGGAGTAGAAAAGTTGACAAAAATGACACATAAAAACTGCGAGGGGTACACCCACACACTGAGGCAATGGGGATGTTCTATCGGGAACTCACCAAGGCCAGCTGGCCGGGGACTGAAAAAGCATGGGACAAAACCGGTCTCACTGAACATAATGGACAATGAGGACTACTGAGAACTGAAGAACAATGGCAATGGGTTCTTGATCCTATTGCACGTAATGGCTTTGTGGGAGCCCAGGTAGTTTGGATGCTCACCTTAATAGACCTGGATGGAGGTGGGTGGTCCTTGGACCTCCCACAGGGCAGAGAAACCTGCTTGCTCTTTGGGGCTGAGGAGGAAGGAAGACTTGATTGGGGGAGGGGGAGGGAATGGGAGGTGGTGGCGGGGAAGAGGCAGAAATCTTTAATAATTAAATAAATTAATTAATAAAAAAAATTGTTATGTACAAAATTAAAATTAATTAACAATTCATCCCACGGGTTGAAATTGCAGTTTTCAAGGCCATATTATAGTCTTATCTCATTGGATACTCAAAAGTTCTTACAAGAATAGTGAGTAGGTACACACTAATTTTACAAGTGAGGACACAAAGACACAGAAAAGTCAATAACTTCCTTTAAATCATATAGTTAATAACTAATGAGATTTGGGCACAGTATTATCCACTGAATCCATGTCTTTCCACTTTCTAAAGTACACATTACCATTGAAACCTGACAAACTGATTACATCATCAGGAAATTAAACTAATCCATTGATCTCTATATCCCAAGATCACATTCTAAAAACTTATGTATCCCAAATCTAAGGCCCTTACTCTATGAGCAGGATATTTAAAGCAAGTACAAAATAGACTCTAACAGAATTCAGATAAAGGGCTTATCATATTATAACTCATTTTAAATGTGTGAGAGACAGAAAAAAATGCATATTACTTTAAATGGAAGCCTAAAATATATTCATATAATTGACAGTAAAATGACTTATATAAACTCCCTGTAGTATAAACCCATAACAACAAATATGATTTTAACATAAAGAGATACCATTCAGTTACATGGATATAAATAACATAGGTATGCTATTGTATTTAAGATCATTTAATGGCTATGGTACAGGTCTTTCTTTGGTATGGTGCCCCTTTTCCCAGATTTGGTTGTTTAGTAGTTGTCGTCCTGGGCCATACTATAATTCAATATGGTTATAATTCACCTATGACTCAAGCATGAAGTCATTGGTATAACTTCATAGGACTATAAACACATGAATGCTGAAATTCTCCTCTATATTGGAAACTCATGGGGTGGTGTCACTGAGGGTTGTCCTCTTTATTGCCTCTCTCTGTGTCCTGTTTCATGAAAGTCTTCTCCATCAATTTCACTTAAAAGTGGTGTTTTCTTTAAGGAATAAGGAAATAATCTCATAAATCACATGTTCTGGCTTCCAGTTTTGTTATTGTTTTTTTTATTTTGAGCCTGACCTCAAGTATAAGCTAGTGAATATTTGAAAAAGTGCTATAAGGATGAGTATTTCTCATTACAGAAGAGATAAGAACTTTCAAGGCAGAGACAGAAACAGGACGAAAGAAGATAATTAGGTACTAATGGGTTTCTGAAAATACATCCGTCTGTGGCATTGTTTCATGAGCCGAAAGAGCAAAGGCAGCTTTCTCAAATCTAAGGTCTTGAAGTTCAATCAGGAAGTGGTCAAATGAAACATTGTCCCTGGAGAGTATAGTAGTTTGAAGAACAAAATAACCAGTCATGATAGGGATATGGGTCATCCAGGGCTTGTAGTTTTCATTTTGAAGTTAGAACAAAGTTATATCATTTTCCTTTCTCTATTTCCTCTCTCAAACCACTCCCACCCATGCCTCATGTCCTTGCTCTCTCTCAAATTAGTGGAAACTGGCCTCTTTTTCTTTAACTGTTGCTAAATATATTAGCATAATTTGCTTATATAATGTTACATGTATGTACATGATTTCAGGAATAATCACTTGGTACTGAATAATTAATTGGGGGACTTTTCCTTGGAGAAGACTATTTTCTCCCACTTTCAACTTTCCATAGTTACCTGTAGCACATTGTCTAAGGTTGTGGCCTTATTATGTTTCTCCCTTCCATGTCAGTATACCTATTAGTGTTGCCCTTGTTTAGGTCCTGCTTAGGTGGTCATGTTGTTGAGACCATAATAATTGGTGAAATAGTAGCATTCATATCTTGGAGATAACCAGCAGCTCCCTAAGTGGACTTAAGGGCTAGTCAACAAGAGAGAAATCATGACTGCTACTGTAAACCACTCAGGACTACTTAGACTGTGGATCTTGAAGAATTTTCAGTGTCACATTACTGGATTAGTGTAATTTCTAAACCATATTACAGATATTTAATCCTTATACTCACAGATAAGGGTACCTCCCACCTCTCAACATGCAAACTTCCCTATGCAACAGGAAGAGACCATTACAGAAAACGACAACTAATCAAAGTGAAACATTGTCTTTGAAATAGGAGCCCACAGCTATCTTTGGTTTTAAATTTTGTTGTATTTATAAGATGTGTTAATTATTTTAATGTACGTAGGTATGTCAGGTGAGTTTAGATGAGCTATTTGTGTGTGTGTTTCTGTCTGCAGAAGACAGAAGGTGTCAGATCCTTTGGATCTGGAGCTCTGATTTGGAGCTCCTTTGAGATGTCTGACATGTGTTCAGGAAACCAAACCTGGATCTTCTGTAAAATAGTGCTCTTAACTGTTGAGCCTTCATTGGGCATGTGAACTTAATCTAGACTGGGAATCAGAGATTTGAGCAGATGCTTCAGGGTGAAAATTCCCGACCCAAAATGGTGACAAAATTGTGCATCCAGGAGGTAATGCTACACACAAACATATCCCTTGGACAGCATACATATTTCATAAAACTTGGTAACTTGAATGCTTCTATTGGAAGAAAAAAGGAAGGAATAATCTTATTGGAAAATAGATGAAGAAAACCTAGGAAATACATAGTTACATTTTATCTAAGTGTTACATTTTATCTAAGTGAAAACAGGTAACGTCACTCTGTTCAAGAAACAAAAAGGAAGAGAACTTTTAAGTTTGCATTCCTTGGGTACATTTCCCTCAAATTCAAGTATAAGACAGTCCTTTTGAGCTGTAAAACCAAGCAGAATCTTGTCTTCCTTGCTGACATATGTTCTATTGAACATTTGTTTTCTCAAAATAGACCTGTTTCTCCCACTTCAAAAATCTGCCAATGTAGGACCCCAACCCCCACCTTTCCTGATGTTCTTAAAGTGTTGCAAGGGATGCCTTGGCAGTCATGAGCTCTCTTGGTGGTACCAATTCAACCTGATTCAGAGCCCAGGCAGTAACTGTGGTTTGATACCGAAATGCCTTAAAAGCCCATGATTCACCAAATTCATGAAAAATTCCCTGCTGCCTTAAACTGAGATAGCATTGCATCCTCATGCCTTATTGTTGCTTGTGCTCTAAGATATATGCTCTAATGCAAATGTCTATCTCCTCAGTTTGCTTTCTTTTCTGCATACCTCTTTAAGTTGTGGCATATTTTCTGCAGAGTGGCTGCTCTTGAGCCACAGCTCTACCTTCAAACAGTGAATCTCATTTGTAGCCTCTCCATTCATCATTGTCTCATCTATTACTTGTTTTGTCTTCTGTCACTATTATTGGTTGATGGTTTCTAACACTTTACCTTTCACATTGTAATTAGCCATAAACAGATTTTAACAAAACTTTGGGAAAACAGTGTATGAGTCAGCTGTGGGGGCACATGTTTTTAATTCCAGCACTTGGGAGAGAGACGGCAGGTGAATATCTGGCATTCAAGGACAACTTCCTCTACATAGTAAGTTCCAGGACAAGCAGAACTACATAGTGAGGGAAATAAACAAAACAATAAGAAGTAACACAGTATATTTCTTAGGAATATGTAAGATGTGTAAGTCAACATAATAATGCAGGGATTGTGGTAGAATGACGTTGAACAGATTATGCTTATAGCTAGCTTTCTCTCTAGATAAAAACACACTTAACAGCAAGTTAACTTCCAGTTATTTGCTGCATACCAACCACTGTGCTAGGTGTTCACATCTTTTATATTAACATTTGTGATAATTTGTAAAATAATTATTAATATGCAATATTTGAAAATTAAGAAGTAGAGGTTTGTAGCATGCAAAGTCAACATGACAGTGGTATGAAAGCCATGGATTAGAAATTCATCTATTAAATGTCTATGATTTTGGTTATTATCCCCTACTTGTTTCAAAAATTGTAATTGATGATGAAATACTCTGTAGTCTGAAAAGGTTTTATTAGTCGTTTCTTGATATAGTAGAAATATTTACTTAATAAGATTTGCAAATATTTTAGAAATCCCTAACATGCAAATAGGCCACTGTTTTCCATACACACTCACTAGCAATACATGCATTAGCATATGAGTTTGAGTGGTACGTGTGTGTGTCTGTTCCATGAGCCAAAAGAAGGTAGAGGAGAAGGAAACAGAAGATAGAGGGAAGTAGTTGTGTGTTTGTCCAGTGGTTAAGAGCACTGCCTGTTCTTCCAAAGATCCTAAATTCAATTCCTACCAACCACATGGTGGTTCATAGTCATCTGTAATGAGATCTGGTGCCATCTTGAGAAAAAGACCTGGTCAGTTGTTATCATCAACTTAGACAGTGAAATCCAATATGGACACGTTCAACAACCCTTCATATACTGGCTGCCCATGCATGCTTCAGCATTGCCAGGGCATAAATTTCATTCAAATTTCAGAATGCCATATTAACCAAAATCAACTATGGAATCTTAATAGTAACTGGAATGAATTATTTTTCAGTTTAATTATTGCACAATTTGTTTACAGATAAATGAAGAAATGAAGTAGTAAAGTAAACCTTGTTTAAAATAAAATGATAGAAAATAGTATAGGTTAGATATTAAGCTTAGTACATTTATTCATGTCTTTATTTTTGCAAGAGAAATACATGTCATGTCAGCCTCTGGTTACAGCTCACTAGATAGTGACTTTCACTAAAATGCTATGAATTTCATATGTTCACTAAGAATCACGAGAAATTTTGCTGAACCTTTAAAAAACTAATCATGCAATATCCAAATCTGAAAGGCACCTATGGATTGAATAGAATACCTGCATATTTTTCTTTGCAACAAACAAACACAAAGCCATCTTTTTACTTGAATTAATGCATAAAAGTTAACCTTCCATAGGTAGTTAAATCAGATACTATGAAACCAGTCTTATTAGATGAACACAATGTGCCGATTGTATTACCTGCACTGAAACATCTCTTTACTAAAACAAGCCTAGGACGGAGAGTCATTTGATCCCTTTTAGGCAAAGAGAGACTGAGGCTTAAGAAAGTCATACTATATTAGTGCTCTAATCTTTTTATAATATGATTGGTGACTTAATAACAGACGTTTTCAGAAGACCCTGTACTCAACACTCATATCTACTAAAAAGAACAACATATTGACAAGGGAAAATCCTAGACTTATTTCTACTATACATAGTTCAATGTTTTAAAACATTCATACTTTGTTATATTACTTCTATATAACGCAGTTATATAATATATGGGATGTAATATTTAAAATATTATACTTTAAAATGTCATTTCTATTATTCCTTAGTTGTTATCTTTATCAAAAATTCTCTGTTATATGAAAAGATGAGATTTTGATCTTTAAGTGGAGGCATGTTGATAGGTAACTAGAAATGGACCCATCTGCTTCATCCAGCTCTCATATTTTGCCTATTGGCTTAATAAAGCCAATTCCGTCTACTCTCTGTTCCTCACATAAGATACCATTTTCTTCAGAAACCAAAGTCACAGTCTTTTTATATTTTCACATAAAGTTTCAGTATAAATTTGGAAAGCCGAAGCAAAATAATACTTGGCATAAGACCCCAATACAACAATGATGTGTTGGAAAATTTTAAGTAACTTCTAAAATGCAATTTTAAACTATTAACTCAAATAAATCTATGAAAATACTAATATTATTTTCAGCTAACTGAACTCTGGGATTAGCTTACTAGGAAGTAGTTATACTCATACACAGCTTCTTATAACTGATAAATATGAACCTGTCTGCAATTTTGACAAAAATGGCAAAGAATTAAATGGAAATTATTCATAACCATAAGAATGCACATGCTGAGATTCATAACAATGGAAACTCTTGATGCATGTGTATTATTCCCTAAATACTGAGTAACTTACATAAATGAAAATTAAATATAATTTTTACAGGATGTTGAACATAGGCAACTACTTGCCTACATTTATGATACAGAATTCAGCCTCAGGTATAGCATTGCTGCTTGTGTCTTAGAACCAATAAAATGGGGTTAAGAGAAAGTGATCACTGCATTGCCTCTTACTAAACCCTTGACATCAGTGGAAGAACATAGATTTTGTCAATGAAGTTTACATTTTTTATTACCTTGTTCCTCATACAGGTAATTAAACATTAAAAGTCTCATCTTGAGAGATTTGTCTCATTTTTAGCCTTTATATTAAAACTCACAGGCAGGGAGGGGAACAGAGAAAAATGTAGAGCTCAATAAAAACTAATAAAAAATAAATAAAACTCACCGGCATATTATCAAATTTATTGAAGCTTTAAATTTTTAATTAAAATTTGCAAAATAAAAATGAAGTAAAAGGAGACACCTGATTCTAAAATGTTCATTAAATTTCTCCTTTATGACACTTTCTAGGTTTGTTCTGTTGGTTCAAAAACCAAAAACGAATTATTGATAATTAGGGTTTGACAAAACAAGGCGTTATTAGCAAAACAGGCAGACAAGGCAGGCAGATTTTGTGCCCATTTCAAGGAAGAAGGTTTTATTTTGGGGGTAGAGGTGGTCTGTTGAGAGATGGTATTTCTCTGGGTAACCCTGGCTGTCCTGGAACTCTCTCTATACACCATGCTGACCTAAAACTCACAGAGATCTGCCTGCTTCTGCGGGCTAAGTGCTGGTATTAATGGTGTGCACCAAGACTGCCTGGCGTAGTAGTTCTTGCTTTGAAGTTCTGTTTCTTAAATGTAGAAGAAAACTTGTGTTCATTGCATGAAGAGTCCCTGTGAAAGAGCTTGCCTCTAGTTTGTTCTGCCTCTAACTTGTACTCTTCATCCTACTACCTTTGGGAAATTGATTCGAAAAGAAGTTTTTGTTTCATATTTAATTTACATTTTTTTGCACAATTCCTAGTGTTTAATATAGTTTTCATAATATCATCACGCTTTGGTTTTTATAGTCTAAGAAAAATGATCCAGAAGACATTAATGACAGTACTTACTACATTGAAAGTTTACTGAAATGCTGAAAAAGATCATAAAATACCAAGCAGTGACCCTTCAGTAGATATAGCTTCAAAATGGAGAGGTTTTTATTTTAAAAAATTAGAGATCATATTAACCTTATATTTCGGTGTATCCTCTATTTAACATTGCAAAAAATTATTTGATTACTAATACCTAATTATGATGTAGTGAATGCTAATCTACATATAAGGTTTTATGGACACATGGAGAGACTAAAAATTAATTTTTATCATGAGTGAACTATCTCTAATGATAAAAACTATTTTCAAGATAAATTTATTTTATTATTAGAACACAGTCTTATTGTAGAATCATACTTAAAATACGCAAATAATCTTTATATATAAATAGTGCTAAAATGTATTTTTAAAATTTTTAAACTACAAAATGGCAGTTTGATGAGGTGGGAGATATTTTAATTCATTTTATTTAATGTTTGCACAATGTTTTTTTTTTCTGATTTTTCGAGACAGGGTTTTCTCTGTGGTTTTGGAGCCTGTCCTGGCTGGTCTCGAACTCACAGAGATCTGCCTGCCTCTGCCTCCCAAGTGCTGGGATTAAAGGCGTGCGCCACCACCGCCCGGCTTATGTTTGCACAATGTTATGCATAGATCAAAACCACACAATGTGTCCCATGAACTTATTTGTCAATTAAAATAGGTATGTAAGTATCAAAACATTCTCAAAATATTTACAGATACTTACACATCATCTCGCAATCATTAACTAAAATATATATACTTAAGGCATAGTATGTTTTATTTGGGGGCTTGTTTTAGTTTGTGTAGCTTGTTTTTTGTTCCTTGCCTTTCATTTTGAAGCCTTTATTATTTTTCTATCTCCCTCTTAGCAGATACTATTTAATACTGTAAGATTCCTTATCATTTGTTACTTTATAATATCCAGTTACAATGGTATTCCTGGAACAGCATATTCCTATCTCAAGCCCCAGGCCTGAATAGACTTTCATCCAAATGTATTTTCTCCATAAAATAGCGTGTTTCATTCCTTTAGCTGACAGAGATCTTTATTATAATATGAAAATTGGCCTTCTTTCTTAGCTTATTCTGAAGCAATACTTTCTTTCTGCTAAGGTTTTCATAGCATGTGTTTTATTTGATATCAAATATTCATTTGGTTATTATTTATATCCTTCCCTGAAATATATGTTCCTCAAGAAATGGATAGAGTAATTACATACTTGCTATTGACAATGAAACTTGCACACAGATGTGCATGTAATGGCTGAATGATAACAAAATAAAATGCTCACTAAAGTTTATGCAAAGCCTTAATATTATTGATTATATATGAATAGTCTAAGCATAGAGTCTTACCATGTTGACAAAAGTTGATGAGTTTCCAAATAGTATTGAAAAATTATATTTCTGTGTGTATGAAAAAGATGAATATAAATTTAAATACTTGACATGGATTTTGAATCCCTACAGACTATTTAACAATGATGTAATAGTTTACAGACATTCTTTCAAGACAAGAAGGAACAAAGAAGGGAACAAGAGTCACTACCATGCTTCAAACACAGAACTGGGAAAATCCAGCAACTACACAATGAAGGACATTAAAACCACGAGGATAAGAGCTGACAAATGGTGAAGAAGGGACCTTAAAGTGAGGGACAATTGGAATTTGAAAGACAATTACACTTGTGTGCACGCACCCAGGCATACAAACATAAACACACACATACACACAAACACAAGCACTTTGCATTCTCACAAACAAAAATGCCATGTTCATGTGACTCATGCATTTGAAACAAGTATTTAAAATTTTCCTTATGGAATTTTAAGTAAATAAAGATTTTACAGTAGAAGTTTGTTGTTCTTGTTGTTTTTAATTCTATTATCAAGGAAGCAGGTAAATGTACGCATGTGCATCCATGAGTATGGAACAGTATGAAAAAGCAAGAGTGGGGGATAACACTAGTAAATATGCTATTATCGAATCACAATGGTTTGACAAGTCTGACAAGAAAAGTTTTCCAAGGCCTTAGGTATAACAAAACACTTAAAACTCCTCACACCTTCCCAGTCTCCAATTTCTAGAAGTGGTCCTCATCCACAAGCATACTTTAAACATACACAGTGCACCACAGGAATAGAAATACAGAAGCATAAGTGATAGGTCAAAGTGATTTATATCCGATATCAGTGAGCTATTTCACATCCCTTTACTTCCATCAGCTCAGTAACTCAAAAATTGTTGCTTGGATGAACTGGAAAATGGAAGGTGTTGGACTTTAGTGATCAACGTTTAGCTGAGTATGGTTCTATATATGGAGACACGAGGATGTTAAAAAGAAACTCAGAATGTCTGTATTATTGCTAAAATTATTATGCATAGTGCATCCTAAGACTAACAAAATTTCCATTTCCCATTCTTATCTAAATTTCTGTACTTTCACATAAATTAGCAATATATTATTTTTCACTTCAGATAATCAATCCCCTAAAACCTTTTAATTATCTTCCTACATTAAATGTTTATAATAAATAAGATTTTCTCTTGAATTAGAGTATAAAAATTATTCAGAAAATAATATATGTTTATAAATGTTCAGCTCCAGAAATGCTTCAATTAAAAACTGGATTACATTTCTGTGTTTTTACAATATTAAGTAGGACCAGTCATTTTGTAAAATGGTCATAACATATTTTGTTTTGCTTTATTTATTCCCAATCTAAATACCACATGAATTCAACATACATATTTTAGAAAATTATTTCATTCTTTAGAAGCCCAAGGTTTTTAAGTGTTCTCTTTTGGCAAGTGAAAATGAGATAGATCATATTTAAAAAAGTGAAGTTTATAAATCACCAAGCTTAATAGTAGAATTACTACATAAATTGAAAATAAAATGTAACTGCTACATATACAATTTATCTAAATCAACAGCAACTATTATTTTACTCAACTCATTCTAATAATGCTAAGAAAAGAGAGTATTGATTAATTTGCCTGATTACTAAAATATACAATTGGAATTGGAAATGTGATACTCCTGTGTGGAAGCTATAGTTTGGATAAACACTGATGGATGTATATTCACATATTTTCCTCTATAAGGAATGGCTTTGCAATGCAAATCTGTTCAAATCAACACTATCACAAAATTATAGAAATAAATTAGATGCTATGCTCACATTTAAAAATTGTCTTACTAAATAGACTTTTTCATGTTGCTACCATGCTTCCAACCCAGAATTGGGAAAGTACAGTAACTATACAATGAAGGACATTACAAGCACAAGGATGAGAGCTGATAAATGGTGATGAAGGGACTTTAAAGTGAGTGATAATTGGTATTTGAAAGACAAGTTCAAATGTGTTATGCTCACATTTAAAAAATGGTTTACCAAACAGGCTTTTCCAATATCCTTTAAAAACTTATATGTTATCAGAACTATAAATTATGAAAGTCCTACAAGAGAAACAACACAATCAATTTTTTTATTCTATATACAAAAAGACTCATTTATAATCTTAACCAAACATGGCTTTTGGAGATAATGTGAATAATATACAAATATTCTAAAACTTCAGCTTCTATCTACATTGTCTCAGGCTGATTTCATGACAAAATTGCTAATTCTCCTTTGAAAATGAGAGAAAATATTTTTAGAGTGTAGGTTGAGACACATGTATGAACTCAAAATGAAACAAAGTGGCAGTTAATTTTCCTTCTATATTTATAACCCATTTCTTAGCATAAGCATACTTGGCAGTATTGTAGATGGTGATCAAATAATCCGATAATTATGAAATATGCACATCCATAATCACTACCTCTTCGAAATTTCATTTTAAAATTATGTTTTTAATATAAAAGAAAATCATGATGGTGTTTCCTTGCTGTTCTACTGAATTATATTGCAATTATAGAATATAATTTTATTCTAAAAGATTATTTAAGCACTTTAGAAAATCAAAAAAACAACATATTTTATGAAGTCAATTAGATGCAATGCTAAATTGAAAGACTATTTTCTTGACGAATAGGCATTTAAGAAATGATAATAAGGAAAGAACATATAGGAAATCAATTTCTTTACAATTGCAGGGTAATATTTAGAATTTGGTGCTACTTAACCCTATTTTATACAGTTATATCTAATTTGACTTGTGTGAAGTTTTGTGTTCTATACTTAGCACTTCAAAATAAGTAAATACATCATTGTCTTAAAGTGAAAGAAAATAATTGAAATGAATATAAAACAATTTCCTATGCTTGTTTATATGCTCAAGGTTGGGATTTAAGGAGTACAAGTCTCAGGTAGTCACAGAAAAGGAATGAAAAACAATAAGGATTTCAATAATATGTAGCATTTGTGATATTTAGAGGTAGATCTTCTTTCCAAACAAACAACAAACACAAAGAAACACCATATATAAGGTAAAAGCACTCCTGTTGATATTATTTTAGATTTTAGCTTTTTATTCACAAGATAAACCCTAGATGGTTATATGTTGCTCATAATGTTAACAAGAAATAAATTAGCCATACTTTTTAAACTGCTGTTCAGTCTCAAAGTGACCTTTGTTCTCACAAAATTTTCATTTAATTCCATATTTTGTTCTATTGGTCCTTTCTTTTATGTTGGGAGTTTGTGAAGTCTTGAGCAAAGGTGTTATTATTTGTCCTTGTCCATGTCAAATACATATACCTTGACCTCATGAGAGTTGCACATCCTCCTATCAATGAGGCTAAGAACGATGGCAAATCTACCTCTGCTCTGAGTGCAAATGTTGACAGTGTGTAGAAAATGTCAACCGTATCTGTCTCCTCTTGAATGTTTATGTCCAGAAGATTGCTTCCCTACAGAGCCAGAACCTCCCAACATTAGCTAAACCAGTATCCTTGTTTGGCTGTATATAATACCCCTCTCTCCTTGTTTATCTGTATGTAATAATCCTTCCTCCTTGATTAGGCTGTATGCAACATTTCCTGTTCAGATATATAGGATTAACATGCTGAGATCCCAGAGTGCCTCAACTTCTTCATGCAAGAGCCATGATCATGTGATCACAGCTTTTACAGACATGTGTTTGTTTTTTCTTTGCTCCTTCGTAGCCACTCACTAGTCAGGGGTTCCAGTCTCCGAGCCATGCAATTGTATGACATATTTAGATGTTTCAATTTAAAGAAAATAATCCAAGGAAGAATAGCATCCAGTATGGTATAAAATCTGATAACATTGTGGCATTGATAACCATATATAATCTATAGTAGTACACTCTATCTGGAGTTATTTTCATTGGTTGAATCAGGTCACTGTGAAACTTACTTGGAATTAATTGGGAAGGTAGAATCAACAACAATTAAATTTTATAACATGCTATATTAAAATAAATCAAAGAAAGCCATTAATTGGGAATCGATGGAAACAATAGACCCAAATATTCACAGTACTTTGAGCAGTAGTGAATAAATTGTAACTGACATGAGCCTTTAATTAATGCACAGAATCCTATCTTCACTGATGCTTCTTTCTTCCAGAATAAAAACAGACTACCGAAGGAGAGGTGCAATGTTTCTTTGCATAGATTGTGAGTTTTGTTTCCTGAAGAATATTTTCTTTAATCTCTTATTCATCTATTTATCATTGATAGTATTCTCTTTCTAAAGTAATTTTAGGAAGGGACTTGTCTAACTGATGAGATAGACCTTCTAGCTGCATCAGGACATGGTATTTGGAATCTAGGTGCATAAATCAGTGTTAAGAAAGAGCACAGTGCCCAATGAGTCTAACTGAGTATGAAATAAATATTTTTATTACAGCAACCATAACAGACATCTAGCCAATTTTCCTTGGATAGTTTCTGACCACTTCTATATATACTCAAAAACCAAGAAGAATAAGTATGAGGAACATATTCCATATAGTGTGCTGAAACAGTCGAGTTTGTTATTTATGACATGCAGTACTATTCTATTAGGGCAAAACTGATATTTCGCCTCAAAAAGTATTTAAAGGAAGGATATAAATCAGAAAAGCCCCATTACTCTCTCCATTGGCTTCTTCTCATTCTCTCTGTACTATGGCTGTCAAAACTCTCAACATTTTGCCCACGTGTGATTTTCAATTAAGAGAGGCAATGTCATAGTCCTTGCCCCCTCTCAAGCCACAGAAACTTCTCTTGCTTGCTAAGCAAGCTCTTGACTTTAGAATCTGTGGCTTTGTTCTTTTGAAAGATGTTTTCTGTATTCTAAGCCCCTTAACAGCGTACTTATCTTTTGAGGTTTAGTTTTAATGGTGTCCCCTGGCACAGTTCTCTTTAACTGTACCTTCGTTATCATCTCTGCACTTGATAATTGGATTTTATTTTCATAAACAAATAATTTATTTCTTTGGCCATGTCTCTCTTTCTGGTCTGGTAAATGCTTCCTAAAGGTATTATTTATACCTCAATCTCCCTTAATACATATTTTAAAACACACCATCTGCCAATATGAAAAAGAATTAAATGCACAGAAAAAAACTAATTATTTCCAGTGGACTTCGAAACCTACGTATAATGAGTGGTCATTGCTCACACATATCCATAATCAAGTATTACTTATGTGTATTTTAATACATGTGTTTTATAAGAAAGGAATCTTAGAGACAAAGAAAATAAAGCAGAGGCACAAATAAACATCTCCTCTTTCTCTTAAAAAAATTAATGCATTAGTGTACCTTTTTCGCTTTGGAAGTGATTTCTACTTAAAGAACTCGTGATAAATATTTGCTAAAGCTACAATTAGCTGACTGGTTGCTCATATTCTTTCGTACCCCTAAGGTTGCATATAGGACAATGCTGATGTTATGGAAATGGCCTATGGAAGGTTGATCTTTTGGCAAAGATGTATTTTGCTCTTTGTTCATTCCAGTCTCTCTGTAAATTAAGAGAAACCATGTTTTGTTTGCACTGAGAAATAAAATGTTAAAATGGGGAGGAAAAAGAATAAGAACAGTCCAAAATGCAAGGAAAGTGACACAGAGATACAATAGAAGTGAAAAAATTTGTTTCCAAAAATGAATCATCTTTTACAAAAACATTTGAAGAGAAATCTAGAGGAAGGGTGTGGTTTGTTCAAATCCAATATGGCAGTCTCAAGAGTAATTCAAAGAAGGTGCTCATTTTTGAGAGAGGAGGAGGGGCTAATGAAGTTGTGTGAAGTGAAAGGGGGGATTATAAACAAATATACTGTGTATTTTTTAAGTAAAACATTGCTCATTAGAGAAAAATCTCTGCCACTAATTAGAGTCAATATCGCCATCTAGAAAATGAGTAGTTGGGACTATATGGACCAAAAATTTCCTACTAATTATCTAAATCTAAGGAATCTACATTTGTATTTTTCTACAAGATCTTTTTATTATTTTGATTTAAATTGTTTGATATCACCTGACATCATAAGAGACTATCAAAAGGCTGAAGTTTTAGTAACTGGTAATGACAGCAAGACTACTGGAAATAAGCACATATGAAGAAATAAATACTACACAAAGGAATATGAGCTAAAGCATCAGATGTTATTATTAACAGGAATAGATACTAAACAGAAATTAAATATGTCATAATATACAGCAGGAAACAATTAATATAAATTGGAGTATTATAGAATGGCTTATAAAAATAAGGTGGACCGCACTGTGCTTTTAATACCAAGAGATGTGAAACTGAAGAGGGTAAAATTGCAGTGTAAATGAAATAAAAAAATAATTCAAAAGTGTCCAGCATGTATAGAGACAAATCGGGAATAGGCCAGTGCTAAGGGATAACCCATGGAAAGAGTAGGAGAAGATTGGATGCTCAAACTGGTATTGGGATATTTAATAAAAATGATATGTTAGCCGGGCAGTGGTGGCACACGCCTTTAATCCGCCTGCCTCTGCGAGTTCGAGACCAGCCTAGTCTACAAGAGCTAGTTCCAGGACAGGCTCCAAAACCACAGAGAAACCCTGTCTCGAAAAACCAAAAAGAAAAAAAAAGAATAAAAATGATATGTTAATGTTCAAAGCATAAAATTAGTTTTTCAATAGTCAAGGAAATACAAAATTAGGAGAATATAGTCTCTTGATTATGTTATATACTACTTCTATTCATTATGCATAGGGGTGCTGTCAATGGAGGAGGAAATCACTGGTTAGAATTTTTCTTTAATTTATGCAATCTTTCTCAGAAAAACTTGACCTCTGCACTGAAAAGCCACATCCATTAGAACTATTGATTACTTTCATGGTTATATAATTTGAGGGTCAGTTACACTCATGAGCTAATTTCTTTTTATTGGGCTCATGGATGACCCTAGAAAGTTTAAATGGTGACAGAGCGCTATAAATGAGAGTTATAAAGTTCCTTCAAGAAATTAAAATGCTTAAGTGAGCATAGCAATCTATCCGCCATCGGGTGGTTACTCTGTACTTCTCAGTGAACACACTTTAGTAGGCCAACTATAAAAACTAGTGAATGAGTATGCATCCTTTTGATCTTGTGGAAAGGCATTGTCATCTACAACTACTGTCTAATTTTGGGGAACTACTCTCTTTAGCCTGCTGCCACTGACTTAATAATAACCACAATTAATCCCCATCTGAACCACAATAGAGCAAGGCATGAGTTGTGCCAGGGGTTCCGGGTTGTTACTAAACTTAGCCTTAGTTTTTATCTTGAGATATATGTGCCACCTAATTATCCAGAAAGCAAGACCACCTTTCTAGAACATGCAGTAAGTAATGACAAATTTAACTGGAGTCTAGTTCTATTGAACAATTTGATATTAAAAATTCCACAGTGTCCAGAGTGAAAACTGCTTTAATGAAAATGTGGAAAAGCAGTGCTCGGGTCAGCTGTTTCTGTGGGTTTCCCCATAATGATTTGGGCGCCTTTGCTTAGAATACTATTCCTCCTTCTCGATGACTGGCTCCAGATGTTTGCCACAGTGGCTTACTCTGGGTCTCTGCATCTGCTTTCATCAGTTGCGGGATGAAGGTTCTATGATAACAATTAAGGTAGTCTACCAGGGCCCACAGATACAAGTCTGATCCACCATGACTAAAGTTCAGAGAGTTTGAGCTCTCTCAAAGATTTTGACAAGTGTGGTTACAAACAAGAGATCCTGACCTAGGGTGTAGTTAAATAGTATTTTGAGTATAGAGGTGGATCTGCTCCACCTTGACCAAAGGTCAGAGATTTCAAGTCTACCCCTTCTCCTTCAAGGAGATTGGCAGGAGGTTTTAGTGAGTGACTGCCTTCAGGATAGTGGTATATTCCTTATATCATGTTAGTGAAGTTTGTTGCCTCCCCCACTTCCCTTTTGGAGTGGAGTATATACACAGATGAGAAATAAATGCTGGAGATTTCAGTATTCACTGAATTTCCCTCCTGGTGCTGTCCTGTGTTTCTGTCTTTTATTTCTCTCATATCTCTGCTCCTTTTGATTAATAACTTTTAATCCTCATGCTTCTGCCCTGGAACATATGAACCCCATCGAGGCTGGACCTTGACAGCAATCATCAATCTGATTACAGGGGAAGAGCAGCTAAGGTACAATCTCCACTATTGCTTAGATTCTTAGCTGGGGTCATCCTTGTGGATTCCTGGGGATTCCCCTGATGCCTGGTTTCTGGCTAACCACATATGGCTCCCTCAATCAAGATACCTCTTTCCTTGATCTCCCTCGCTGTCCTTCATCCAACTAGACCTTCCTGATTATTAGTGTTCTCCTCCCCTTTCCTCTTCTCCCCTTTCCACTCCCCAACTGACAGCTGGAGAAGTAGCATAGGACTGTACTAGGCCCTCTGAATGTGGGGGACAGTTGTGTGGCTTGGGCAGTTTGTGGCAGTGGAACCAGTATTTATCCATAGTGCATGAACCGGCTCTTTGGAGTGTATTCTCTATGAACAGATACTTTGCTCAGCTTAGATACAGGGAAGAGAGCCTTCCTTGGTCCTGCCTCAAGTGATGTGACACTTTGTTGACTTCCCATGGGAGGCCTTACCCTCTCTGAGGAGTGATGGGGGTGGCCTAGGAAGAAGGTGGGAGGAGCCAGAGGGTAGGAGAAAGAGGGAACTGGGGTTGGTGTGTAAAATAAGATTGTTTTTAAAATAAAAAAGAATGGAAAAAAAGAAAATGTGGGGAATGAGAAAAGATAAGAATATAATAAATACAACATCTACTAAATCATTGAAATCTAATCTTGCTATTTAGAATTTACTTTCAAATACGAAATTTGTAGTTGAAATGGATTTTGAGTAAAATTGAAACATTATTGGATAGTGATGAAGAGACAAATATAGCTACTGGTTCAAATCCTGACTGTAGCATGCATGTACTGAACAATCTCAGGGAAATTTCCGAGTTTAACTTTTTGGTTTCAAGTTCTTCGTATGTAAAAAAGGGATGATAAAATATAGCTGAACACCAGATTGACACAGAAGCCCTCAATAAGAATTTATTGTTATTTTCTTGAAGAAATATCAAACATTATCTGTTCTACTGGGGTAGTGGTTGTAGTGGTGGTGGTGGTAGGAGAGAGAGACGGGGTGGGGGTTGGAGAACTCTTATGCAGCCAGGATGATCTTCAAATGACTGTTCTCCTGTTCTTGCCTCCTGAGTGCTTAGATTACATGTGAGTACCACTATCACCAAATTCAAGTCTTCTTTTCTCTAATCTTCTCTCAAAGTTCTGAAGCTTATGAAGCACTATAACTATAGCTAGGGAATACTAAAGATAGATAGATAATACTCTTGACCTCCTTAGTTATTTTCAGGTATCACAATCTGGATAGTTAATCTCTAAAAGGAGAGAATAGGAGGCAGGCTATTACTTGTTTACTTCCTCCTCTGAAAGTATTTGCTATTTTGATGCTTAGTAATTTTACTGTCTCCTATTCACCATTCGATATATACAAAGGGCTCTTATCGCTCAGGTTAACTGAGATGAAGTATCTCAATATGATGACAAAAAGCTACTAAGCAGGTCAATTAGTTCTAAAAATAGTGTGAAACGGCTATTAAAATACTCTTCACACAGTTATGTTACTATATCCTTTCACAAAACCTGAAGATGCCTTCAGGATAATATTCAGGTTCATAAGGATAAGATTTGTATTAAGCTTTGGAAACAAAACTCTTAAGCAACTTATTAGTCTATAAATTGAGTATATTATGGTCTAGACTTAAAATACTTCCACTTTGAACATATTGGCAAGATTTTGTCCTAGGCAGAAAAAGAAAATGAAAGCATTGCTTATGACTTAAGTAGTGCATAATAACCTGAAGATATGACCTTATCATTAAAATTTCTTTATCACACATTCCCATTTCTAAAATGTCTAGACCCAATAAGTAGAAAACCCATGATTCCATGAAATAAAATATTTATCCTCTTGTTATCCATGTTTATTCACAAATTTCACAAAATATATCATGTAAATTCTTCTAATATGATGTTTGATCCTGATAAAACAATATTGAAATTATATTCCTGAATTACCTTTTTAAATTGTGCAACATCAGACAAAGCATAAAATAAGAATTATTATGAAAATTAATAATTTGAGTTAATTTTACTACAAAAATCAATGCTAATATTAAAAGTTTTGAGTTAACTTCATCAGTAAAGGTATAATCTGACATAATCATTCATTTATAGGAGAAATGTTTAATTTTATTAGAATAATAACAATTTATTACATGATACAAAGTATCACAGTGTCTATAGATTATGAATTCCACAATTTTAGAATATCTATTTTACTTACACATTTAGGATTGATTAAATTATGATTTTTAGGTAAATTACATATAAATTTATTAGATATAAATTATAGAAAAAATGAATTTCATATATGTGCATATATATGGAATCATTTTTCCCTTGTCTACCTTGTTATTTTGGTGCTATTCAGAATTTCAAAATGCACAATCACCAGAAACTTTGCAAGCCATCATCAGAATACTTGAAATTTTTTAAGTAGTTCTGTATTATTGAATCATTAATTCTAGCAATAAAAGCACATATATTAATTCAGACACTGTCAAACATTAAACTAGTGAATGGTTTAAAAGTGAGCTATAATGTGCTGCTCTCTCCAGACATTTTCTTTTTAGTATGTGACAGGAATATTCTTATACTGAATCATCATTAAAATACATTTCTCTAGATTGTCTATAATAATTCCATGCTTGTGTGTCCCACCACCGCTCTGTCTCCATCTCTGTGTCTCTCCCTCTCTGTGAATGTGTGTGTGTTCATGAACATGTATTTGAATTTATGGTAAGATAAAGAAGCAAATAGAATATACATTATGTTACTAACAATTTCTTAATCAAATTCTTTTACACCTCATACTTCATTCATTCTTAACATGTTGCTTAGGCATTCATCTCCTTCCTGCTAAAAAGGGGAAAGCTTGTGCTTTTTATTTGCTTCTTGTATATAATTAAAATTTTACATTCACACTAGCATGCTATTGATGCTTCTGTCAATCCTTTAAACATCTGGTCTAGTCTTTAAAATGCATGAAGTTCACTGATATTAACCCTTGCTGATAATCAGAGGACCTTCAATTAAGCACCTACAAGGCAATCAATGATAAACAGGGAAAAAGATGAAAGAAATTTGACAAAGAATTCTTTCATAATTTATTTCTCAAAAGCAATTAGAATCCCTTCTTTTGGACTTAGAATTAATGAATTTTCATTAAAATTTAAATTTCAAATGATTCCAAGGATATCAAACTTGAGAAGTTGAGCTGATTGTCTACATAATAAATCACACCGCAGGAACATGTCAAGAAGACTAATGTAAGGTTCTCTGCCATCCTAAGTTTTGTTTCTCCTTGTCAGTGCCATGTGAATATACATAATTGCTTTTGCTTTCTTGAAGGAGCTTTAACCAAACCCACTGTTATAACACTATATTTCCTCTCTTCAAAAATAAATTATAGTTCAAAACCTGGATAATACCAGTCTTAGTACACACACACACACATGAACACATGTACACACACACACCCACGATTGTTGTAATAAGTGCATGTGATGTGAATTTTCTAAATTAAACATTAAATTTTTCACATTATGATAATTTGATTAAGTGAAGACATAAAGTTAAGTTGGACATTTTGTTACTAATACATCTCAAATATGAAATTAATGCTTAAATTGATAACACAATTAATTACATGAGAGAAAACAAAATAATGTATAATGTACATATTTATTTGCAAAGTTAACTTCCAAACTGCAGGTTCAGTATCTTTGGATTAAATAAACTGTAGATTAAAAAAATTTGTGTGCTTTATGTCTATAAACTTTTTGCAATATGGCCTTTTACAACCATATTGCATGCTGATGAATTAATTCTATTTGTAGGTGATGCCTACCCTCACCTGATGTGTTATTTTTACAACAGGGAAATAGAAAGTTCAGCTGCAACACATGTTAACTCCTGTACTAGTGAACAAAGTCTTCTTGACATTTTTGGCTGTTTAGCACACCACTAAGTTACTTAGGTACATGAGTGCACAATCACACAAAGCAATAATAAATATTCCTATGGAATAGATAATTTTGCTCATAATGTAGTATTAGGATTACTTCTGACAGCATAAATTAATCTTGGCATATTTTACATCTGAAATATAACAGTATATAACTATCAGCCTACTCTGTATCATGAGTTTCAGGTCAGCCAGAACTTAGTGAAGCCACGGTTCAAAAAACCACCCCCCCTCCAAAATAAAATGATACGACAACAGGCCTTAAAAAGTCCAAAGTAGATGTGAAAATGAAATCTCTAGTTGTATATAAATTATCCATGGCAGAATTTTGGGAATGTGTATTTTAAATTAAGTGTTTTACATGTAAAAAGAGATTAATATTTCATATGTAATGGCATGATTTTCTTAGGGTTCACTACTTACAATTTTCTGCATTATTATTCTTTCATTGGCAATAATGAACCAACTGGTTATATCAAATAAAAATTACTCCCATTGTGATCCAAAAGAAAAAAATTCCTGACATGACCTCTTATTCATATTTTGATACGTGCGTTACTTTTTGGACCTGGTATTCCTCACATATATTTTGGTATCAGATCAAACAGCTCAAGCCTTAATGAATTAACACCTCAGGAGAATTTCAAAACATAATTCAATTAAAATTGATGTTACGTGAAGTTTCATATTTATTAAGAAAACAAACTGTCTAAATATTTGTGATTGCCGACCATAATATAGAAGGAAATTAGGTGACTGAGAACTGGGGGCATACAGTCTTGCTTTTCTAAATACCACATTGGGATACATCAGCTTCAAAATCTAAGACTATTTGTGATCCCTATTCTTTAGAGAATAATTCATCACTTCACTCCTCCATAGATTAACTACAGTAAAATCCTTATCCTGAAATAATTGGGGCACCTATCTGAAATTTTAGAAACCTGGAGGATGTTTTATATTTTGTCATGAATTATACTCAAGTAACTAAAAATTTTTCTGTTCTTATTAAAATATGTTTAGTTCAGTTTGGGGTGGTGGCATAATAAAATAACAGTTTAAAAATATTATTGATCATTTTCTTTCTGAACGGATTGTTTTCTATGCATGACATGATGCATACTAGACATGAGATTTACTAAGTTCAACAAATAATCTAGCATAATAGATGTGTGGGACAATATTTCTTTCTAGAGGTTGTAGAGTATGTTCTACCACTATTTAGCCAAATTTTATGTATGTTGCTTTTGTGTTCAATACTTTTGTAAAGCATACATTGATCTTTTTTTGACTCTAAGTACTAAAAGAAATTTTAAGTAATCATTTTAGCTATGATGATAGATTGATGACTACACACAATTTCACTTATTTAATTTTATCTCATCAAATTATCATTCAAATCCTACACACCATCTGTGAATATACAGTTGATTTGTCAGGATAGATTCTGTCTGAGTTCAAGGAAGCTTTGGATTTTTTACTCCAATTTCAACTAATTACTATTCCTCTGAAATTGACATGTAATGAAAAAAGTTTGATAAACGAAAACACATTAGGTACCTGCATTCCATAAATTAAAGCATCATAAAATATCAGCACATTATGCACCTTAAATTGACTTAGAGGACCATATGCCAAGATGGAGAAAATATGGTTGCAATTATTCTACATAGGTGATATATATCTATAATATAGTAAGTGAGTGAGCAGGTATGTACACAGGTTCAGAAAAAAAATAAGAATGGAAATTTGATCCAATGTCAATCATACAACAGTAAACCTAGAACATTTGGTATGATTTGAAATGGATGAAAATAATGTTTCACTAAACTACTAATAATTGTTTATAGGAATTATATAGCTAGGAATGAAGAGACTCTCTTTCCTGCAAAACTATTAACTTGGGTGTTATAGCCTGAAATGTGTATATTCTCCCAAATGCTCAAGTATAAAGACTTGGTCCGCAGCTTTGTGCTATTTGAAATTAGTGGGATTTTCAGAACTGAAGCCAAGTATGCCAAACCTCCAACTCAATTGTTCTGGATACTTTGTCAAAGTATCAGAAATTTGACTTGCACATAAGTACCACATAATTCAAAAAGGTTATCCAAGGGCTATGAAGTGCCATCAACACTTCATTTAACCTTTTTGTCATCAAAAATTTGTAAATTAAGAAGATTGTGAATATATAAAAAGTATTTCACAACCATTTAGCATACTAAAATCATTGTATGTATGAAAATTCTAAATCACACATAATGCTTCTAACCCATGCTACATTGCACTCCGTAGTGTGCACTTAATGTAGCAAATAAATGAGCAAAGTTGAAATGATAAATATCGCTTACAGCATGCTTCCTAAGAACATGACGTACAAGTAGGAAGTGGGGAGACTTAACCTTGAGGACCTACCAAGATCCTGTATGTAAAAACTATATATAATGCCCAATGCTTTTCTTTTTTTGACCTCATTTTACCTTCAATAATAAATATGAAAAGGACAATTTAAAGTTAAAATTGTAATTTCAAATTCATTAATGTTTTCACTGAAACTATTTTTCCATTCTTTTGAATTTATTGAAATTACTTCAACATCATAGAATGATCTAAGATCTCTGTGAGGTATTTGTACAGATTAGATTGCCACAAGCTTGCACACCATATGCACTAGTCTATTTACCTGCTTTATAAGTATAGGTGTACGTATCTGCCTTGTTGGGTTCAAAATGATTTCAGATGAGTTGAACTATTTCCATCTGTTTGACTGTTACAAACCACTCTGCATCATGGGGAATTGAGACGCAAAATTTGTAGCATGATATATAATATTCAAGCTTCTTGATCCTCTAGTCTAAATACATGCTTTTCTTATTACTTAAATTTAGTTTGTTAAGAGGTTTCCATTTTTTTTAGAAAATATACTCTTTCATTTGATCATTTGATTGCTTCCATGTAACATTTGTAATGGATGCATAAAAACTGTAGAAATGGTATCACATGATGCTTACACATATACTGTATAATATTGGCGAAAATAAGCTAATGATTAAAGCTTTCTGTTTCAGTCCTTTCTTTTTAAAAATACCTTCTGTTCATAATCCCTGGGCTCCCTGCAGGGGCTCTATACCCCGCATACTGCCTCTCTCTTCTTGTCCCACCCAGCTTGCATCCAGAACCCTTCTTCCTTCTGCCCCCTTTCCTCTTTGGGCACATAACACCATCCAGCTCAGTCTGTCTGGCGCTGGGGGCAAATCCTCAGGGCAAGTAGGCAGGCAAGACCTCCTTTGTTTCACTGGCCCGCCTGCACCAACCAAGGTAGGCGCTTTGTTTACCAACTACCCAACCTGCACCAGGAGAGACAGCAGTGCGGTGAGTTTGTGACCAGCGGTGGCGGAAGCAGCCCTGGACAGGGAACTCTGAAGTTCCTCATCCCCCACCCTATACTCCCCGGGCTCCCTGCAGGGGCTCTACCCCCCCCATACTGCCTCTCTCTTCTTGTCCCACCTAGCTTGCATCCAGAACCCTTCTTCCTTCTGCCCCCTTTCCTCTTTGGGCACATAACACCATCCAGCTCAGTCTGTCTGGCGCTGGGGGCAAATCCTCGGGGAAGTAGGCAGAGGAGACTTCCTTTGTTTCACTGGCCTGCCTGCAACAAGCAAGGAGAGACATCACTAGAGCACCAGGAGAGCTATCACTGCAGAGAGCCATCACTGGGAAGGTACATCAGTAGGCAAGGAGACCTGATCCGGTAAAAGAAGATCCATAGGGGAGCATTCGGAGAAAGAGATGGGCAGGCGCCAATGCAAGAATTCACCTAACAATCTGAAAAACTATATGAAACCACCAGAACCCAGCGACCTCCCAACAGGAGGACATGAACACCTTAATCATGAAGAAGTAGATAAAATTGACTTTATGAAAGTGATTGACGCCCTTAAACAACATGTAAAAAATGCCCTTATAGAAATGGATGAGAAGTATAACCGAAAGTTTGAAGAATTGAGTAAATCAGTGAATGATACCCTAGGAAACCAAGGAAAAACAATCAAACAGATAATGGAAACAGTTCAAGACTTAAAAACTGAAATGGAGGCAAAGAAGAAAACACAAACAGAAGGCCAGCTGGACAGGGAAAATCTAGGTAAACGAATAGAGACTACAGAAGCAAGCATAACCAACAGAATACAAGAGATAGAAGAAAGAATCTCAGATTCTGAAGATACCATAGAGAAAATAAACACGCTGATCAAAGAAAACAGCAAGGCCAACAAATTCTCATCACAAAACATTCAGGAAATATGGGACACAATAAAAAGACCAAACCTAAGAATAATAGGAATAGAAGAAGGAGAAGAAGCGCAGCTCAACGGTCCAGAAAATATATTTAATAAAATTATAGAAGAAAACTTTCCCAACCTAAAGAAAGATATACCTATGAAGGTTCAAGAAGCATACAGAACACCGAATAGGCTGGATCAAAAAAAAAAACATCCTCTCGCCATATAATAATCAAAACACAAAGCATACAGAATAAAGAAAGAATACTAAGAGCAGCAAAGGAAAAAGGCCAAGTTACTTATAAAGGTAAACCTATCAGACTTACACCTGACTTCTCTATGGAAACCATGAAAGCCAGAAGGTCCTGGATAGATGTACTGCAGAAACTAAGAGACCATGGATGCAAGCCCAGACTACTATACCCAGCCAAGCTTTCGTTCACTATAAATGGAGAAAACAAAATTTTCCAGGATAAAAACAAATTTAAACAATACGTAGCCACAAATCCAGCCTTACAGAAAGTAATAGAAGGAAAATCACTAACCAAGGAGTCCAACAATGACCACAATATCTCAGACAACTAGAGACCCTTCACCAGCGCAACACAAAGAAGGGGAACACACAAAATTTACAACTTAATAAATGACCGGAGTTAACAACCACTGGTCATTAATATCACTTAATGTCAATGGACTCAACTCTCCTATAAAAAGGCACAGACTAAGACATTGGATACGAAAACAGGATCCAACATTCTGCTGTTTACAAGAAACACACCTCAACCACAAAGACAGGCACCTACTCAGAGTAAAGGGTTGGGATAAGGCTTATCAAGTAAATGGACCTAAGAAACAAGCAGGGGTGGCCATACTAATTTCTAACAAAGTTGACTTCAAACTTAAATCAATCAGGAGAGATGGAGAGGGACATTTTCTACTCATAACAGGAACAATTCATCAGGATGAAATCTCAATCCTGAATATCTATGCCCCAAATATAAAAGCACCCACGTACGTAAAAGAAACATTGTTAAAACTCAAGGCAGCCATCAAACCGCACACATTAATAGTAGGAGACTTTAATACTCCTCTCTCACCAATGGACAGGTCAATTAGACAGAAACCTAACAGAGAAATAAGAGAATTAATGGAGGTAATGAATCAAATGGACTTAACAGACATCTATAGAATATTCCACCCAAATAGGAAAGAATATACCTTCTTCTCTGCAGCTCATGGAACCTTCTCAAAAATCGACCACATACTCGGTAACAAAGCAAACATCCACAGTTACAAAAAAATATTAGTAACCACCTGTATCTTATCAGATCACCATGGATTAAAGCTAGAATTCAGCAACAATGCTACCCCCAGAAAGCCTACAAACTCATGGAAACTGAATAGTCAACTACTGAACCATACCTGGATTAAGGAAGAAATAAAGAAAGAAATTAAACTCTTCCTTGAAGACAATGAAAATAAAGACACAACATACTCAAACCTATGGGACACTATGAAAGCAGTCCTGAGAGGAAAGTTCATAGCACTGACTGCCTACTTAAAGAAAACAGAGAAAGCACACATTGGAGACTTAACAGTCCACCTGAAAGCTCTAGAAAAAAAAGAAGCAGACTCACCTAGAAGGGGTAGAAGACTGGAAATAATCAAACTGAGGGCTGAAATCAACAAAATAGAAACACAGAAAACAATTGAAAGAATCAATGAATCAAAAAGCTGGTTCCTGGAGAAAATCAACAAGATTGATAAACCCCTATCCAAACTAATCAAACGGCAGAGAGAGAATTTGCAAATTAATATGATCAGAAAGGAAAAGGGGGACATAACCACAGACACAGAGGAAATTCAGAGAATCATTAGATCTTACTACAAAAGCCTGTATGCCACAAAACTGGAAAATGTAAAAGAAATGGACGCTTTTTTAGATAAATACCATATACCAAAGTTAAACCAGGACGAGGTGAACAACCTAAATAGACCTGTTAGTCGTGAAGAATTAGAAGCTGTTATCAAAAACCTCCCTTCCAAAAAAAGTCCAGGACCAGATGGTTTCAATGCGGAATTCTACCAGAACTTCCAAGAAGACCTAATACCTATTCTCCTTAATGTATTTCACAATATAGAAACAGAAGAGTCATTGCCAAATTCCTTTTATGAAGCTACAGTAACTCTGATACCAAAACCACACAAAGACCCAACCAAGAAAGAGAATTACAGGCCAATCTCACTCATGAACATCGACGCAAAAATCCTCAACAAAATTCTGGCAAACCGTATCCAAGAACACATTAGAAAAATTATCCATTATGATCAAGTAGGCTTCATACCAGAGATGCAGGGCTGGTTTAACATACGCAAATCTATCAATGTAATCCATCATATAAATAAACTGAAAGAAAAAAACCATATGATGGTTTCATTAGATGCTGAAAAAGCATTTGACAAAATTCAACATCCCTTTATGATAAAAGTCTTGGAGAGATTAGGGATACAAGGGTCATACCTAAATATAATTAAAGCTATATACAGCAAGCCGACAGCTAATATCAAATTAAATGGAGAGAAACTTAAAGCCATCCCACTAAAATCAGGAACACGCCAAGGCTGTCCACTCTCTCCATACCTCTTCAATATAGTTCTCGAAGTTTTAGCAATAGCAATAAGACAACATAAGGGGATAAAGGGGATTCAAATTGGAAAGGAAGAAGTTAAACCTGCATTATTTGCAGATGATATGATAGTGTACATGAGCGACCCCAAAAACTCCTCCAAAGAACTCCTACAGCTGATAAACGCCTTTAGTAATGTGGCAGGATACAAGATCAACTCCAAAAAATCAGTCGCCCTCTTATACACAAAGGATATGGAAGCAGAGAGAGAAATAAGAGAATCATCACCTTTCACGATAGCCACAAACAGCATAAAATATCTTGGGGGTAACTCTAACCAAGGAAGTGAAAGATCTATTTGACAAAAACTTTAAGGCATTGAAAAAAGAAATTGAAGAGGATACCAGAAAATGGAAGGATCTCCCTTGCTCTTGGATTGGGAGGATCAACATAGTAAAAATGGTAATTCTACCAAAGGCAATTTATAGATTCAATGCAATCCCCATTAAAATCCCATCAAAATTCTTCACAGATCTTGAAAGGACAATAATCAACTTTATATGGAAAAACAAAAAACCCAGGATAGCCAAAACAATCTTATACAATAAAGGAACTTCTGGAGGCATTACCATCCCTGACTTCAAACTCTATTACAGAGCTACAGTAATGAAAACAGCGTGGTACTGGCATAAAAACAGAGAAGTCGACCAATGGAATCGTATAGAAGACCCGGATTTTAACCCACAAACCTATGAACAACTGATTTTCGATAAAGGAGCTAAAAGTATACAATGGAAGAAAGAAAGCATCTTCAACAAATGGTGCTTGCACAATTGGATGTCAACCTGTAGAAGAATGAAAATAGACCCATATCTATCACCATGCACAAAACTCAAGTCCAAATGGATCAAAGACCTCAATATCAATCTGAACACACTGAACCTGATAGAAGAGAAAATGGGAAGTACCCTACAATATATGGGCACAGGAGATCGCTTCGTATGTATAACCCCAGCAGCACAGACATTAAGGGCAACATTGAATAAATGGGACCTCCTGAAACTGAGAAGCTTCTGTAAAGCAAAGGACACTGTCATTAAGACAAAAAGACAGCCTACTGACTGGGAGAAGATCTTCACCAACCCCGCAACAGACAAAGGTCTGATCTCCAAAATATATAAAGAACTCAAGAACCTAGACTTTAAAAGGATAATTAACCCAATTAAAAAATGGGGTACTGAACTGAACAGAGAATTCTCAACAGAAGAAGTTAAAATGGCCAAAAGATACTTAAGGTCATGCTCAACCTCCTTAGCGATCAGAGAAATGCAAATCAAAACAACTTTGAGATATCATCTTACACTTGTCATAATGGCTAAAATCAAAAACACCAAGGATAGCCTTTGCTGAAGAGGTTGTGGAGAAAGGGGTACCCTCATCCATTGCTGGTGGGACTGCAAACTTGTGCAACCAATTTGGAAATCAGTGTGGCGGTTTCTCAGAAAAATTGGGATCAACCTACCCCTGGACCCAGCAATACCACTCTTGGGAATATACCCAAGAGATGCCCTATCATATGACAAAAGCATTTGTTCAACTATGTTCATAGCAGCATTATTTGTAATAGCCAGAACCTGGAAGCAACCTAGATGCCCTTCAATGGAAGAATGGATGAAGAAAGTGTGGAATATATACACATTAGAGTACTACTCTGCGGTAAAAAACAATGACTTCTCGAATTTTGCATGCAAATGGATGGAAATAGAAAATACGATCCTGAGTGAGGTAACCCAGACCCAAAAAGAAGAACATGGGATGCACTCACTCATAATTGGTTTCTAGCCATGGATAGGGGCCACTGAGTCTATAATTTGTGATCCTAAAGAAGCTAAACAAGAGGCTAAACCCAAGGAAAAACATATAGATATCCTCCCAGTTATGGGAAATAGACATGACTGATGGGCAAAAAATTGGAATCTTGGGGGTGGGGTGGGATGGGGATGAGGGGTGATGGGGAGAGAAAAGTGTGAAGGAGAGGATGAGGGGAACTGGGGGAATCGGGGTGATTGGGGATAAAGGAAGGTTGGATAGGGGAGCAGGGAAACTCATACCTTAGGTAAGGGAGCCACCTAAGGGTTGGCAAGAGACTTGAACTTGGAATGGCTACCAGATGCCCAGGGCAATGTCCCCAGTTAGTTCATTGGGGCACCTGAGGATAGGGAACCTGAAATGAACCCATCCTATAATCATACTGATGAATATCTTGCATATCGCCATAGAACCTTCATCTAGCAATGGATGGAGATAGAGCCAGAGACCCACACTGGAGCACCGGACTGAGCTCCCAAGGTTATAATGAGGAGCAGAAGGAGAGAGAACATGAACAAGGAAGTCAGGACCATGAGGGGTGCACCCAACCACTGAGACAGTGGGGCCGATCTATTGGGAGCTCACCAAGGCCAGCTGGACTGCTACTGAAAAAACATGGGATAAAACCGGACTCTCAGAATGTGGCGGACAATGAGAGCTGACGAGAGGCCAAGGAGAATGGCACAGGAACTTTCAACTGGCGATAGATCGAGAGAGAGACAGAGACCCAAATTGGAGCAACGGTCTGAGCTCTTAAGGTCCAAATGAGGAGCAGAAGGAGGGAGAACATGAGCAAGGAAATCAGGACCACGAGGCGTGCATCCACCCACTGTGACAGTGGAACTGATCTATTGGGAGCTCTCCAAGGCCAGCTGGACTGGGACTGAATAAGCATGGGTTGAAACTGGACTCTCTGAACATGGCGGGCAATGAAGGCTGATGAGAAGCCAAGGGCAATTGCACTAGGTTTCGATCCTAATACATGAACTGGCTTTGTGGGAGCTTAGCCTGTTTGGATGCTCACCTTCCTGGGCCTGGATGGAAGTGCGAGGACCTTCGTCTTCCTGTAGGGCAGGGAATTTGGACTGCTCTTCAGTATTGAGAGGGAGGTTAATGGACTGGGGGGAGGAGAAGAGGAGTGGGGATGGGGGAGGGGAGTGGGGGGAGGGGGCAATGTGTGGGAGGAGGGGGAGGGAAATGGGAAACGGGGAGCAGTTGGAAATTTTAATTAAAAAAGAATAAAAAATAAAAAAAATACCTTCTGTTCAAAGGTATCTTCAGGATCACATGATGGGTGTCTTATGAATCACGGCAGGCGATCAAGTTGAAACTCACTTCCTGGCACATTTAGTTAATGCAACCTTATGTCCACACCACTTGAGAGCCTGGGGACAGAGCCTAGAGCCCTCACTCTCTTGTCTCCTACACCAAGAAGCAGACAGAGGCAGAATAACTTTCACCTCTTCTTAATATCTGCCTACCTTAGGGGATAGAATAAAGGGTTAAGGACCATAAAGCCTAGTGCATGCTAACAGGAAAGTCATTAAGCTTCTAGAGGATCCTAGGAAGATCACCATATCAATGCCCACTAGTATTTACCGTTTTAAGACTACAGGGTGAACTGTCCGCCCTTCGGGTGTAATCTTCTTCTATACCAAAAGTTCCATTTTTCATCATATAAAACCCCCAAGGCTTATGAACCATGGCACACAATTTCCACTTCTGTGGATATACTGTGGCCTTTCATTAAAATGAGGTTTGCTTCTAATAAAAAATACGTTTTAAATAGAAGAGATTATGTTTTAGTCATTTGATATCAAACCTAGAAAGACCCAACTTTGTTGTAGACTTTCTTGATCAATAATGGGTTGATTGTTTTAAATATACAGATTCAAGAATCTCTGGAATGTTTAGGTACTTTTATATGTTAGTATTTAAATATAGTTTAATCACTTTATAATAAACTAGGATGTGGTTATTAATAATTATGAATACAATAACGTGGCAGGATACAAGATCAACTCCAAAAAATCAGTTGCCCTCCTATACACTAAGGATAAGGATGCAGAGAGGGAATTCAGAGAAGCATCACCTTTCACGATAGCCACAAACAGCATAAATTATCTTGGAGTAACTCTGACCAAGAAAGTGAAACATCTATTTGACAAGAACTTTAAGTCTTTGAAGAAAGAAATTGAAGAGGATACCGGAAAATGGAAGGATCTCCCTTGCTCTTGGATTGGGAGGATCAACATAGTAAAAATGGCAATTCTCCCAAAAGCAATCTATACATTCAATGCAATCCCCATCAAAATTCTTCACAGACATTGAGAGGACAATAATCAACTTTATATGGGAAAACAAAAATTCCAGGATAGCCAAAACAATCTTATACAATAAAGGATCGGCTGGAGGCATTACCATCCCTGAACTTCAAACTCTATTACAGAGCTACAGTATTGAAAACAGCTTGGTACTGGCATAAAAACAGAGAAGTAGATCAATGAAATCGAGTAGAAGACCCGGATTTTAACCCACAAACCTATGAACACCTCATTTTTGATAAAGGAGCTGAAAGTATACAATGGAAAAAAGAGAGCATTTTCAACAAATGGTGCTGGCAGAACTGGTTGTCAACCTATAGAAGAATGAAAATAGACCCATATCTATCACCATGCACAAAACTCAAGTCCAAATGGATTAAAGACCTCAATATCAGTCTGAACACACTGAACCTGATAGAAGAGAAAGTGGGAAGTACTCTACAACATATGGGCACAGGAGACCACTTCCTACATATAACCCCAGCAGCACAGACATTAAGGGCAACATTGAATAAATGGAACCTCCTGAAACTGAGAAGCTTCTGTAAAGCAAAGGACACTGTCACTAAGACAAAAAGGCAACCCACTGACTGGGAGAAGATCTTCACCAACCCCGCAACAGACAAAGGTCTGATCTCCAAAATATATAAAAAAAATCAAGAAACTAGACGTTAAAATGCTAATTAACCCAATTAAAAAATGGGGCACTGAACTGAACAGAGAATTCTCAAACAGAAGAAGTTCAAATGGCCAAAAGACACTTAAGGTCATGCTCAACCTCCTTAGCAATCAGGGAAATGCAAATCAAAACAACTTTGAGATACCATCTTACACCTGTCATAATGGCTAAAATCAAAAACACCAATGATAGCCATTGCTGGAGAGGATGTGGAGTAAGGGGTACACTCATCCATTGCTGGTGGGAATGCAAACTAGTGCAACCACTATGGAAAGCAGTGTGGTGGTTTCTCAGGAAATTTGGGATCAACCTACCCCAGGACTGAACGTTCTCTTTTAACGATAAAGTTTGGGAATTTACCAAGGACAAATGAATAAACTTGTTGCAGCTAAATTTGAAGGTAATAACAGAAATTATTATACAGCCATTCTAAAAAATGCATTCATATGCAAATGTATTCATCATTTCATTTAGTATTTTTGAAACAAAGATTGGAGATGAATTATGTTTATTGAACTAAGTAGTTAAAGCAACCTTTTTAGCCCCTTTTATCACTATTCCTGACTCTGAACACATTCCTTCTTGCGTTAACTGGCAACTTGCCATGGGTTTTCAGTCCCCCAGTGAAAGTTGCTTAGGGAAGAACATTAATTTTTTGAATTCACTAGGGTGTCATTTGGCAAATTACTGTGCATAAGCAATAAATCAAAGTTTGAAGATACATTAAGGAATCTCTAGGTTTATTAAGGAATCTCTAGGTTTATTCTTTTGCTTTAGAAACTTATTACATTTCACAAGTGCATGCATATTTTCATATTACTAAAACTGTGGCTATAAAATTATAGATAAAATATTATTTTACAATCTCCTCTTTTTGAATGCTTACAGAAGCATATATGGTATGCATCTGTTTTTAAACCATGACACATGTCTTTGGATTACATATGAAACTGAACAATAATCCCATTTGCAAAGGGGAAAATGATTTTAGTGCTCTTACTTTATGATCTATTAAGTTTTCAAATAACAATAAAGTTTTGGGGATAGGAAGATGGCTCAAAAGTTAGGAGGACTTTGTTGTCTTTCAGAGGGCCTGGGTTTGGTTTCCAGCACCCTCATTATGACTTATAGCCATGTGCAACTACAGTTCCTGTGTATCTCACACTTTTTTTTTCTCTTGTTGGTTCTAAGAATGTATGGGGAGCACACGCAGAGCTGTATGCAAAACTGTCATATACACATAAAAATAAGTCTTACAAGATGTGAAACAGTGACAAAAGTGCCTTCTCCACTTGTCTTGTTTTTATGTCAGCATGACATCCTAGGGTCATTCGGGGAAAAGGACTATTAACTCAGAAAATGCCTTCATAGGATTTTTTTGTAGGCAAGTCTGTAAGACATTTCTTTTTAAATGATGATTAATATTGGAGGGCCTAGTTCACTATGGGTGATACCACTGCTGGACATGTGGCTTAGGATAACATAACAAAAGAGGCTGAGCATGCCATGAGGTACAAGACAGGAACTAACACTCCTCCCTGACCTCTGCATCAGTTCCTGCTTCCAGGCTTCTGTCCTGACTTCCCTAGATGATCAGCTAGCTATAAAATGAATTAACTCTTCATTCCCTACGTATTTCTTTTGGCCATGGTATTTCATCACTGTAAAAGACACATTAACTAAAATAACACACAAGTAATGAAAAGCAGATATTTATACACCATTTTGAAAACTAAATGTCAATGAACTACAGCCAATAAGGAAATCCTTCTCTGCTACTTTGCACAAAGGCCAGTAATAAATTTTGTGACTTAAAATGTTATAAATGAGCACGATAAAGGCTTCGAATTTCATTTCCCATAAAAAGCTTGATTGGAACAAAACTGGGCTTAATCACATATTTATTTTCTAGGTATACTTTTATTCTACAAAAGCACAACTGAGTAGCTGAAATAGAGACCAAATAGCATTAAATGTTTGCAATGTGGTCATTTATACATAAGTTTTCTGAACCCTGTTTTAAGATAGAACACATACAAAGAAGTAAGATTGAATAGAGTAATCAAATTCAGATTGATTTCTAGGTCAATTATGAAGGTGAAATGGGGGTGTTACTAAGAGAAGAGAGCTGTTTTATAAAGATGGAAAACTGGATCCTAAAATTATTATTGGCATCCTTGTGCTATCCTGAAGTCAAGAAAAGAAGATATGCTTGCTTTAAGGGAAATTTTGAATAGACTGGAGAGGAACAAAGCAATGTAGAGAGAGAGAGGGTGAATGGAAGTAAGAGATCTCAGAGAGCCAATACTAGAAATGCACCTAAAGTTAATGCCATTTCATCATACCTTTTATTTATTTCAAACTCTACACATAAAAAGAATGTAGAAGTGATGAAAAATTTTGTTGCACTTTGAGTATAAAATGCCCTTTTCCCCGGGCTCATGGTTTTGAACATTTGACCCATAGCTGATGGTGTTCTTTGAGAGGTTGGGGTACCTTTAGGAGTGGAGTCTTGGTAAAGGAAGTGAATAACTTGGGCAAGCCTTGAGGTTTTATAGCTCAGGTCCTCTTCCTGTTCACACTGCATTTTGAGTGCAGATTCAACCTGATCTGCTAGTATCCTGATATAATACTTTGCCTTTCACCATGGTTTTCCCTACCATGAGGCACAACATCACATTGGAACTATGAACCAAGATAAATACTTATTCTTTAAAAACTCTTTTGTCATAGAATTTTATCATTGTATAGAAGGGGAACTGAAATACACTTTGTCATTCTGAAAGAAAAAAAGCAAGGACAGGGCTACCAATAAAACTGTATATGAAGTATTAAAATAATTCATCTCTATTCATGATTCTTACTTGATGATACCATCCAAACCCATAGGTTAATTTGTTAAGGTTGTAAAAATATAATGCAATAGAAACTCTCACAATTTAAATCTATTGACATGTACATATTTTCATGTTTTCACAATAGCCACATCTGTGAACAAATCATATCTAAAGGCCATTGGCAGGTAAGCAAATTATGCAAATATTTATTAATTGGGCAAGTCTTTTGTTTTGGGAGTCATTACCACCATCTGAAAATTAGCTATGATGATCTTTCTTGTGATAATGATTGTTATCTTATGAGTTTTCATAACAGTCTATTAGACCCATATGCCTCAAACTATGATAACATCCAATCCTTTGTGATTAACCTTTTAATTTCTTAATAATCCTAGGGGATTAAATTGTCCTAGCCTGGTGGATTCCATTCAACGAATACTTATTTAGAACTCACTATTTTTAAGCTATTGTACACTCTACTGTAGAACACAAAGGAATGTGAAGTCATAGTTCTCTAGGGTATCATAACATAGGTTTGCAGGCAGGTTTGCAAGTAACACTATAACTCAGAAGGAGATAATGCATTAAAAGAGGAAACCAGAAACAAAATATCTTCTCTGGTTAGAAATGCAGAAGACTTTATGCAATATTAGACTCTAGACATAAAAGTAACCTGATAACATTCTTAATAAGAGTCCCAGCAAAGAGTATTCTTGGAAGACATTATATATTACAGAGACACGAGAGTGAAAAGTAGTGTCTACTTCCCTGTCAGGTTCATAAACCATGGCAGGGTCTCAGCTACCAGAATTACTAACAAGCTCCCAAGACGATTCTGATTCATGAGTTCTGCAAACTGTACTTTAAGAATTTTCCTAGGATATTTGTAAAAGGAGACACAGAGAGAGAATGAATATGGAAGAGCAGAAAAATGTGAAAGCCATAGATTTTCTGTTCATTGAAGCAAGACTGTGTGTAAAGAGGAGGTAGAAAAGAAATCAATGTAACACTCAGTGTAGTCAGTGAGTAACTTCTGACTATATATATCTATATATATGATATTGTAAATCCTATTTATATATTTAATGATATTTTTATATAATAAATACATATTTATAAATTTAATTTATATATTTGTTTATATATAATATATATAATTAAAACTATTCATATAAAGTTCAAAATTTGACAAAACTCATCTTAGTGTTAGAAATCATAATAGTCCTCAGCCATATGTACATCATTGACAGGTAAATGGGGGTTTATAGGATATAATTAAGGTTCTATTTTTAACTGAAAGACTATTCGAAAATATTGGAAATTAATCTGTACTATTTTATGTGCTTTTCAATAATGTATATCACACTTAAATAAAACCTTAAAATTATACTACATAGGAAAAATAACCAAAATTTCTAAAATACCCGTAATAACTTCACAGCAAGATAGTATCTTCAATCCCCTAATAATTATATGAAATTAAAAAAACAAACCATAGAAGAAATGTTCAATACTATGCTAAAGATAATTTGAGTAGGAGAAAATAACTTACATTTTGAAACAAATTTTTATTTTAAAAAACGCTTTTATGTACATAAGTGCTTGATGTCATGTATATCTGTGTGCAAAACACATGTATTGTTTTCTCATGGGCCGGAAAAGAACACTGAATCCCCTAAAACTGAGTTAACAGATGGTTGTAAATAGCCATGTCATTTCTGTGAACCAAGCTCAGATCCTCTAGTATTATGGCACTGAACAATAATATCTATCGCCAACCCTAATGTCGCCTCTGAAGTTAAAATTATACCCAGTTATCCATTTAAAATCTATACTAAACTTGCTCAAATTTTCCAACTTAGAATGCTCAAATGAAAATTCTTGCTATATTTTTAAACATTTTCTTAAGTATTTGCTATATTAATAAGAGACATATGACAGTTACCATTAAATTCCTTGTTTCTTATATCAATTTTGTTGACAACAAGTTGAAATTCATTATCAATGCCTCTCCACTATAGGAATTGCATACAATATACCACAGATTCTACATTAATTATATAATCACTTATCTTTTAGTCCTCACCTGTAAGCTACATGCTAAGCACCTGACTTCAGAGTCAAAAGCAAAACTATTTACCATGACTAAGAAGTTTTTATCTTTGTGAGGTGCTGCCTACTTCTCCAACCAACCAGCTGTCCACACTTTATATATACTGCCACTTTCAATGATTATGCTTACTTACCATTACTCCGAATACTCTGAATTGGTAGTGTTTTTCATTTTATAGTGCTATTTTTATTATTACTCTAGAAAATCAAAATATATGCGTTTGATATTAGGATCATTAGCAGATAAAGTAAATAAATAACAGTGGATAGAGAAAAATAACTTCCCATTGTCTATATAAATGTGGAACATTTGTTTAATTGTGTGAAGCTGTGTTACCTTGCCTGTCTAAAATACCTGATTGGCCTAATAACATGCTGAATGGCCGATATCCAGGCAGGAGAAAGGATGGGTGGGGCTGGCATGAAGAGAGAATAAATATAATGATAAATCTAGAAAGAAAAGATTGAGGAGTAAATGAAGGAAGAGAGAACTCAGGAGTCCAACCACCCAGCTACACAGCAAAACATGGAGTAAGACGAAAAGAAAAGATAGACAAAAATAGAGAAAAGTAAAAAATCCAGAAGCAAAAGGTAAATGGGACAATTTAAGAAAAGCTGGCAAGAAGCAAGCCAAACTAAGGTGAGGCATTCATAAGAAAGAATAAGCCTCTGTATTTATTTGGGAACTGGGTAGTGGGCCCCCAAAAGATCAAAGAGTAAAGAACAAAGTATAAAGAGTAAGAACAACCAACTCCAAACTTCCTATCCTATCCCCAGGAAGATTAGCCGGCATGGCAAAGATAGGAATTTGAAGGCAAATTTTACTTCATTTACCGACAAACTTTGCTTCTTGGTTTCACCAATATATTTCTATTATCACAGTTTGTCATTCCCGAGAGTCCAAATCCTTTTAATTTGTCTTGTTCTTTCTTTATATACTTAAATTTCCTTCTTCAGAGGCTATATATAATGCCAAATTTCTAATCACCATTTGGGTTATTCAACCCTAAATTTGTACCTGATATTTCATACTGTATATGTTACAATCTTCTTCTTTGTCTATTTCTTGTTAATCTATAGTTTTCCAGTCAAATTTTAATGGAGGAATCTGGTATTCAAGGGGAAGAGACCTTATGGCATGTAACTGACTCATTGTTTTCATATACTTGTCAGTTTAAATACTAAAACTTATAAAATATTTTTTAACAATTTAACTCTAGATGTTTATCTAGTCCACATCTACTGTTTTCCTTCACCTTAAGTGGATTTAGGGATATTTTAAATTTTATTTCTGTTTCTTATTGGAGAATATAATGCTCTCTAGTGGATGCTATGACATATTTATTGAGTGCTGAGTTTGAGTACTAATGTATAATAAAACAAGACTTAGAATTGAGCTCTAGTAGTGCAATCAGTTTATTATATGAAAATATATCATGCATATTTGTTCATCTAATTTACAATGACCAAGTCTGCCTGGTGACTACAGAAGCCACCAAACACCACTAAACTATTCCTTGAAATCTCACAGTATGAAAGAAAACAGTATTATAAACTGGATCATACGCTGATTAAAAAGAAAACATTTTATAACTTTTGAGTGTTGATTCAAAAATAGTAAGAAGTTGATAAATGCCTAGTGTTCAGTATGACTCTTGTGAGCTAGTAATGGACTTTGGTACTTATCGGCATAGGGACTTTTAGGACTATAAACAGGGAGAAGGCCCTCCTTCTGCAATCACAATGTTTTGTAATTACAGATAAAAGTTGGTCCGCATTTCCATTTAAAGAACTTAACTCAGCTGTTAAATGTCCATTAGCCTAATGTATGGCTTATAATATCTTAGCTTAGTTTCCTATAAAACAACTAAATAAAGATGGATGAGATTTTTCAAATAAAAATATGTAAATACCACAAATCATCACTTCAAGTGTGATCATTTTCATAACAATAAAATTATATTCATTTTTGAATTTTCTATTTGTATGGATTATTTGTGAAGGGTTTAAGAAGAATGAGAGTATTATTTAGTAATAAGCAATATGTTGCCATGAGGAAGTGTAATACCAAAATTATTGTGGCAGTGAGAAACTTCTCAGATTCTTCAGCAATGAACTTGCCCAAGGAGATAAGTAAGGTATTGCTGACAAGAGGTAGAACTCTCAATTCGTACATGGGTTTACTTAATTGCAGAGAACACTATGATTGGGCTCTGGACTTTAATGGAGATGCTATGGATATTCATGATGAATATAGAAATATGAAGGACCATTTACTTATAACAGCCCAATTTCAGGCCACTGTTGCACCATTCAAATCTCTAGATTACCTAAGTCACTGACAGAGATTTTGGAAAAAGATGTCTAGAGATGGTTTATGACATTGCATTAATTCAGATAGGCTACCTTGGTAAGGTTCAACTGGAGACTGAGATAAGTCTTGAAAAGTTCTCCATGACTTTCTGAATATGAGAAAATAGGTAGTCTTGAGAGACTTAATACCAAGGCTAAATCTCACCCATCTCCTTAACTTTAAAGGAGACACTCATCTTGTATGAGAGTGCCTAGAATATTTCTTCATTTATCTTCATATATACGGGTGTATGCGGGTATAATACTAGGTAAGAAGAAGAGGCAATAAATCTGAGATTGGGAGAGCATGGAAGGAGTTGAAGAGGGGTAGGACATAATAAAAATTCAGTACTCATGTATGAAATTCTTTTAAAAAATAAACTGTTAAGTAAGAAATGGCTGGCCTGCATCACAACACAGCTTTTCTCTTTATCCACTTATGCTTCCTATTCTCCTCACCTTGTATTAGAGTCTGGGGGGAATTCCTCAATAAATATCACAAAAACTTCACTCCATCTTAGAGTCTGCTTTATAGAGATTCCAACCTGTAATACTCTATTCAGTATTTCAAAGAAATCAAGAATATTAGAATATTTCTTTTTTTCTTTTTGTCTGTTTGCCTGCCAAAATTTGTATTTATCCCTAACTGAAGATGCCCCAGAATTTGTCCGTTTATGTTATTTCTCTTTGAAAATATATAACATGGTAAGAGAAAGAATCAAAATCATCCCTACCAAGTCATTCCATCATTTCAAAACAATTCCAGCATTCAGTCAGGTTTAATGCATTCTATTTTTGTTAAATCTGAAGAAAGGGTCCTTATAATATTTCCACTTCTTTCCTTTATGCAACTTTTTAAATAAAGATTATTCATTAATTTCATTTCTCAAAAAGTACTCCTTCCAAGTGACATACATCCTTCTGTTAGTTTTTCTATGCCATTGTAAAGACTATGATGTAAAAAAACTCTTAAAACTATTTCACCTTTCAAATGCTCCATTAAAATTGAACACCTAACAAACAATCTCTTACAGCCACAATTTTTCTATTTATGTGATGAAAACTCCATGTGAGCTAGATAGTTCCTTTAATGTCATTATTTTTAATTTGCACCATCTCTACATAGTACAAGAAATAATGGAGCTTTCTACAGGTATCTAATTATAGGAACTAACATAAGACTAGAGAAAAACAAAATTCTAAGACTATGTTTCTAAGGGTTTTCTGATTCAGCTAACTGAATATTTTGAAAGCATTTATTTTTTATTTTTTAAATTTACTAGACTTTTTTTAAAAAAAAACATACCAATTCATGTTCCCACTCCCTCACTTCCTCCTATTCCTTCCACACAATATCCCACCCCACCCCCATCTAATCCTCAGAGAGAGTAAGGCACATTGCTTTGTGGAAGTTTCAAGGCCCTCCCTACTATATCTAGGCTGAGCAAGGTATACATCCAAAGAAAATAGGATCCCCAAAAGCTAGTATATGCAGTAGGGATAAATCCTGGTGTCATTGCCAGTGGCCCCTTAGTCTGTTCCAGCTATGCAACTGTCAGTCACATTGAGAGGGACTAGTTTGGTCCTATCCTTGTTATTTCCCAGTTTGACTGGAGTTTGTGAGCTCCCATTAGTTCAGGGAAACTGTTTCAGTGGGTAAACCTATCATGGTCTTGGCCTCTGCTCATATTCTCATTCCTTCCACTATTCAACTGGACTTTTGGAGCTCAGTTCAGTGCTCCGATGTGGTTCTCTGCCTCTGTTTCCATTAGTTGCGTGATGAAGGTTCTATGCTAATATTTAAGACAATCATCAGTCTGACTACAGGGCAAGTCAAGACCGGGTCTCCTCTCCTCTATTGCTTAGGGTCATAGGCAGGGAGGGTCATCCTTGTGGATTCCTGGGAATTTCTCTAGAGCCAGGTTTCTGCTAATCCTATAATCGCTCCCTCAATCAAAATATCTCTTTCCTTGCTCTCAGCTCTGTCCTTCCTCCATCTCGACTATCCCATTCCCTCAAGTTCTCCTCAACCTTCCCTTTCTCCCCTCTTCTTCCCCTTCTACCCTCCCTTCTCCTCACACCCCCATGCTCTCAATTTTTTTAGGCAATCTTGTCTGTTTCCAATTTCCAGGTGGGTCTATATATGTTTTTCATTGGGTTCACCTCATTACTTAGCTTCTCTAGGATCATGAACTATAGGCTTAATGTCCTTTGTTTATAACTAGTATCCACTTATGAGTGAGTACATACCATATTCATCTTTTTGGGCCTGGGTTACCTCACTCAGGATAGTGTTTTCTAATTTCATCCATTTGCATAAAAATTCAAGATGTCATTGTTTTTTACCACTGAGTAGTACTCTAATGTGTAAATGTGCCACATTTTCTTTATCCATTCTCCTATTGAAGGGCATCTATGTTGTTTCCAGGTTCTGGCTATTACAAACAATGATGCTATGAACATAGTTGAACAAATGCTTTAGTAGTATGATTGAAGATCTTTTGGGAATATGCTGGATCTTGAGGTAAGCTGATTTGTAATTTTCTGTAAAACTGACATGTTGATTTCCAAAGTTGTACAAGTTTGCATTTCCACTAGCAATGGATGAGTGTTCCCCTTACTTCACATTCTCTCCAGCATACACTATCATTAGTGTTTTTTATCTTAGCCATTCTGACAGGTATAAGATGGTATCTCATTAAGGATAAGGGAATGCCATACATAACTAACATCTGATTATATATTTTAACCCACTCAACTCTCAGTGGGATGAGTGTATCATACCCTCTCAATGCCCAGGGATCTATACAGAAGAGGAAAAGGAAAGATTTTAAGAGTGCTTTGCCCACTCCCAGCATGGGTGGATTGTCAAGGAAACAGTGTTTTCCAAACAGAGAAGGACTGACACATATATGACTTCACAGAGAGTAGGAAAGAATACACAAGAACTTCACAGATTCAAACCAGACAAAACCCTAGCACTGAGAAGTGGAAGTAGACACAAAGACCTGATTCTTAACTGAGAAGATATTTGAAATTGACCAGGAAGTAGAAGTGGACACATGCCCACATCCCTAACTCAGAAGTTATCTCTAATTGATAACCATTTTCAAATGAAAAAGTAGTTTTCTCCAAGGGAGCCTCACTGGGAAACAAACCACTCTTAAGTGTAATCCCCATCTGCAACAGTAGATGGCCAACGCAATGTTAACTCAATGACTGACACAAAATAAATTCAACAGCATCTTTAGACATCCTGTATCATTATGGTAAATCAGGGCATGTTTTAAACCTTACAAATTCTTTGCATATACATTATGGCTTTCAGTTTTGTGGTTTTATATGATTCCTATGTTCACGAACGTGAGTGTCTCTGTGTCTATTTTTATTTCTTGTTCTTTTCCTTTGGTTCTTTTTCTTGTTTATTTGTTTTGTCCTATTCCAATTTATTTGCTTTTGATTTATCTTATTTTACTTTTTTGTGTTTTTTTAGATGCCTCTTCATTTTGTAAAGAGAGACAGAAAGGTTATAGATCCAGATTGGAGGGGAGATGGGGAAGGATTGGGAGGCATAGGGGAAGGGGAAACCATGATCAGAATACAATGTATGAAAAAAAATATTTTTAATAAAATTTTAAAAAGAGATAACAGGGGATATAGTTTTGATGCATAATGTGAGTACATTCAATGACATTCATACTATGTGGTAAGGATAATACATACTAATACCAATAGGATATGCTACTTGATGGTTTTAGGAGAACTCAGAAAATTTACCTCCTTGATGCTATTTATCACAAAAACAACCTGGTAAGACATGTGATAGCACATTGTAATTGACATGTTTATCTGTGTGCCTCACTAATTCAATTAAGATTTATTTTTCAGGCTAGTAGATTGACCTCATTTTAATTCACAATGTTTTGAAAGAAATGCTTCTGTAAATAGAATAAATACTTGAGTGGAAGAACGAAACTAAGGAGAAATTTCCCTTACGACATTCTTTTTTTGTTTTAGACATGAAACTCTGTGAATGAATTCACTAATGATATTTTTCTCAAAAATACACAAATAAACCAGTATAGCTTAATTATGTTATGTAGATATTTTATTCCATGGCCTCAGTTTTGGACTTTCTACTTTATTTATTTATTTTCATTGAAAAAAAAATGCTAGAATTAAAAGCATGTGTCACCTACCCATTGAGATTTTTATTTAAAAAAATTACAAGTTGACAGCACCATGTAAAAGGCTCTTGCCTAAAATGGTTACCATTTGCTTCCCAATGATGATGAAAGAGCATAATGTCAAATCAAACATTGATTTACAACTTCTGATTGTGGAATAATTATTATTAAAGAACTCCTATAATTTGATCTTAAATGCCCCCAAAGGCCCATATATCATGAGCTTTGGTCTCCAGTCCAACTATGAGGTGGAGGTTTTAAAATGTATACATTAGTGGTGGGTTGAACTCACTAAAGATGTACCCTTGAAGTCAATCATGGGGCCCTAAACCCTTCATTTTCTTACCTTTAGCACTCCATCCATTAATGGCTGTTCTAAATTCTTTGCCATGCTTTGATGACTTCTCATAAGTACAAAACAGAGGAGCCAACCAGTCACAGGAAAGGCTTAAAACAATTCAGCCAACATAAACCTTTTATCCCTTACAAGCTGATTATTTTTACTACTTTGCTACAGTAACAGAACTTACTGTTTTCTCTCTCAGCTTAGCTACAGTGAGTTGAATGCTATACCCATGATAAAGAAGAAAAGAGATTTTGACAATAGTTCTTATAAGAACTTTACAAAAATGAAAGTTAAGTCAGGAAAGCTGTCATTGAAGCATTAATTCAGGAATTTTTTGGGGGGAGAACACATTCCTCTGAATTACAACTGGAAGAATGCTACATAAACTTACTAGTAACACATATTTCTGTATCTTATTAACTATTGGCCTTTAACTCAAGGTCTTATAGGATTACTAAGAGATCCATATAGATGTCAAATTTTAATAAAATATATGAATGAATATAAAAATGTTACCATATTCTGGATATTAAAACATAATTCTGCTGTTCTCCTTATTGATATATGGCATTATATACTGATTTTTTTCATGGTTATTAATTTCCTCTTAATGTAAATCAATCAGACATGGAATTTCATAGCGGACTGGTTAAGAGTGCCGATTGCCTCTGACGAAGTAAGCGCCTTGATCTATAGCCACAAGTGGGTAAGCTCAGTTATGAGTGAGGGACAATTCAAACTCTGTTATTCCATTGTTTCTGACCATGAAATTAGAGTTACTGTTCAAACCGTAAAACATCTCAAAGTGAAATCAGACGTGACCAGGGGCACTCAGTGTGTACGTCTGTAGATTTGAAAGTAAAATCAGTTTCTCTAATGATTCAGACACATTACGATATTTAGTCACTTGGAAGGTAGAACACATTCTGTAACTAAGAATATTGGGGATTGGAAATTATTATTAATTTTAGCCTTTGTCTGGTGGGATAATCTAAATGAGACCAAAACTCAGTGCAGAAAATAAACCATAATAAATAATGGTATAACAATAAATAAATTGCAAAGAAGGCACTGGTGGAGAGAGTAGTCAAGCACCCTCTCTTATCTGTCTGCTCCTATAGTGACTTCCACCAACAGATATTGCAAAAGTGAAATATGCTCTCATTTACTTCCGATCAGATAGCTAGTAAATAGTTTTGTTTTGGCTTTCAGCTCAAGCCCTCATCTTTCCCTTACATTCTTTATCTTCTCAGGCACAGTGCGAAGACACTGGTAAAATACCAAAATTAATTTAATAGAATATCCCTGTAGGTAAAACATTACTGATAGATAAAATAGTAGTGATAGGAAAAATAATATTTTAGCTTTTGAAATGACAATCTCCAATTTTTAAATTTCAATTACACACATCAAACACCACATCAATGAAATATAAGGAAAAATTCTTCAAGCATCATGAAAAAGTGTATAAGGTTTTTCAAAGATAAACAGTTTGATTACAAAGCATTCACAATATAAGAAAGCAGCTTTCCTTAGATGCAGAGTAAGTAAATATTGTAGCTAAATCCTAAAATATCAACAAGAAATAATGGAAGCTTTAGAAACCAATTCTCTGAAAATATCCCTACTTACAATCCTCAAAGGTCTGCTTAAACTATTTTTTGGCAGTTTCAATCTTGACAGATAATCTGTTGCCTAAACTCTGAAGCCAACAGATTTCTCAAGTTTAAAACATTTGAAAAATGCTCATACATAATGCACACATTGAAAAATTAATAGTTAATCATGCTATTAAAGAATACACTTGAAAATAAATTATGAAAACATCATCAGCACTGTTGTTTAAACACATAATACAAAATACAGATTATAAATTTAAAATTCCATATAGTGATGAAATAGAGTGATTAAAGAAAGTCAAAGCAAGACAATAAAACAATGAGTAAAAACATTTATAAAAGTTTCTGAAAGCCGGTAAGGGAAGTACTAATGACTATAGAGGATTAGAGTTTATTTGTATTCATGAATGGTAATTGTCTTTAAAGGAGCTAACACATAAATCACATATTTTATTAGATTCTATGAGAAACATTAATGTTCATTATTTATTTATTTTAATAATTTCTTTAAGAGTCTATGTACTAAAGAGAATTCTGTTCATTAATTTTTCTTATTTTAGGAAACATAAGAGTGCGTCTAAGACAATTTAAGGGGAACGCTGCTCTTATTCTTAAGGAGGGCTTGGGAGACAATTCTTTTAACAACTAAGCAAGCAAGAAAACAAAAAGCACAAGCAAGAACTAATTACATAACTAATTATTTAACAATACAGTCAAAATAGTTATTTTACAATATTTTGGCATCTTTATATACTTTATATATATATATTATTCATTCATTTCATTTCTCAAAATATATGTATGTATCTTCGAGGGATTTCCCCTGTCTATGATGTATTATCATCATTGGTTCAGAACGCATATTCCATTGATTGGCTCATTCTGTTTGGGGGATGAATTGTATTTATTCATGTGATTGTGGGTGCCACAGATTGCTGTCAGATGGCTTCCTCTACTTCTCTTCAATTTATGTTTGAAATCAGGCAGTGTCTCTCACTGAAACTGGGCCTCATTGATTGGGTTGGTGAGGCTGACTGGCCAATGAACTTCTGATACCCTCCTTTTTCTGCCTTTCCTCCAAGCACACACTGAGAGCTTTGCTTTTCTGTAGGTGCACAGGCTCTAAACTCAGGTCTTCATTCTTGTACACCTGTCACTTTACTGACTAAACATCTTCCCAGCCTCTATGTCCTCGTTCTTGATAGTTAGAAAGTATACAAAAAAGGATAAAAAGAGTGGAAATAATCTTATTTTACTAATCATTAATCTTCATGCTAAAGTTCACTAAAATTGAGACAAATGTGATTATAGTCAATTCAATATGCATATTTCTACTTTCTTAGGAAAGTACTTATAATTCATACTGAAATTTGGATATTTGATTCATTCAAAGGCCCATGAAGTGGAGGCTTGATTCTCAGAGAGGTGTTAGTTGGGAACTGGGAAATCAATAAAAAGCAGGACATAAGAGGAAGTTACCATCCAGTCTCTCTTACTCAGTCTTTGTTTTTTTATTTCTGCCCATGGAATGAACAGCCCTTCTGTGTCACTACTGCCATAAGGGGCTCTATCACAGTCCCCAAAGTGACTCGGTCAAATGATCATGGACTGAAGTCCCTAAACTATGAGCCTACATAAGTTGTTTAGTTTCGGATAAAACTTTATTAGTATAGTGGAAAACTGACTCAGAAAATTGAAACAAAGAAATTAGGTCTTTACCTGGACTATATATCTGCTGATATGTTTAAGGCTTTTGAATTGGTGTGCAATAAAGTCTTTGGAACTAATTGGAAAAGTTGTCTAGAAAAAGCTTTGGACACTGTAAGTACAGTTTAAAAGGAGACTACATTGAGGGATCAGAAGAACTGAATTCTGATAAGATTGCCAACAGTAAAACTGACACTGATTTTATGATTTCTGATGGAAAGTAGTGTTTTACTGACAGTGACACTAAAGGCCATCATTAATTTCTATTGCAAAGAATTGGAATTCCTTTTGACCATGCCTTGTTAATTTGTGAGGTTGGAGGCTAAATGTGAAAGACTAGTTTACTTAGTACAAATGATATAAATATAGCCTATATTTTACTTTAGCCAAAGTTATATTGAGAATTTGAAATGGAAAGGAATGGAGCAGAGTAGAAATATTTGACAGGCATGTAAGGAGAAGTCATTGACTTAGACAGAAAGAAGTCAAGTACTTTGTATAAGGTGTGAGGAGAAGAGAAAGCCCTGAGTGTGTGAAGTCCCGACTGAATGTGGTTTACACAAGGTTTCTTTCCATTGCTGTGGAACATTATTTTAACTAGGAAAAGTTATGCAACATTTGTTTTTGTTGTCAAATGTTACTTTAATGGTGTAAATGCATGTTACATTTGTTCTGCTACCTTTGTTAACAATGTAAAGTTATGCAACATTTGTTTATGTGGCATTTGTTTAATTATGAAAAGATGTGTTGTTGTTTCACCTTGCCTGCCTAAGATACCTGATTCGTCTAATAAAAAGCTGAATAGCCAATAACTAGGCAGTAAATGGATAGGTGGGTGTTTCAGACAGAGAAAATAAATAGGAGGAAAAATCTAGGTCAGAGAAAGACGAGAGAAGAAGGAGGAGAGAACATGGGAGAAATAGAATATGCCCCAGGCCAGAATCCACATAGCCACTATCTAGACATGAGAAGCAGTGAAAGTAAGACATACAGAGTTTAAGAAAGGTTAAAAAGTCTGAAGCAAAATATAGATGAAGAGAAACAATTAAAATAAAAGCCAAGATAAGGTTGGGCATTCATAGCTCATATTAAGTTTCTGTGTCATGGTTGGTGAGTGCCCCCCCCCAAAAAAAAAGAAAAAGCCTGGTACAGGCCATATCAAATACCAATGTTTCAAACTGATAAGGAATTGCCAAATAACTCTCCAACCATCTATGAGGCTCAGGGAGAGGGCAAACCATCCCTCTTGGAACCAGTGTGAATGTTGGTACTTTGTACAGAAAATATCCTTTATAGCTTTCTTCCCTCCACCACAGGTATTTATCCCTTGAATACTTTTCCCCTACATAGACTGCTACTACTGGAGATTAGCTAAAAATGACTCCTTGATTCAGGTGTATATCATAAGCCACCCTCCATGTTAAGTTGTATAAAATAAACAAACTTATCTATAGGACAAAACACAGCTTCTCCATCATAAAGCCCAGTCCACCAGATCACAGCTGTTCTGTGTCTGTGTGCCTTTAATTTCTTTCTTTTATTCCCTTCATATCCCTAGTGAGAATTCTGGAATCCAAGTTGTGCAAGGACTCAATGAGGTCCAGAGGATCCATGATGTCTCAGAGGCTTTGCAGGAATTTTCAGTTGCCCAACACATGCCCAAAGGTTTACAAAGACACCTTTGCTATAAGGACTCTCTATTGAGAGAGATAAGCACACTTGAGAAGTACTTTTGGCAAGGTACTTAGGGAATATTAGAGTTTGGTTCATGTAGTTCCAGGCATAGCCCATGCCAGCAACAGGCCTCTGTGTTGGTCAAATTACCTTAGCTCCTCAAGGTATGGGGTGATTGAGGCTTCCAAAGATTTTAAAGGAAACCCTGGGAGGGTAGGTGGTATGTTAAGAGTCGGAGAATATACATGCAGCACTTCAGAGTGGTAAGGGAAAAATATCTGAATAAAGCCAAATCTGCAGGGTTTTAGAACTCAGACCTTCTCAGGTCTTGCCCATCTGTAGCTGTATCTCTATCATTTTTTATAGTCAATTTTGTATACAGGTCTTATAACCGGATTAATTATTCAGAAGCTATAAAACATACAAAATATATTAGATATTCAAAAGCTTTTCATTTCTATGTCTTCCCATATCCTCAAAGCTAAACATTCTTCCCCTAAAATATAATACTCCTTTCCTCTTTGCGGTAATTTGAATAAAAATGACCCCATGGTCTTATAGAAGCTGGTACTATTGGGACCTTTGGCCTTGTTGGAGTGTGTATGGCACTGTTGGAGGAACTGTGCCAATGGAGGCTTTGATGTCTCAGAAGCTTGAGCCAGGTCTTCTGAAACTCAGCTTATTCCTGTGGTGTGTGCATCCAGATGTAGAGTTTTCAGCTCTTTCTCAAGCACCACATCGGTCTGCACACTGCCATGTTTCTCACCATGAAGAAACCTCTGAAACTGTAAGCCAGCCCTACTCACATGTTTTCCTTTGTAAGATTTGTCTCGGGAATTCTGTGTCTTTTCTCAGAAATGGAAACCTGAACTAAGACTGCCTTCTGTAATTAAAGAATAAGGGACAGTCTGACACCTCCATCTACTATAGACAGTTTACCCATCATATGTCATGGAATCATCCCTTCAGTGTTCTTCTAAAATAGAAATGAAAGGAACCAACTCTGCCTGTGGAGCTAGGATTCCTTATAGCCCCTGCCACCCTTTCCTTCTGCGGCATTAATAAGTCTTCTAATAAATTCATTACCTAAACTGACAGTCTGCTTTAGTGTTCCCCTTAAACTCAAACTGAGACATTTCACATTGACTATCCTACGAAGAAAAAGCAAATATGAATTTGAAAAATCCTGCTGAGGGAAGCTGAAGATGTTGAAATTTTGAGAAGTGCTGGAATAATGGCAACTCTTTGGACTATAGATGCAGAGTAAATATATTTTCACTGTAAGATGAACATGAAGTTTGTTGATAATGTACATCAAGTTTGGAGATAAAGGTCATTATTTAACTACTTTGATTTTAAATATTCCTCAAATGTTCATTGTTTGGAGGCTTGATCCCCAGGGAATTTATAAAACCTTCAAGAGATAAGACCTGATGGGAGTTGTTTAAGATATAGAAGATTCGTTTTGATGGGAACTGTGACTGTGAAATTTTTCCTCATGGCTTTCTTTCTTTCTTTCTTTCTTTCTTTCTTTCTTTCTTTCTTTCTTTCTTTCTTTCTTCTTTCCTTCCTTCCTTCCTTCCTGCCTTTCTCTTTCTTTCTTTTGTTCTTTCTTTCTCTCTTTCCCTTCCTTCCTTCCTTTCTTTTTTTCTTTCTTTCTTTCTTTTTTATTTCTATCTTTTTGTCTACCAACAATGAGTTAAGTCACTTTGATCTTCTACATTCTCCTTACAAAAGAAAGGGTTCCACTAAAAATGAAATGAAACTAACTTTGAAATCTTTGGGGAGTAATTATTTAATTAAAGAGACATGAATTTTTACGGATATACTGTATATTACATTACTTTTGTGTTGGAGCTAGATAATACTCCCTTATTTCTGTGCTTGAGATAAGTACATACTCTTATTTTTGTAGCGTTTAATATGAAATCTGAGACAAATCATATGATATTAAATATTGTAAAATAGTATGAATTGAGATGTCAAACTCAGAAGAAAATGAAGGTGCTTGGAAATAAACTCTACTTTAGGAATTCAAGAGATAAACCTTGAGCAGTATTATAATACAGGTCTTCATAATTCAGTCCATTGCCTCAAACTCCCAATTTTACTAATAATGTATGAGTTGACTTTATATCATGATAATAATATTAGTGAGAGTAATGTGAAATAACAATATTTTAATGATGTTTGTTACAGTGGTAATAGAAGCAAGACATATGACAAAGCAGAAAAATGTTTTAAGGAGAAATGATATATAGTTCTAGAAGACATAAAAATGAAAGATAATGTATGAGAGCTCTGTTGTCTCAAATGCAAACTTAGAAAAGGCAAACAGACTAAAATATTATTACTTTTTGTGTGTGAGTGTATCTGCATCTGTGTTTGTGTGTGTGTTTTATGGTTTAAGAGTATATTTACACATGTGTGCCTCTGCAATTATCCTATGAATGTTGATGGAGGCCGAAGGTCATTCTTGGATTCTTTGTCACTCTCCATATTACCTTTTAAAATAGGATCTTTCACTGAATTTGGAGCTTACCAGTTTGACTAGATTGCCTGGACAAGGAACCTGTCAGATTCTCCTGTCTCTGCTCATGATGCATTGGGATTAGGGATGTAAAATTCCATATCCAAAATTTACATGAGTGTTAGAGATCTGAATTTAGGCCCTAATGATTGTGGAGTAAACACTTTACAAGGTGACCAATTTTGGTGGCATGATAGTTTTTTAAATAACAATAGTCTTAATAATTATAATTGGAGATCATTATATTATAACCAGTATTATTGGCCCACAATCTCTCTTATATAGCCCAGTTTGGCTTCAAACTTTTAATCATCCTTCCTCTACCTCACCAGGGTGAGAATTATGGACATAAAACACCATGCTCAGCTATAGTTTATTTTTAATAACATAATATATCATGATATAATATAATGGGTATGTTTCATTGAAAAAAATATATTAGGTAAATTGCTCAAATACTCATCAGGTACTTAAAATGCTTATTTCTCTACCTAAGAAAATCCTAAATTTTTAAAAGAAAATATGTTTATAAATCATTTAAAATTCTCGCTAGAGAACTAGAGAGAGCCTATAGCTAAAATATATACTCGGTAAATTATGACCAAAAACTTAACAGTAATAATAGTGATTATTTCCATAAAAATGAATTTTATTTTTTGTATAATAGAGATATAAAAACTATTATACTGTAAACTTTGTTTTTTGTGAATAAAATCCAATTGAAAGATAAGTACCACCTCTTCCTTTTAATTCTTGTTTCTTTCATATTGTTTTACAAAAAATGCTTGTCTCTGAATTTCTTTTATAATATTTTCATATAGTTAAATGCTTCTTATTAATGTCAATAGCAGCTGAGAGCATACTGTATGCTTCTCAAATAATATGCCTGTTAATTTTAAAAGGATTAACAACTGCGAAAAGTAAAGAACCACCTCTTACTCATCTTAGCATACCTCCTATATATTATATATTTAATCATGTTTAATCATCCCAATAAGGTTAACATTACAGATAAAAAACAAAGCTTCAAAATGCACTTAAAGTCACATAACAAAATTTTAGAACGAATATGTAAACACAAGTCTATCTGAATAAAGAATTCCTGTAAGCATATAGCAGCACATATTTAATGTAGATGTCCTTATGTGTGCTGTGAATATGTGCATCTCTCGGTGGTTGATAAAAAGCTGGTTCAGCCGGTGGCCAGACAGAGTAGAGCCAGGTGGGAAATCCAAACAAAAATGTGGATAGAAAGAAGGCAGAGTCAGGGAGATTCTATGTAGCCTCTGAAGAAGTAACATAAGTGTACATCACCAGTGAGCCATGGTCATGTGGCAATACACAGATTAGTAGAAATGGGTTAATTTAATTATGAGAGGTAGTCAATAATAAGCCTATGCCATTGGTAAAAAAATTACAATTAATATTAAGCCTCTGAGTAGTTATCTTTTAAGTGGCTACAGTGACTGGTGGGCAGAGAGAAACTGACCCAGGGGGACAAGGCAAGATGGAGAAAAATATCTAATTACATATGGCACCAAATGTGGGGCAAATATATCCTTATGAAACCTAAGAAACTTTAAAAACAGGCTTATAAAACACATAGATAAGAATCTCACCATGGTACCACAAAGGCATTTTCAAGCCATGAAGAACTCTGTATTGCAGATTTAGCTTTTATTCATACAGACAAAATTAAATAAATAATGGTTTATTAGTAGTGTGCTACAAGGTGCTTGGTTTTGGCATGGAACTGCTGCTTCCCAGAGCTGGTAGTAAAAGTACCTCCACCATATTGGAAAGACAAAAGAGAAGGAACCATCATCCAAGGCTGCTGCCTTGGTTCTAGCCACACCTTTGTAAAGTTATAAAAACTCTCCTCGTCAAAAAAAAAAAGATTACAGATGCACAATAAGGACAGATTCATACATAAAAGACGTCTAAACAGGTAAAAACATGTTTGATGAGTATTATAGGCTTTAAAAAAAGAAAAAATAAAAAGTCATTAGTTAAAGCAATGATTTAAAAATTCTTAAAATGAAATAGAGGAATTATATACACAAATATATGTAACTGTATATAGTCTATATAAATATATATACTAGAGCAAATATGTATATGTATATATATATATATATAAAGACATGGATTATGTATATATGTATACATGGATTATGTATATTATTGTATTTTCTTTGAAATTTTTACCACTAATGAGCTAACTGCTGTGATTGTACAGGCTACTGAGTTAAGTTAACATGTGTTTTTTAAAGGTATCTTGACATCAAGATTTAAGTTTAAGAATATGCTGCTTTAGAAAAGAGGTTCTGCTTTGGTTTCCACAGATGAAAATCTGTGGATTCCTTACAGGCTAATATGGTTTGATTGGATAAAAAAAAAAAAACCCTGAAATGTCTGTGTGAACCTTCAAGATGCTTTGTCCATAGAAAGCAGGAAAAGTTTGGAGAAAACAAGATCCATGTTCCCAAGAGTTGGGAGATTATAGATAGTCTTTGGTAATTTGGTAGGTTATGGATGGTTGTTATATTTAGGTAAATATAAAAATATACGACAAAAAGACAACTATTAATCTCAGATATTTTACATAGGCATGAATTTTGGTATAATGACACAAATTTAAAGTTAATTATATTACACTGTATATATGCTTCTATTATTGCTTAAAGGACTATATTGATACAAATTTAAGGTAAATTTTGCTATACTATATGCATATTTCTTTTTTTTTTGTGGCTTTTCGAGACAGGGTTTGTCTTTAGCTTTGGAGCCTGTCCTGGAACTAGCTCTTGTAGACCAGGCTGGTCTCGAACTCACAGAAATCCGCCTGTCTCTGCCTCCCGAGTGCTGGGATTAAAGGCGTGCGCCACCACTGCCTGGCCTATATGCATATTTCTACCCTTGTTTAAGGTATTATGTTTATGCAGCTCATTTAAAAATGTAATAATCATCTGTAATAGTCAAAGTTTGTTAGTTAGGTGTTCTAGACATACGGAGATATATTTCAGATGGATAGGTAATCTTTAAAAAACATCAAAGACCTACACAATATGGAATTAAAAATGTTTTAATAATTTAAAATTCTTTGGATGTGAGATGTCTGCTAATGGTAGCACCTATTACTTCAAAGAGGATAGTGGGCATCGAAGAAACTCATTATGGAGCTTGTCTTTAATGTGGCAAGGCTAGTCACTTGGGCATGATTCTGCTTTTTCCTGGACTATTTGATTGTATACTATATAAACTGTCATGCTGGACCCATAGGAGAGTGACTGCAGAACTCGAAGATGGGACCTTCAAGATTCTGGCTTCATGGAAGAGTCTTCCAGACATTCTACAGGACATCAAGGAAAATTATTGACAAACTGCTAATATAGGTAGAACAATTTCTAATTTACCACTTCACTGAGAGACCTGCCATACACTCTAGGCCTATAGACTAAATATAGGTGCCCCAGTGTTACAGAAAACTTTGGGTAAATTGTCCATGAAACCAGATATTAATGTCATTTCTAGAGTTTTAAAAGTTGCTTCAAATTCACTTCTAGTTTACTTAGGTAGTATTATATCCTTCTTGGGTCTTTGATGGAGTTGAAGACTAGATAGCTATAATTATAGCTTTCCTTAGTTATGATAAACAATAAATTAGATAGGAAACTTTTGATTAACAAAGGTAAGAGAGATGATAGAGTATTTTCTTTAATTTTGTCAAATACAAATAGATTAAACATTGTAACTGTAATTCTTGCTTGATACCTGTTTTGTTATATTTAAGTTTCCTATGTTAAAGTTAACTCTTCATTTTTAATTAGACAAAAGGGAGATGATGTCGGATGTCCTCTGTATGCTATAAATATGTGTCTCTCATATGATTGATGAATAAAGCTGTTTAGGACCAGTGGACAGGCAGAACAGAGCTAGATGGAACGTCCAAAGATGTAGAGAGAAAGATGACAGAGTCACCTGAAGGAGTAACATGTCAAGGCATCACTGGTAAGCCACTGCCATGTGAAAATACACAGAATAATTGTTAGTAGTAGGTAGTAACATGCATATGCCATTGGCCAATTAATTACAATTAATATTAAGCCTCTGCGTGGTTATTTTTTAAGTGTTTTTGGGTATTGGCAGGTGGAGAGAAACCAGTTTCTGTGGGACCAGGTGAGTTGGAGAAACGTCTCTATTTACACATATTGACTTGCAAGAACTCAAATTAATGCTCAAGAGCCACTCACGCTCATTAGTCACCAAAAGAATTTGAAACATGCAAATTATTTGTTTTTAATTTTAAATATTCATGAATATTTATTAACAATCAGCAATGTGGGCTCATGTATATTACAAAGAAAATTTTAGAAACCAATGCAAAAAAGAGGAAAATAAAAACAAGGTTCTCAAATATGTTATGAACAGTGAAAGGCCTGTACACAATAACTGCAAGAACAACAATAAAACTATTACCCTGTCAGAAAGAAAAAAAAAGATCTAAGCTTGTATATGTTTCCTTGGAGAGACAAGGTCCAGGACAGGTAAGAGTATGATATCCATATTCTTCATAGGACTTATTAGACAACTGAATGCATCCTTTAAAACAAGAACATGCATCCAGTTACCCATGTATAAACCAATAAACAATTATCAAAACAAGGAGGCTTTCCTCAAATTCTACTTCAAATCCAAATGATTGACCATATACTTGCCATTGATTTCCTATAATAAGGTATTCTATGTTTATAGCATATCCATCTATGACTGTAAAAATGTGATAGAAAGATAATAGTTATGGCTTCAATAGCAATGTGCTTACTTGGCATTAAAAACAAAACTTTTTTTAAAAGAGAATTTAGAAATAGTCATTTAAGTGAGTTTTATTAATGGTTATTTATAAAAATGAAATCTTCAAATAAATAGTTCCAAAAAGAAGCTAGAAATATAAAACCATATCCCTATAAAAAGAAAAAAATATAAATACCTTATTTATACATACACATATGATAAATGACTTCTTAATACTGACATAATACTCAGTACTATAGAAATTATTTGAACATATCTCATAATTTAGTCATATAAATGAGGTCTTTTTCTGTTTATCATCAAAGAGTAATTTTTTTTCCCAGTGATTCACAGAAAATGCTGGATAAAAGGCTAGAAATATCTGTCTTATTTAGAACTTCTATTGCTGTGAAGATTTACCATGAAAGCAGAGACTCTTATTAAGGAAAATATTTAATTGGATCTTTTTTACATTTCAGAACTAGTACATTGTCAAGCATTGCAGCATGTAGGCACAAATGGTATTGGAGAGGAAGCTGAAAGTTCTATATCTGGATCTGAAGACAGCAGGAAAAAAATTGAGTCACACTAGCCTTACTTGAGCTTCTGAGACCTCAAAACCTTGCCCAGTAATACACTTTATCCAACAACACCACACCTACTCCAACAAGGCCACACCTCCCAATAGTGTCTGAACCTAAAAGCTATGTGGCCATTTTCATTCAAACTACCCCATTCCACTCCCTGTGCCTCTTAGACTTATAGCTATATCATAATGCAAAATGCATTTAGTTCAACTTCAAAAGTGCCTACAGTCTATAATAGTCTTAACATTTCTTAAAAGTTCAAAGTTCAAAGTCTCTTCGGAAACTCATACCATCTCTTAATTGTAATCCCCTGTAAAATCAAGAAAAACTTCCATCATACAATGACACAGTGTATGTTAGCATGTATATATGTGTGTGTATATGTGTATGTGTGTGTGTGTGTATATATATATATATATATATATATATATATATATATATATAGAGAGAGAGAGAGAGAGAGAGAGATTGTTTGGGCAAAATTCAAACTCTGTATTTCCCTGTCTCTTGTCAAAGTACTCTTTAGATCTCCAATTCCTTTCAGCTTTGTTGACTGAAATACACTTCTTTCTCTTAGACTGGTTCCACTCCTTGTCAGCAAGTTTCCTCAGCAGCTATTGCACTACTATGACATTTCCACCATTTTGGTGTCTCCAAGTTAATCCAGGCTTCACCTTCACAGATTCACACAATGGCCTCTCTAGGCTTCCATGCAGGGACACCCTTGACATATTCTTTATTATTATTATTATTTATTAAAGATTTCTGCCTTCTCCCCGCCACCACCTCCAATTTCCCTCCCCCTCCCCCAATCAACTCTCCCACCCTCAGCAGCCCGAAGAGCAGTCAGGGTTCCCTGCCTTGTGGGAAGTCCAAGGACCTCCCCCCTCCTTCCAGGTCTAGTAAGGTGAGCATCCAAACTGCCTAGGCTCCCACAAAGCCAGTATGTGCAGTAGGATCAAAACCCAGTGCCATTGTTCCTGACTTCTCAGCAGCCCTCATTGTCTGCTTTGTTCAGCGAGTCCGGTTTTATCCCATGCTTTTTCAGACCCAGTCCAGCTGGCCTTGGTGAGTTCCCAATAGAACATCCCCATTGTCTCAGTGTGTGGGTGCACCCCTCGTGGTCCTGAGTTCCTTGCTTGTGCTCTCTCTCCTTCTGCTCCTCATTTGGGCCTTGGGATTTCAGTCCGGTGTTCCAATGTGGGTCTCTGTCTCTGTCTCCTTTCATCACCTGATGAAGGTTAATATCCAGGAGGATAACTATATGTTTTTCTTTGGGTTCACCTTCTTATTTAGCTTCTCTAGGATCACGAATTATAGGCTCAATGTTCTTTATTTATGGCTAGAAACCAATTATGAGTGAGTACATCCCATGTTCCTCTTTTTGGGTCTGACTTACCTCACTCAGGATAGTGTTTTCTATTTCCGTCCATTTGCATGCAAAATTCAAGAAGTCATTGTTTTTAACTACTGAGTAGAACTCTAATATGTATATATTCCATACTTTCTTCATCCATTCTTCCACTGAAGGGCATCTAGGTTGTTTCCAGGTTCTGGCTATTACAAACAATGCTTCTATGAACATAGTTGAGCATATACTTTTGTTGTATGATAGGGCATCTCTTGGGTATATTCCCAAGAGTGGTATTGCTGGGTCCTGGGTAGGTTGGTTGGGAAAAGGTTTTTCAACTTTAACATATTCTTGACCTCATCAGTATTCTTTAGACACTGAGTGAGATCCCATAACCCCTTCCTTCTATCCATGACTCTAAAGTCAGAACACATGGCCAAAGCTCTCAAGTTTTGATGCTTGCTAGGGCTGGAACATGGCCCCCTCATTCAATTACCACCTCTTTTTTTGATGGTTTCCTTCAATTTAAGTTTAGCTGCCTGAAACATTATGTATAGTCTCAAACTCACAGATCTACCTCCCTCTGCCTCTAGAGTGCAAGGATTAAAAGTATGTACCACTTTTTAACTTTATTTATTCTTTAATCTGTTTTCACAAGTTGGAGTCTTAGCTGGGTAGGATCTTGCCCTGAGTTCACCATCCATTTTATTCCATGTAACACTAGAATTTTTATCAATTTGTTTATCTCCTTGAACACAGTATTTAGCTCCATTCAATTTCTCAGTTTTCCCCTTTTCTTCTCAAATTGTACATTTTGTTACTTTCCTTGCTATGCCTTCTCCTTTTCATTATAGATCTGCATACAATTCACACTAGACTGTTTTGAAATCCCTCTCCAAACATAATTAATCAGAAACTCTTCAATTTATCCTTAGGCAAGGTTTTTTTTTTTTTTTTTTTTTTTTTTTTTTTTTTTTTTTTTTTGCAGTTAGGGCAAGAGACGCTAGCAGAAAGCTGCCACATTCTTTACCTAAATATCACTAGAATGGTCTCTTGGCTCATATTAACATTCTTCTCTTCTGAAACCTCTTGAACTTTGCCTTCACTGTTCAAATCACTCTCTGCATCTGTGCCTTCCATGCTCCCATATATGGTCCATTAAGCCCTACTTAAAGCATTTATCTGCTTTTCCAATACAAGATCACAAAGTCTACTTTCCTTCAACCTAAAGCATGATCAGAAGTATCATAATACCCCAGTTCTTGGTAGTGTTTCTATTAATGTGAAGAGACACCATGATCATGACAACTTTCATAAAGGAAAACATTTAATTGGGGCTGATGCATAGTTAAGAGGTTTAATCCATTGTTATCATGGCAGGAAGCAGGGCAACATGTAGGCATACAGGGTACTGGAGAGGTAGCTAAGTGTTCTACATCCAGATCCAATGGCAACAAGAAGAAACTGCCACACTACTCATAGCTTGAGCGTCTCAGAACTCAAAGCCTTCCCCTAGTGTAGCACTTCTGTCAACAATAGCACACCTACTCCAACAAAGCCACACCTCTCAATAGTCCCAATTCTTATAAGACTATGGAACCATTTTAACTCAAACTATCACACTATCCTTCTCCTATATTTAATACAGACTGTGTCATATTTTCATACCCATGGTTGACCAGTTTAATAATAGGAAATTCAGTATGAATACATCTCACTCTGCTATAAACTGGTTTCATGGCAACAACTTTAACATGACAACACTGAAAGAACACATTTATAAATTGAAAACAATTAAATATTAATTAAAAATAAAAATATTCAAGTAATGTACACTTAAAGAAGGAAATCAAAAGGTCTCATAGATTATGTTTATACGTTATTAACATATATATACATTTCTTGTATGTATGTGACTTTTGTAAGCAGTGTATGTATATAAATGCAAATGTATATTGGCATATTAGCATCAATTTATATCTACATTACATAAATGAGTAAGTGCAAGCCTAAAGAGGAAATGGAATGTATTTCTAGAAAGAAATAAATCTTAACAACATACATCTAAGGATAAATATATTTCAAAAATGGAAGCCTGTTATACAGGATATTTATTTTATTACCTTTGTTTTAATTATTCTGACTATAAAATGAGAACAAAGATGACTGGAATTTGTATTTTTGTATCAGGCACCATGTTAATATTATGGCCATTCTACTTTGTTCACAATATAGTCTCCATAGAATATCTTAAACTACCATTGACTTTCTTACAATGATTAAGAAATATTAGTATATTTCAAAGTAGAGATTGATTAGCCCATCCTCCAATTCTTTCCAAAAAGAATGTAATAACATAATTTGTGCATCATTTGCTCCAAGCTTAATATTTGGTACACAGTACTTGCTTAGTAGAGTTTCCTCAAATAATATAATAGATTCCATAGATCTAATCATGTTCTGATACTTTACTTTCAGCCATTCTCCCTGGGCTAAATATAATTACTTCAATCAGAGCACTCATAAAATAGAACCATTTGATTAACTTATGTTTTTATGAGGCTTAAATCAAAAGCATTTTGTTTGTTTAATTCTCTTAATTTTAAAGCCCCTTTAAAATAGATTACTCTGTTTTATTGCCTTAGTAAATATAGAATGTAGAATATAATTTTAGTCTTTACTAATGATTGGGGCCATTAAAAAGTTCCACAATGATCATGCTTACAATTATTCTTTGAATATATTGTTGCATATATGGAAAATTTAGGCCTTTGAATTTGTGAGGCACATGTAGATTCTTCTCTGTACCACATTAAAATTGCTTTGGGAAATGAAGTGATGATAAGAATATATCCTACATTGATGACTCTTTCCCGGATTTGCATGAAAGAACCAAAGCTGCATAATAAGCTATTTCAGTTTCTCCTCATATTATCACCACCTGACCGCTTATGTAAATAAATTTGATATAATTTTATTCTACGCCTGAATTTGGTACATTTACTTCTTTCTAATCTATGTATAACTGAATTTTGTTATTAATCCATTCTCAAAAATGAGAAAAGAAACAAATAGAATATCTTTTGAATAATTTGTCTCTAAACACTTCCCTTGCAGGAGAATCTTCACCTAAAAGATAAGTTTTGAAGATTACCCAGGGGATGCATATTACCTGAGGTATATTTATTCATAAGATTACTTAACATTATGTATAATGGCTGAAAAGCAAGTGGATGACAGACACAGAAATAGAGACACAGGGAAAGACAAAGAATGAAGAGTAACGGAGAGGGAAATGTGATTGTCTATGATTTTCACATATACCATTATATAGAAAGAATATACATGGATTTATCTCACAAGAAAGTGAGAAAACTTAGTACACTATTACCTCCACCAACTCATATTTTCATTCTTCTTTCCTTTACAATGATCTCTTTAGTCTTTTGCTTTCTTTAATCATAGTAACCCACTTTTCTTCAGATACAAAGTCAAAGCATTGCACTACCCTCTCTTTTTCTCTCTGTGGGTATATGTCTACATGTGTGTGCATATTTGTTGCCATCAATTTGCTATGACATATTTCTCTTGTTTTGGTCTTTCTTTACTTGGTTCTTGCATTGAGTGCATCATTCAAAGCTCTAGTTATTTTCCCTGTATTTCTTGCTCAATTCTTCTGCTTGGCTTTGGGCACTTGAAGCTGTCCATGCATCACTCCTGCTCTCATCTCTTTCTATGAGCTCTATTTTTAACTTCATAAATCTTTCACTTTTGTTTACATTGATGGTGTGGGAGGTCCTTCTGTCTATGTGTTGCCTTTATTGGTTAATGAATAAAGATATGCTTTGAGCCTATGGCAGGGAAGAACAGAACTAAGTGGGGAAAGTTAGGCTGTATACTGAAAGAAAAAAATGGCAGAGGCAGAAAGAAACCATGGAGCTGCTGGAGACAGATGCTTGGAAATTCACCCGGTAAGCCACAGACACGTGGCAACACACAAACTAATGGAGATTGATTAAATTAATATGTAAGAGTTAGCTAATAATACGCTAGAGCTAATGGGCCAAACAGTGATTTAATTAATATGGTTTCTGTGTAATTAGTTTGGGTCTAAACTAGTCAGGCAGCTGGGAACCAACAAGCAATCTCCTTACTACAAAGGACACCAATTGCTTTAGGTGGGATTTATAATGTACCCTGTTGAACAATTTTATTTATCCATTTCAGTTTTTTTTGTTTTTATTATTGTTCTGTTTTGTTTTCTTTTTTAGTTTCTATCTAGAGGAAAAGATTTAGTGTTCAGTGCAATCTATGTCTATGCCAGAATTTATTAAACACATACATAACTTTCTATAGGAGATATACTTATCAATTTCTTTAAGATTAATGTAAAATATTTTATTCACATGTTTTTGTGATTAAGATATCAATGATGTTACAAGTGTCTATATTGGGTCACAATTTATTATATTTTGATGTACATATTCTGGTTTCATTTCTTTTTACCTATATATTGCTTTTCTTTGTTTTTTATTGAGAAAGTAGTGATGTCATAATTTCAGAGTTGAAAAGATGGTATTAATATCTCTCTGAGTTCATAACTAATTTAAACACTCAAAACCTCAATTGGCAAAGATTGTTGTGGCAGACTAAAAGTCAAAATAGAGAGGTAATGAACTGAACACATCCCTCTATTCTCATTTTCAGTACAGCTATTACTACTGTTCTTCCCCCATTACAATCAGTTCTTAATATTTAACATTAATTGTTCAATAGTTTCTATTGATGAAATATCTCTTAAGTGTCTTCTAAATTTAATTTGATTTTAATTAACAAAAACATTATCTGATCCTTAATAAAAGTTACAACTTTAGAGATATATTAATCAAGAAGATAATGTTTTAACTAAAATTTGAATCATAATTCTTTAAAAATATACTGTATTGAGAGACATTGATTAACAAATTTTATATATTTTAGTAAGGCAAATTTTATATTAGTTTCTTATAATGTTTATCCCCTGAAAAATAGATAAATTACAAATAAGAATGCTTAAATATCTTTACTTTTAATAGCTATATACAAAATAATTATTCCACTATGTATTTTATTTAAAACAAATGTTATAAGATTAATATTGTCCAATAACATTTAGAATCACATAACTCAAAGTCACGGAGCACTTAATTTAGGAAATGAATTTCAGCTTCTTTTAATTGCATCTATGCCAAACTTTGTGATTAACACTCAACTTCACACTAGTCCTATATGTTAGCACTGTTATTTTGAGGTAATATTGCATGAGATTTTATTATAGGGCATAACCAATAATTTCCTTGAAGGTGGTAAATGTATTAATGGTTAGTGCATATCTCAGTGTGTGTGTATGCGTGTTTGTGTTAAAAAAATTGTTTCACTGCTTCCCTACAATCACGAACATTTGATAAATTTTAATAAAATGGAATGACAAATACAATAACAAGTGAAGTAATTTTTCTAATAGGAGAAGAATATTTCTTTGTCTGATAGTATTCTAAATTAACTGAAAATAAATGCAAACAAATGAGTTATGCCATACATTTCTGATGACATTTCAAATATATTCTAAACCACTGTAATGCAATTGATACCTAAAGGTCTAAGGATTGATTGACCACTGTTTAAAGTCACTCTAATGACTATTGTTTGTAAACATTTATCTTTATAAAATAAACCAAGTATCTCAAATTGTGTTTAAAAACACACAGAAGTTTCCAAAAATACTTAGCCTGTAGCTTGTGACTCTAACTCTAGTTAGCTTCAAATATATGTTTTAAAAAGACCCATTGCATATATCAACACTACTATGGAAAAGGAATTATATTAAGGAAAAGGAATTGCTGGTTGGTACAAGTATAAAGTGGAAAATAAAGCTAGCTTATGTGGTTGCATTATCATCAGAAACTATACTCTCTATAAACATGTTTCTTTTCCCTCTTAATGAAAGAGGGTGCTTGGGTGACATGTAGAATACCTACAGAAAGAAGAAAGCTAAGCTTGGACAGATAACACGCTATCTTCTTAATTGGTGACTCCATCTTTGGGTAGCAATTACCACAAATAAGACTGGCCATTGCAGTGCCTCTTTAAACTGAACAGCAGTACAGATGATGTGGACAACAATTGAGAAGGAAAAGGCAGAATACACTTTAGAAAAAGAAGGAATCAGTGATAAGGGTCACTACATGTGTCTATTTAACCATTATCCTTCAAAATATTTGATGGAGAAATATGTTTGATTCATTTGATGTATTAATAAAAATACTATCATATCAAATTTGTTGATGATGTTATTTGTTTTAAATCTCTGTCTCTCGTTCAGTTTCTTTCTCTCTTCTATTTTCTCACCCTTTAATTTTTTCATATCTATCTGTCTCCACACTTCCAATACCGAAACATACATATACTCACAAATGTATCAAATTATGTACTACAAGCCCCACTTTTGAAAAATCTAATTAGCTTATAAATGCACTCAATGATAAACAAAACTCCATGCATTTGAGTGTTCAATAGCATAGCAAAGACATGTCCACATAATCCAAGGATTTATTATAGTCCCTTTGTCACATCCCTCAGTGCCAGTGGAGTCAAAATCTTACTGTAACAACTAAAGATGTCTCCCTCATACAAGGACGAAAGATTGCATTCAAATGTATAGAGAAAATTTCAAATGAGAATTGTAGGATATTCAATTCTGTTTTCAAAGATCTTAGTAATTTATTTTTGTACACAGTATGTATTAAAAAGTACTTGCTTTTGGATAATGAAATTTAATTTTTTAAGCTGAGTTACTCTAGTAAAACTTATATTAGCAGGTTAAATCTATTTGTAACATTTGTAGCTTAAAATTAATAAGCCTATTTGTGACACTTTAAGTGATTTAATTTTAAAAAATTGTCAGAATTAATGTGGAAAACTAGTTTTCATTTTAATTATTTCATACAATACAAATGTTTGTATTTCTACACATTCATTGCCCACATGATCGATGCATACTTTGTTCTAAAAGAATTGTATTAATGGCTGAGTCAAAAACTTGAGTTGAAATGCTTCATTATTCATGTTTCATAAAACTCTTACAATCTATTTAAATTGAACTGTCATTCAGAGCTCTGCCCCTTTTCGTTGTTATAAATTGCATTTCAGTACTTTGAGTCTCTATACTGTCCATAAGTTATATTTTATGACTGAGCATATAATGAAAAGATAGTATACAACATTAGTTACAAGGCTAGTTCAGAGCCAAAGGATAAAATCATTGAATAGTATCTTCAAGGAAGCATCTATATTCTACTATGTTTAAACCTTAAAATATTGAATATTCTTTATCAGATTCAATTTGTGATAGACAAGTAATAAGTTCTGTGGCAAAGTGGGTTTTTCCTCCTGAAATAACATTATTGATTGAAATCTTTTAAAATTTGCCCTGTAAATTTCATATGTGATTAAATATTGACTTTATAAATGCTGGAAACATGTAAACTTTAGAGTAAAACTGTATCCTCTTCTAAATGTAATGAAAAAAAAACACACATCGTCTAACATATTTATCCAAGAATTTCTATTCTCTCTGACTGTCCTACTTGCAATATATTATATTAATAGAGCAAAACATAATAAGGTGTACATATTCTGTTTTTGTTTATTTGTTTGTTTGCTTTTTAGACAAGGTTTCTTTGTAGCTTTGGTGCCTGTCCTGTAACTAGCTCTTGTAGACTAGGTTGGCCTTGAACTCACAGAGATCTGCCTACCTCTGCCTCCCAAGTGCTGGAATTAAAGGCGTGTGACAGCACCTGGCTTATAAATATTTTGTAGTGCTTCATGAAACCTTATTCAAAATGTCAATAATAACAATAGTTTGAAATATTGTCAAATCATTTTTGAGTCAAAAATATGTGACAAGAGAGACAGATATATCAATATCTTTCAAGAATAATAAATCCATATTATTAATAATAAGATCTCATTAATGAGCTCAGCTTAAAAAAATGACATCCTATCAACAGAAAGAAATATGCCTTCTCCAGTATATATCTTCCAACATTACACCCAGAAATACTAATATGATCAATGATATATCTCTCCAGTCCTCACCCCTGAGTCAGGCAATTTGACACAGTAGACTAACAATGACAGAGAGTGTTAATAAATCACAGAATCAGTTACAAAACTGAACAACAATGTACAAGAATTGGTGATGTTCATAGCCTTTTAATTTCAGAAAAAAATAAGGATAAGAATTGATGACTCAAAATATACAAATCATATGGAAAACCAATGACACTCAGTGCTCATCAATTATTCTGAGACAAATAACATAGACCTGGTATCACCTTCTTCAACTTCTAAAATAGGTTGTTTCCTGAAATGATAACAAATAAATTGAGACCAGGACCAAGTATACCAGGATTTATGATGCACAGCAAGATAATTGACATTTTCTTATTGTTTTAGATTCCTTTGTCTACCTATATCTGAATTTTTATATTTGCAAAAACTTCTAACAACATGTATGTTCAAAGTAAGTATGACTGTATACATATGGTTGCACATATAACAGAATATGATCATGACATTTGAAAATGTAGGAAGAAAGCTGGTGAAATGGCACAGTGACAAAGGTAACTGGCCACCACACTTAATGACATGAGTTCAATTTCCAGAACACATACAGTAGAAAGAACAAACTTCTTCAAGTTGTTCTCTGGCCTTCTTATACATAGAAAAACAAACAAACAAATTGCAGTTAAAAATATAAAATGTACAAAGCATAAAATTTAAGAGCAAAAATAGTATTTGTTTTTAAGGAATTTCCCTTTATAGTGATAAATGTCTAAATTTTCAGAGATAAGATAAAATAGATAAATTAATATTTACTGAAGTCAGATTGCTGTCAGTGGGTATGAAATCCGCAAAAAGAAAACATTAGACTAACACGATAAAAAAGATTCTTTCCTAAATAATATCTGATACACATAAGTAAATCATGGACAGTAGAGAAAATGGATTTAATGCTATAGTCAGATTGACAAGGAGAGCAAAGGTTACAGTGATGAACCTAAAGTGTGGTGCACTAAAAAGCATGACTTTATCCATTATAAATTTTATAATCACATACTATCATATGTTTAATATGTCTAAATATTTTTGGGAAAGTTATCTTTCAAATTGTTAGTTGGAACTCCCTATCCATATACTCTTTTGTCAAGTTATAGCTATTTAATGGATTTTTTATAATGCAAAACGGATTTATCAGATAATAATGTATGTGGAATTTTAGAACAGTTGCAAAGTTGATTTCTTGTCATAAAGTATAGACATTATGCTAGCCCACCCTCCCCCAGTCCATACAGGAGATCTCTTTGGAACTTGAGAGATTGGTTTAGGGGATGGGTGGAGAGTGAGAGTACTGAAAGAGATGACTGGGGGGCACATTTCAGGTTAAGGTAGAAACCTAATGTAATGGAAATTGCCATGAATTTACAAGGATGACCCCAGCTAAGACTCCTTGAAATAATAGATACATAGCTTGAACTTGCCAACTTCCATAATCAGATTGGTGAGTACCCCAACTGACATGAGAGAGGCTTCATCTGTAACTAATAGAAAAGGATGCACAACCAAACATTAGGCTGAGCTTGGTGAATACTGCTCAAGAGAGGAAGGAAGGATTGTAGGAGGTAGAAGGGTTAAGAACATCACAAAACAACCATAAAAACCAACTAACCTAGCTCATAGGAACTCACAGATTCTGTCTGAACCAACATCCAGGTAGCCTGCATGGAATCTAACTAGGCCCTCTACATATATGTGACAGTTGTGTAGTTTGGTATACATGTAGGACTCATAATAATGGGAACTGCGGCTGTCCCTAATACATTGGCTGGCTCTTGGTACCTGTTCATGATACTGTATTGCCTTGTTTATTCTAAATACAAGGGGCGGTGCTTAGTTTTATTGCAACATGGTATGCCATGGGAGGTCTGATCTTTTCTGAACAGAAACAGAGGAGTAGTGTTTGAAGGGGAGTAAGAGCAGAGGAGGGGAAACTGTGGCTAGGATCTAAAAAGTAAATAAAATAAAATAAAGCTATCATACTAAGAAGAATCATTATCAGCCTATTTTCATAAAATACGAATGCTCCCAGTCTGTATTAATATAAGAAAACACTACTAAAATGTTTTAAATTGAAAACTTTCTATGCAAAGTACTAGCAATAGTGAGCTTCATTTTTCCACTGTGCTAAGCTCATCTATCCTCAAATATTTTGAAAACAAACCAATGTCATTTTTATATTCTTAGTGGCATTATTTACTTCTTAGCTGATGGTTCATGCTATCTGATTCAGCCTATACCCCCATGCTTCCTCAGTTATCTGAATGTTCCCTCTGTCCGTTCTATCTGCACGAGAAGAATCAACAGCCAGAGCAAAGGTTTCATTATCTTGAGATTTCAAGCACCTAGAATAACACTTTGCTTCATTTTATTGAAAATTCTATATAGAGAGGAGACTTAGATGCATGATTTCTTCAGCAAATAGTAATTTAGTATGCCATGGCAAAATGAATCACAGGGATATCCAAAGAGATATGGATCAATAATGAGAGAAAATGAGAAACTCATTTTATACTTTTATTTCCTAGAGTGCAAAAGAGATTAGAACAAGGTAATATCTGGTACAATAATAGCTAATGTCATACAAAATTTATTAAAGAAAATGCAATTGCGGAAATTATCAAATAAAAGAATATTAGAGGTAGAAGAATCATTTCACATGCTCCTTTCTTTTAAGCAGAAGTAGATTTGTCTGCTGTCCTTAACGTAATGTCTATTTTTTCCTGCAAATTTCCCCCTTTTCCATTATTGAGCACTTTTGGACTGCTGGTTTTCTGTCTGAAGATGGATACTAGAATAACATGGACAATGATTTTGACATTATGTAATTGGTTGTCCAGTAAATGATAGAGATTAACCAAGGGGTAATTATAAGGTTTTGTGTTTAATTTTCACATAAGAAATTATAGAATACATGGGACACAAGCCTAACAGTCATAGGAATATGATAGTCCTGTACCTGTACATATCTATTATGCTTTATTGATCCAATATAAACTCATAGATGTTGCTTAAGATTTGTGAGGGTTTTTAATCTTTTAAAATTTTCACTATTTTTAATTATTATTGGAAAATATATTTTTTTCATACAATGATCTTTGATTATTAATTCGCCTCCTCCTACTCCTTCCAGTTCCTCCTCGTTTCCCTACAGATTCACTTTTAAATGATAGCCGGTGATAAACTATTAACAAATTTTCCAAATATCTTCAACAATATTAAATTTGTCATATATAGCAGGTAAAGAGAAATGATCATCTATAATAAGATTTTCCTTTTCAATTTATATTTGTTTAAAATTTTCACGTATTCATATAATGTGTTTTCATCAAGTCCAGCTCTCCCTCTTCCTTTTCAATTATTTTAATATTCTCCACAACTATTCCCTCTCAATTATGTGTATGTTTTTTATACCAACAAACTCTACTTAGTGCTTCCAGCATGGTCGTCAGTGTAGGGTCATTTACTGAATTATGAGTAGGCTCACTCACATGGGTTGCTTTCTTGAAGAAAACTGACTCTCTACCAGTAGCCTTACATTCCTAATAGCTCGTCAAAGAAGATGTTCCTAATAGCTCACCAGGTCTCCACAGATTACTCTCAATGTCTTCTACATTTTCAATGCTACAACTTGAGTTTAACATAGTTTGTTTTATCTTAAATACACCTTTATATATTTTATAACATAATTTTATACTATTAAGGTTTTTTTTTCTCTAATTGGCTGAATCTTACCTAATAGGTATTTTCTCAATAAATTATTACATGTGTTTATTGTTTGTAATATGTTAGTTTGCTTGTTTTGCGACAATGTTTCATGTAGTTCATGATGGCCTGGAACTCTTACATAGCTCAGGATTATCTTAAACGTGACTCTTCTGTTCCACCTGCTGAGTGCTGGTCTTATATGGATGAGCTGCTACTCTTAGTATTCTATTGTACTAGGGACCTAACTGGATTGTACCCACATTTTGTGCATGGCAAGACAGTTCTCTCATAAATATGCTCTACAGCTGCCCAAATTCATCTATTTTCTATAGAAACAAATAAAATACACAAGGAAAATTAATTTGTAGTTTGGTCATCCTGAAGAAAAAATACTGCTACATATGGCACCCAAGATAACACTACACATGTCCACATAAGGCATGAGAAAGCTTTAAAAAGTTCCAAACAAGAAGCTTCCTGGAAATCAGGATCTCCTAGGTAAGTTGGACATATAGGGGCTAGGCTTTTTTTTAAAAAAGGCTCTGCTGGGCAGCTGAGCATTTGAACAGTTTGCCCAGAGTACAAAGGCAGGCAGAAACAACAGATTTCCAAAGTGAGGCCTGTACACACTTGCATGAGCCTAAGTGCTCAAGAAACCAAGGGGGTGGAGCCATCTGCCAGCATACCTTATGCTAAGCAGAGCTTCCTGAGGGTAGCCTAGCAATTTAAGATGTGGCTCACAGAGTCAAAAATATGCTACAGATATATGGAAAATCATATATCGACCAAGAAAAACCTTTTACTGATATAGCATGCTTAAAATATGCATAGATGGTGAAGAAAGAAAAGAAAATGAGGTCAGGCAGTCATAGAAAAATAGTTTCAAAATAATTAAATATTTAAATAAAAATAAGGTATCGAAAAAAGAATAAGTGACATAAATATGGGAAATACACAGGTTTTCTGTTTTTTTTCACTTTGAATTTCTTAAATATCATATTCAAAAAGTAATAGCTGCTAAGAAATATTGGATTATGGAAACTGCTAAATTAAACAAACCTATATATTTAAAGAACATCTTAACTTCAGAATGGAAGTCAGAAAATATGCTGCTTTGAGGGAGAGGTTTTGTTTTTGTTTCCACAAGAAACAAAAAGCTATAGATTTCTTCAAAATTAATAAAGATTAGGTTTGATTAGCAGATATGTCCAGAAAATCTTGGCTGCAAACATGAAGGAAGAAACCAAAAAAAAAAAAATTCTACAAGACAGGAGACATATATGTTGATCCCTCAACATGGGGTTAGCACTAAGACTGGAGGAGACATGATAAATCTTGTTGGCTATAGAGTCCTCATGAGTTACTACTTTACAGTTTCGATATGCTGTCCAAACAAACTTATAAAGTTGACAGATGCTTTTTACCTACTCAAACATAGAACCAAAAAAAAATCTTTAGCTGACTTTTGCACACAAAACATTCCATACTTATGTAAATACAGATACATATGTTATCTTTAAAACATTGTATGTTTTCAGAACAAAAGAACCAGACACAAATCAAGACAAGTAGCCTAAATGATCCATTCTCTCAAAATGCCTTATTATACTTTCCTAAAATTTCTGCACTCAGAACAACATCAAAACTGCTAACTGAAGTGGTCCAGCTTCAGAGACTGCTCTGGCCAAGATTTCAAATAAACTCTGAGCTTTCCCATCACACAGAGACTAAACAAAAAATAATAGAGTTAGCAGTCCCAGTACTTTCTATTTTATCAGGGTGATCTAAAGTTGTCATCTTCCCCAGAAAACAAGAAAAAGTCTAGAGAACATGATGCCCACATTTCCAAGAGGTAAGATTATTGTTTTTTGGTCATTTGGTGGGCTATAAAAATTTGTCATTCAGTTTGGATGTTCACCTTCCTAGACCTGGATGGAGGGGGGAGGACTTTGGACTTTCCACAGGGCAGGGAACCCTGACTGCTCTTGGGACTGAAGAGGGAGGAGAAGAGGAGTGGGGGGAGGGGGAGAAGAGCAGGAGGAGGGGGAGGGAAATGGGAGGCGGGGAGGAAGCAGAAATTTTTTTTTTCAATAAAAAAAATTTGTCACTGTATTGTGGGGTTGGTTAGAAGTTGTTAGTAGTCATGGTGAGAAAAAATAGATTAGATTCAGGTATCTCTTTCTAAAAAGATAGAAAAGAAGATATAAAATGATAGGATAAAGGGAATATTATTAAATCTATTATTAAACTATAAAAGCAACCTCTAGTCTCAAATATTTTAAATTGGTATGGATTTTTGTATATTGATACTAATTTAAGTTTTTTTGTCACAATATATTTTATATTATATGTAATATAATAAATATATTTTTCTCTAAATTATTGTACTTACATAGCACATTTTTACAACTAATGCAAATTTATAGTCCTTGAAATCTATTTATGATAATGAAGGAAGACAGGTTAGTAGTTAGTCATCTATAGCAATTAAACTTATAGTAATGACAGGTAAGGTTTCAAAGTCCAAAAAGGATATATTTTAAATACACGGCCTTCAAACACCTCAGATACCTACAGAATATGGTGTTTAAAATGTTTCTATAAAATAAGGCTTCTATGACAGTGAGAAAAATCTGCTCTTGGCAGCACCATTTTGCTTCAAAAAAGGATGATGAACATTGAAGAACCTCCATATACAGTTTACTTTCAATGTGGCAAATCTAGTTATCTGTACAAACACACACACACACATACACACACACTTCCTTTTACTCCATTGCTCAATTGGCGACAGTATTCTGTCCAAACTCCAGACTGGGCTATTAGAATACACATACACACAGACACACACACAAAAAAATTGCCAACCTTTCCCAGGACAAGGTAGGACAATGCTCAAAATCCCTGCTTCACAGAGAAGTCTGTCAGATATTCTAGGCCTAATGGTTGAATATGGATGAACCAATGTTGCAACAGAAACTTAGGTGAGTTTTTTTGGTAGCCAGCTGTCTCTATCATTTCCATAGTTTTGGAAATAGTTTGTCCTGCACTTCCCTCGGGTAATAATATATCCTTCTCAAGTCTTCGATGGAGTTGAAGACTAAATAGTTATAATTACCATTTTCCTTGTTTAAAAATTGAAAAAAAAAACCACAAAAATGTCTAAAATATATGTTTGAGAAATATAAAACTTCAAATTGTTAATATAAGAAAATATTTTGAGGTATAAAAAGATAGTTTTGGTTGGTAATATATAAGTTGAAATAAGAAGGGGAGGGGAGAGGAAGAGAGGGAGCAGACAAAAATGTATAGCTCAGTAAAATCAGTAAAAAAAGCATATTTAGTTAAAAAACTTCGGAATCTCCAAGATAGGATGAATAATAGAGCACTTCCTCAAAATTTGCTAAATACAGATAGACTGGACATTTTAAATGTAATTCTTACTTTATGATTGTCCTTATTGTATATACTTTTACTATGTTAGAATTAAAACTCTTTTTTTTTAAATTTAGAGATAAAAGGGTGAATGTTATGGAATATTTGTACAATGTGTGAATATATGTTGTTGTGACTGGTGTAATAAAAAGTTGAATGGCAAACAGCTAGGCAGGAGATAATGGAGAAATTTGCAGGGATAGAAAGGAAGAGATGGAGGAATCTAAGCATGGAAAGAGTTGCTAGTTAGATGCAGAGAAAATAGGAGGTGCAAGATGGAAGAGAAGTAGCAACATGCAGCAGAATGTAGATTAATATAAATGGGTTAATTTAAGTTATAAGACCCCATTGAGAAGAATCTAATCAAGATCTAATCTAAGTCTAATTTAAAATCAAGCTTTCATAATTAATAAGTCTCTGGGTCATTATTTGGTGCTGGCTGTGGAAAAGAAATTCTGATTACAAGTCAATGATTACAAAGGTGAATTTCAGGCTAATTTCTTTTTGCTATGTAACAATAACTTAATTTATTAAAGATACAGTCATTTGGGTAAATGTTAACTTGTAGTACTTGACCATATACATATGCACTCTTTAATTTCATCACTTTTAAATGTATTAGTTATATGTCATTACATAATTTTAGTCTCATTGATGTAGATGTTTCCTAGTGAGTATTAATATTCAGGCTAATTTCTAACTAAATCCTCCCTCAGCCAAGCACACATTAGATCGGCAGTGCCTACTTAAGTTCACCTCGAGTAGTTTTCATTATTTCACCATGAAAACTGTACAAATGAATGACTTTGAATTTATTAAAACTAGATATTTTGTCCAAACATAGAGTAGTTTCACCAATTTTTGGTAAATACAGATGCCCATATCATTCTCTTCTATTAAACACGACTGGAGAATGTATTTTATGCTACTTTTCCTAGGTAGTATTGTTTATCACCGAGGAAGTGACCAATGAATGCCTCCAGTTTCACATGGCTAGTTTCCTTTGGGGAAAAAGCAAAACAGCGCATGCAAAGTGCCAATGTAATCACAAGAAGGGTATTCTAGTTTTCATAAATAAATATTTCAAATTCTTTGATAAGTCTGGTGGTAGACTATTTGCCACTTTTAATTCTGGAAATGACCTGACTTCATAAAATTGCTATTGCTTATGTCAGGAAAGAAGAGGCAGATGGTATTATGTCAAAAGCAAAAGTAAGAAATTGAGCATGTCTTTAATTTTTTTCCTTTGGAAGTATATGAAGGCAAATCACTCAAATTAAAATTCAGAAGTAAATAAAATGAATTTAAAGAGAGATTGTCCACTTAAATGTCTAAACTGGACTACAGTAGTCATGCTCACTAAGAAACAACAATGTGTATATCCCATAGCTAGTGTATTACCCAAATCTCAATGTGTATAGTAAAGATTCATAGAACAACTCAGTAAGGACACACTTTCATATAAGTATGTAACACTTCAAAGTAATCCTAAGATATAAATATATGTACCAAGTAGCTAAAAAAAAATATACTTTTAAATGACAGGAATTCAACTCTTGTTCTTCTGCTATTTAGGCAAAAATACATCCCATTCTTTTCTCACTGACCCTACACAGAGACAACTAGGCTTATTTTTTTTAACAATTTGTTTTTAAGAATTATAGCTCCTAAGAATTAAATAAAGCATACATTTCTTTAGTAAACACACTATGTAATAAAGAATTATGACCAGTTTGTTAACAAGATAAGTCACAACTTACTTTGGATTTATAAAGAACCTAATCCATGAAACCTGTATGTATTTCTTTGACAGGCTGATAATAGCATAGATTATCTAGAGCTATTAACCATATTATGAAAAATTCTTGTTCAGCCAAACTCTTTAAATCTATATTCTCCTTTGTATAAACATAAGTTCTCAATACAATTTTCTACCAATAGAACCATTATTTCTTTGTAGCTTTATCAAATCTGAATTTGCAAACCTGAATTTTGTGTCAAACATTCATTCTTCACATAAACCATGGATTTTCATCAGTTCAGACCTCTTTGTTAGAAATTGAAATCTCTTTTACATGTTTCCATGTTTTGCAGCAAACCTTTCTTCTAGTGACTCACTCACCAGTAGTCTTTCTTTTATCAGAAGCCACAAAACAATTTTTGCCTATAGAGCAGAATCTAGCAAGTATTATATAGCATCAAATATTTTATTATGCATGACAATAAATTATTCCACCCTTACTCTACAAGACTATATTTTTTTGTCTGCAAACAAAATTTAGATATTTCAAGGACAGAAACAATATATTTGATTAACATATTTAATGGCACAGAAAACATTGATTGTGGCTTACTTATGGGATAAATAGAGTATTACACCATGAAGATAGAGATGGCAAATAAATGTTCTTGAGATTCTGTCTCTGCAATTCAATCTAATAATTGCTAGAAGAAGGTAATAAAATAATGCTATAGACCAATGGTTCTCAAATGTTATTGTCCATCCAATCGCATAGAGGGTTTATTAAAATATTTAATGCTAGTCATTACTCCAACTGATCCAGATCTAGAAGATCTGCAATAGGGCCTGATGATATATTTCCATCACAATCATATAGGATGCTAATAGTGTTGTTCTATAGACAGTGATTTAGAGGAGGGAATGGCAATCACATGGGAGAATACATGAAAAAACACACAATGGAACAGAAAGTCTACTTTAGTCAAAGAGAAACAGTAGGCTCTATGGTTGGCTTACATAATACACAGGAAGAAAACGTACCATGTCAGTTGTGGACACAAAATAGTTTTAGTGGATTGTTTATTTCATGGTAAGGAGTGTGAGTTTTAAAAACATGAAGAATTTATGTCAGAAGTACTTAAATAGGGAGGGACATGATTACCATTGGGCTTTAGGTTTTGAAAAAGATTTTAAAAATTAGATAGGATTGCAGAGGGGTTTGTATCATATTGAAAGTTGCAAATAAAAGATGAAACCTATTTTATTATTTCAACATTGAATGTTTCATATTATGTTGCAGATTAAGGTATGGTATGTCTCAGGGTTCTGAAGCAGACAAAAAATCACCCTCATTGTAAAGAAATGTCAATTTTCTGTCAAACTTCTCCATTCTTAAATGAAAAATGAATACCTAGTAATCTGATGCCCTGTGTCCAAATATAGCAACATTTTTATCCACGAGTTCCACAGATATTCTAAACTATTGTAGCTGAAGTAACATTTGGGAAGCTTATAAATATGGAATTGGAACGACAAATACTGAGCTAAGCTGAAATAGCCTAGCTACAGTTAATAGAAAATCAATCCTAGAGTTCAGATAGTTAACTTTTCTCATTGCAATGATTCGATTCCCATAAAAGCAATTTAACAATTAAATTGACTATAATATGAATTGGTGTTATCTAATTTGTGTGTGAACAGGAAATAACACTTAATTCATGATTTTAACACCATTCACTCTGAGCATATCTGCTTTCAGAGATATTATACACAATGTTCATTTTATAGCAATGAAGTATAGTGCACAAAATGGCTTTCTAGAGCCTCTATGGAAAATGACATGATACCATTGATCACCTCTTTTCATATATCATTTGCAGGCATCACAGTGCCTGACGTTTCATAAATTACCATATTATCTTCTTATAACCCAGAGGAAGTCAGTCATCTGACAAGAAATTGCTATAGTAGATCTACTCCTCTGTGACCTTTTTTCCTTTATAATTTTTTCTTCAGTTTTATAAACAACTCCTGCAAACTATTCAGTCTAATTTTAATTTTTGGAACATTATTAAAACTGAAATTCATTATCAAATGATGACCTCATGCTGTCACCCCTATCAGTCATTCACAAACAGTTTTACTATGGGATATATATTTCAATATATTTTCCTCTGCTATGTTTATGAAATATTAAAAATTATATAATTCATTTTCCCAATTCTTTGAGATTTTCTTTCTAAGTATGTGGATGTTGAATAAATGTTGCCTCCTGTTTTTATTTGCATAAGCATCAATAATAGTATTCTGCTGCTAAATTATAGAAGAAATCAATCCAAATGATATAGTATTTTTATTTAGCTCAGACACATTTAATTTATAGCTACATATTAACAGAGAATAAAGAATTCATAATTGTCACTTACATTTGCCTCAGGAGCTATTGAGGGTATTAAATATGTTGATGCCATAGACTTATAACTGATAATGTACTAAATTGGGAATATAGTGGCTGAATAATCTGAAGCAGATTGTTATTTTTGTGCATGACTACATTTCTTGACTTTTCTCATTAATTTGTCTCTCTACCTCTAGTGTTTGCCCTCTTACCCATACTCATTAACAATTTAAAAATTGATCTTTGTTGGGGTAGAGAGATTGTTCAGTGGTTAAGAGTACTCACTGTTCTTCCAGAGGACCTGGGTTCAGTTTTCACCACATGGTGGCTCACAACTACTACACTCTTTTGCAGGGGACCCGATAGCCATGGCAAAACATCAATGCATACACAAAAAATGAGTCATTACATACTCACTTTAAATTTTCAAATTCTTATACCTAACTTCTCTTTGACTTCATTAATTGTATTTATTTCAAACCTTTCTTTAAAATCCTAATATCCAAATTATTTGGTTTTATTTTTTTAGGAAAGGTCATACACTTTTGAATTTTAATTGTGGACCTCACTTCTGATCATCTCTTCATACATACTCTCCAAGAAAATTGCATGTTACCTTTTATAATGAGAAAAGATTTCCTTTTAATTTCTTCTGGAATTATTGTACCAATTCTGGGGAACCATATGGTTTTTCATAGTGATTCCTACTATGAGAACATCTATTTACTATTTAGTAATGAATGATCACATGAAAAACTCAGCAAATTATTATTTAATTGGAGCATGAACAACTATATACTGTACCCCCATTATTGTTTTAACTCTCAGTAAATAATTTCTTGATGTATACTTAACTTTAATAAAATTTCCTAAAACAGGCTTCCTGTGTGAGGGCGAGCATGATTCTCATCATTAAATATGAGAAGATATTATTACAAAGAGAATATGCATAAAATACCAGAAGAAAGTATAGTATTCACATAAAAACAAAAATATTGATTATTGGAATCAAATTGAAGACCCAGACATAAATCCACACAATATGGATACCTTATTTTTTTATAAAGAAGCCAGAAATACATACTGGGGGGAAAGACAGCATCTTCAGCTAAAGGTTTTGGTCAAATTGGATGTCTGCATGTACAAGAATGCTAAGAAATCCATACTTTTTACCCTAAACAAAATTCAAGTTCAAGTGAGTTAAAGACCTCAACATCCAACAAGATAAAATGAAACTGACAGAAGAGAAAGTAGGAGTAGCTTTAAATGAATTGGTGCAGGAGACATCTTCCCGAACAGAACACTGATAGCACAGGCACTAAGATCAACAATTCATAAATCTCATAAATACAACCTCATGAAACTGGAAAGTTTCTGTAAGGCAAAGGGCACTGTCATTCAAACATATTTTTACCAAATCTATACCAGATAGAAGACTAATATTAAAATATATAAAGAACTCAAGAAACCAAATAAACCAATTAAAAATTGGATACATATCTATAAAAAGAATTCCCAAAAGTGGAATTTCAAAAGGCTGAGAATCATTTAAAGTGTTCAACACCTTTAGTCATCAGGGAAAGTTCTTTGGGAATCCATATTTTACATCAGTCAGAATTGCTAAGATCACTAACACAAATGACAGCTCCTTCTGGCAAGGATGCAGAACACTGGAGACACTCCTCCATTGCAGGAGGGGGTCCAAACCTGTCCAGCTACTATGAAAATAAATGTGGAAGTTCATTAGGAAGTTGGAAATGTATCTACTCCAAGATCTCACTATACCACCCTTAGGCATATACCCCAAAATTGCTTCATTCTACCGTAAGGACACTTGCTCATCCATGTTTGTCACAGCCTTATTTATAATAGCCATTAACTGAAAAAAGAAACTAGTTGTTTCTCAATAGAGTGCAAACTGGTACAGCTGCTTTGGATATCAGTATGCTGATTTTGCAGAAAATTGGGAAACAACCTGCCTCAAGACCCAGAAATACCACATTTGGGTATATACCCACTGGAGGTTCAATCATACCACAGGACATGTGCTCAACTATATTTATAGTAGCATTATTTGCCATAGCCAGAACCTGGAAACAACCTAAATGTCCCTCGACCAAAGAATGGATAAGGAAAATGTGGTCATTTACACAATGGAGTACTAGACAGCACAATAAAATAACGACATCTTGAAATTCGTGGACAAATGGATGGATCTAGAAATATCATATTGCGTGAGGTAATCTAGACCTTGAAATACAATTATAATATGTACTCAATCATAAGTGGCTTTTACACATAAAGCAAAGAAAAACCAACCTACAATTCACAATCCCAGAGAACCTAGAAAACAAAGAGGCCCCTAAGAAAGACATACACGGATCTAATCTACATGAGAAATAGAAAAAGACAAAATCTCCTTAGAAAATTGGGATCATGGGGATCATGGTAGAGGGCTGAAGAGGAGGGCAGAGGAAGGGAGGGTAGCAGAGAAAAAATATGTAGTTTAATAAAAAAAATTAAAAATCAATAAAGAAAATATGGTTCAATTACATAATGGAGTATTATTCATCTGTATAAAAAACTACATCATGATATTTCTAGGCATAGATGCAACTGGAAAAATCATACTGAGTAAGATAACCCAGAGCCAGAAATATAAATGTGGGATTATTTTGCTTATAAGTGGATATTAGCAGCCGGGCGGTGGTGGCACATGCCTTTAATCCCAGCACTTGGGAGGCAGAGGCAGGCGGATCTCTGTGAGTTCGAGACCAGCCTGGTCTACAAGAGCTAGTTCCAGGACAGGCTCCAAAACCACAGAGAAACCTTGTCTCGAAAAAACAAACAAACAAACAAAACAAAACAAAACAAACAAACAAACAAAAAACGTGGATATTAGCTCCTACATAAATGTTAACTAGTCTGCAATCTACAGACCTAGATAGTTTATGTAAAGAGAAGAGGTCTAATGGAGAAACACCGGTCTCCATGGAAGGGGGAAATAGAATTGATTTTATTGGCTAACTAGGGGCATGTGAAGAAAAGAGGGTGTGGTCAGAGGTGGTGGGAAATAGGATGGAGGGAAAGAATTCAGGGAGAGATGGCTGTAATTGGAGGGCATTTGGGGAGTAGTATGGAAACAATTTGTAGTTAAAACTTCCTGGAATGTGCATAGTTAATCCCAATGAGAACGCCTAGTAGAGGGGAGTACATAGTTTCAACTGGCCATCTGCTGTAGCCAAGAAATGTTTCCAGTTCAGGCACTGGGTTGAATTCAAGTGAGTTGCTGTCCAAGGGGTTCCCAAACAAACCCGGCTGTTGCTAAGATACTGGATTTTTCTGCAGATACTGACAGGGTGACACCCTTTTTTTGCTATGGATAACACCCACACTACTCAATGAACATGGAGAAATCAAGCTGGTGCTTTTACATGGGGCCTTCACTTCTACATTCTTGTCCCTTTGGTGTGGGAAGGTACTCTTCAGGCTACCGAAAGAGAAACAACGACACCAGCTCTGTCACAAAACCATTTACCTACAGTCAGAGATGCACATTTTAAGAAGGACCTGAGGCCTGGAATATAGGGAACTTAAAGGCCTTAAAAGTCTTCATTTTGTTCCCTTGTTTTGAAATCATCTAAAGATTTATAATTATAAAATAGTCATAGTGCTTTTAAGCCTAGGCTACCAATTTTCTGGCACTCATAATCTTGTGCCTCTCATACTTACAAGAGCTTCTACTAACATTACACCTAGTCATAGACTATATATTATTTTATTAATTGGGGGAGGTTAGTACAGAACACAATTTACACAGCGAAAACTTACTAATTTACTTTATTAAACAGAGAAAGCTGTATTCTGTTTCTTCCCCTGGCGTCAATGTTTCAATGAACTCTGCCAAGCTGACTTTCCCTGGCCAGCATAGCTCTAAATCTAGGAGTACCAGTTAAGAATCACTTGTTAACACTAGTTCTAGCAATTATGGTGGCTCCACGAAACACTGGAAACTTGTGTCTCTGGAAGATTTGTTCTTTTTTATTATTATTTTTTATTGAAAAAAAATTTCCGCCTCCTCCCAGCCTCCCATTTCCCTCCCCCTCCTCCCACTCCTCTCCCCCTATCCCCACTCCTTTCCCCCTCCCTCTCCAGTCCGAAGAGCTGTCAGGGTTCCCTGCACTGTGGAAAGTCCAAGGTCCTCCCCCCTCCATCTAGGTCTAGGAAGGTGAGCATCCAAACTGGCTAGGCTTCCACAAAGCCAGAACATGAGGTAGGATCAAAACCCAGTGCCATTTTCCTTGGTTTCTCATCAGCCCTCATTGTCCGCCATGTTCAGAGAATCTGATTTTATCCCATGCTTTTTCAGTTCCAGTCCAGCTGGCCTTGGTGAGCTCCCAATAGATGGGCCCCACTGTCTCAGTGGGTGGGTCCTGACTTCCTTGCTCATGTTCTCCCTCCTTCTGCTCCTCATTGGGAACTTGGGAGCTCAGTCCGATTCTTAAAATAAGGCTTCATGGTGATGATCATCATCATGAACTAAAGAGGTGCTCAAAGTAAATTTTTAACTTTGAAACCTCATTAGAAACTCCAACTGTCATTGTTTTTACTGCTGAGTAGTACTCAAATATGTATATATTCCATACTTTCTTCATCCATTCTTCCATTGAAGGGCATCTAGGTTGTTTCCAGGTTCTGGCTATTACAAACAATGCTGCTATGAACATAGTTGAGCATATACTTTTGTTGTATGATAGGGCATCTCTTGGGTATATTCCCAAGAGTGGTATTGCTTGAATTTTGCATGCAAATGGACGGAAATAGAAAACACTATCCTGAGTGAGGTAAGCCAGACCCAAAAAGAGGAACATGGGATGTACTCACTCATATTTGGTTTCTAGCCATAAATAAAGGACATTGAGCCTATAATTCGTGATCCTAGAGAAGCTAAATAAGAAGGTGAACCCAAAGAAAAACATACAGGCATCCTCCTTAATATTAACCTTCATCAGGCGATGAAAGGAGACAGAGGCAGAGACCCACATTGGAGCACGGGACTGAAATCTCAAGGTCCAGATCAGGAGCAGAAGGAGAGAGAGCACGAGCAAGGAACTCAGGACTGCGAGGGGTGCACCCACACACTGAGGCAATGGGGATGTTCTATGTATCGGGAACTCACCAAGGCCAGCTGGCCTGGGTCTGAAAAAGCATAGGATAAAACCGGACTCGCTCAACATAGCGGACAATGAGGACTACTGAGAACTGAAGAACAATGGCACTGGGTTTTGATCCTACTGCACATACTGGCTTTGTGGGAGCCTAGGCAGTTTGGATGCTCACCTTACTAGACCTGGATGGAGGTGGGTGGTCCTTGGACTTCTCACAGGGCATGGAACCCTGATTGCTCTTAGGGCTGACAAGGGAGGGGGACTTGATTGGGGGAGGGGGAGGGAAATGGGAGGCAGTGGCGGGGAGGAGGCAGAAATCTTTAATAAATAAGTAAATAAATTTAAAAAAGAAACTACAACTGTGTATTGTAATAAGAGTTTTCGCAAGCTTTTCATATGATTTTGAATTAAGATCGAAAGTGAAAACAACCATTCTGCAGTGTCAAGAACCTGAGAGATTAGAGCAGAAAGTAAGAAGTTCCCCGAGTCTTTAGGATTGAGAGCTACCAAACACTAATTAAGGCTGAGGCCACTCTACTTACAAGAGGAATGTATGCATATGGAACTGTCCAAGGTAAATAATACAAGAGCTTCCAGCACAAATTTGTGCTAATCTTGGTTCGAAAACCGAGTTGAACCAGAGTAGATTCCCTCAGCATTTGCCAAGGTGAACAGGGTTGTCATGTGTGAATAATCCCCTTGTTCTCTCATCTGACACCTCCTGTATATATGCTTCCCCACAGTGAAACAGACAAATCCATTTTCCCCTTCAGTTCCAAAGCCTTTTATCAAGCACAGAAGATAGACAGATGAGTAAGTCTTGGACCCTAGACACACAGTCTTGTAAGAATAATGCCTGGTTTGTATCTATTGGTGTCTCATTATGGAATATTTTCTCCTCTTTTTTGTCTTTCTCTCCCTCTCCTTATCTGACAAGTTTCCACAGTGTTGGTGACTGACTTCAACCCACTCTTACTAGGACTTCTGTGGATAACATTGTCTCACTCACCTATTTATTACCAATTATTATTTGGAGTAGGTTTTTTAATTTCTGAAGATTAAACAATGGGAATATATATATACATATATATATGTATATATATATATATTGTATTTTAAGGGGGGAGAAATTTGTCTGTGAATAAATTGCCTTTAATCACCACATATGAAACATGGACAAGTGGCTAGAGTGTAGGAAAGTTTCTAGGTTTGTGTACACTGGGAAAAAAAGGAGAAATGATTTTTAATGAACTTGTCATAGGTATTGTAACCTGTTCTACTCTTGATTTTCCTCGTTATCAAGATTTAAGGCTGCTTGTTTCCATTTAACCTAACTAAGCTCATACAAATTATGTTGGCAATGTCTGCATTTGTCAGGGTGACTTGGAATTGTAGAATTGTATTCTGATACTCCAATGTGGTTAATGAGCCACACTGACTGATTAACAACCCATATAAGATTGATGTGCATGGAATGTACTTTAATAGAAAAGAAACCCTTGCCTCCCTGATTTATATACCTTTCACAATTATAGGTCAAATGAAATTTCTGAAGTTCTGGCTACCTGGATCCAAATTTCAGCACTCTGTGACACTAGTATTAGAATTTATGATCATAATTACAAATGCATCTAGTATACTAGGGAGGGAATGAACCTGGACATATGTATATTACTTAGTAGTTAATGAATTGTATAGAATAATATGTAGTTTGGCAGTCCCTTCTGTTTGCAAGTGTAGCTATTTACAAATGTAGCTTTATAAACATTTGTTTTATCCATGGCTACAATGATATAAATGGTAGTTATGTATAATACATTAGACATAATATCACAAGATGTCAAAATAATCTATAAGCCAAAGAGTATATAGTTAAAAAGAGGCATCTTTCTGCTTATTTTTAATCAGTAGAAACAGGAATATTCACACTTAGGGAACAGAAGATGAAGGGCTGATCTGGTATTTTAACTGTATTTTATCTCGGTTTGACTCAGTGGGTGTTCTCCCTGCAGCTGGTTAGACCCTTCCTTCCTCTCTGCTTCAGATGCCTCCATGTAAAGGTGGTGACACTGGTCCTGACTTGAAATCGAAACTGCTTGCTGCTTACTCAATTCTCATGTTATGTATATTTTATCCAGACTGCCAAAAGCAAATCATGGGATGGCAAGAGAGCTCTAAGTCAAAAAGTTGAAAAATCTACTAAATAATGTTGGTTTTGTAAGTCTTTGTTTTTCAAGTATGATTATCAAAAGGATGTTAATATAGTTATTTCATTATATTAAAAATGACGAAGTGCATAGCTAGTGAGAGGCAGGTCCAAAAAGTAAAGGAGAAAACTGTGAAGATCACAGTGACTTGTTTTAAAGGGAAAATAAAACAAGTAACATGTTTTAGGGTTTCTTAAATTCACTTGATTTTAGTCCATTCACTTTGAAATAAGAAGTAAGGGATGTTGATTTCATCACAAATAGAGAGTAAAGGCCCAGTATTACATATATTCTCCATGACATGCCTTGAGGCCCATTCCTTGGCAAGTCTGTATATGCCTGACTATTACCTAACTAGCATTATTGTTTTTTCATGAATTTCTTTTAATATATAAGCCAGTGTGTAAAAAGAGTATTCTAAAATTCAGGCCCCAACGAAATCACCTGCCAATAGAAGACAATAATGCACATCCTCTAACTTGATGAACATGAAAATTCTGAATTGACTCAGACTCACTGAATGTAGAGTAGATCCAAGAAACCCTTTCAGCAATTCTGATATGAGAAACAAAGGCCTAAAGATAGGCTTATAAATTCATATGGGTAAAAGTCAGCTTGGGACAGCCATTTAAAAAAATGAAGAATATTCAGGTATTGGCCCATCACCACATAGGCTTAGGAGAAATATCTAGAGCTTTAATAAACTGTCTATTTGATTCTGAAAAATGTTCTGCTAATTGCACTGATCATAGACTCTATCCTAACTTCTACATATGTTATTTAACATCCCAGGCTTCTTCCTACTTCATTTCCATTCTTTTCCTTCCATCCTCTTTACTATTCATCCACTATATCTGTCCTCTTCCTTTAGTAGAATTTCTTTAGTATGTTTTCTTTCTATCTTTCCAATTTGCATTCTTCTTCATATTTTGAAAATATTTTCCTTTAGTTTTCCAGACCACCTTCCTTATCTTTCTTGCTATTCCTCTAACTCATTGTTTGTACTAATCTTGCATAATGTATAATGTTCTTGGAATGCCCTTGGATAATTTTAATATTCATTCAACATTTTTTTTATTTTTTATCAAGAGTCAGTATTATTCACTGTGAACTATGAAAGTAAAAATCACATGGCAGAATAGTGTTTATGCCATAGATATTCAATATTTGACATATATTGTTACATTATTTATTCACTTTTGTTAAAATTGCTTTCAGTATCTATCTTTTCTGCCAACAATGTACTACTCAAATATGAAGTTCCTTGAGATCAATCTATCCTTCTGTAAGTTCCTGGCCACTATCATAGTATCTAGAATGTAGCTGTTGTATTATAAATCTCTAAATGCTTCTGAATATACAAACTGTACTTTGGTAGAAAACTGTAGCCTTTGCTGTAAGATATTTTGCTCTTATCTGCAAAAATGAGGCTAACTTCTCAGACAGACGTCAATGGTGATGTTTACAAATGGGTGCTATATAAACAATACACAACTGATAAGAATTCTCCTCCTCCACAGGACGTAAAATAAATTATTTAATCAAAGGAATGATTTGTCTGTAATTTAAACAGTTCTTACCTCTTCCTATATTTTGTAACACATAAATATAAAAATAACTCAACATTAAAATCTCCTAATTAAAGCGAGTGAAGAAAATCTTTGTTCTTTAATAACAGTGGGGTTCTTTCACTTGGGACATATGCAAATCCCAACTGTCTCTGAGAAACTAGGTGTTTCTTTATTGCACATTCACCACATATGCATATAGAAAGGGGGAGCAAAAATAGGTGGCTATCCTTGTGACAACATGTATTTTTAGATTGCAGTTGATTCTAATGGGGCAAGCCCATCTAATTGACCAATGGTTGTTGTTGATTTTTGTAGATTTTGAACTTGACCCTGAATCTGAATTGTGTAGGACCTTATTCAGATATTTCTGGTCCCACTCTCTATACATTTCTGATACAGAAAATATCCAGCAGGCCAATAAATTCACACTACACTTCAAGGGTGATACTGATCTGGGAATCATGCTTGGAGAACCACTACTCTGCTCTGTAGTGTGTGTGTGTGGGAAGTCTACATATGCCAAAAAGAAGAGCATTGTGCTCTGCAGGAATAAAAACAAACCTGGAAAGTTAAAAAGAAATACTTAAGCCAACCATATTTTCTAAATTAATTGCACTAATACATATATAAATTTGTATTCATAAACTATTCTAAATTTACTGATGTATTATGTATATTTGTATATGTGAAATAATGTAATTATGATACTCAAAACTCTAACAAATTATGCCTGCTTTAGGACAGTGTGTGATTGTTATGGATTGGGTATAGCAAAAATCATGATGTTTTCTTTAAATAAAGAATTATAAAAGAAATAAACTACATACCTGAGTAGTTATAGTAGAACCTACATGATATGCTATGTAAATTACAGTATATATATATATATTTAAGATTCTATTATATATATATATATACATACATACATACATATATGAATGTTCTTCTTGAATGCATGCCTTTATGGTAGAAGAGAGCATCAGATCCCACTCGATCTAGATGGTTGTGAGCCACAATGTGGGTGCTGGGCATCAAACTCAGAATCTCTGGAAGAGCAGCCAATGCTCTTAACTGCTGAGCCATTTCTCCACTTCACAATTTAAATTATTCAATTTAGTTTTCCTCTAAAATTGATCAATAGGACATTGAAGTTTTGTGATATGACACGGAAAGACTAATTTGAGAGTAACACAATATTATTTCAACAGACCGTATGCATGTAGTCTATTATTTGAGCTCCTGGTACATATCTAATAACTTTCCCAATGGTAGAAGTACTTAATGCAGTTCCAATCACACAAATTTACTGAGCATTATAACAAACATGGTACAAAATTGCTACTGTGAGTTATGCTTAATTATTCATGACAACACACTCCATGAAGTTAGCACTATCAGCATCTGTAGTTTAAATAAGTGTAAAGCAAATCTTTAAAAGATTAATTTGCCAAAACCACATGATTAAAAATTGCAGAACTTTTAAAATTTGTTTGGCTGAAAAGCAGTACCCACTTCTGTTTGTGCAGCTGAAAAGTTTAATTCTGTTTGACTCACTCTCAGGATGTTTAGATGCTGAAAAAGTAGACATGAGAAGAAGCATCTATTACCTAGGACTGTAAATTAGGGTAAAACTGTTTTTCCATTTATTTGAATCCAAAGCTCTAATAAATAAATCATTTATTTTTGAGATAATAAATAATTCATTTATTTATCTCCTTTGAGATAGCTCATTATTAAATATCAGAAAATATTTTATAAATTGTTTATATCAACTCAATAAATCTTTCTCAAATATCAGTTCTATTCAAACATCAAGATTAGATCAAATAATCTGAGGGATAAAAACAGTCAAAACTAGATTTTATTTTTGGGTCATATATGTTTTTTCTTATTTACTTCATTTATTTATTTGTTTTTGTTTCAAATATCTTTTTATAAGGTTGTTTCTTAAGATATTCTATGAGTAAACATATAGATTCTCAAAGAAAATAAGAGTTTCTTATAAAATAATACCTGTTAGAAATCAAGAATTGTACAAATAGCACAGTACACAGTAGTTCTGAAATTGTGATAATAGGTGGAAAAACTATCCATTGAAGGAAGAAAAAAAATTACTTAGATAGTACTTTGTGTGTATGTCAACCCTTTCTTAAACTTGAGTAAGTCAGTGGCATATAAGCAGTAGAGCCATGATAGCTTTATTTTCAGGGTTTCTGTATACTCTGTAGCTAAAACTGCTTAGTGGGGACAGGCAGAATCATATCATGGATTTATTTTGATAATCTTAATGAGAAGTAATGGTCATTCTACTAGAATAGCAGTGGATATAAATATAACTACAAAGATAATTAAAGGGATAAATTAAAAATTAAAGGGATAGAACCAGGTCACATATTTGAGGGAATAATTTAAAGATCATAAGGAGAGTCAGAAAAAAAATCTAGGCTTCTGATGTGGTTAACTTTACTATGCTAGATCTAAGAGGTAGAGCTGAGGAAGAACACGCTTTATGATTGTACTTATATTTTCTAAAAACATAATCATATATTTAATTATAATCCATTTATTAGTTGCATCACATTAACTCTAGTAAAATATGGAAATTTTTAGAGCCCATCCCAGGCCTAGGGATTCAGAAATTTGAGGATAACTGCCTTACCTTCCTGGTGAATGTTACTCATATTCAAGCCCTAAAACTCTTTTTTATGAATTTTTGTACATCTGTAAAAATTGATTTTCTGTCAACTTGACACATGCTATCACAATCTGGGAAGAAGGAACCCCAATTTAAGTACTGTGTATTGGCATGCAGACAAGTATGTGGGTACTTTTTCTTGATTGATGACTGACAGGATTATTACACTGTAGGAAGTGCCACCTCTGGACAGGTGGTTCTGGAATATATAAGATATCAGGGTGAGTAAGTCATGCATAACAAGCCAGGAAGCAATGTTCCTCTATAATGTCTGCTTTTAATTCCTGCCTGCTGTGGGAAAATGGTCTTTTATCCTGTCACTTTTATTTTAATAAAACGCTGATTGGCCAGTAGCCAGGCAGGAAGTATAGGTGGGGTGACCAGGCAGGAAGTAGAGGCAGGGCAACGAGAACAGGAGAATTCCGGGAAGAGGAAAGAGGCATTCTCCAGTAGTCATTCAGTCACAGAGGAAGCTAGACATAGAGAAAGCAAAATGAGAATGCCTCACTGATGAAAGGGACCAATCCACATGGCTAACACAGACAAAAATTATTGGCTAATATAAGTTATAGGAGTTATAATAAGCTTGAGCTAATAGGTCAACCAGTTTATAATTAATGTAGACCTCTGTATATTTCTTTGGGGCTGAATGGTTGGGAGACTGGTCAGGACAGAAACCTCTGTCAACAAATGGTACCATGTGGACAACTGTATTCACATAAAACCTGAGAGAGCTTGGGAAATAATTCTAGACAAAAAAGAACAGAGTTAAGCATGGCTTCTTGGTAGTATGTTGAGAGCCTTCCTGATTCAGCTTTAGAAGCAAAAACTTTACAGCTCTTTTAAGAGGCCCCACCACAAAACACTTAAATGGTGTTTATGAATAGCCTACATTTTTGGTAGCAGCACAGACCTTGAAACTCCATAGAGTGGTGGCAATAAACATGACTCCTGCTGGTACCTTCATCATGAGGCTAGACTCTCAGAAAGCTAAGGAATGGGGTGGATCCAGCCATCAAAGCTACAACTTTAATCCTAACCATATCACTTAGCAAGTTAAAGACTCATGTGGTCAGAAAAAGAGAGATATACTGAAACAATATATTCAGATGAAGAAAACCTCTAAATGGTTTACAGTGTGTATAAAAATATATGTAGATTAAAAATTTTTATTAAAAAAGCCAAAAATTAAAAATAAAAATAAAAGAAATAGAGTTTAAAATAGAGCCCCTTAAAAATGAAAAACACAGATAGTCTGGATACTGTATCTTATTGTCTTGTCTTTAAATTGTTTCATGGCTGAGGAAGGAGCAAAAGCTGCTAAAAGATATTTGATTATAAATACTGCTGGCTTAATCCAACATACATATTTTGAAATTGCCTTGACTTCAAAATTTCAGTCAAAAGCTATGTTACTTTGGAGAAGCAGTTTTGCTTTTGTTTCCACAGGACATGAGAGGCTGTGAATTCATTCTGGGCTAAGAAAAATCAGGTTTGATTAGGAAGACCCCCTGAAGAATCTTCAATGGGAGCAGATGGTCCAGATGATCCAATATTTCTGAGGACCTCTGTTGGAGTTTCCTCTGAGTTCTGTATCCAGAACAGTTTCAAGACTGCTGGCCGAGATGACCAAGCCTCACAGAATATTCCATTCAGTACTTGACCACAGTTCCAAATTAGCTTTAGGTCCCAGTAAGTATATCAGCACCCCCAATGAGTAGGAAATCACCTGGAAAACTATGCCCACATTTGCAAAAAAAATGGATTATGAATGTTTATCTTTGTTTAGAATATTCGTTACAAGAATTTATGGATAATGCTCTGGAAAAAAGCTAAACAGAGGATATTAGACTCAGAGTTCTTGTTTTGAAAAAAATATTAGGGGAGTACTGTGGGACAATGTTTTTTTTTTTTATCCTGTCACTTGTATTTTAATAAAACTCTGATTGGCCAGTAGTCAGGCAGGAAGTATAGGCAGCGATTAGGCAGAAAGTAGAGGCGAGGCAAAGAGAACAGGAGAATTCTGGACAGAGGGAAGAGTCCTTCACCATTCCTCATCCAGTCACCGAGAAAGCCAGACACAGAGAAAGCAAGATGAGAATGCCTCACTGATGAAAGGTACCAAACCACATGTCTAACACAGACAAGAAATATGGGCTAATATAAGTTATAAGAGTTAGAAGAAACCTGAGCTAATAGGTCAACCAGTTTATAATTATTGTAGACCTCTGTGTGTTTCTTTGGGGATGAACGGTTGTGGGACTGGGCAGACAGAAACCTCTGTCAACATCTGCTTTCCGATTTTTACTCTGCTGGTGTTCCTTCCCTGGCATTGCCCAGTATCAGACTGTGATAGGGACATTAAGTCAAATAAAACCTTTCCTCTCCTAGTAAGTTTTGGTCAAAGTTTTATCACAGCAACAGAAACCCAACTAAATCAGTCCCCTTACATGGATGACTTTCAAACAACTGGCAAGCTCACAGTCATGGTTATGTACAGAATAAAGTTGTTCTTGAGTCAGTGCCAGGGGGTGTTATATAAAGCTAACCCTCTTGACCTCAACAGAAGCTGCAGAGAATATTGTACATGTGTTTTATAAACCAGTAATTATGCATGCCATTTTCTGTGCTTTGCAAAAGTGCTAGACAGTGGTGCCAGAGAAATTGACATTAGCAATCTAAGTTGAATAGGTAAAATTGTAGAAGACATTGCAACACAAAATTGATTAGGTACACTTGACAGAGATAGCACTTTTTAGCCATCAGTCTCTGCTTGATAGACATAAACAGCTATTTTCAAGGCTCAAACACCCACACTTCCATCTCTAGAACAATGTTAGAAATTCTGGATACTTGACAGTTAAACCTCTGTTGCAAATTATCCTCTAGCAACAATATATTAAAGCAAGAGTTTCTGGTGTTTTGATGTTTTCAAATAAGGAACTTAATGATATGTTTAAAATATGGGACTTAAAATTTAATAGTTCACTTGATGTGTATCCACAATTAAGAAACTCCCATTATAGGGGAAAATGGGGTTGATTGATATGATTAATGTCTAAAAGCACAGAAACCCCAGCCTCTACAGCAGTGTATAAGTTAGAAATTTGTATTAAATTTTTTGATTTTGAGAATGTAAAGCAAAGTTGAAGGTTTTAAATTACAGTTTCATGGCATTCTAGGATACTGAGGTATATTCTGAACACAGCTGTTTTGTTTTGGGCCAAAATAGTAAGGTTGTTGTTTTTATTTGTTCAGTTTTGTTTTGTTTTTGTATGTGTTATCATCCTACTTTGACAATTATTTTTTATTAAATGACATTTCTTTTAGCCAAGGCCCCTAATTTTAAAAAAAATCATATTCTTTCTTTATCAGAAAATATATACTTATATAAGTTTACTTTAATCTTGTCTATGGTATTCATAGATTGTATTCTATTCTATTGAGTTAAAAATGTGTTATTAGCAAATTGTAACATTTTAAGTAATGCCAACTTTGTGACCTTGAGAAATACTGACATCTTGGCACTGTGACAATTCCTTCCAAACTCTTGCATGGTGATGAATAAACTGTAGAATGACTTCTAGAAGCTTACAGACCATGTCCTTAGGATGAAGGTAGCCTATCCATGTAAAACTGTATTCCTGAGAAAGGTCAACTCTCTCAGAAAAGTTTAATATGTGTCCTAGATGACATACAACTGATGCTAGCCGGGTTTGCCTTTCTTAAACTGAAAGAGACTTGCAGCCCTGTCTTCAAAAGAGGTTTCAAATTATAACCATGCAACTCTTTCAGACTCAGAATTCTTTTTCTCATGTACCTGAGAGTCATTCCTTTGGAATATAATCACTAAAAATAGATAAGGCCTCTGTCTCCTATGCCATGCGGAAGGATGGAATCTTGACTTTGATAACTGCCATCCTGCAGATATAAGTGAATCACATTTGCACTGGACAGCATTTTTAATTTACTTTTCTGGCTATATTGAGCCAATTTACTCCTCCTCCCTCAGACTTCCTTTAAATCTTCCAGGTCACCTCTTCACAAATTAGAAGCAATCTCAGTTAGACTGAATAAAAAAGCCATTCCCTCACCTTATCCAGCTGTATTTTTGCTTACAACATATATGATCTCAACATTACTCTGATAAACATATTATCTTTAACAACCAAACATGAAAAAAAAATGCTTCAGCTTTGTTAAAATTCTCAAAAGACTAGACCATTCATATTTGAGGTACTTTTGAAAGTAATTTCACTTCCTCTTCAGTATGTTCCACAAACAGACAAATTTGAACCTTCAATTACATGCTATCATAGTAAGAAGCTGATTGGACCATAAATGAAAAGACATGTGTCGCAATTGCATTGCCTAAGTGCTAGTTATGTACATTATTCATCTCTTCAATGAAAACAAAGACTTTCCATTTTTTCTTTTTGCTGTAACTACTACCATGCAATGTAAAACATATGAAAAGTAGGCAATTCTCCTGTACAGTAACCGGTTTGCAATTTGATTTCAACTTTCTACACAGATATCCCTTTCAATACTGATCATTTTCAGTGGAAAACAAAAATCGTACAAGAATTTTGAGAAGAAATAAATCTCAAAATTTATGATAATATTTGCTAACCATGACCAGTTGGATCCCACTCAACAAAAAACAAATAAAATTTATGAACGAATAAAATTTTGTTTACAAAATAAGTGTAATATTTCTTTTGAAAAAGGTATCATATAAGCCCTAGAGAAAGTCTATAGAGAAAAGTAAAATGGCATTCTTATATATATTTTCCTTTGTATGGCTCATATTTAAAATAGATATCTCTTTTCTGGATATAACCTGTGACACAAAATCTTAAATACTAACATGTTGAAATATAAGTTTTAAAAACTATATTCCAAATAGTTAACTAATTGACATTTGCTTTCTTCTGATAAATGTAAAGTATCAATTCTCTGAACATAGATTTTTATGGTTACACTTTCAAAATAATTATACCATTCAAACTGCTCAGTTGCCTGCAAAACCCAAACTGTTTGAACATTAGTTTTAGAGAAATTTTCATGAAGCCTTTAAACTCTGGGTGTCAAATTCAACATTTAGGCTCCAAAGCATACGGGTGGTATTTATCACCCTTCAACATTCACATTCATCATTTAAAAAAAATATTTTTCAGATTGACAAAATTGCAATTGTAAGTCAGGGTTTAAACTCATCCATCCCATAACCTTTATAGTTCCTCTTTATATAAAGTCCTAGGACTTGCCAATTAGCAAAACACCAGGCACTGAGAATAACTTAAAATGTCTTTATGAGAAAGACTCAAATAAAAAGTGTAAAAGGAAAAGTTAAAACAAAAACTTAAAGAACTATCTATTTTAATTACTCTGAGGGATAATATCATTTAACATTCCTAAATCAAGGTCCCATCAAAATTCTTCACAGATCTTGAGAGGACAATAATCAACTTTATATGGAAAAACAAAAAACCAAGGATAGCCAAAACAATTTTATACAATAAAGGAACTTCTGGAGGCATTACCAACCCTGACTTCAAACTCTATTACAGAGCTACAGTAATGAAAACAGTTTGGTATGGACATAAAAACAGAGAAGCCGGACCAATGGAATCGAATAGAAGACCCGGATTTTAACCCACAAACCTATGAACACCTGATTTTCGATAAAGGAGCTAAAAGTATACAATGGAAGAAAGAAAGCTTCTTCAACAAATGGTGCTGGCACAACTGGATGTCAACCTATAGAAGAACGAAAATAGATCCATATCTATCACCATGCACAAAACTCAAGTCCAAATGGATCAAAGACCTCAATATCAATCTGTATACACTGAACCTGATAGAAGAGAAAGTGTGAAGTACCCTATAACATATGGGCACAGGAGATTGCTTCCTATGTATAATCCCAGCAGCACAGACATTAAGGGCAACATTGAATAAATGGTACCTCGTGAAACTGAGAAGCTTCTAAAAGCAAAGGAGACTGTCACTAAGACAAAAAGGCAACCTATTCACTGGGAGAAGATCTTCACCAACCCCGCAACAGACAAAGGTCTGATCTCCAAAAGATATAAAGAACTCAAGAAACTAGACATTAAAATGCTAATTAACCCAATTAAAAAATGGGGCACTGAACTGAACAGAGAATTCTCAACAGAAGTTCAAATGGCCAAAAGACACTTAAGGTCATGCTCAACCTCCTTAGCGATCAGGGAAATGCAATGCAAATCAAAACAACTTTGAGATATCATCTTACACCTGTCAGAATGGCTAAAATCAAAAACACCAATGATAGCCTTTGCTGGAGAGGTTGTGGAGGAAGGGGTACCCTCATCCATTGCTGATGGGAATGCAAAGTTGTGCAACCACTTTGGAAATCAGTGTGGCGGTTTCTCAGGAAATTTGGGATCATCCTACCCTAGGACCCAGCAATACCACTCTTGGGAATATACTCAAGAGATGCCCTATCATACGACAAAAGCATTTGTTCAACTATGTTCATAGCAGCATTATTTGTAATAGCCAGAACCTGGAAATAACCTAGATGTCCTTCAATGGAAGAATGGATGAAGAAAGTGTATATATATATATACACATTAGAGTACTACTCAGCGATAAAAAAAAAATGACATCGTTAATTTTGCATGCAAATGGAGGGAAATAGAAAACACTATCCTGAGTGAGGTAACCAAGACCCAAAAAGAGGAACATGGGATGTACTCACTCATAATTGGTTTCTAGCCATAAATGAAGGACATTGAGTCTATAATTTGTGATCCTAAAGAAGCTAAATAAGAAGGTGAACCCAAAGAAAAACATATAGTTATCCTTCTAGATATGGAAACTAGACAAGATTGCCGGGCAAAAAATTGGTATCTTCGGGGTGGGGTGGGGTGGGGGTAAAGGGCAGATGGGGAGAGAAAAATGAGAAGGGGAGGATGAGGGAACTTGGGGAAATGGGATGTTTGGAATAAAGGAAGGATGGATATGAGAGCAGGGAAGTATATATCTTAATTAAGGGAGCCATCTTAGTGTTGTCAAGAGACTTGAACCTAGAGGAACTCCCAGGTGCCCAGGGCGATGTCCCCAGTTAGTTCCTTGGGCAGCTGAGGATAGGGAACCTGAAATGGCCCTATCATATAGCCATACTGATGAATATCTTGCATATCACCATAGAACCTTCATCTGGCAATGGATGGAGATAGAGACAAAGACCCACATTGGAGCACCAGAATGAGCTCCCAAGGTCCCAATGAGGAGCAGAAGGAGGGAGAACATGAGCAAGGAAGTCAGGACCACGAGGGGTACACCCACCCACTGAGACAGTGGGGCTGATCTATTGGGAGCTCACCAAGGCCAGCTGGACTAGGACTGAAAAAACATGAGATAAACCTGGACTCTCTGAACATGGTGGACAAGGAGGGCTGATGAGAAGCCAAGGACACTGGTACTGGGTTTTGATCCTACTTCATGTTCTGGCTTTGTGGGAGCCTAGCCAGTTTGGATGCTCACCTTCCTAGACCTGGATGGATGGGGGAGGACCTTGGACTTTCCACAGGGCAGGGAACCCTGACTGCTTTTCGGACTGGAGAGGGAGGGGGACAGGAGTGGGGCTAGGGGGAGAGGAGTGGGAGGAGGGGGAGGGAAATTGGAGGCTGGGAGGAGGTGGAGATTTTTTTTCAATAAAAAAATTCTAAAAAAAATCTACCAACTAATAGAAAAATTAAATACCAACAGAGGTTATAAAGTATTGTAGACAGCTGAAAATAAGTCTCCATTTTATGTTATATACTAAAATTAGTATACACTTTAACTTTAAAATTATTATATCAGCTATAAATTTAGCCTACACATTTTTGCAGTGGAACTCAGTACACAGCAAAGAAAAAACATAATTATGAGTCTTAAGTTATTTTATCCAACACTGTTTTGTTGGATTGTTATAAAAGTCAATACTATGTAGGCATTCAGTAAAACATAAAAAGTCATTTAATAGACTATTTTGTTACAAAATCATAAAACTAAATGCTAGTTTCCACACTTTATACCTGTTTTAGCCAGGCTTAAATGACATGAGAGTCTGTGATGTTTTCCAAATGCTTCATGAGTATAATACTATTCCCTTCTCCATTTAACAAGTAGAATAAATACATAGCAGAAAAGAAGTTGATAGCAACTAATGACACAGTCATATAAACTTGTTATAGGAAACTTCATCATTTTCAATCAGTCTCTCAATGTAAAGGTACATTGAAATCATATGTATACACATTTGGAAATGTTATTTCTAAGCTTATTTCCTTGTATTCTGATTTTGTGGTACAGAAGCATTAACTATTTTCAGGGATAGGCTTTATAAAGTAGGAGCAGTTACAAATAGTTCTTATACATAACACCATACTCTTACTTTTAAAGGTTGTTTAGATTGCCAAAAAGAGTTCTTGTTCCTCTAGCCTTTCCTTCTCATTAAAAAAAATGGCCTCAGAAAACTTCAGTTTTTAAAACAATTGGACTTATTTTAGCTTTGCTCTTTTCTTTAAAGTCACAGTGACATCTACATTAGGAAATCTATCATTCTGTTAATTATAATTCCAAACTGATGTGGGATTGCTTGTGACTTACACCTTCATATATTAACTTATTTGTATAAACCTAATATAAGATTCTATGGAGCAATTACAATTCAAGAAATTACATACTATCCACCTCATGTTTTAAAACAATCCATTGAGCTTTATATTTTAAAGTCAAAAATTTTTAATCAAAAGAATAAAATCTGACCCCATATCTAACAAAATAAGATGAAAACAACAAATCCTACTAAAAATATATCTAAGATCTAAAATAAGATCTAAAATGAGTCTAGAAACTATGAAAATACTAAAAGAAAACTAACAGGAAGTATCATAAGACATTTTTACACACAATGATTTGTTTGTATGTGATCTCAACATCACTAGACATAAAGGTAATTTAGATATAATAGCATTATATAAAACTAAAAGCTTCAGTGTAGCAAAGAAAAGAATCAAAATAGTGAGAAAACAGCCATAAAGGAAGTTAATTGTTTGCAGCTATTTATCTGGCTGAAGGTTAATAATCAGAATATTTAAGGAACTCACAAATCATAGCAAAAATTAAGATGTGAAATTATTTAAACAAGGCATTCTTTAAAAAATTAAAATGGTATATAATTTCATTGTAGTGACAATAATTGCTATGAAATTGCTGTTAATATTTCCCAGAAAGGGGAATTCTATTACATGATTAATAGGAATATATATTTTAATAAAGTTATAAAGTATCGGTAAGAGGTTCCTCAAAAAAGCTAAAAATAGATATACTAAAGGATCCGTTCATCACATTTCTAGGAAATAATCTCAAGCTGTAGCAGGAATACCTACAGATTCATATCTTTTCAAGCACTAGTACATAAACAATAAATTTATTTAAAACATGATTGACAGAATAAGACAATTCTCCCACACCAGAATACAGTTGTCCATGGTTGGTGGGAGGAAAATGAAAATGTTGTATATACAACAGCATTATTTTATTTGGCCCCAAAAGAATGAAATTGTGTCACTGAAATATAACTGAATGAAGTAGAGGGCACCTTAATAAAAATAACTCAGACACAGAAATACATACCACTGCTTGTTCCCACTCCTAATTCGAAGTGAAAATAGTCATTGTTTGTATAGAATAATGATTATTAGAGTTTGGGAACAGAAAAGGTGTGTGGATAAACAGAGCTTGCATAATCAGTACTAAAACACAGTTAACTAGAGAAATGTTTGTTCTGGAATTCCATACCACAGAAGGATGATACAGTTCACAATGAGCTACTATACATTTAGTAAAAATTTACAAGAGAGAAGTACAAATTACATACACATATGAGAAGCAAATGTCAATGTTTAGATTTGATCAGTACACACTATATTCAATAAGATAATCTGTATAGTGAATACATCTTTATAAAAAATCATCAAGATGACAAAGATTTCACATTTTTCTTTTTATTTGTAATATTCTTTGTCTCTTTCCTTTCATTCAAGATTCTTCTCTAAATTCAATTTGATTTCACTGTTTACCTTCTCTATCTGACCTTACTTCCCACAGTCACACTCTACCACATTGTACACTTTGATGCTTTGTATAAACATTATCAATATTTATAATCTGTACAATCCCTGTAGCTCTTTCATGATAATGTAACATCATTGTGAGTCAAAACATTAGCTTTTTTCTTGACCTAGGTTAACATCTAAAATCAAATCCAATATACATACTCAATCTTGTTGAGGTAATTCAAGAAATATTAAAAGTTCCACTTTCAACAGGTATTATTTACTTTTTAACTTTATTTTAAATATAAAGAAACTGAGGGTAGATGGGTAAGGTGGAGGCTCACAGTCATATACCAGCCTTATATAGGATACTTTGGTGTGAATATCATATTGAGAAACACAAAAGTTAGCATGTACTACTGAAATGGTTTCTGAGTTAGGCAAGGTCTATGTTGATCAATAAAAAATATTTAAAAGGTAACAATATCAAGACAACTTTAAGATACCATCTTACACCTGTCAGAATGGTTAAAATAAAAAACACCAATGATAGCCTTTGCTGGAGACGTTGTGGAGAAAGGGGTACACTCATCCATTGCTGGTGGGAATGCAAACTTGTGCAACCACTTTGGAAAGCAGTGTGACGGTTTCTCAGGGAATTTGGGATCAATCTACCCCTGGACCCAGCAATACCACTAATGGGAATATACCCAAGAGATGCCCTATCATACAACAAAAGTATATGCTCAACTATGTTCATAGCAGCATTGTTTGTAATAGCCAGAACCTGAAAACAACCTAGATGCCCTTCAATGGAAGAATGGATGAAGAAAGTATGGAATATATACATATTAGAGTACTACTCAGCAGTAAAAAAACAATGACTTCTTGAATTTTGCATACAAATGGACGGAAATAGAAAACACTATCCTGAGTGAGGTAAGCCAGACCCAAAAAGAGGAACAGGGGATGTACTCACTCATATTTGGTTTCTAACCATAAATAAAGGACATTGAGCCTATAATTCATGATTCTAGAGAAGCTAAATAGGAAGGTGAACCAAAAGAAAAACATATAAGCATCCTCCTGAATATTACCATTCATCAGACGATGAAAGGAGACAGAGACAGTGACCCACATTGGAGCACTGGACTGAAATCTCAAGGTCCAAATCAGGAGCAGAAGGAGAGAGAGCACGAGCAAGGAACTCAGGACCGCGAGGGGTGCACCACACACTGAGACAATGGGGATGTTCTATCTGGAACTCACCAAGGCCAGCTGGCCCAGGTCTGAAAAAGCATGGGATAAAACCCGTCTCTCAGAACATTGCGGACAACGAGGACTACTGAGAACTCAAGAACAATGGCAATGGGTTTTTGATCCTACTGCATGTACTGGCTTTGTGGGAGCCTAGGCAGTTTAGATGCTCACCTTACTAGACCTGGATGGAGGTGGGTGGTCCTTGGACTTCTCACAGGGCAGGGAACCCTGATTGCTCTTTGGGCTGACGAGGGAGGGGTACTTGGTCGGGGGAGGGGGAGAGAAATGGGAGGTGGTGGCGGGAAGGAGGCAGAAATCTTAAATAAATAAATAAATAAATAAATAAATAAACAAACAAAAAGAGAACTTAAACAGGGAGGTTTTATTAATGAGCACATGAATAATTTTTTGCCATCATTAACTGTCATCAAATAAATAAATAAAATTCTCACTACTATAAAAAATTTTGAGGAGTTGACTGTACTCTCGATATTTTACAATACATTTTCTGTAAATATTCATGTCTGTCGTAATAGTAGTTAAAGATCACAATATGCATTATGATGTTCTACCCTGCAAGTTAAAAGTCTTCTTCAGCTCGAGACCTTCATTTTGTTACATTAATTGGAGGAGACAGGAAGTACCCTGTCTCTGTTTTTTAATTTTACAGTAAGGAAAGTACAGATGCCTTGTAACGCCAAGGCTTGGAGAGAGCAATGAAGTTTATATTTATAAAAGCACATTTTACATGCCAGAAGAAGGCTGAGATGGAAGGCTGTCTCACTGTACTTAATTTAAATCTTTGTGTACAGGTTCTCAATGCATAATAAACAAGTAGGTAAACAATTAATGATACAAAAGGAAATATAAAGCAATATAGATGGAATGCTTATTGTAAGTTAGATCTGTATTTGTTTTCCAGTTAGGATTAGGTAACAAACTACATAAATGGGTAGGTCCATTACAGAAATCACTCCGAAAAAAAAATTGTGAAAGGAAGCAGTTTTCCATGGTGGTCAAATTACTTCAGAAGCCTTGAATTCATGAATAAAACACTCCATCAAATTTTATGCATCTCAAGCACTTCTCCCACATTTAAATTCACAGCATCCAAGTGAGGTAGGGAAGGAGGAATATTTCATTTTTCTTATTTGGTGAAATGAAGATAATGAGGCACAAGGAGGTTAATGATAGATTTGAAGTTAATGCAATCAGTCAGCAGTAGAATCTCCAGTAGAATTTAGGTTTCCAGACTCTCAATTAGGGTTCTTTTCAAGATACTATGCTAACTACACTTTATTGTTGAGGGAATTTAATGTGGTCTTGTATATAAAAATGTCCACTATATTTATCCCAACCAAGGAATCTTGATATTAATTCAAACTCTTAGGCTTAGAATAGGTGAATTTATACTGGATATTTTAGCATTGAGGTTAACTCAGGCCATAATCTGTTCTTCTCCCTATGTAATCTCTCTTCCCCTATATTCTAGAATTGAATTATCCAAGTTCATATAATACTCTTTGAAGGTATTAATATGTTATGTGTGAAATTTATTGACTTATCATTTTTATTATTTATTTTAAAAATTCAGAATTGTAATAATTGGAAAAGCAGAAAAAGGTGAGATAAGACGACAAGTTGTAAGAATTACAGAGAGAACATCAGATTTTAAGATGCCAACATATCTTGCCACCTCATTGATAACTCCATTTTTCTCTACTTTTCTGGTTTGACCCACTCTTTAATTTAAACATTTTTAGAAGTCCTCTATTTTATAGCTATAGCCTTTTGTGAGAATATATTTTTCATGCAATTATTTTCAAGACTTCTAAATGTTATCTTATGCCAACAAGTTCTAAATTTAAATGTCTAACTTGGACATGTTTTCTCTGAACTTTCAAGTCACAGATTTGCTGTAGGAAGTCTTACAGTCAGTGGTTACTCACCCACTGGGGTGTGGCCTCTTATACTATATAAGCCAATGTAGAGCATGCGTCCACACTTTTTCCAGTTGCTGGATTCGGTTTCTGTTCTCCGTTCAAGCAGAAGATTCTGATTTGTGAGTTTATCCCTAAATAAATAACCATCTATTTCTCAATTCTGAGCTAGTGTGGGATTCCTTTTAAGCGTCCTTCCACACAGATTCACTTGCCTGCTCAGTTTTACCACTGCAGTCTAATAGATTTCCAAATTTAATGTGCTCCCTGCCAAATAAAAACGCCCATTTTACTTACAGCCTTTACCATCTCAGTTGTGGGTAATTTTATCCCTGTCAGTGAAATGAGGTAGAAATCCTGGATGTATTCACGGTTCTCTTTATCTCCCATATCTTTTATTCAGTCCACGCTGGAATTCCTGCTGGTTCTACATTTAGATTCATAAAGAACAGGACTTCTTCTTAACACTATGAACTAGGCTACTATCATATTTATTTGGATTGTCATAATTGCCATGAAACTTGTCCCCTCTCTGCAGGTATCCCTAGCCCAGCAACAATCTTTGTAAAACCTATGCCGGATTTCTCTACAAAACTCTCCATTAGCACATTTTACTCAGTCAGAAAGAGGATATTATTACATTGGCTTTCATGTTCCTTTATCAACCTATTGACACAGTTTACAACATTCTGAGTCTATGAACTCCAGAGAGAATGCAGATTAATTGCTAGGGAAGCCAGATAAAGGGCTGTATTCTATGTTTAAAGCTACCTCAAGTCAAAATGTGTGTCCTTGAGATAAGAAAAGCATTCATTTTTTTCCCTTTCATTCAGATTTTCACTCAGTCTGCCATCTCAGTGAGTAATACCACAGTATTATACATAAATCTTAGAATCTTCCCAAGTTTAAGTTTTTCCTTTGCTCTTCTGCTTCTTTTCCACATTTACCACAATTTAGAATACAATGAAATATTCTTATATTTTATGATTACAGGTTACTCTCTGCAACATGAAAGAGTCCATACTATGTGGACTTTGTTTAGTTTTGTCCATTAATGATATACTATTGCATGACACATAGTAGGGGCTTAATATTTGTAATAACTAACCTGCTGCTAGAAAAACAAATGTTGTCTTGCCAGTCTATAGTTTATTTTAGAATAAGAAAATTGAGCAAAAATGATGAAAGTGAGCATATGCAGATGAGAACAAATTCAGACAAGGTAGAGAATAGATGCACAATATAGAATGGAGGACAGTGATAAGCCTGTCAGATTTATTCCCCTGGGTGCAAAACAAAGAGGCAGGAATATAAGCAAGGATGATGGAGGAAAGATCATAGTAAAAGGAGAGTTTCTTTTTCAAAAAGACTAAAAGAAATTACTTAATTCTGATATTCAAATTCTGAATGAATTATCAATTTGACTCTATTTTTTCCAGTATTACATTATTTCCAAGGTTCTTTTTTTTTTTAATTTTACTATCGGCTAGAAGTAGGTGTGTCCTTTGCTTGCTTGAGTTTTATGCAAAGAGAAAAATGCATGAGGAAGCAATTTACTTTGAAAAAAGCAGTGTCAGGAAATAGAACACATGGGAGAAATGGGTTGGTGTGAAATCAAAAAGGAATGTCAGAGGTGAAGACGTGTGTTAATAATTAATGGAACTTGCAAGTAAGTCAGTCATACGCCATTTTAATGTTAGATTGTATTGGTTTATATCGAGAATTATATTACTTTGTCAGAAGTCTTAATTTTAATTGATACTTTTAGGTTAATGATCACAAAATTATGTTAATATGAAAGAAATGTCATCCATGAGTTTAAAACTACATATTTCATTTTCATTGCTAAAAACTGCCAAAACTATGAAACCTGAAAACTTATAAGGATTATGTAATTACTTACTTTATATGTAAATTTGCAAACTAAAATGTATTTAGATCATATACACTATGTGTATATTCTTGTATGGTTCTTCAAATTATAATATACGATCTCTATCAGTTATAGCAGTAATATAAAAGATATTTATAGAAATTCTCTAAGACTAAAGCAAACTACATTTAAATACATGGACATAGTTCCTTTCATAACACAGCAATAAAATGTTTCTGAAAAAAATGCATGCTTTAGGAGAATAAGTGATGCTCACATAATCATTCTAATAAGTTGCTAATTTTTATTTACATGCATGCTTCATTAGCTATTTAAAGGTGCTTCATACCAAATCAAATACTATTGAATATTTTAGGTTAAGTCACATATTTAACTTCAAATTTCAACTACAACATATACCTTATTTAATATTAATATTTCATTTGAAGTAATAACAATACACATAAACTTCAAAAATCAAGATTGATAAAAATAAACATTAATATGAAATTTATTCATTATTTTGTGGACAACATCCTATTATTAGACATTAATTGGAATTAGCATACTGAAACTCTTTAGAATTAATGGTGCTAGATATAATCAATTCCATAAACCACTAAGAATTTGCTCATATATCAAGTATTAAACACAAAGAACACTATATAATCTATTTGTAAATTGTGGTAATTTCTGATATTTAATTTGCCAAAGTTGGGGATAACTAGGAATCATGCATGAACATCCATCAGTAATCTGTAAATGTCTTTGTTTTAAAGACTTCTTTTTACATAAATTTTAGCTGTACTTTTATTTAAATATCATGTGTACCTCTGTATGTGTCTGTGCAGGTGGGTACAGGTATTGTTGGTAGACAGACGACTTGCTGAAAGTTTGATGCTGCTCAATATGGTTCCTGAAGAACATAGTTCCTGAGGAAGAGCACTATCTCCTAAGAATCAGTGAGCCACCTTTCCAGCCACTAAATATGCTCTTTAAACATCTGGTTTCCTGAAGTTGTAAGAATGCTACTATACTATGCTCTCTTTCTTGCTGTCCCATAGCCGTATCCCAGCCATATTTCCAAGTATGATATTCAATGAGCCAAAAATAAACCTGAATGCATTTATAACAAATAATTGCTGTTGGCCTTACTTATTTCCTAGACAATTGGTCACCATTTCCTTCCTTCTTATGTTACATTCATTAGTCCATCTGTTTCTTTTCAAAAGACCCCCCACTCTTGGTGGTTGAGATTAAGAAACAAATATTCAAGAAGAAAATAAACTCAAATAGAAGGAATGTGAGCAAGGAGCAAAGACTGAGGAAGCTTGGAAGAACCAACATGAAAGTTTGAATATTAGCATGGCACAGCATTTTGCAAAAGACAAAATGAGTTTTAAAAAATAGCCCTTCTCTAAAATGCAATATCTAATTCCCTCATAGTCAACTGGGACTGGAGAGATGGCTCAGTGGTTAAGAATTCTACCTGCTCTTCCAAAGGTCCTGAGTACAATTTCCAGCAACCACATGGTGGCTCACAACCATCTGTAATGAGATCTGGTGCCCTGTTGAGTTAGAGACCTGGTCAGTTGTACTCATCTACTTAGACCATGAGACCACAGACAAGTTCAACAGAACCCTCATATATGGGCTGCCCAAGCATGCTTCGGTGAAGTCAGGGCATAAATTTTATTTCAATGAAAATGCCAAGCTCTCCCTATTTTGTCTGTCATTTAGAAAATAATATTCTACTATCTATAGCATCATTATCATAGATAGCAAAGTTATTTTAATATGGCCTATTGTAGTCTCTTAAGTATATTAAAGACTTTTAGAATGCTGAATTATACTATAAAATGATTGTAATAAGGATTACGATCCAGGAATTGCTTCCCTCTCTAATTCCTTGCACTTGTTCTGTAAATTTCAGTGCCAACAAAGAAAATATTTTATGGCCATCAACAAAGACAAACAAAAAATGTGGTGAATGCTTAAATTGCAAAGTTAAAGAAAGCACTTCAAAACTTCTAAACTTCTAATTCGATAGTGTGAATATAGAAGTAGAGAATGTGAAAAGAAAACAGCAATAAAAGAAAGGTATGATCCAAAGTCGTGAAAAAAAATATATCCAGAGAGAAAGTGCTAAGCTACCCACTAGAAATGCCATCCTACTGTGATGCTCAGTGACGAGATGGGAAAGTTGGAGATTGATTTATAGGCTGTTTCGAGTTCTTAGAGAAACAGTTACACCTTAAAACAGTCTATTGTGGGGCATTTAACCGAGTTGTCAATCTGCACAATCCCCACTGCTTGGAAACTCACAAGACCCCACAATACTGTTTTCTATATAGTTAGAAAATCCCAGCCGTCTGTGATTCCTATACATGATTATCTACCACAATCTACATTCTCAGTTATTTTTTATTTTATGGCCAGTAGTGATCACTATTCATGATTCACTGAGAGCTACCAGCACATAATCTGATTTGGCAGATTTGTGTTTGTTCAAAATATCTACAGCTGCAAGTTACTAGTGTTTTGATAGACTGATGTAGCACTTAGATTGTAGCCATCTCAACTCTTTTTGCCTTAGTCTCAAACCAACACATTCCCAGAATTTGCAACAGAATCATAGGTTTCCATCAAAGTAATAACTGCCTCAAAATTATATAATTCATTTCACATGAACTTCTTAGATGACATTTTTTGAGATGGAGTCACTCTATAGTCCTGGTTACCCTGAAATACACTATGTAGACCAGACTCACATCAACAGACAGAGACCTGCCTATCTCAGCCCATTGAGTGCTGGAACTAAAGATGTACACCATTAAGCTCAGCTTGAGGATTTCTTATAATGCTAACAGAAAATTAAAGCTGAAAATCAAGCAGCACAGTTTGTGCTTTAATCTTGACTATGCTTGCTGGTTTATCATTCTTTCTCCAAATAATCGTAATATTTATTACATGGTAGAGATTAACTGTAATAACTTATGTTTGTCCTTTGTCTCATCAACAATATTTCAAGATTCTTGAGAAATAGAAACTATCTATTGGATAAAAAGTGCACAGTGGGTGTGTGCTAAGAACTGGGCAGATTGATTCACTTTACCCAAGGAACTTCAACTAATGCCTGGCAAACTTGATATTTCAAATCTTGAAATTTAGCTCCTGACCACTTGAAGACATTAAGAAAAATTACAGTTCTGTTATTTTTTTCCCCATTGAATCTAAGCCAAGTGTCTGGCATGTGAGTTAATAGGTACTCAACTGATTTTCACTTTAAGAGGATAAATGCATTGTCTATGATTTCCTGAATTGTATTGTTATTAGTCCTTTGAAAAGGATATCCAGATGTCCTATCACTTACTAATTGAATTGACTGAGGATCTTAAAAGGATTTTTTCGAAACTATAAAAGCTAATATAGCTCCTGAATTGCTATATCGGCTCAGTATTAAAGCATACATACTTGAAAATCTGATACTACAACTAATTTTCATTCTGTCCCATTTCTAAAAGAGAGAATTAAATTGCAAAGGCAAAATATTTTATACAAGACACAAAAGATTCACTATTTTTTTGCTAACCTATGCAGATGCCACTATTCTGACCACTCTGAAATCACCAGAATAAAACAAGTAATACAAAGACACCAAATATACTTTAATTAGGTAAAAATGTTTACATAATAAGGGAGTTACATGCTTTTGCATTCCTTAATTTCAAATAATCATAATTATGAGGGTTAGAGAGGAAAGACAGCATTATGACTCAGAAGGATAGAATTGGTAATTTTAATATCTGCAATTCATTTGCTGTGCAACACATGAAAGGGCTTTGAAATATTCATGATTATTTTATAAAAATAGTCATTTATGTTACTTTTTAATGACAGTTCTCCACCTTGATTGTGATGTTGATTATACGAAATTGTTCATATGATTAAACACCAGGGAATAATAACAAAGGCCTAAAATAAAAGGTCATACATAAAAAAGAGTGACATCAAAGTAAGATCTGTAGTTTACTTACTCATTTGACACTAATGTCAATTTGAGGAGCCCACATCCTTCGTTACTTCAGATAACACTACTGAAGGGAACTGGGTGATGTGAATGAAAGAATTCTCTGTACTCTTTTACTACTCATGATTTTGTGAGTATCTCACCATAAAAACTAAAACACTTAAAAACCCAGTACAAAGCTGACCGAAATTTTAATACAGAGTAAAATCACAAGAGGAAGAGGAGAAGAAAATGGAGTCTGGCTAATTTCTATTTTGAAATGATTATTTCTTTCATACTAATAATGTAAAATAAAGTTGATGATTTAAAAAGTTTTGAAATGTCTATTTTCTTCACAAGGATTAAGAAAGTATGGAGAAATTTCTCCATACAAGTGAAAAATACATTAAAACAACTTGTATCTTCTGTTTACACACTACCTATATAACCTGACAATAGGTAGCCATTAATCTTCAGTCATGATAGAGTTTGCAGATTTCAAGACATGACTTTAATTCACTTCTTGTGAGACATCAAGTAATATGATATTTTAAAATATCTATAACATATTGTGTCCTCAAAAAATTTAGCTGAATTTTTCCTAAGTTGTTTAGAAATAAAACACCTTGAGTAATTAAATGTAACAAATTATAATTATTGAATTTTAAATGGTCAGGCCACATTTGCTTCCTTAGGTTACTTTTTGCAAGAACATCACTTGGAAATAAATTGTTGATGAAGTATTTAAATGGCAGCACATGAAAATCTCCAGCACTGAAATAAAATTAAAGTTTCAACATTAAAGACCCCTTAGAAAATTTGGTCATCAAAAGACACAAGTCTACTTTGATGTGGGTTCTGTCATTACATTAAATTAGACAAAGCTCCTCCAAAATTATATTGGTTATTAAAAGAAAAGTGGAAATTAAACAACAGTATCACCAAATTTACAGCATGAAATACAGATATAACATGTGCTGTAAAACCATAATATTCACATTCTTGAGAAATTTATCCTCAAGCAGCTTAGATAGTACTCTCAGGAAAGGAACATAAGAGTGTAGTTCTCATCACTGTTAATCCCTCTACTTGCTGTGCAGTGACATTTAACATTTAAAATTGAATATTGTTTATTCCCTCTTTTGATGACATAAGTATGCTGTTAGTTAATAGCAATTGGTGTACAAAACCTTAAAACTACAATTGTTACTTTCCTTTCTTCTCCATGCTTCCTGAGGCAGTTAATTCCTATTGTAAAGATGCTTTTCTTCAGTATTGTTTACAATTTAGTAATCCAGTATTCAACTGATTAAAGAGCTGAATGCACACACATGTTCTCCGGTCCTTGTTCACGTTTGCACTCTCACTCTCATTCTTTCACTTCCTCCCTCCTACCCAACTTCAAACAAGATCTTATACAGTTTTTCACAGAATTAAAAGGCACGTGCTGAAAGTGAAAATTTCAATTTAAAATGAATGCAATTTTGTCTGTTTCATAGGTAGTGATGAGACCTTAGGTTTCCTTTGATGATGGGAAAATGACAATGATGGAGAATAGAGAGATGGAGATAAAAGACACAGCTAATGGGTATAATAATTCCTTGATTCATTTGTCTTTCATCTAATACACATTGTGGGCTAACAGTATTTCTTTTGCTGTGAAAAAAAGGAAGTACTTGAGCGTGGCAAATGGCTTAGTTGGAAAAGTTTTTCAATGCTATTAGGCAACCCAAGTTCAATCACCAGAAACTCTCTGAAGGCAGAGGGAGCGAACTGACCCCATAAAGCTGTCCTCTGACTTCCAGATACATCTTATATACTACCACCATTTATGCATACAAAAACAAGGACATTGATATGTGACATGGTGAATATAAACATGCATGTGAGCTATAGAATAATGCTTTAGACTACTGCAAATGGAGGCAGTATCCCCAAAACATGTCAGACTTCTCATGGCAGTAGAATGCTTTCTTAGAGCCCTGCATGTACACAAAATGGAAAAGAAGTATACAAAAGAGCACTTGCTATAAGGAGGCGCTCAGCAAATTATGTTAGAGCTTGCTGGCCGCAACAGGGATTTGCTGCTTCTTCTATTTGTTGTACAGCCTCAAAAGATTACATGGAAAGTGTCTGACCTACCTCATCTACTTTTATTGTTCGTCTATACTCAAACGAAGCAAAATATTTTTTAAAAATCTTTAAAATATGCTTCTATTATTTGAACTTGCTAAGTTCCCTTGGGGAATTTATTGCTCTACTGTATATAGAAAAGTTCAGAAGATGAAGTAAAATAGTGGCCAATGCTATGCAATGGGTATTGTCTTTTTTTTATTAATGCAGGTATTACAGTATAAGAAATCTTATTCATTCCATGATATTGTAAAATTAATATATCTTTCTTTGCAAGAGTCTTTGAATATAGACAGATCAAAGTCTGAATCTTCTCCTTTATTCTTGCCCTGTAACCTTGGGAATGTTATTCGATTTTTACTACTCAGGATTCTCATTGATACATTAAATCCAAAATGAGTTGCATACTTCTTGGAATGACATGGTGCGTATAACTGCCTATCAACGTGTCTGAACAATAGTCATGAATTTCAGTAACACAACCACTACTATCTATGAATACACTTCACATGGGATCTAGATTCCTTCCGAGTCTTAAATCAGCATTTGAAGCAAACCTTTTATGTGACATTCTCCAAATCACCCTTCACTCAATGTCATTTTCTTTGCATTGTCTGTGAAGTATAACAACCTTTATAACACTATTTAGACTATCTCTTTGATTGGTTCTTCAGTACGTTTAAACATTTGTGTGCCCATCCTAATTTTCAAACAAGGTGTTGCTTATGAAATTTTTATGTTCCATGCTTACCATCTAACAGAAACTCTAGTATTATGGAAGAATCTCAATATAACCTATTGAATATGATTAATGTCACAAGTGAATTTATTCTCCCAACCTCAATCTTTTCCTAAATAGATGCAGTTTTATGGTAATTCACTTCCTTAAATTCCCAATGCAATATTTGATTAAAACAATTAATTATTTTTTTAAAAAATATTCTCCTGCTAATACCATTTCTCCAACTCAGATCACTCTCAAGGAACAAGAAGTACTAAGAATCAAACTAGGCCCACTTGTTAGGCAAGCCCTTGATGTGATTCAAATAATGTTGACTAATTTTATGTTGTAGAGGGTCAGAGTATCTTTGTATAGTTAAAAGCTGAAAGAAGGTCTTGTATGCTGTGTCTACTAAACGATAATTGCTATCCCTTACTAGTTAGACATCCAGAGGAACCAGAACCTTGGAATTTGCATGTGACTATAAAGCCTAATCAAATACCATTAGAGATAATTATCTAATTAACTCCGAAGTCATGCCTATCATCTCTCACAAATTTTAGACAAAAAAAATTTTGATCTATTTCTACTATTTATGAAGATATATCACATTATTCTCTGGAAAGCCAGAAATCCCATAGGTAAAGTCTAGGTGACACAAGTAAAGAAGATACTGCCACAGATTTCCCCGAAGTATAGTGCTGTTGCTACTGAACCATCTCAAAACAGCACTCTGAAATCTGAACTCTTTTCTATTCACATTTTATGGAATCGTACATTGGGTTAAAAGAACAATTAGCCTGTTCTCCTGGGATGGCTTAAGGAAAATGGTGGGAATTTTTCAGTAGACTTTCCATGAAACAAATAGAAAAAAGGAGCAAAATAAACTTGCCAAGTATATTATAGAGTCATTCTCAGATTAACATTATAGTAAAATATTTTGAAAACTGATTTAAGTAAAATTTTATTGTAAATAATTTTTATTATCATAATTTAAATTTATATATTTTAAATTATATATAAATGCTATCTGAAAGTCAGGTTTCATTCTGCTAACTCATGGGAAAGACCAAAAGAATATACTCACAAATGTATTTTGATCAATGAAAAATAGGAAGGAGGATAATAAATAAAATTATCATGGCTAAAGAGATAATTTAACTTTCATTATGCTAAATTATATATGCAACTTGTCAAGAATGTGTTGGCCTTCCAAAAACAATATGCACATTTTGAAATTCATCTTCTTTTAAACATTTATAATGATAAGTGATAAGCAAAATCCTCATTGGCTGAAACAACAGTTAGGTGGGGATTAATATGGTCAAATGGGAGATGAGAAGAGGAGAGGGGGTGGGAGAACTTGGTTGGAATGTAAAATAAAAAGGAATTTTTTTAAAAAATAAAATATGGAAAAAAGAAAACCAAAAGAGAAAGCTAAAAAGAATACAGTCAAAATACATGGTTTGACATTTTTAAATAGTTAATAAAATAGCTGTTTCAAAAGCTACCATTAGAATATTACTGGAACTGGTAATATTAATGTTAGTAACAACAGAACTTGCAATATTTGTGATGTATTATAGACAAAGCACATAAACACAAACAATAGTGAGTAGTTGTAATGTACTTAATCATTGGGCCTTTAGTATACATAGCCTCGTGGTACTCCATTGTACCTCCAGTGGAAAGAGCATTCAGTGATATCTGCTAATCTCTTCTAAAAAAGATTTCTAAGAAGTTAGTGTGGGGGGGCGATATTTTAAGTTCAGCATTGCATGCTAAATGCAGTAGTCAACTGTTCTGAAGGTTTCTTCCTCTGCTGAACTGTGAGAACTATGTTGAAGCATGTCTGCAGTAATAGAAAGAACAAGCTCCCCAAACTCCATATTCTCAATTTTTAAGACAACTGTGACTTCCAAAAAATGCCAAAAAGCAAACCAAAAAGGCCATTTTTATGCTTGAAATTTATCATCTCTATGTCACTGTGCATTTATATTTTATATAAATATATAGAAAGAACAATGCACAATATAAATGAAAAATAGCATAACCATAGGGAGAAGACACTGTTTTACAACTTTTTGATAATCACAACTTGAAAAGATCTAATGATGTGATTATAATTTAACTCTACTATCAAAGGTATTATTACTCTAATAGACTTAGAAATTTCAGTGGCGTATAGTGAAAGTTTTAAGAATGCGATATCATATTTATTTGTTATAACCCATGCATTTTCTTAGGCATATGAAATATTACAAGACAAATAGGAAAGTAAAGGAAAAAAACAAATGAAAAAAATGTTCATGAATGGTGTGTTTACTCCCATACTATTTTGTGCATCTCTACTGCTTAGAAAATTACTTCCATGTGTGCATTGTACATTCAGATGCCATTTATTTAGAGTGTGGTCTTTTTTATAAGGAAAAATGTATTATTTTTAACCGTATACTTCAAAACTATGTTCATACTATTAAAAATGAGGATATAAAGTTATGAAAAGTGTCATGTGGAGGGAAGAAAGAACAAAATTTTAGGTAGAAGGATGGAGAGAGCACGGGATCAAAGAAAAAATAATGGAGGGATGAAGGAAAGGAAGAGGAGAGAGGGAGAATGGATAGAGGTTGAAAGGACATACAGGTAGACCTGAACACATTTAGATATATAGATATGAATATATATAACATTTTGAGAATTATTAAAGGTAGCTTGTTTTAGTTTCATTAAGTAAGCAATAGAATAGAAATAGTGCCCAATTTATGAAAATATTATGAATATTAAGTTTATTAACAAGGTCACATTCTAGTAGATGAATTAGTATTAATTACTTTTACTCATGATTTTACTGTTTAACAATCTGACAATATCTATGTAGTTTTATGTATATGTTTAAAACAATCTGGTAATGAACAATGTAATTTAGTGCAAATCCTCCATGTATAAAACATTGATGTTTTACTTATTATGAAAATAATCCTCTATAACATATGCAGTTTCCCATCATATAGAAGAAAATAATTCACTTAGGTAATAAGAAAAACATATAAGCATCCTCCTGAATATTAACCTTCATCAGGCGATGAAAGAAGACAGAGACAGAGACCAACATTGGAGCACTGGACTGAAGTCTCACGATCCAAAGGAGGAGCAGAAGCAGAGTGAGCACGAGCAAGGAACTCAGGACCGCGAGGGGTGCACCCACACACTGAGACAATGTGGATGTTCTATCGGGAACTCACCAAGGCCAGCTGGCCGGGGTCTGAAAAAGCATGGGACAAAACCGGTCTCGCTGAACATAACGGACAATGAGGACTACTGAGAACTGAAGAACATTGGCAATGGGTTCTTGATCCTATTGCACTTAATGGCTTTGTGGGAGCCCAGGTAGTTTGGATGCTCACCTTAATAGACCTGGATGGAGGTGGGTGGTCCTTGGACCTCCCACAGGGCAGAGAAACCTGCTTGCTCTTTGGGCTGAGGAGGGAGGAAGACTTGATTGGGGGAGGGGGAGGGAATGGGAGGTGGTGGCGGGGAAGAGGCAGAAATCTTTAATAATTAAATAAATTAATTAATAAAAAAAGAAGAAAATATTTCAAGACTTAATGTACTGTCCATTGTATTAGAGGTGGACACTTTCTTAGACAAGCATCAAAACCAGAAACAGGATCAATCATGATCAGTTTCTGTTCCAGAACTTACACTTATTTGCAGCTCAACCTTTCTGGTCCTCATTTTGCTCATCATATATCTATATCTCAGAAGAGTTGTTGTTAATATGAACTAAAAAAAAAGTGACTGAATGTGACCTGAACGCTACAAACATTATAACCCTAAATAACACAGCTTACATCACCATCAATCCCATTCATACTATGAAGACTAACATCTTTCACTGCTATTACTTTTATTATTGCTATAGTTTTCTTATTTATCATTATGATCAAAATCCCCACATGTCTTATTGTATAGCACATTACATTTTCATTTCATTAACTGTGCACATACATCTGTCTTATTTTAAATAGTTTAAATGGAACTCTAAATTTAGAAAAGTTGAGAATGAATCTAAAAATATTGTGACTAAACCAATATGTTGTACTTATCACTATTTTCTTCATCATATATGTGTTGGTTAACCATGCTTTTAAATTTGACACATTCTATGTTCACTTAGGGGGTATTTTGCTGGGTGTGCATGTGAGGGAGTTTCTATAGTAGGTTAACCAAAGTAGACGGGCCCATGCAATGGCAGGCCCCAACATTGCAGGGACTGGTATCCTGGACTAGATAAAAAGATCTAGATCACTAACACTAACCTTTAAATGCTTCTGACTCATGCATTGCTACCATCATTTTCCCAATATTATGAGCTATACTTAAAAAGTGTTAGTTGTTACAGAATTCAATCATAGAAACAAAAAAGTATATTAAACTTATCTTTTTCATAGCATAAAAATAAAAGCATGTTGCTTAATATTTTATAATTATGTATTTCTGGTCTAAAGATAAGTTACCTTTTGATTTTTTTATAAACTGCATGATATAAAGAACTGCCTCTCTTGATTTTTATGTTTAGACTTACACAGAAGAGGAGACTGTATAGTCCAATACACTTCTATATACTCATCATTTAAATTTAAGTAATTATGGACTCAAGACCAATATTGTTTCATCTACATCCAACCAACTTCCCTTCAATACTGTAAGACTTAACTCAGTAGTCTTACTGTTGATGTTTGAAATCCCTATTTAATATTCTATTGCAGGTGCCATGACTGGTGAGTGATAAAAAGAGTTGCTAGAAAATAGAGCTCTAGTCATTCATAAAGCATCAGAGACTCATCCCTATGATATATGTAATATGTGACAATTATTATATAATTGCTGAAACAATTATACATATATTCACACATGGTTTGAGGGAACACAAAATATTCTTGATTATGTTTATAAGTAAAAATAATATTTCCTAATTAGACAACTTGCTACATGATATAGATATATATGAAGTTTAGAACTTAAAGAACTGAAATGCAAAATAATATAGTTCTATAAAGTACCCTGCAATGTTAAGAGGAAGTGTATTGAAAAGAAATCTGCCTTGTATATACAGATGTGAACATACTTGCATACATGCATACAGATATACTTATATATGAGATTTAGAGTATAATATTAATGTACAATACTAATAATGTAGAGATTTAACCTCATCATGGTTTGATGTACCTGTTTCCTAACTATGTTACCTAAAATCATTACTTTCTGTATTTACTAAGGCATGCCTGGGTGAGCATATTTGGTAGGTTATTTACAAGAGCATTAACATCGTATCAATGATCATAACAAAAAAGAAAATGATTTTCCTTCTCCTAACTTCCATAAACTGTCATTGATTCCTCAGAGAAAGGCTGGGCCTTGGGAGCCTTTCCCCTCTCATTGTTAATGTTGATAAGCTCAGTCTTTTATTGGTCTTCTGCAGGAAACCAGGATGCTGGGAAATCATGGCTTTCTGTGTACCTTTATCTTTATTTACCTTCTTTTTTATGGCGTTATGGAAATAAAGTGATATAAATCTCCCTGTTTAGAATGCTCAATCAACTATTCAATATGTGTGAATTCTAATTTGTGCAAGAGAGATGTTATTATTACTATATAATCAATATCAATTTAATAAGAAATTCAGTTATAAAAGATGTGAAATAAAGGATAAAACAATTGATTATATTTTAAATATTAATTTTATTTTCTTGTTCACAGTGTTATATATTTGCTCATTTGTTCAATAAATTTGTGAGAAATAAATAAATGTGAGGTTTAATTTATTCGAATTCAGGGCTTACATGTGAAGTAACTTATTTATATTGTTTACAGAAGTGCATTTATTTTTATGTCGTGTGTCACAGAATATCCTCCTTTAGAGATCAGTGTAAACAATGAAATACTATTACCTCCATACCCTGCCAGGTCTTTCCTAAATAGATCATTACGTGTCCATAAAATAAGTTAGGATAAATTCTTATATAAATACTATCCTAGTAGGGTTTCAAGCAAAATATTTTGAATAAATTTCATGTGTACTCGTGAAGAAAACTTATACTCATTTGAATGCCCCTGGAGTACTCTTTTTGAAAGTCAATAACTTTTCTAAGAAAAATAAGTCAAACCACACAATTTGCTAAATATAAATCACAGTCATTTTACAAAACCTAAAATAGATTCTGAGCATTAAAGCAAGTATTTCACTTGGCTAGTGGCCTCCCATGGAATACTCTGATGCAGTTATGCTAATAAAATGACAAATTTCATTCTATACTAGTCAGTTAAAGAAAGCAGCTTTTCATAGTTCAGTGTCTAACTCAATCATCATAAGAAAGGCTTCTCTTGGAAGCTGATGAGATCAGATGCAGAGACTCACAGCCAAAAATCAGATGAAGAGAAAGCCCAAATTGGAGAGTACCACTGAGTCCCTTCCCAAAGAACACAGGGAAAGAAAGACTTGTAGGTGTCAGAGGGGTCAGGGACACCCACAAAATTGAGTAAGCAGAGAACATCTGGGTTTACAGAGACTGATGCAGCAATCACAGAGCCTGCATTGGTCTGTACCATGGCCTCTGAATATATATTGTGGCTTTAGTTTCTTGTTTTTATGGAACTCCTATCAGTTGGAATGGGGTTGTCTCTGACTCTTTTGTCTGCTCTTGATATCTTATCCTCCTACTGGATTGCCTAGTCCATCCTTGATATGAGGGTTTGTGCCTAGTCTTATTGTATCTTGTTATGCTGTGTTCTATTGATAAGCCTGTGAGGCTTGCTCTTTTCTGAAAGGAAATGGAGGAGCAATAAATCTGGTGAAGAGGGGAAGTGTGTGTTGGGGCTGGGCTGGGAGGAGTGGAGGGAGGGGAAACTGCAGTCAGTATGTATTATATGAGAGAAGAATTTAAAAAAGAAAACAGCTTTTTAATTTTCATCAAGAAATACAAAATATGAAATTAGCAAAAGACAGCTATGACTGAATACATTTGAGGCAAGCTGCCATTCATCTTTGCTAAATTGATCTGCTGAGTCTAGCAGAAATGTCTCCAATGTTTTCTTTTGATGAGTCAAGGCTAAAAGAATACACACAGACAAATGTTAAGAGTCATCTACTGAGACATCAGTTAAAGACCTTGCTTTTTTATTACACATTTCAATGCCTACATCAGTACCTCTTGTTCTCTTCACAGGAAATTTACATCATTTAGTATCCATTGCAACTATGTGGTTTATATGAGACATTCGAAAGAACTACTAATCAGAATAGAACTGACTAACAAATCCCCATATCAAGGATTGACTAGGCAATCCAGTAAGAGGATAAGGTTCTCAAGAGCAGACAAAAGAGTCAGAGACAACTCCATTGTTATCCTCAATACTTTATGGGTATCATTTTATAAGTCCTTATAGTTACTCTAAAAGGTAGGTGTTATTCATGATCCCATTTATATTAATAATTTATCAGTAAAATAAAATGATATTATGCATACAGATATATTCACAATCTATCTTATCATGAATATGCTATAAATATATGGTGTAATATAGTAGGTAATGCTATATGTGACCAAATGCTCAAGATTGAGTTTAAATAGTCTACCAGTTCATAAAAAGGAATTTTGACCTGGATGAACATGGCTTGGTTTTATATTGGATACTAACTGACACTTTGGGTATTTTATACAAAGTTTCACTTTTAAAGAATGCCTTTAGTATGGATACCCTAGATAGAAATGCAGGGATGTTTTCTCCTGTACAAGTTGCAACAGAGATCAGGTTTCCAGGAAGCAATGGTAACAGAACCAAGCTGTGAGACTGGGGAAAGGAAAGTGTTCAAATTATTCATAGCACACAAGTCTAAGATGGCAGAAGAGTTTATTATTTATTTTTTAATTGAGGGCAAAAATTTTGAAGTACTTGTACTTCTACCATTAGCCATAACTGTTTAAGAGCTTCCCAAACATAGGATGTAAATCCTAGGGCAAGTCTCCTTATGCAGAGCACACAGACACTGGAAGTCTGAGAAGCAACCTCCAACAAAAAGGTTACAGCAGCTAGCTTTTGGGAAGGGGAGTATCACAATAAAAGATAGAGAATAACCTGCACAGATTACTTGTTTATTATTTGAAGATATAAACATGAAGGTCACTTTGAGAGAGAGAGACAGAGAGAGAGAGAAAATGTTCCTAAATCCTATACCCTATGAACTGGCACCTGACCGTGTAATCATATGGATACATTGAGACTTGCTATGTATAAATTGCGTTGCTACAACTCTCCATCTTTTACTGTAAAGTTAGGTTTAGCTGAAAATAAATGGAGAAATCTATAACACCGAAATGTTAATATCCTAGAAAAGGAGGGCATGATTTCTCAACCCTTATCTCAGAAACCCCATTTTGTTTGACATGTTCCAACAAACAGTTGTGGGTGATGTACCTTTTTTTCAAAAGAACCTAAATAAAAAATGAAGGTCAATTTTGAAGATATTAAGCAGCAGCAGAAAAACTGTCCTCTATTTTTGAATGATATTTTAATTAAACAAGGAATAAAACAAAAACACACAAAAAATAAAACAACAACACACAAAAAAACCTCAGCTATCAGGAGGAAAGAACTACTTTTTCCTACCCATCCTTTAATTTTGTATTATGAATGTAATTTCTGAGAAATTGATACAACTTTGCTTTTCTGAAGGGTGAGGCTGAGTTTAGGTGTTGTCTACATACTTGTTCAAGGATCAGGTGAAGGATCTCTTTCTTCATCTTCCTCAGAAAAGGATTTGGCCAGGATTAAGTAATAAGGTGACAGTTATAAGGAGCTTTTCTTAACTGTCCCTTTTGCAGATTGTGTTTCTATAGACATTGCTATGTAGGGAGGCTAGAAAATTATAACTTTTATCCTAGGACATGCCATGAAACTTCCCTACTCTGTGTATTCCCATGATTACTGACAAACTAGAGTCAACCATGGAAATCCTTATTCTACATCATTAAATCTCTAACACATACAGTTGTTAAAATTCAGTTCAAATACATGGAGACCTTTAATGATAAATATGACATCCATCATATGTCATCAAACCAAGAATTACTTTTGTTTTTTGTTGGCTCTTGTGAAATTATTTTTTTCACCTTGATTTCATTGGGACATCATTGAATCATGTGCATGGATCAGTTTACCTCCACATGAAAGATAAAAGTGTCTTCAGACTAGATAATATGCTTAATTATTTTCTCTATGTAAATACTCTCTGTGAATTTTACATTTAAAGTGTAGGCAATATCCACTTCTTTAACTCTTGGATGAGGGATTTCCTCAATAGACTAACAAATGATTTTGACAGCTATACCCTTTGAGCACATCTGCTCTTACACTCATGAATGTAAGCTGTGCTTATAAAAGTAAATACAACCTCAAGTTTAGTTTAAAAAATGAATTAAATACCTAACATAATAATGAAATACGAAGTTTTTTTTTCCCATAGCTTATCACTTTTTTTAGAATAGGCACCTCAATTTGGTCATGCTTAAACTATTCATCAAATTCATGTATATTTGGAAATTGAAATAAAAAAACTGCTAGAAATCAATTTTTCAATCTTTGAGTGTTTGTACGGCCCATGTTTATGATGTGTGTGTCTGTGTAGATGTATGCCACAATGCAATTGTAAAAGTAAGAGGAACCCTGCATGTCAGATCTTTGCCTACATCCTGATTTAAGACAGAGTGTCTTTATTGTTCAGTGCTGTGCACACTAGGCAGACTGACTAGTGAAATTCTGAGGAGTCTCCATTTGCTATTTCTCATTTCACAGTAGGAGTTCTGGGATTACAGACACAGCTACACGCTTCAACCTTATCTGGCCTTTGAAGATTCATGCATCAGTCCCCACGTTTTCAGCGTATAAACATTGCTCACTGAGCTACCACACCCATCCAGGAATTGGAATCAGGATTTTTTAGTGATAAGGAGGTGGTATAAGTTCATTACATTCATATATTACAACATCTGTGACTACTATACCTTTAAATACTTGACTTTCATTTATGACAAGTTTTATTCCTCATAATGATAGAATTACCTTTGATAGGGCCATTGTACTAGACAAAGAATTCCTAAGAAACCTAGAGATATAAGATATGTAGATATTTAAATAGGTTTTTAGGAAGTAAAAGCCAGAAGGAAAAAGTTCTAAATCCTATACTTATCTCTTGACTTATATTTTTATATAACACACATATGCACCCACACATACACATATTTTTATATTTAACTTCACACAGAAGTATGCCCTGCCCTTTCTTTTGCTGGTAATAATTGTGTGTTTATCATTCTTTAAAAAATCAACTTGCTTTTGGACATTTGTTTTAAGATCATATTAACCATTGCTATTTTAAAAATAGAAAATTTGCATTTTATTGCAAAATGAGAAGGAACAAATTACATTCTTAATTATTCTGAACAATATTCCCCACAAATAATACCAGAATATCCACAGTCTCTGGCTTCTTTAACACAGGAAAAAATCAAAAAGATTTGATTATATTTGGCACCTTTAAAGTTAAGTAAAATATTAAGATACAAGTATATTTTAAATGTTGTTTTAATATATGTTGGGTTGCCTTTAGTTTATTCTCAACCTGTGAGTTATAACCTCTACAGAGTCAAAAGTCTTTTTAACAGGCATTGTGTATCAGATATCCTGAAAGTCAGAAATTTACATTACAATTCATAACTGTAACAAAATTAGACTGATAAAGTAGAAACAAAAAATAATTGTTTGGTTGGGGGTCACCATAACATGGGTAACTCTGTTAAAGGGTCACAGAATTAGGAAGGTTGATAACCACTGGTCTAGGGAATAAACAATATCATGAACAGTAAAATAGATTTGAGTCTCTGTCTCTGTTTCTGTTTCTGTCTCTCTCTTTCTCTCTGTCTCTGTGTGTGTGTGTGTGTGTATTAGTTTGTATCTTTCTAATTAAGAAAGTTACATTCATAAATTAAGAAAGCTATCCTGGATTCTACTTATCAGATGCATTTCTAGCTGTATCCTTTCTGATAACTATATTAGTTAAGTGTGTGTGTGTACGTACGTGTGTGTGTGCGAGAAAGAGAGAGAGAGAGAGAGAGGGAGGGAGAGAGAGAGAGAGAGAGGAGAAAGATGAATTTTAAGGGCATTATTATACCATTTAGTCTCATTTTATAGACCTTTTTAAAAGTCTATACAGAAAATATCTTCAAATATCTTCAGAATTATTTTAGTAAAGAATAATTAGTAAAAAAGTCCTCATAAGGCACATTTTAAATTATTTTTAACAAGTCTTACATAGCTTCCACATCCAATCAAACTCTCCCCTGCAGCAAATAAAATGCAACAGTGCTAAGGTTTTAAGCATTATAGACACTGATGAACTAAGTTAAAAATTAAAAGAAAATAGCTGTCAGCTGTAATTTTGATCCTACAATACACAAAGCAGAGTTCCAGTGAAAAGACCTAAAACATATTAGCGATCCACATTGACACAATATCCTTAGTTTGTGAAAGAACAGTATGTATTTTAAATTAAGTCATCAATGATTTGATACTTGTTTTGCGAACTTTATAAGCACAAGTATCCTAAAGAATTCAGTGTTTTCCTCACAAGACCAAAGCAACAGTGCATGAAATTGAACTCAAAAAGAGCCACCATTCTGTGTGATTTCTTGGCTGACACAATTTAGATATTTATAGCTTTACGAATGGGCCACTGGAGAAGAACTTGAAGCTTTCTCTGGCCAGGAAGGATTAATGAACGTGTGCACCTGGTAATTACACCACTCCATCTTCCTGAAAGCCCTCACGCTGCCTCCGTGGCAGGAACTATAATGAAAATGCATTGAAAAATATCAATCTGCAATTCCATAATTTAAATCTAAATAATAAAACTTGGTATCTTTTCTACCCACACATTCAAGATATGATATCAACATTGACAGCATTTAAATTTAAAACATAAAAACTGAATGCCAGCCTACTATGGAGCATGCTTTATTTCCAAAGTAAACCTCATGAGAGGTAAAAGAGACAATAAATATACGAAATAATTTACAGCATTCAAATGTACAACAGAAAGCCCATAATTGTTCACTTTTATTGTAACACAGAATACATTATAAATAATCTCTTCATGCAGACAAGGATATTCCCTTAGGTAAAAGGCACGCAGGTAAAATTGAGAAGTGTAAAGGGTCTTCTGAGTCCAGTTACCAATTCTGTCCCTCTTCAAAACTCTTACTAAAAGTCAAACCTCACTTAATAACTTTTATAGCATAAACAAAAGATAAATCATTTTACTTCTGTGCTTAACTATATATCAATTGTAAAATTATTTGATTAAAACCTGATACACAGTGTCTGAGTTCCAATCAAATGAACTGTCACAAAGCAAGTTATATCTTTTAAAACTTGAACAAATCAAACTTTTGACATTACTTATATTTTTCCTCAGAGAAAAATGCAACATTGAGCTTCAAACTAGTATTTCTAAGTGTGACAGCACCAATATATTATGTATGTATATATTACACATAAATGTATTATAATATAGCATATTAGATATATATCTGTCTTTAAAAAAATCAAGGTGTCCTAAAGCAAAGAAATGTTTTAAGATAAAGTTTTATGCTACTCAAATTTATGACCATTTTAGTGAAGAAGAAAGAGAGAAATTTTAATGTAAGCACTGATAGTAAAAGTTAATTGCCATCTTAATGCGTAGGCATCAAGATTCCCCTGACAGGAATCTCTTCAAAACACCTTTATTAAGCAGACGGGGGCACATGCTTTTTGAGGGGGATATTGGGGTATCCTGTTACTGCTAAACTCTATTGTTCCCTAATGAAGTATAGAAGGAAGAAATGTTCCAAGAGAGGGATGTGGATATGAATTGCCCCCTCCAGAGGAGCCAAACAAATTGTAAGAAGGGACTTCAAAAGCTAGAAGACAGAGAGGCTCAAACCCTCACAGACCTGGGCTACTTGCTTTCACTGCTGCTCCTTTTTTCTCCCCCAATTTCCCTTACAATGAGGTGGTTTAACTTGCGAGAATTAACACAAGGGTGTATTTTAGTTAATGCTTTGATCTACCGCCTTTTTTTCCTGCCTCTAACTAGCTATAGCAATATCACTTAATCCGGACCTCAGCCTTCCAAGTACAAAAGCATCTCCTCCCACCTACTGCTCACACGCTCCTGCATCAGAATAGAAGACTTACATAGAGGCTGCCAGACCTACGAAGAGCACTTTCCTCTCAACAGATGTCTTCCGGCTTTTTGGCGCACACACACTCAGACACACTTGCCTACCTTAATAAGGTGTGCAAACCCCCCTTCTGGTCCACAATGCTGATTTTAGCTCAGAACAGCCAGCAATGCCTCCGCACAAAGCTTTGCCATTGCTAGTGTGAAGAGAAAGAGCTGCTGGGATGCTGAATGGCACATCAGCCAACTTTGTGTGTAGCAAAGGCTCTAAAGAAATCCTGGGCTGAAGCTCTGCTGGATCATGGATTGGACTCAATTCCACTCCACACACAGCCTGCAATATCCAATAGAAACAGTTTCTGCAGGCACTTGGTGTATAGTTTTGCAAATGGAGGCAGACCCGTATTTTCTTTTCTTTACATCACTATGGCAAACTAAATATGTGATACTCAACTGAAGATCATACATTAGAGACAACCAAGGACTATTTAAAAACTAGAGTTCAAGCACTTAGAACTAAGTCAGGACTTGAGAACTATTTGTCCAAATAGCAAATGCTGAAGTAATGACAGAATCAAATCGGAAGTTGCAAAGTTTCCACAAAAGGAAAAGTTATTTAAGTAAACCTACTTCTAAAGCATTTGTTAGTTTATTGAAATCAATTCCTGCTATTTTCTTTTTTCTTCAGTCATTCCTAACATGGTGGTAGTTCACTGCAGTGATCTTTCCTCAATAAATGAATAACAGATTTTATTTTACCTCATCAATAACTATTTAGAGTCAGATTCACTAGAAGATATATCTATGTATTAAGCCCTGGAGCCAGTCATCGAAGCTGTGCACCAAACCACATGCTAGACTGAATAAAAATACCATTCTTCAAGAAAAATGTTGCTTCTGTTATGCCCTCTCCATAGTCCTAAATTCATAGGCACATTCTTTTCTATGCTACAGTCATAAAGGAAAATGCGAGCTGACAAGACAGTGGTGAGGTAATATCTAAAGCCATAAGGAAAAGTTCCAGGTTGCAGCTCACCACAGTTTCTTCTCACAGACATCCCCATACCTGGAAGCACCCTCTGGCAAATGTCTGTAATAAGACACAGGTGTGTATAGATGACAACAGGAAAAGAACACACCTAAGTTAGCAGATGACATCCCTGATGCAGTTGGCTTTACTGTGTTGTTTATGAAAATAAATACAGATTATGATACTCTTGTTTCATGAATTAAGTACTTAAGCACACCTCCAAAATCCCCCCACACACACACAATAAAAGAGGGGGTTGATAACCTAAGGGGTTCTGAACTGTTTTTGAACCAAAACTGACTGGTCTATTCTTGATTGCTCACTACTCAATCTCGAAATGTCCTCTGAAGGAATCCTCATACCTATGTGTTCTGAGCACAGCGTATGCATGTTTTAGAAAGATCTCACACTAGAGCCCCAGTGCACATCACTGTATATATAACAACAATGAAATAAACATTCTATGGATAATCAGATAAATGGTAAGTAAAGGAGGAATTCACTGGTATTTATATCTTCAAGCCTGCTACTATGGGAATATGATTTTTACAAGAGTTGTTACTTGTGTTGTCCAGCTTTTCAATCTTCTTTTCTCTCATAAAAATATGATCACCATTTGCCTTACAGATAGATTAAACTTGATAAAGCCTGGTATTTAAGGTGTCACTGCAGTGCCACCTTTGGACGAGTAAGTTATCTAGTTTGACAGATATTAAAATATTCTTCCCAAGTCACTAAATCAATATTGCACAACAGAGGAAATGATGTAAATTTGACCAGTTCCTAGCCAGCCCCTGAATGAATGTGGACTTCTCTTTTCTTGGTTAATTCTACAGTTTGAATAGCAGAGGTATCAGAGAATCCTTAGCAGAATTCAAATTGAACATCCTGAATTGAAAAAGAATCAAAGCACATCACATAAACATTACTCAGAACTGCCATTCATATTTTTAGGCATCAGAAAACTTGAAAGAGAAAGACAAATTAGAATATAAATTAAACTGTACTTTCAAGAGTGCATGTAATAGCTTAGATATTTGCCATATTTATCCTTCTATTAACTGCATCTTCTCCTACTGTTAAAGTAGTAACTGAGTTGGGAATAATGGAGGCCAGAGACTCAAGTGTCCTGGCTCAGTTACCGACATTCTTTTTGATGTCACTTAAGTCTTTTAAACTTTCTTTAAATGTCCACACATGGGAATGGAGTTAATAATATCTCAACAGGAAGTGTTCCTAAAAAATGTAATGTGAACAGAGATTCCTGATAACTCAGCTACTAAAGGCTAAAGCTCACAACTAAAATGTCAAAAATATAATACAATACAAATCAAAGGGGTACATTTTTAAAAATTCAGCATATGATACACTAGTCTAGGGTGTACCTCAGATCTTCATTTGGAATAAGCACCCAAGTAATACTGATGCTGTTGCTCTGTAGGTTACAGTCATCAATGGAAATCATTGTTATTCTTCCAAGCCATAGTGAATTTTTCAGTTTTTCTTAAATCAACTCTTCTTATTATTTGCTCAACCAACAATTACTGGGCACTTATTCAAAATAGGTGCTGATAATAACAACATTTTGCAGATTGTGAAAACGTATTTGTCACCAGGTAAATACAGGTTCTATGTGAAAGTCACTGCCACCAAAACCAAATGCTTGGGCACTAAGGATACTCGTTCATCTTACCATCTACACTGATGCAATTCACCATTTCTTTTTTTATAACTAACATAACTTGCTTATGCTGGAAACTCATGCAAGGAAAATAATCCACTTTTCAATACACTAGCATCCTCTAGAGCTCTGTCAACTATTTAATTGAAAGGAACTTGATAGAATTAATATTCCCATCTTGAGAACTTTTGTAATTAAACATCTGCTTTTTATCCCACTAAAAGTAAATAATAATACCGTTATCATAATTCAATACTTTTTGTGCCCTCACATAAGAGACATGACTGAAACTAAACTTCAGAATTTCATGTAAATTCAAACTCACTCTTCCTCTTTTAAAACACCCAAAATATGGGTGCCCAAGGAACTTTCTGTATCATCATAAATAACAAATGAGTCCTTTTCAACAGTTGTGTTGGTGATATTTTGGAGAGTGACTTTCCATATGCATATGAAACAGACGTGCATCAAAAATCATAAAGCATGGAGATGAAGATATTTCTATCAGTGAGATAGAATAAGGGACACTAGCCTCTTTATGAGCTATCAAAAATTAGTATACAACTGACGTGAAATTTGTGCAATTATTTTTCTGCAGACTTAGTTTCACAACTAAACCCTTTAGATTCTTTTATTTGCTAACACAAGTATGGTACTGATATCATTGGCAGCGTTCTTGACTCTGATGAAGGATGTGATATATTTATTTTTGAATACTATGCTGAAAACATTTGAGAGTAATGTTAAGCAAGACTAGGAGCTAGGAGTGGTGAATCACACCTGAAACCAGCACCGAGGATGCAGACAGAGGAATCTCAGTGAGTTTGAGGTGAGCCTGGTCACCATAAAGAGTTCCAGGCTACAATGAGTGACCCTATGTCAATGAAACAAACAAATGAACACACAGATAAAATGACTAGGGGACAACAGAAAACCATCTGATGATGTCTGACCTGAGCTAGAATTTAAAGGGGTTCAAGAATTGAAGGAAATGAAACATATGATCACATGCAATATCATGAGTGTCCATGTATTTTTTTGTTAGTGTTGTTTTGTTTGTTCACCTGCTTTTTTGCATAAATTAAAGGGCTTATTTGGGTAAAACTGGTGAGAAACTTGGAGATCACCCACAAAATAACAATCTATTATATCAGCTTAAATAGCATGTGTCCACTGCTACTGAAAATGAGGCCCACTGGCAAACATTATTACTATAACTCTGAGCTATTCTTTAAGAATGCCAATCTCTGATCATACTCCATATAAGCTAAATGAGGGTTGTATGACTAACGGGAGGCTTCTCCATACCAGAGATTGAGAAACACAGCCACAAATGGTATCTTGGAGGCCATGGTAGTCTCTTGAAGGATTTAAAGAAGGAAGTGACATTATTAAATTTGTATTTCAGAAAAAAAGTGATATTAGGCCCATTCATTTCCTCAAGGCATTGACCTAGGGGCTGGGTATTTAGCTCTACATAGTGTGGATTCTATGAATATTCTTATTCAGTATTCATTCAACAAACATTAATTGTGTGCTAGGTTTCATTTGACTTGTACAAAAGCTTAAATTAGACACTATTGTACACTACCAACTGTGTTTTTTAATATAACCAGTTTTGCTGACCAGCGCAGATAACAGTTGAGAATTTCCTAACATTCTATACTATAATTGTTGGCTCTAATCTAAAACAGTTCTGTTGGTGCAGTTTGACAATGTTTTTATTTCACCGTTTCTACTCTATGGCAACTTAACCCAAATTGAAGCTGTAGTAAAATATCCCAAGATTCTAAGTATGCAGAACATGGTTCTCTTTTTAATAATTGTGAATGTCTTATCTGAACGTCCATGGATTTGCTGTAGTGAGCTATTTAAATCTAGCTAGTCTATTTCATGAATATTTTGTCCTTGTTTCCTATATGAAAAGATAGTGAACAGAAGTAGACTGGGGGTTCTCAGACTGATGTTAGTCATTCTTGCTTTATCTGCCTCACTGTGATCTTCCAATTCAGAATCATTGTAAAGTAAACTAATTACTGGGGCTAAATATAAATGCAGCAAGTTCCTCATTTACTTCTGTTTTGGTTGTGAAAGTCTCATACTTCCTACTCCTGACTATAGTTCAGGAGTCTCCCAAATTTCAGTGGTACTTCTAAATACTATTTCATGCATTCTTATACTCTCAAATTGCTTGAAAGGAGGCTGTGCTGGAAGTTACTATGAGTGAAATACGTTAGGAGACAGGCAAGCTTTGCACTAGAGAGTGACTAGGACATTGCAATCCGATTCTATCTTTATTTGTAACTTCTTCCAGAACAGACCTTGTTATGAATTTCCAGCTTAGTCAATTTAGATGATAAAGTGGCTACTAGTTGGAAAATTGTAACTTTGAATGAAACTCAACTTTATTATCTTTCTCATGCTGTGACAAAATATGTGACAAGGAGCAGTTTAAAGAGGAATTTATTCCGGGACACAGCTTGAGGGGATATATTCCTTCACAGTGGAGAAGCCACGAAGAAGATCCTGAAGGCCAGTCAATCACATTGCATCCACCACCAGAAAGTATTCCAGGTGTATAAAATATCCAGGTCCTCTCCTGGCAACCCACTTTCTATATCAGGGCTCTACCCCCTGAAGATTCCACAGCTTTACCAAACAGTGTCTCTTATTCTGGGGAACAAGTGCTCATACAAATGAACTGATGAAGGACATTTCATATTCTAATTATAATACAGATCAATGTTAAAATAGAGCCTTCCATAAACAGAAACTGTAGACCTTTTATAGGACTTTAAGTTTCTACTATTACATATATATATATATATGTGTGTGTGTGTGTGTGTGTGTGTGTGTGTTTATTTATATGAAAATAAAATATTCTAGTTATTTGGAAAATTATGTATAATAAAGTATATATAGCTTTTTGACACTTATTACCTTCTCAATAAATATCAGATTTTTTTCTCTAGTCATTCCAGTGTCATTGAAAACTTCTGAAATGTAAAAATTTAGCTACATAAAATGGTTGCTTATACATCTGAGCAGATGAGTTAGTTGAATTACAAGATGAATTATAAAGAATATTCTGGAAAGAATAGGGTGTGCATTATATTATTTGCAACAAAAGACTCTCCCAGATAAAGCTAGAAAAGACTGACATCCAAGAAGACACTGACATTAGTTCTCAGTACCCAGTAGGCATATAAAGATACTGAGAACAAGTGGAGTGAAATAACTTACTTAAGGTCTAGGTTTAGAGAGGAACAAAATGAGGATTGAAGCCTAGTGAATTTGAAGCTTCAACAAAGTAGAAAAGTTGAGAGAGAAAAAGAGAGAGAGAGAGAGAGAGAGAGAGAGAGAGAGAGAGAGAGAGAGAGAGAGAGAGAGAAGCAAGGAAAGCAAGGAGATGATGGGCACCTGTGACCCAGAGTTAACTTTTGGTCCTCACTGCATGTGTCCTCTTCTCAACAAGTTATATTTTTCAGGTCAATTGGAGCCAATCTTCAGCCTCTCCTGTGGAAATTCTATAGAACTGCATAAAGCACCAAAGGACAATAACAAGCAAGGACAAGTGAGGAGAGGACAACTTTAGGTTCTTCATGTGTCAAGGACAATTGAGCAAATTTAGAGATGCACACACACAAAAAAATCCCAGGGAAAGCCCTACTTTGAACTACCACGCCAAAGAAACCAAAAGAAAATGCAAAATGTTAGGAACTGACACTATCCCGAAGACCCTGCCTAAGCAGCCATCCACTCTAACGTTGCATAACTTAAATGTCTTCATATAGTTTAATCTCCAATGTTGAGCTTAAGCCCATAAATACCCCTACAGATTCCATTTCTGCATCCAATTTTACTTTTTATGACTTCTTTACGATCTCTTAAAATCTTTTAAACCTACCCAAATTCTAAAACCAAACAAACATTTGTCTCTAGCATTTAACCTAAGTTTTCTATCATTTACTCTTGTCTCATTAACCTCTTTACCTTGGAATTGTCCTAGATTGCTTTCTTCCCTTCATAACTCATACTTTATTCTTTAGAGAACTAGTACTGCTACCTTCCAAATATTCTTCAAACCCTTCTCTTTTGCCCGTGCTTACACTGAAATCATTCTTGTTCCAAAGAGCCTTCAATATTTCCCTTGACCTCTTGCAAAAAAAAAAAAAACTACTTCCTAATTAATGACTCTGTAGTCTTTCCTACTGCAAAGGGGCTGTTCTCTAGGAGCCTAAAGAAATACATCAAATTTTCTCCACGTAAACAATGAGTCCAGGTTTCAAAATCTCTAGAAGAAACAAAATTAAAGTAAAAGTGGATAACTCATCCTCACGGGTGAGGAAGTTAATGATTTGAATGTATTTAACTAAAAGGGAGTGGCTTTGAGGTGCTTCCATTATAATGATGCAACTATTTTATTTTGGTTCTGAGGGTTGAATGCATGTCCTTATGGCTTCTAGGCAAGTGCTCTAACAGCAAACTACATCCTTAGGTCCCAAGTGAGCTCCTTTATATAAAATAGTTCACTTTTAATTAACACTTTCTATTTCAAGTTAAGTTTATGAATGTTTTACTTGCATGTATGTTTTATGCCCCATATGCATGTCTAGTGCCTGTGAGGGTCAAAAAAAGGACATTGAATCTCCTGGAACTTAAGCACTATGCTTGCGCCAGGAACTGAACCCAGGTCCTCTTAACCCCTGAACGATTATTAAAGGCAACATGTACTATAATTGCTACTGCTGTGTATGTGTTAATACCTGGCAAACAGTATACACTCCAGAAACACTTGATGGATGGACAAATGAGTGAACAAGTAAGTTTAAGTAACAGAAATTATAATCATGTAAAGCGGATTAATTAGAGATGTTCAGTTTGGCTAAATTGACTAAATTCCTTGTTACTCTTTAAAACTAAATTGGCAAAAAATTATTCCAATGGCTTCATGATAAAATAAAAGACACTATTTGCAATTTTATTTCATTTTACAATGCACATGTGTGTTATCATGTAGTACTGTAATAGAAGAACACAAACAGACACTGAAAGAAAGACACTGCCAAAGAGGGAGAGAGAGAGAGAGAGAGAGAGAGAGAGAGAGAGAGAGAGAGAGAGAGAGAGAGGGAGGGAGAGAGAAAGAGACAGAGAGAGAACTTCCATGGAGAAGAATCAATACAAGCAGTGCCAAGATTACAAATCATTTTCTGAACACTTGAAAGGCACCTGTTTAATTATCTTCTAGATTGTGTCTATCCTTTCCAATTCAGGTCCTTTTTGCCTCTGCCTGTGCAGTCAGGCATACCCAACCCTGAAATCAAGCTTGTCCTTGAACAGAAGAATTCAGCAGGGCTACATTTCATAGCTTGGTCTGAAAATTATGTTTCATGTATAAATAAACTGAAATATCACATAAGATACTGTGGTCTGATCCTGCATGCTCGGAGCAAGAGGTCAAGTGCTTAGATTTACAGAAGCTTTTACAGTGTGTTGTGTGAAAAAGTTAATACTATGCGTGGATGGCAATGTGGGCTTTGAAGTCAGGTTCGTTGTAGTCAGGCTCGTTTTGTCGTTAAACTCTCACTCTGCCACTTGCTAAACTTTCTGATCTTGGTCTTGTATCTCAATGTGTCAAAGCTGTACTTTCTTCAGGTGTAATTTGGAAACAATAACAGAGACAACTACAAGGATTATTTTGAGTGTAAAAGAAATGTGCATTCAGCACAGAGATAGACTTACGTAATGTTACATGGTATTGACTCTACTGTTCAGTTAAGTTAGAGAGAATCACAAATGTTTTGTACCTTACAGCAGTCAAAGAATCAAACTCAGTCCCTTTTACATTGTAGTACCCAATATATGTCCAAAAAATCAATACTCTATGTGTATAACGATTTATAAATTTGAGAGTAGTAAATTTTAGGGTCAAGTAATAGTGTCTATAATATTTGAGACATAACAATTTAAAACGTTTATCTTTTTTCTTCCAATTGTTTCTACTCACAGAATTGCTGTGAAGCTCTTTCCTATTTATTCTCATGGGAGGCATACTGGGGAATGTTACAAATACTATTTAACTTGATCTTTTTTCCTTTTTGGCTGGAATTTGAGGCTTCAGCATTTTGTAGAATGTATTTCAGCAAAGGGAAATATTTAGTGATAGAAGATAGCCATGGGATCTTGTACGCAGCATCTTTTACTTTAGTAGGTAGGATTTTATGAATTGGTTGAATTATTTAACTGAATTTTTTTTTACAGACAATAGATTCTGATGGCAGTTTCCCCTCCCATCTCCTCACCCACCTAGTTCCAGGATTTTTCTTTTCTCTCTCTTTAAAAAGGAAAAAAAAAAACAGAATTTTTAAAAGACAGAAAATTTGAGTGGGCACACACACACAGTACAACACAAAAATTAGAAACCATAATATATAAGCAAAAATCAGTAGAAAGTAAGTTGAAATTCATTCCTCCTCTGAATATATCGCTGTTCCAGTAAACTACAAAACTGGTAGTTTGCTTTAACTTTTACTATAAATGTCTCTGAAATCATGGAGCTAACTTAAAAAGAACAGAAATCTGGTAATGATGGGGCATAGCAGGAATCTCAATACTCTAGTAGTTGAAGTTGGCGAATCAAGTGTAAGGTCAATCCTGCCTGAAGTACACAAGACTGCTCCAAAAGATTTTTCAAAACAAAACACAAGGCAAAAAAGAAAGAGAGGGAGGAGAGGAAGGGACGGAGAGAAAGAGAGGGAGGGAGAGGGAAAAAAGGGATGAGGTAAGGGAGGAAATAAACACTTGGATTATATAATAAACTCTAGTTTAATATTTAACCTTAATTTTCCCTGCTGGGTCCAAGCAGATTACTTTATTGCCTTTGATGGCTTCTGCGAATAATTGGTCTCTCTCCTTCTTTATTGCCTCCTTGACCTATTAAGCTTTCACTTGATGTTTTCTCATGCATGAATATGCCAGGAACATTTACCCAGGTCTAATAAATAACATTCTAAAATAATACACATAAACTTTATAATACATGCTTCAATCCTTGCCAATTTTCCTAAAGATATACTTCCTCTATCTGTGTTAACCCACTTTTCTTTTCTTTCTATTTTCTACTTTATGCTGATTGATTGATCTTTTCTTGAAACTCTTGGATGGGCTTCCTCTTTATTACCTCCCATCTATGACTTCCTCAGGTTCACGTATAGTAAATGAAGTAGACTTATAGCTTAGAGACATCAGATTCTGATGAATAAATATAAAACAAAACAATGAACTGAGAATCACAGGATATCTCTATATTGAAGCAGGGAAGTTCATGAGTTAGTCAAGGCTTGGAAGGTGACATAGATTTGTCATAAGCAGAGACACATTACAACTAATGATTTTTATTCCTGTTTAGAAAATTACTCCTGGACAAGGGCAGTTAAATGTTCTACATAAGCTTATATTATACATATTGTTTATCATCACACATAATTTATCTTATAGATTTGTCCCTCGGTATCTTGAGGACCCAAGCCCTCACTGTCTTTCAACAAACAGTTTTGATTCAATACAAAGAAAGGTACTAAAGAATTTAAAAAATACTATCACATAATTTACATCAGTTGTATCCTCCTTCATTCTTTAAACTTTAAGAGTGTGTGGCTCCTTGGGTATGTAAGGCCAGTTGAATTTTTGTCACTGTTTCATTTATCTACTGCATTACATTTAAATCCTCATTAAAATTCTAGAATTTCCAGATAATTTAGGTATCAACTTTAATTTGTAACAAAGAAATGACTGGAATGGGATGATGAAAATAAGAACTTGTTCTATTTAACCATTTAAATGTGATTATTTTCTCTAAAACATTCTTAGTTTCATCATTGACTTGTGTTTGCAGATGCAATTGTGAAAACCCATGGAATGACTCACATAGGTTCGAATTCTTAGCCACAGAATCACAAAACATAATCAATCTGTCTGGCACTCTTTGCTTAAATCACACACATATACTAGTTCATTAAAATAATGATTCAGAACTGTTTCTTCCTCTCTCAACAACCATTACTCTGTAGCTCTTCACCTAGGGGTGTGATCATATGAAAATTCCCATTTGTGAATTGATGGATGAACTGGTGTTATCATTATGTTGGTCTTAGTCAGGGAACCAAACTGTTGAGAGTTCAGGAGAGAAATTTTCTGGATGGTATCAATGGGACACACTTTATCAAGCAATATTTTTGTACTCTGGCCCTTTCTGTTTCTCTACCCTGTCTTTCATGATTTTTCTCTCAGCCTTGGGTTTGGAGGCTGCAGTGCAGCTGTATCAGGTGGAGTTGGGAACATCATGTACATATGAGAAAAGGTAAATTAATTTCCTAGATTATACATACATATGTGTGTGTTCATGTAAAATAATAATTAAAAATAGATCAGGAGTTGGGGACAGGGAGGGAGACGTTGGATAGGAATGATAAATGTCATAAATAATAAAACTATTGATAAAAGAATGGAAAGTATAAATTAATAGCAGGAGATGTGCATGCATCCCAAAATAAGATGATGTTGATTACACAATAGACTATTGAAAATATGAGAGTGTAGTACTATTTCAAGTTTTAATGATAATAGAAAGAAAAGTTTTAACAGCAATAATAAATGCAGTCAAAGAATAATAATAAATGCAGCCACCATATAGTACCATCTATTCACAGCGCCATGCCTTATGTCCCTTCTCTATAATTGCCATGGAAGACAAACTTCCAGCCCTTCAGTATCTTAACTAATTTCGGTGTGGAGAAAGGATGGCTGGCATCTCCAAAGATAACTAAAGTGAGAGTGCTATAATATCTATTCTTTCCATTGTTTTATCATTTGTCAATTCATTTTTCCATTAGAATTTGTATATTTTGTGCTTAACATAAAGATAATGACAACAAAGGGAAAAACTATCATAAAATTTTATAAAGGAAATATCAAGGAAAAATTCTCTAGCAAATTAATTTCAGTATGTATAATGATAAATTCCAATGTATATTTAAGATATTTAAGAAAGTATGTACCTTCTATTTTCTTCAACTGAGAAATGATATGTCATGCCATGCCAAGTAACATCTTTGTCAAACTCCCGTCATATCTGTTACTTCTTATATAATTCCTTGTTTCGAAAAGAACTGGGTGTGGTGGCATATGCATGCTTTTAATCTTAGCACTCAGGAGGAACAGGCAGGTAGATCTCTAGAGTTCAAGGCTAACCTATTCTACAGAGCTAGTTGCAAGGTAGTCAGAGCTACACACAGAAATCCTGTCATAAAAAACGAAAACAAAAAATAGACAGAAAATGGAGGAGGAGATGTAGGAAAAGAAGGAGGAGGAAGAAGGAAAAACCATGGAACTGTGATAGCACTCTGGTTGCTGAAACAATGTTAGAAATTTTTTTCTCTACTAGTTCCTATGCTGGTAACATTGAATCTCAGACCCATTTCTTATGTCCTTGGCAAGTTACATTTCTACAATCTCATTCTACTTGGATTCCTATTGGGGATAGTAGTGCTCCTCCTTACTTTGGATGATACCTTCAAACTTCTCCCTTGACTCCCATTCCCAGTTAGCAGCACCAATCATTGATGTAGAGGTGACAGAGTTTGTCTGGTTCTTTAGTCCTCATAGTGTCCATTTCCTCTTTTGTTCATAAAACCTCAGAGATGATAGTGGGCTCTTCCCATTGCTGTTACCTACGGATCTGCCTTTTTATCGTTTGTTTGACATTATGACAACTTCAATCGTCTTGTAATTAATTCTGAATATTAATTTCTTCCTATCAGAACAGGATCATTCTTTGCTATGAGAACATTTTTTTCCTGTTGACTGTTTAGTACTATCTGTGTAAATACCCAGTAAATATCAGTGAAATCTGAAATTTAACAATCAAAAATGTCACCAGATATTGACAGTTGTTCAGTGTTAAGAATTGCCTCTAGGAGAGAACCACTACATGAAATGTATAAAACACTGTATTTACCTGACAGAATACTATTCATTCAAACTATATTTACCCCATTATATATGAAAATACAGTGGGAATACATTCAAATGGTAATATCTCTTTTTGTATAAGAGTTATGATGTCTGCAACCAGAAAATAACTGATAGGTAAATTAACTAACAAATGCAGATTTTGCCAGTGGGGAAAGGAGCAGGAAGAATGGAGCAGGGGTAGAGGGAGAGTGCAGGGAGATACAGCACAAATTTGGGACATTTGGGGGATGATGTGGCAACCTAGTGACATGGAAACTTCCTGAATCTATATGCTTAATCCTAGTGAGGACTACTGGTAACAGAGGATACAGAACCTGCACTGACCTGACCACCTTCTGTAGCCAGGCAAAGCTTCCAGTGGTGGGAGTAATTTTCATTCAGTTAAACTGTTGGCCAAGGAGGTACCAGGCAGACGGGGAAACAGCCCAGGCTGATGCTAGGACAGAAGATCGCTCCCTGAAAACTAACATCCACAGAGCCCACTGAAATGTACCGAGATCAAGCTGGTACCTACATGGAGCCTTTACCCCTCCTGATGTTCTAGTTTCTGGCATTGAAAGATCCTCTTCAGGCTACAGAAAGTAAAACCTGGACACTAGCACAACCACGCTACCCTCGACCTACAATCATTCCTGCCTGCAAGATGTGGAGTACTTGTTGAAGTGGCCAAACGATATCTGCTTTAACTTCAGGCCTACACAACAAGAAGAAACTCATGCCTCACACTCTCTGGATGACCAAAGACAGGGGTAGAACCAAACATGACTGGCAAAAAAAAAAAAAAAAAAAAAAGACATGACTCCTAATGATATTCTGATATCCTCATAGATTGGTGTCTTTTCCACTTGTCATCACAGAGACTTCCTCTGGCATCAGATGGGAGCAGGTACAGGGACCCACAGTCAGACACTATGTGGAGAAGGAGTCTCAATTGGAGGTCTCCAATGGGTCCCATCCCTTGGAGTTCTGGGAACCCAGTGGAACAGGGGGAGGGAAGATTATAGGAGTCAAAGGGGATGGAAGAAACAAGAAGAATATGGCCCAATTAATCAAAGAAGCAGGGCTCATAGGGGCTCACAGAGACTGAAGAAGGAAACGTGGAGCCTGCAAGGGTATATATCAGGTCCTCTGTGTGTGTCTACAGCTATTAGCAAGCATGGTGTTTTTGTGGGTCTCCTAACAATAGGAAGTGGAGTATCTCTGACTCTTTTGTGTGTTTTTTTATTGATTTTTATTGAGCTCTACATTTTTTTCTCTGCTCCCCTTTTGTCTGCTCTTGGGGCTCTTTTGTTCCTATTGAGTTATCTTGTTTAGCCTTGATATGATGGCTTTTGCCTTGTCTTATTATATCTTCTTTTGTAGTGTTTGGTTGTTGTTTCTTGGAGGCCTGCTGTATTCTCAGGAGAAACAGAGTGGGAGTTGATCTGGGGAGGGGGGAGGTATGGAGAATCTGGGAGGAGTGGATAGAAGAGAAACATTTTTAAAAATTAAAAACTAATTTACAATAAAAATTAAAAAGAATTACATGAAAATGATGTATAATACTTGAATCTGTAGGGATTTTTAAGTATATAGTATAGCCCAGGTAGATTTTAATATGTTATTATTTTTTTAACAATAATAGGGCCATTGGGATGTGGTGGTGCACGCCTTTAATACTAGCACTTGTGAGCCAGAGACAGATACTCTGTGAGTTCAAGGCCTGCCTGGTCTACAGAGCATGGTTTCAGAATAGGCTCCAAAGCTACAGAGATATCCCGTGTCAAACCCCTCCCCGAAAAAATAAAGAATCGTAGGGCCCTGGAATTACTTCATTTCTTTAGAGGAATTGCAAATAATTCATTAAAATTAGGCATAACTTCTCACTGCACAGTGATGGCATACACTACCTTTAGTCCTAGCACTTGTGAGGCAGAAGACAGATCATTATGAGCCTGCTCTACACAAGTTCCAGGACAGACTCCATAGCTACAAAGAGAAAACCCGTGTCAGAAAACTGAAAAGAAAATGGCACATCTTAATTTAAGTGACATAAGAAGCACAATAACATGCAAAATTATACTGGTTATTTTTTTCCTCACCTCAAGCTATGGAAAAAATAGATTTTCCTTAAAACTAATGTTTTCTCAGAAAGAGTTAAAAGTGTCATAGCCCTTAGTTGGTGTAAATGAACTAAACTTCCAGCTTTTTAACTTTTCTGTTTCTTATTTTTAATTAACTGCGTTCTTACCTGATTTTATTAATGAAAATCAGATATGATTAGGTCACATAACTTTCAATATTTGCTATCATTATAACAACAAATTTTAGTAAAGTCACATTAAAATTCTGTGTTCTTTTCTGTAGTTGTGGGAAAGTAATGTCTAATTTTATCTAAGTGATAAAAGAGAAAGGAAATATGTAGAGATAGAATATCTAATAGGTGTTACAATCATAATTTGCATAGATAAGCATGTGAGCAGGCATTTTGTATTAACATATATATTTAAATTTGTCCTTAAGACAATTATCATGTTTAATGTAATAGTTCATAGTAATTATTGGCCTGACATAATTTAAAACAGTGGTTTTTAATCTTCCTAATGCTGTGACCCTTTAATAAATTTCTTCATGGTGTTCTGACACTAAAAAATTACTTTGTTGCTACTTCATAGCTGCAATTTTGTTATTGTTTTTGTTATGAACTATAATATAAATATTTGGCATGCAATCCCCAGGGTGTCTTGATTCACAGGTCTACAATAACCTAAAACAAGAGACTCTAGACATGCCTGTGAGAGATTGAGATTAGATTTGTTGAGGCTGAAATATTCACATGAGTTGTAGGTGGCACCATGCATTGGCTGGGGTTATGGACTGAAGAAAAAGTGCAGATTGAGTTGAGTGCTTGAATGCAGTGTTGTAGTGTGCAATAAGATTAGCTGCCTCAAGTTCATGCGCCCAGGACAGACTACTCTCCTCCGTGATGGACTACACTCTTTCCGTCTTTATGCTGCCCTTGTCAGGCATTCTGTCTCAGCAAACCAACAGGTAACTAACATATTTAATAACTCATTTTTATCATTCATATGACAGGCAAACATGTACTACAATTTAAGTGTAATCTTCATCTAATCAAGGTGTAATGTCTATTTGTCAAAGGATAATATTCACCTTGCAAGTGTTTCTCTACCAAATTGATAGTTCCTAACTAAAGTAAATCAATTTTCCTTTAATGCAAACAAATATTTTCCTAAGATATAAAAGAACTTAATAAATTCAACATTTTAATAACTCATATAAAGAAGTACAGTTGCTATTAGTAATATAAAAGGAGAAAATGAAAATGTAAAAGATTAGCATTAATTTCAGCTTTAATTGGGGAAATTCCCAAGTATATTAGTGACAGTTCACCTATGGTTTAAGAAATGAGACACAGTTAAACAAAACGTCTAAATTTGTAATAGTTCTTGGTAAATTGTTTGTCCTAAAATAATAATTTTCCTTTTAAAAATAATCTGGTGTCACTTTTTACAAAGACAAAAACAGGAAATGAAAGGAGATCATGGATTATATGGAAGTTCTTCTTTAAATTTTATAAGTCATTTGCTTTTGAATATTTATCATTCATGTCATATATAAATTCAATTTATATAGAGACGGGTAATGAAAATTACATTTTATTAACCATATTGGTTTCAAAAATGCCACAAAAATCTTACTTTGGCACTCTCTTTTCTCTAGCTACATAAACTTGATTATTTTTCAAACCTAAGTTAATTACTAGCCATCTGAAGGATTTCCTAAGCCTCATAGCCAGAATTGGATGTGTCACCTATATCCCAGCTTCAACCTCTGTTACATAATTTTTTCAACTTAGAAATACAGTCTTGATGTCTTTTATTTTATGGCTAGAAACCGATTATGAGTGAGTACATCCCATGTTCCTCTTTTTGAGTCTGGGATACCTCACTCAGGATAGTGTTTTCTATTTCCATCCATTTGCACGCAAAATTCGAGAAGTCATTGTTTTTTACTGCTGAGTAGTACTCTAATATGTATATATTCCACACTTTCTTCATCCATTCCTCCATTGAAGGGCATCTAGGTTGTTTCCAGGTTTTGGCTATTACAAACAATGCTGCTATGAACATAGTTGAACAGATACTTTTGTCATTTGATGTGGCATCTCTTGGGTATATTCCCAATAGTGGTATTACTGGATCTTGGGGTAGGTTGATCCCAAATTTCCTGAGAAATCGCCACACTGATTTCCAAAGTGGTTGCACAAGTTTGCATTCCCACCAGCAATGAATGAGTGTGCCTCTTTCTCCACAACCTCTCCAGCAAAGGCTATCATTGGTGTTCTTGATTTTAGCCATTCTGACAGGTGTAAGATGGTATCTCAAAGTTGTTTTAATTTGCATTTACCTTATCGCTAAGGAGGTTGAGCATGTAATGTGTGATCCTATAGAAGCTAAATAAGAAAGTGAACCCAAAGAAAATCATATAGTCATCCGCATGGAGAGGGGGAAGTAGACAAGATTCCAGGGCAAAAACTGGGAACTTGCGGGTGAGGTGGCATGGGGCAAAGGGGAAATGGGATGAGAAATATGAGAAGGGGAGGATGGGAGGAGCTCGGAGGATTGGGATGGTTGGGATATAGGAAGGATGGATACGGGAGCAGCGAAGTATATATCCTATCTAAGGGAGCCATCTTAGGGTTGGCAAGAGACTTGACTCTTGAGGGGTTCGCAGGTGTCCAGGAATATGTCCCCAGCTGGTACCTTGGGCAACTAAGGAGAGGGAACCTGAAATGACCCTATCCTATACTGATGAATATCTTGCATATCACCTTAGAACCTTCATCTGGCGATGGATCGAGGTAGAGACAGAGTCTCAATTTGGAGCAACGGTCTGAGCTCTTAAGGTCCAAATGAGGAGCAGAAGGAGGGAGAACATGAGCAAAAAATCAGGACCACGAGGGATGCACCCACCCACTGTGACAGTGGAACTGATTTATTGAGAGCCCACCAAGGCCAGCTGGTCTGGGACTGAATAAGCATGGGTTGATTCCGGACTCTCTGAGCATGGCGGTCAATGAAGACTGATGAGAAGCCAAGGACAATGGCACTAGGTTTCGATCCTAATACATGAACTGGCTTTGTGGGAGCTTAGCCTGTTTGGACGCTCACCTTTCTGGACGTAGATAGAAGGACCTTGGTCTTCCCGCAGGGCAGGGAATTTGGACTGCTCTTCAGTATCGAGAGGGAGGGGGAATGGAGTGGGGGGAGGAGAAGAGGAGTGGGGATAGGGGGAGGGAAGTGGGGGGAGGGCAATATTTGGGAGGAGGGGAGGGAAATGGGAAATGGGGAGCAGGTGGAAATTTTAATTAAAAAAGAATAAAAATAAATAAATAATTTAAAAAAAAAAAAAAAAAGAAATACAGTCTTGACAGTTTCCTGTACATTTCACTCAGGTAGAGACCCTGTGTTATCTGATTTTATAATCATGGGGGAAAATTGCATCCAATTTTGCTTATGTATATAATGGTCATTCACAATGTATTTGTAGAATTGAATTGAACTACATATTTTAATGAATCTGCATTAGAAAATCTGTTAACACTTGAATCCTTCACCTCATAATAGCAAAACTGTGGATCAAAGAAAATCATATGATACGTGTGTGATAGTTTGAATGTCATTGACACTCATAAGAGTGGCATTATTAGGAGTTGTGGGTGTTTTGGAGTGGGTATGGCCTTGTTGGAGGAAGTGTCATTGTGGGAATGGGCTTTTAATAAACATTTCCTATGATCAGGATACCTCACAGTGTCTCAGTTGACTTCCTGTTGCCTGCAAGATGCTGGACTCCCTGCAACTGCTGCAGCAGCACGTCTGCCTGCTTGCCATCATGCTCCTGCCAAGAAGATAATGGACTAAACCTCTAAAACTATAATCAAACTACTCCAATTAAATGCTTTCATTCATAAGAGTTTCTATGAGCTGACTGGTGTTGGCACTCGTCTTTAATCTGAGCACTCAGGAGACAGTCAGGTGGATCTCTGTGAGTTCGAGGGCAGCCTGCTCTACAGAGCTAGTTCCAGGACAGCTAAGGCAGTTACACGGTGAAACCCTCTCTCAAAACAAGCCACAACAACAACAACAAAATGACTTGCTAAGGTCATGGTGTTTCTTCACAGCAATAAAAACTCTAACTAAGATAATGTGGATTATGCAAATACCTTATAGTTCAGAGTTACCCAAATCATCTAAATAGTTTTATAGTTTCAGAATTTGTTAAAGGCTTATAGCTCTCCAAGAATATATTTTTTTAGTTTTGACTGAATTTCACTTTTGAGATTAGAGTCCTTACAGTGACAGTTATGTTGATTTTCTCTGTTATGTGTGTATGTGTGTAATATATACTAAACATATATATATGTTTATATATATATGTGTGTATATATGTGTATATAATATAGAGGGAGAGGAGGGACAGAGACTGAAAGAGGTATACTTTCATGTTTTCAACAACACATGGCTTTTTAGAGTATATTATTTTTGTGACTTGTCATGATAAAGACATCAGGAAAAATTATTCATGCACGTAGTAGCATCCTAAGGTGAAACAGATCTTACCTGCACATGAAATTAAGTCATGTAAGTGCTTTCAATAAGGGAACAGTTTAAAAGAAAGTATTTTAATGCTACATATTTTGGTATTTTATGAGAAATCATTGTACACAGTGAATTAATCAATAAACATATTTCAGTTTTAAGGATATTTGATTTCTAACATCAACCCAAAATGCAATGTATGTATGCATGCTTCAGTATGCTACCATTTTTATTGAAAGACTGAGAACTTACATTCTTCTCCTTCCTGTATTTACTAAAGATCACTCAACCTGAATCTTGAGCATTCTGCTATACTTTTGTATGGAGTCCCATAAGATGCTATGTAGGAATAAGATAAATAAATGATGCAGTATTGTTTATACTCACACATTCAAGTTGAACATACATAAAACTTATTTACATATATGTAAATAAGTTCACTGCCAGCTTTAATAGGAAAGCAGAAATAAGAAGTGAGTCTTTATTAACAGAAGAGATCAAGGTACAAATTAGAAAACTAGTGAGTTGATTAACCACTGCTTTAAGTCAGACATAAAAGACCACCTCACATCTCTGTAATTATTCTGAAAGAAAGGATATTGCAAATCCATGTCCTTTAGTTCTGTGAAAGTAAGGTTGCCTGAGACTAAGTAAACATGACATATATAATTTTATTATGTTTCCCATTGGTAGAGTTACAATTATTGGCACTTACAATTAATTGCACTTCTATTTCATCTTTTAATAAGAGAACAAAGAAGGGAGAAGAAAAAGAGGGGAAAGAAAAGAGAGAAGTTACATCTTACATCTTTATAAGGTTCCCCTAAAAGTTGAATCCTCACTGATATTATATTAGATCTAAGAACTATACCCACAAAGATGCTAGATCCCTATGTACTTTTTAATCAAATTGTCTTAATTCACAGTCACACATCTGCTATTATGTTTTCTTTGTGTGTGTGTGTAATTTTGATATTTTTTATTTATTTACTAAAAATTTTATTAAAAATTTCCACCTCCTCCTGATGAAGGAAGGTCATTGGTTAATTAATAATAAAACTGCTTGGCCTCATGGGTTAGAACATAGGTGGGTGGAGTAAACAGAACAGAATGCTGGGAGGAAGAGGAAGTGAGCTCAGATGCAGGGCAGCTCTTCTCAGAGCAGATGCGATGCAGCCAGCCACCAGGCCAGACATGCTGAATCTTTCCCGGTAAGCGCACCTAGTGGTGCTAGGCAGATTATTAGAAATGGGCTAAATTAATACATGAGAATTAACCTAGAAGAGGCTAGATATAATGGACCAAGCAGTGTTTAAAAGAATACAATTTGTGTGTTGTTATTCCGGGGCATAAGTTAGCCAGGCAGCCGGGAGCTAGGTGGCAGGAACACAGCCCGCAGCTCCTACTACATCCTCCCCTTCTCCCATTTCCTTCCCCTTCCCCCCAACCTCTTCCTTCCTCCTCCCTCTCCCCTTCTAGAACCTCCAAACAAGCTCTCAAGGTCTATTATGTGTTTTCTATGACTGCTTCTTTACTGTAATCGAAGAGCTGGGTATCTGAATATAACCGAGCAACTGATAATGAGGATATATACCACATTACCTAAAACATATACTATCATTGTGTTTGGGTAGATGATCAGTCAGTCAGTAAAGGGCTTGTCTACAAGCAGGACCTAAATTTGATACTCAGAATCCAATTAAAATCCTGGTTTAGCTAAAACAACAATAAACTGTTTGGAATGATGGAACATGCCTGTAAACCCAGTGTGTTTTAAAGCCTTCAGACTGGTCAGAATTTGCATTGTGTTCCAGCCTGGCAGCTTTTTCAAAACAACAACAATAGCAATAATATAGAAACTCCCTTCCTCCTTTCCCAGTGAAATTTCCTGCTCTCTCCCTGCCCTAATCTGGAGAATGTCCATGAACCAGGAGGACTTACCTCATGTGAAAGCTGTCTATAAGCCTGGTTTCTCTTTAGCTTCACCCTTGACTCAAATTCTTGCTGGAGGACTTGTGCTGGAAGATGTGATATAGGATCCTACTGCCATGGGGAAAGCCTTGTCATAGGAGTATGCCATTTAATGCAAATTAGGGCTTGTACCTAGACTCCCAATGCTACATATTCCTTATACTTTGGAGTACACTGAGTTGATTGACCAAAGTCTGTCTCTCGGAGGGCTGCCTCCATTGTACCCACAGCCTTATGAACCTTGTTACCCACTTTTCCTGCCTACACCCTCATGGGCAAATGCAGGCGGTGATGTCCAGGAAACAGAGGCACACAGCAGAGCCACAGCAGTGTGCAGGTTCATTTATTTGGAAGTTAGGCCCCCTAGGGGTTCGGATGAGGCATTAGGTATGGATATTAAGGAGGAAACTAATTTTTCCTCCCATCAACGGGTTCCTAGTCTTGTTTTTCTGGCAACATAGAAATAAAACAATTGTACTATTCAAGGAAAGAACTATTTGATTTAAAGTCTAAGTATTACTACAACATCTTATAAATACAATTAATAATATTAATGGATCAGGGATGTGGAGCCAGGGAAGAATGATTGTAGGTGACATGTTAGCTGAATATAATAAAGGAGGCAAGTGATGGATGTATTGGGCAAGAACTTGTTACATAGAATTTATGTCATAAGTCACTTAAAGAATTAGGGAAACACGTGTATCCCACAATGGTCAGCTTTTCCTCTGACATCCTTATTCATTTTCACTGACTATTCAAATATTTATCTATAATTTTTACATGTATCTCAAAATCAACTTAGGAAAAGTGTTCAGTGCCTTTCTTTGCAAATGTTTCCTACTCCACTTATACAATTATTTTTTCATTAGATTATACAGCAAATAATTATTGAATATTTATTAGTCTCTTAAATCAATAAAGGACAGCATTATTTCCCTTTGAAAATGATTGAGAAACTGAGAACAAGTGACTGTTTTCTCAGATACTATCCTACATTTATTCTTCTTAGTACTGATTCCTATCAATTCACCCTCCTATGTTTGTCTAGATTTCTCCACTTCTTGCATTTTTACTGCCACTGTTTTAGGTAAGACAACCTTGCTAAAATGATAGTCACTTAGTCTGTTTCGCCCTTCAGAATTGCTTTTGTCTGAACCATTCTGCATATTTCATCAGGAGAACTACCTTTAATCTACAGCTGTTTGAATGTCCCTTGTTATCCTCCAGTCCCCCCAATGCATTCTTAATATTTTTCTCAGAAAACAATCAAAAAATACAAACTAAACCCCAAACTTTTGAGATGATACTCAAAATACCAAAAGAATCTTCAAGATCTATATTTGTCTTCTCTTCAGCTTTGTTTCTAATTTCTTTCATTCCAAACATATTTTGCTTTTCCATCCTGTCAACTATTTAATGTATGAACTCTTACTACTAGGATCTGCATTGGCATGGGGTATTCCTTTTCTGGTGACCCAGTGTTTCATGAATTTGGTTATTTAATGTCCACTACCGTCGGTTAAAATCCAGTTGTTCACACCCATTTTCTTAGACTCGGATATGTATCAGATTTTTAACCAAACTCAAGTTGTTCTTACCTTTTATTTATCCCTCTCTTACCCTTTCTCCTTTAACCGCTTCTCCCTTTCCTTCTCTTCATTTCTACTGCTCTCTCACCATGTGAGATTCATCATGGATGATTATTTGCAAAATTTCTAACATTAGAACTGTGATTATTTTTCAAATTTTCATATTTATTCATATCATCTAGCAAGAAGTTATCAGTAATATTAACATGGAGGATGACTGTTACCTGTTTTTAAGGTCAATGGTTATGAAATAAAATGACATGATGTAAAACAACAAAATGAAAGGTGAGTACATAAATGTTGGTGAAAGACACGCAATAAGTAATGTGAGAAACATTTTGAAGGTTGTACTAATAAGACATGCTTAAAATTTAAGGAAGAAAGGAAAAATATGGCTGTTCTTTTTCTCCTTTGACAGAGAAAACAACCGCTAATATGAGAAATATAAGAAGTAAAATGACTTTGAGGACATTAGAGAAGACTGAGACATTTTGGATTAACTAAGCATTTAAGACCTCCAAATTAAAATACATAGTATTGCCACAGATGTGAGTCTCACTACATTCTCTAAACAAAACTTGTCAAGATCATTTTTTTGCAAATAAGTTTAATAGATATAATAACGGTAAATATAATGACAGCATCAGACTTCTTTACTTTATTCTTTTTGGAGAATGGGTATTGTGCTGGGAATTGCTGCCACAGATATAGTATTCCCTAAATGGTATAGTCCATGACCTGTAGATCTATTTAATGAAGGGTGGGCATTTTGTGTGTTAAGGGGAGTCATGACCAAGGAATGTGACTAACTAATAAGTGGAGAGTTTTAATTTGGAGATATGGAACCCTTTGGATACATGCCCAACAGTGGTTTAGTGGGACGATATTTCAGGTTTATAAGGAGCTTCCACACTGATTTTGGTAGAGCTGCACCTTTCAGCAGTCGCATTATACTTTATCTCCCTCCTCCCCATTAGTGTTTTCCACAGTCTGATCCCTGAGACACAAATCGTTTACTCCTGCAAGTTTGTCAAATGATTGTATTATCATGGAAGCTTCTCTTTAATACAAAACTATTTGAAAGGAAATTTTATATGCACATCTAATTACATATCTATATCTAAAGCTACATATTTCAGAACCTCTGATACACTAATTTTACAATGTTATTTGTATGAAATATTATTATCAAACTTCAAGGATAGACCTTAATGCAAGTAGATTCTCATATAGAAAACTCATAGACTTTGGAATAATGCATAAACATATAAGATCAGATATAGCCTATGAATTCATACATTATATATGGACAAGATTTATAATATAATACATTGTAACATTACAACTGACATATTATAATAAAATCATGAATGAATGAACCAAATATTAAATTAGTCATAAATGAAAGGAAGTTAAATAAATATTTCACACTAATTGGAATGTTTTGAGATTATGATGTTTGGCAAAAGATAGTCATATCTATATTTTAAAATAGTATGCAGTCTTAATCTTATAAGTCTAATTAAGAAAAACAAGAATGTTAACAGTTGCCGTAAATCTATTCTTGTCTAAATATTTTTATCTCTTTGAATCTTCACAAGGATCCTGGATAAGAGGCTTCTTTTGCAGAATACAAAGAGAATAGAGCCTTTGAACAATGTGACCAAAAGATAAAGCCTGTGTTAAAAATCCGAGTTAGTTTAATTTCAAAGAGACAGCTCTTTCAACTAACACCATCTCCAAGATCTGTATTTTCCTTAATATTATGAAATCTGCCAAATTATCCAAGATGTTATCAATGCCCTAACCTTTCATCAACTGCCCATTGAATACAAGTGTGGCTTTTTGGACTTGGGTGGTGTTACCGTAGTCTGATTGGATCTTTTTGTTTGTTTACTCAGAACCCATTTGACTGAGATTATACAAAGAAAAAAAAAAACAGGAAAAGTTAATTACCTGGATATACAATTGATAAAATTAACCTTGCTTTAAAAAAGAAAGCTCTTTATTTTGATGTATCCATTAAGACTATTGTAAGGTATTAATTAATTAGTTAATGAATACATACCTACTATTTAGGTATTGTTATACCTATACAGAAAATCTTCATAATCATAACTAGGTTTTTCTAACTATACTATTTTGTTCATACTGTCTTATGACCTAATACTCTAAATATGTATATAGACCCACATAACCACGAGAGACAGAGAATGAGAACTTTAAATACGTGTTTACTGACAAAACACTAATTTACGTATGTATCAAGACCAACTGATATTTGCTTATTTAAATACTTTATTTTGAAATTTGGAAAACAAAACCATTTATATAAGTGTACTGTAGAGTTCTGAACTACAAATGATTAGCAATTAAAATTTTAAAATAATAACACATAAATTTCTTATAAATCATGTTCTTCAGAATAATTTCTCTGTCTTTAAGAATAAGGTTGACCAATTGGAACTTGACAGGAGCTACACAAAAACATCTCTTAGGTTATAAATCAGAGATCTCAAAATATTCCTAATCAGAATTCTAGAAAGAATTTTGGAAAAGACCATATTATTGTTTGCCATTCTTGCAAAAGTTATTAAAATTTTGTTTTTGGTATGTATGTATGTATATATATATATATATATATATATATATATGTGTGTGTGTGTGTGTGTGTCTGTGTCTGTGTGTGTCTGTGTGTCTGTGTGTGTCTGTATTTGTCTGTGTGTGTATGTGTGTGTATGTATGTGCATTGTGTGTGTGTAATAGAGAGAAAGAGAGAGACAGAGAGCACAGGCATATACATGTCACAGCATACATGTGGAGGTCATAGAATTATTTGCAGTCTCTTCTACCTTTCATTTTCCCCTTGATTGACCTTTAGTTCTCAGCTTGCCATAAAATTGCTTTTGCCTACTAGGGGGTTATGAGAGCTCCCTGAAAATATTAATGTGCATATAAATTTTAGAGTGAGCACAGTTATATGATTTGAGGTACATTTTCATAGAGGCAATTTAAAATAAATATATATGCTGACACTGGGTATATGTTCTTAGTCAGATTTCAGTTGCCTCTGAAACAATATGAACATAATATACTTTTTTTCTGTAACTCTAAGTATCAAAAGTACTGGATTGATGTATCTTTGGCACTAACTATAAAAGTACATAACCGGTCAACAAAACATAAATTCCATAAGGACTCATAAATAAATTATATTGTGGACATATATGTCAAGAAGCTATGTGAATTCTGAGAATTTGTATACTTATGGAAGTCTAAGACTTTTAGAATTTGGAATGCTTTAGCATCAATACTATCAACATTTTCATTTTCAAAGATATAAGCACTAATACACACTATTCCAGTGGTCAGAAAGAAACTGAAATGATTTTATTATAGGATTATAGTAATGTCATTTTTTTTCCATTGAGTCTCTTTTATGGCATGTGCTAAATGTACAAGGCTATTCATCGTCAAAGCTCATTTATAATCATCTATCAGATACTTCATTATGAAGCTTCCTATTTAGGTTTGGGTGAAAGGTGTAAAAACCTCAAGATTCATAACTAGTTATATCTCTCAGTCTTTAAAGTCATAATCTCCTTTTGTATGCTCTACAAGTAACATTAGAGATGAAAAATAAGCAGATGGTATAGAAACGGGAGGTGAGAAACAAGATGTAAACCACGCATTTTTCTCAGGTAATTTAGTTTTAGTAAAAAATATAGAAAGAAGTACATATAATTTCAGTTATATCTGCCTAATCATTTAAAAATCTTTAGGTATCTCCTGGTTCCACACACTTCAGTATAAAGAATGCTGTCTTAAAAACTCTAGAGTCCTTATGCATGGGATACAAATTAATGAGCTGATGATGAAGCTCACTTGGGGTGGTGCTTACCTAGCATGCACAAGGCCCAGGGTTAGATCCCAATCCAAGCAGAAACTGAGCATGTTAGGGCATGCCTATAATCTTAGCACTTGGTGGAGGTGTTAGCAGGAAGCTCAAAAATTCAAGGCTGTCCTACGGTATCTCTCATATTAATAGCTGTATTACCAAGTAGCACATGTTGTAGTTTTGTAGTTTTAAGGGAATATTCTTATGGGTATTTTTCCTAAATATATACATACATACATACATATATATATATATATTCCAAATATTTTCTTACCATCTAGACTTTGAATTACTTTCTTTCAGCATGAAAAATGTCAAAACAAAGAGGTATACCATACAGTAGAGAGTCACTAAGTCAGAAAGCAGAATCCTCATTTAGACTCCTTTTTCTTAGAATCTTTGTCACCTGTATGTTTCTCAGTATTCTTCTTACTCCCGCACACTAACTGTACCTTAGACTCATGGGGTGTACTTGACAGTCTGACTGAAGGCCAAGCCATACACTTGGGATCTACATTAGATTAATCTGGGCTGACACATAAATACTGCTTAATTCTAAAGTGAAGGCAAGATTCTTAAAGTCAGCTTTAGAATATCTACTAATGCAATCTTGCAACAATTAAAAATAGAAGTTCTCCATGCTAAGATACAGATTAATTGTAACTTTTATAAAGTTTATTATTTAAATAAAATCAATGCTTTATTTGGGTTTATCCATTTTACCAAATCGTTTAAATAAAACATATGGTGATAAAGTGGACAGAACAGGAGTTCAGGTGATCCATTGCTGTATAGTTAATCTGGGATCAGCCTGGAATATATGAGAACCTGTCTCAAAATAAATAGGAAAAAAAGCAAAAAAAAAAAAAAAAAGCACAACTTAGCCTAAAACACAAGTAGGTAAATAAATAAATAAATAAATAAATAAATAAATAAATCACGCAGATATGCCCCAAAATGCATAGCATGGAAGAACTTCCCAATTGTTAATAATGATGTATAACATTCTTAATTTCACATTTTACATAGTTGAATGCAACTTTCATCTTGAGACTCAAAAGTACAGTAAGGTGCTATCTCAGCGATATTAAAATATATCTAATGAAACCTTAGTGAGATGTAATGTATGACAGAAGAATGAAAGTCAAAATAAATAAATAAATAAAATATCTAATGAGACTAACTTAGCCCTGAAATGTGTTGTGATAAATTAAATTAACACTATTAATGCATAATTTTTTACCTTTGTACATTAAATCACTCAATGTACAACTTGTCTGGGTACTTGAAACGTTTCTGTTCACAGTTATTAATTTAGACAGAAATTTCATCTAAGTGATTTCTTAAGTATTTATGTCACTGGCAATTCAGATTTCATACATTGATACTATTTGAAATAGCAAATATTATCTATCAATATACACACAAAAATCTATTTTTAACTAAAAGATGTCAGATGTAATTCAGGGGTAGTTATTTAAATTCTCAATAGATAAAATAAATTAAATATTCAGAAAAAAGATAATTCTTTATGTATTTTAAAATAAAATTTAAAATCTACCTGAGTAAGTGATAGCACGCACAGGTATACTTCTAGTACTCAGACCAAGGCAGAATGACTGCACTATTATGAGGTCAGCCTGAGCTACATAGTGAGATTACATATTCAAAAAAGAAATAAAAATTCCTGACCTACATCATGAGGATTTGTGTTGTTGTTGTTGTATTATCATGCCACAATAAGAAAACATAGGTGTGTATTTTAGGACTATATTTTATAATGTATAGTTTCATATTTTTGTCTTCTCTTTCTTAATGTATTTTTCCAAGTTTATTAATACTTTTTGTTAATTATTTCTGGAAATTTTACCTACTATCCCCCGAATACATGTTTATAAAATTTCACCTCATGCAATAAGAACTATCTTATTTTAGCTTATAGTCAACCTTTTCTTTACATAAGGGGTAAAGAACATCAAACTTTAAAGTAAAGAAAGTAAGTCTGAAGAGATACTATCTCTAAAGTATTTTTTTTTTATTTTAGAGGCAAGTAATGCCATTATGAGGAGAAATAAACACACTTGGTGGTAGTTTTTTCTATTTTATTTGCTAATGTTCTTATAAATTCCATCAGAGTGATGGAAGACACACACACACACACACATATATGTGTGTGTGTGTGTGTGTATATATGTATATACACATAGTGTGGGATATATGCATTTTAGAGATTTTTGTTTCTTCCTCAAGTTCTGTTTACTTGGAGGATTTATTAAATGAATACAGAAAATAAGTTCTGGTATGACTATCTAAATTTTTACTTCTGAAATCTGTATAGCAACTGAAAACATACTGTTTATAAATGCTCAGCTGGGACAACATCTGAGGGAACTGGGTAGAGGATGTAGCCACACAAAAACAAAGAAAGCACACAGTAACCTGGCTATTAGACAAAATATCAGTGGCTGTGCTTTCTAAGTCTGACTCTTATTTGTTCTCTAATGTCCACTTACCTAAAGAGAATTCAATACTAACTTGGAATTTCTCCTTTAAAATAAATCTTTTCTTAAAACTAGAAAGTTCAAGGTTCAGTATCAACAGATCTAAAGCATAAGGGATATTGAAAATAAGCTGATATGTTTTTGAAGAACTATGTCACAAATCAATATTTTAGGCACTTTGAAGATGGTCCCCTTGCTTTTCAACCTTCAAACTTTGAAGGAAGGGGATATGTATGTTTATATTCTCTCTGTTTCAAAAATAAATCATTTCCAATTTGGCATATCTTTTATAGAATCACCTACTGCAAATGTCAATTTTTATAATTGACCGAGACCATACCAGTGAGTAAACAGAGGAGACAGTGTCCATATGTCATTCAGGGTTATTTTGTTTGATTGTATTACAGGAAGGAATCTTAACGATATTCACTTCCACCACCACCTCTTCCTCAGGAAGTTAGAGCCAGAAGTGATCTAGCAATGGAAAGGAAAATGAAAAGAGAAAAGTTTTCTTTGTGAAATGATTTACATGTTTTTAAAGGGCTACATATGTCTGTTAAAATTATTCTAGAACACAGTTCTCTGAAGGGTAGTAACCGTATCCAAGTCAGTTTCTGCTGTGAAAACACCAATGTGAAGCTCATGGGGAAATTTAGTGGCATATGCTACCAGTGATTTAAGATTCGTTTTAGGGCAAAGCTGCTCCAAAACAAAGACAACGACTGCTTCAAAGAAACAATTAAAACCTTTTTGTGTATGTAGGTGTGTGTGGTTGTGCCTATGGATGTGTGTGTGTGTGTGTGTGTATGTGTGCACATCCACATTGTAGCCAGATCCTTGTTGTTTGGTGCCATACAAAGTTGCTTTTTAATCTAATTATGTATTTGCTTTTATTATTTACTCATTTAGAAATTAATATCTTAGTGAATGTGAACCCCACCATCTCTCTTCCTCCCAGAAAAATAATTAAAGATGGATGTCATAGCACAAAGCTTTTTATACAGATACTGGGAATCAGATTCAAGTCCTCTGGTTTGTATAGAGAGTACTTTATCAATCAACCCATTTACCCAGTTCTAAGTTAAAAATTTTAACCTGTAAATAACATTTATGACAATTTCAAAACCAGTTGTCCTGTTTTGCCTGCAGTCTCGATTGAATGTAAATTGCTAGGGGAAAGAAGGTGATATAAATTGAATTCACTAAAGTTCTATTCAAATTTATTTGTCACCAATATAAACAATTTTATATAATGTACCGTAGGCTTTTTAGATGATTGAAATACAGTTTGATGTTTGCAAGGCAGCGAAGTTGAGATACTGCAGCTCAAACAAGCTTAATAAACAGGGAAGGGACAACGTAATCAGCCAAGGTTCTCAACCTTCCTAATGCTGCAACCATTTAGCACCTACAGTCCCTCATGTTGTGGTGACACCCAACCATAAAAATATTTCATTGCTACTCCATAACTCTAAGTTTACTACTATTTTGAATCATAAAGCAAATACCTGGTCTCATGTGACCCCTGTGTAGAGATGATTTAATCCCCCCAAAGGGTCATGACCCACAGGCTCAGAACCATAGGCTTGCACTCTAAATACTGGTATGATAGAGCTCTCTTGCTGTGATCACTGTATTCTGTGAGCATTCAATAAGAAAAGATACGAGAAGCCGGGCGGTGGTGGCGCACGCCTTTAATCCCAGCACTCGGGAGGCAGAGGCAGGCGGATCTCTGTGAGTTCGAGACCAGCCTGGTCTACAAGAGCTAGTTCCAGGACAGGCTCCAAAACCACAGAGAAACCCTGTCTCGAAACCCCCCCCCCAAAAAAAAAGAAAAGATACGAGAATACACAACACCAGGTGGGAGCAATATGGCTTACTGAGGCAATCAGTAATTGTTCTTTGCATCATTACAATGATCTGCCAGTATCATGACTCTTTCACAAGTGTGTGCTTTTACTATGGATCATTTGCCATCATCTAACATACCACAAACTATGTATAGGGATAGAAAAGGGAAATAATCATATTTAGTGAAACCATCCCTCTGCTTTAGCCTTTCCTGTAACTCTTCCCATGCAATTTATGAACTTGAGAATAATCATAGCCTTTGTTAAAGTTTGTTCACAAACCTCAATATCCAAGACTGCAGCAATGTGACTGCCTCTTTATAAACCCACAATCCTCCATGAGGATTCCTTACTCTCTCACTTTTTTGGATTTTATTTTGTTGATACATTGGTTGACCCATCAACATGAAATAACTGTCTTTCAGACCTCCTTAGTCTTTACCAACTAGTAACAGACTGTATGTGTTTCTACTAAGGATGTCTTACTGAGTGACAAACGCTTTCATAAAAGACACCAAATCAAGCCCTGTCATAGTATTAATATTAAATAAATAGGTATAATTACTAATAATGAGTATTACTTTTGTTTCATTTGCTCGTAAGCTACCAATTAGTCTTCCTTGATGAAGTTCCTTTGTGTATACTCTTTGTATGTTATTGTTAACTTTCACTGGTCACATATTTTGTAAATGCCTTCTGTGCCTCTGTTTTATTTAATTTTGTTTATTGTTATTTTTATTATACATACACTTGAACAACCATTTAGTCACTGCGTCAGTTTTATGTTTTAGTTTTCATCTCCTCTTAAACCTCATCTTCCCTCACAAGCTCGATGACATACATTGCAATTATTTTATAAATTCACTCATATTTGTTGGCTCTGTAAGGGAAAAATTATTTTTCTCTAAACATTTGTATATAGTGCAGGCCACAGGTAAATAACCAGCTGTAAGATTTAATTTATTAAGCCAAAAAAGTAATTTCCACAAAAATGATGTACCTTCTCTGTTGCATTTTGACATCTTATTTTCTTTTTTGTAAACTTAGTACTATATTATATCCTAAGAATTTTTGACTTAAATTGCTTCAATGAACATCAAAAGCCATATGATTGGAATTGCACTAAATTCAAATATTAATTTGGCAAGCATTTCAACTTTAATGCCTCACGTGTCAAATCCCAGTACTAACAGAATGTGTGCCTGTACTTACTGAACTTTTGTCTTTCTCTTTAGATTTATTTCTTTTCTTTTCCTTTCTCTTCGTACTTTCCTATGGTATTTCCCCATGAAACCTATAATGCTTTCCTTAGGTATATTACTTTAGAACCCATACTTTAGCATTATTGTGCAATGTGATTGTTTTTCCATTTGTGTTTGGAAAATATTTACATAAAACATGATTGAAAGCTACTGAGCTTTGTGTATTTGTGTGTTACCCATTCTTCTTAGCAAACCCCACATATTTCCTTTCACATTTTTAATTGAATGTTCTAAGTCTTTTTTGTATACAACTATTTTATTTACTATTAGTTTTGTTCTTTAATATAGGCATAATACCTGTTTCTTTTGCTTCTGACTTATTTAATGTGTTAAGAGTACATAAATAAAACTGATAGCAAGTTTGCAACTGATGTGTGTGTTTGCTATGGGAGAGCACATTATCAAAACTTTTGTACTTTTAGCTCTTATTTTGTAAATTTTATCAAAAACAAAGCTAGTCACTAATTATTTAGTATTAACTTCATACTACAAGCAGAAAATAAAGTACACGTGACAGAAGACTTCAATGTCAAAAACCTGAAACATTTACTCCTTGGACCATTATGTAAAAGAAAACTGTGTCAATGATATGGATTAGAAGAAAGAACCCTTCCCAGCAACACTCACAACCAGAGGCAACCCCAGTAGCTATATGGTAAAAGAAGAAAACTAACTCCTGCCAGCTGTCCACTAGGTTCAGTATACATGCTTACATGTGTACACACACACACAACAAATACACGTAAAAAAATAAAACCATAACCAAAGCAAAATCAAATTTTTCCTCATTTATTTTCTATGTACTAGCATAAATCTAGGTTTTTCTTTTCTCTTTAATGATATTATGCTTGTCTCAAAAAGAGATTATGGAGGACTGGATAGATGACTCAGAAGTTAAGAGCATTTGTTGCTCTTACAGAGGACCCAGGTGTGATTCCCAGGATCCATAAGGTGGCTCACAACCATTCATAACTCTAGTTTCAGGTATTCAACATCCTCTTCTGAATTCCATGGGCACCAGACATGCACATGGTGCACATATATACAGGAAGGCCAAACATTCATACACATAAAATAAAAAATAAATAACCTTTTAAAAATTAAAAAGAAAGAGATTTTGAGAATTTATTTGTTTTCTACAGAGTGAATTTTAGTCCCACGTTGCTGATGATGAAACTGGAGAATTACAAAGTGCAATCATTGCCAAAGATCTGGTAAGTATACACCCAGGATTTCTATCCTCAAACCCCACACATAAGATCAAGCTGCTAACTAAAAATCTTCCATGTATTGGTCTACAGCAGTTATTGTAGTCGTAATTTTGTAGTCATTTTTTTTTTTTTGGTATTTGAGAAAAAGGCATAAATATATAGCACATACTAGATTCCTTAAATACATGTCCTCAGAATGATTAGACCATGATCATTATTTTCTGCCTGGTATAATATTTTTTTCTTGGGGGATATTTGGCAAAGCGTGATATATTTTTATCTTTCTAAGAGGAAATAATATTGATATCTAAAAGATTCTATTCAGGCTTGAGCAAGCAACTTCCGCTGGAGCAGGCCCGAAACAACGACCTCCACAGGGGCAGGCCCAAGCCAGAGAACTTTGCAGGGCTGAACATGAGTCAGGGTCCTCCAATTGAACAGGTCTGAGCTAGAGACTTCTGTGGGACTATGCCTAAACTAGGGACTTCTGTGGGAATAGGCCCTAGCCAGGCACAACTGTGGGAACAGGCCTGAGCCAGCTTCCTCAGCTGGAGCAGGCCTAAGGCAATGACCTCCACAGGAGCAGGTTTGAGGGAGCCACCACTGAGGGAGCAGGTCCAAGCCAAAGACTGCTGCAAGAGCTGGCACAAATAGGCAAGCGCTGAGGGAGCAGGCCCGAGTCAGTGACCTCCACTGGAGCAGGGCTGAGCCAGCAGCCTATACCAGAGCAAACCCAAGGCAATGACCTCAGTAGGAGCAGCCCCAAGCAAAGAAACTCCATGGGAGCATAGCCAAATGATCCCCTGGAATGTAGAGCGTCACCTGGGAGAACTGAGCTACTTCAGGGAACACTGAGTGACCTCCGGTGTGAACGGAACCATGGCCCTGAGTGTACCACGAGGAGCAACTCTCTGAGCTTTGCATCCACTGGTACCTGGGACACTGATCACCAGAGACAGAGTCTCAACTAGAATAATCAGAGGGAAAGATGGGTAGACAAGTTAAGAACATGCTTAACACAAAGAGCAACATGATACCAACAAAGACTAGTGACCCTAAAATAGCAAGACTTAAACACCCAAATATAGATGATGCAGAAGAAAATGGCCTAAAAAATAACTTTAGGAGAATGTTTGAGGCCATAAAGAGGAAATGAAAAATTCCCTCAAAGAAATGTAGGAAAAGACAATCAAAAAATTGGAAGAAATAAACAAATTCTTTAAAGGAAACCAAGAAAAAGCAATCAAACAGATGAAAAAAAAACAATTCAAGATTCAAAAACCAAAATATATACAATAAAGAATACACAAACAGAATTATAAAAATGGAAATTATGAGAATCTGACAAGGAACCACAAATGCAAGCATAAATAGCAAGAGATGGAAGAGAGAATTTCAAGCGCTGAAGGTACAATAGAGGAAATAGACTCATCTGTCAAAGACATTACTAAGAAAGAGAACTACAGACCAATCTCACTCATGAGTATCGATGCACAAACACTCAATAAAATACTGGGAAATTGAATTCAAGAACACATCAAAAAAATCCACCATGATCAAGTAGGCTTCATTCCAGAGATGCAGAGATGGTTGAACATACAAAAATCTGTCAATGTAATCCATCATACAAGCAAACTGAAAAAAGAAATAACATGCTTATGTCATTAGATGCTTAAAAATACTTTGACAAAATATAACATCCTTTCATGAACAAAGTCATGGAGAGAGCAGAGATACAGGAACATACCTAAACATAATAAAGGCAATATACAGCAAGACAACAGACAACATCAAACTTAATTGAGAAAATCTCAAAGCGATCTCACTCTTCCCATATCTAGTCAGTACAGTACTTGAGGTTCTAGCTAGAGAAATAAGACAACATAAGGAGATCAAAGGGATACAAGTTAGAAAAGAAGAATTCAAACCCCCACTATTTGCTGATGATATGCTAGTTTACATAAGGAGCCCCAAAAATTCTACCAAGGAACTTCTACAACTCATAAACACTTTCAGTAATGTAGCAGGATACAAGATTAACTGGAAAAAAAATCAGTAACCCTCATTTACACAGCTGATCAATGGGCTGAGAAAGAAATCAGAGAATCATCACGCTCCGCAATAGCCACAAATAACATAAAATACATTGGAATACCTCTAACTAAACAAGTGGGAGACCAATATAAGAACTTCAAACATTTGAAGAAAGAAATTGAAGAAGACACCAGAAAGTGGAAAGATCTCCTGTGCTCTTGGGTAGATAGAATTACCATAGTAAAAATGGCAATCTTACCAAAAGCAATCTACAGATTCAATGCAATGCCCAACAAAATCCCAGTAAGATTCTTATCAGAACTTGAAAGAACAAAACTCAACTTCATATGGAAAAACAAACAAACAAACAAACAAAAACAGGATAGCCAAAATAATCCTGTACACTAAAGGAACTTCTAGAGGCATCACGATCCCTGACTTCAAACTCTACTACAGAGCTACAGTACTGAAAATAACCTGGTATTGTCATAAAAACAACAGGAGGACCAAAGGAACCAAATCAAAAACACACACCTACGAACACCTGATTTTTGACAAAGAAGCAAAAAATATAAAATGGAAAAAAGAAAGCACATTTAACAATTGATTCTGGCATAACTGGATATCAAAATATAGAACAATGAAAATAGATCCATATCTGTCCACCATGCTCAAATAGCTGTTAGATAAGGTAAAAATGTGCACAGACACCCAAGATAAGCAGTTGTTTTTTGTGTCCATAAGGACCTGTTCAAGCCAAGAGTAAATACCACATGCATCTATGAGATATGCACTTACTTCTCCACGCACACTAAGTAGATTCACATGGGGTTTCTTTTAAATATACAAATGAATTAGAAACACACAGCACAATTTTCCTTTTAATTTGGTTCTCAAATGACTTTGGGATTCTGAGATTCTGTTAACTGTCACAGTCATTTTGGAATATTTAGTAGTAATGTAGACAGTAATGGAATGGCTTAAATGATTATAGATATATTTTCTTTTCTGTTTATAAACATCTTCTATAGCACATTCTCCAAGTTGCTTTAGAACTGGAGTTAGATTTGAAACATTGATATAACTCCACAAATTAAAATTCTTCTTACTGTTATTTTTTCTCCAGTAATAAACACACACACACAAACACACACACACACCAAACACCTAATGTATTAAGCTAAAACAATGAACACATCCAAGTCTGGTAAGAAAATTCGATATATTTTTATTGCATGTGCTTCCATAAATCTTGTGCTATTTCTAGCACACCCCTTACATTTTCTGCATTAACTTAAACTAAAAGCACAATGGCCTGACCCCTGCCTGTGTACTAATGGTGCTTTTAGTGTGTCACCTTTGCTGTTCTCTTTCTAGCATGTCTTCCATAAATCAATCTTGAGTGTCAGAAAGCAAAGAATGATGTTATTTTTGTTTTCATGTAGCACACTTCAAAATGAAAAGAAAGAAGGGGATAGCATGTTTTCAAGAGTACCTACATTATAGTGATCGAATACAGCAGTCTCCTTGACATGGATGTTTCATTTTGAAGTCTTGACTTATTTTAGTCTAGGGTGAGAGTTGTTACCTTGTCATCTCTGGTTAGGATTTAGGAGAGTATTCAGTTCAGATATGAGAAATTATATTTTTATACCACAAATTAGAAGTATACTGTTTTAGTGTGAATAATTTTGCTTTGTTTTTCAGATATAATTTCTAATTTATACTCATTAAAATCTAGCCATATGCTCACCTCAATGACTATTGTACTAATTCTACATTACCGCTATGATTATTGGTAGGATTAGATTTGAAGATAACTGTAGCAACAATTGCATGAGGATATTCTCTGATCCGGCATAATTCAAGTTAAATTTTGGAGATAAATGTTCAAGTGCATTTACCTATCTATATATTAGGTACTAAGGAATAAAAGAATAGAGTTGTGTGGCCTTTGAGTTCTGACTAGCGCAATAAACATGGAAGAGAATTGTTTTAGAGGCAAAGGGAAGCAGAGCAGCAAGTAGGTGGAGTTTATAAAGTGAAGCAGGTGTGTCAAAGAGGTTATGGTACTAAAGAGGCAGTGCCTCACTGCTCAATTTCTATATGTAATTTGAAAAACATGCAGCCATGGTAAAGTTTGCATGGACTATATTACAGTAGCTAGACATGAAAGAGATATATCAGAGAGCAACAATAACAAAGCATTGATAATGTTGGCAAAGCAACCCTGTGTTACTCTGTGTCTTCCAATGTAACCACGCATGCTTAGTTCTTCTGCTTGCTGCTGTTAAATGTCTATTCTGAGTATTTATCTGTGTCTTTAAACACTTGCATGTACATTTGAAGGTACTCCATAAATCTTATAGGTTACCTGACAGATTTCAAATGTGGCAAAAATTATTTTGGGAAAAAAATGTACATTTCAGGCACATTTCCAGTACCAAACAATGGAAAAGTATTGCTAAGTACGGCATTTAGCCATTAATGCTGTCTTTCAGTTCTGCATAATGTAGAGAAATAATAGACTTATGACAACCTGGACAATACTTTCAAGCTTCTACATTATTATTATTGTAGATACCAAAGAAATTTCACGTGATGGTGGCTTTCAGTTCTTGTTGACCTACATAAAAACTGCCTAGGCCTTTGAGAAGGAAAATCAGATGACAGCCTAAAGTTTTCAGAGTTTTTCATGTTGGCAATACATTTCACTACACAAAGCAATTCAGATCATAAATTGTCACTCTAATAAAATTAAAAAAAACCAATTTATCATATGTATTTATACCAGTTTTCAGGACCGTTATGGATATTATATAATGTATATATGCTGATGAAATTGAAATTTTTAAGTAAAAATTCAGAACTTTGCATTTTTCACATTATCACACTCTCTCTCACCTATCCAAAATAATATCATCTCCAGCTGACAGAAACGGTATTATCTTCATTAAGATATTCACTTCTTTTTTCTTATTTTTCAGAAGAAGCATTTTTTCCAGCACAGCTATTTATAAGCTTCCTGTCTAGGCTTTCATGATTCTTTGGGTTTGTGGGAGCATTTAGATATATTCTGTACTTAAGTTATAATTTATTTGGTCATGGCTGCTTACTCCAATAAGGCCAGCATTCAGGAGGCTACGTCAGAAGAATTGTGATTTTGAAGCCGGCCTGTGGTATATAGTGAGTACCAGGTCATCTGGATCTACAAAATAAAATTTTATCTAAATATGAAAAAACAGAAAGTCTATGAATTGGTATTTAATATGTTTAGGATTTAACACAGTTTTATTTAAAATTAATACAATAATTGATGCCTATAAAGGATTATAATTAGTCATTTGAAAAGACAATACCTCATGGTTTTCATATTCATACTACCAACCATTTTTTCTCATTTTTACAGGAGAATGAAGTAAAAGTGGAACATTATTTCTAAATAAATGATTTTTATGTTATTTTTAAAGAATAATACTTTTTTATATTAAATATAATAGAAGATAAACTTGTGCTATTGGATTTAAAGATTAAATAACTTCAAAATGACAGATGAGTATTTATTTTAAAATATTCAAAACTAGATCATTCCATAGAACATTGAATTCATGCAAAAGAACATCTTTCCTGTGTCTTGAATAATTTATTCTCTTTAGTAGAAAGGCAGTTTAGAAGAAGCTGACCATCAAAGAATGAGAAGACCCACAATCAACATACCGCTGGGGAGAGTCATTATTGAAGAGGACTTTGCCCTAATATTAATGTCCTCTATCCTGTTCAAATCAGAGTGGTCTTGGCTAAAATCCAGAAAGAATGGGAGTGAAATATTTATGCTAAAAGAAAACATTCATTTAATTAATCAGAACACAGTAAGTTTTCTCATGTTAACAAAAGGATTTGAACTGGTCCAGAAAATATGGGCCTTCCAATACCTAGTGCAATTATCTCATTTGCTTTAGTGTGACACAGAGCACCTCACTCCCACAAAATTCATGGCTACCTACAGTCTCAGAATATGATGCCATTTAGAAATATGATCTTTGTACATTCAATTTGGTAAAATGAGGTCCTGCAAAAGTTGACTTTCGAGTCCCAGACTTCAACTAATGTATTTATAAGCAATGAAATCAGATACATTGATTGGAACCATGTGGATATAGATACAAGTTAGCATAAAAGCAGAAATTTAAATAGTTCTTATATAACAACCCAAAGAGGACAGTGAGGGTAGTAAAGGGCCTTTTAGAAACTTTAGAAAATGTATGTCCCGTGTGATACTTTAATATGAATGTTTTGGTATATAACCTGTTGGTACAATAACAATAAATGTCTCATGTAAAGCTACTGTATTCGTAGTTATTTTTACAGGAGCCTTAGGAAGTGAATTCACAGTTACTCTGTCTGGACTTCAAAGGTATTTACTAGAAAGTAAACATAGATTGAGCAATACATATTTATTTTTAGCAAAAATTACCTGAAAATAAGCATTTACTTACGCTTTGAATACAATCAAGAGAGTGCATTCGTATTTGTTCTGGTAGCATTCATAGTAATTGTGATTTTCACTTATAAAAATGACAGAGTTTTAGATTATAGTATAGCTGCCGAAGTTTTCTTACTTTACTATTTAGTTAATCACCATTTTCAAACTGCAGTATTCATTAGTCTTACTGGTTGACATTATTTAGAATAATAATAATGATAATAATAAAGATTAAAAGGAATATGATATAGTTATCATATAAGTAAAAACTAATTTTACTCTTGAATTTAGTAGATGAGAGAGAGGGAAGGAGAGAGAGACAAAACAGAGGCAGAGAGACAGAGTGAGAGAGAGAACACCATCAGGTGTCATTCCTTAGGAGCTATTTTCTTTGTTATTTGAGAAAGGGACTCTCTTGGAGTTCAGCAGTTATACTACACCTTCTCACCAAGTAATTCTCGGTATCCTACTGTCTCCTCCCTCTCAGAGCTAGGACTGCAAACATGTGCCCTCATGTCATTCTTTTCTACATGGGGCTGGAGTTAGAATTCAAGTCACTGTACATGTGTGGTAAGTACTTTACTGACCAGGCTAGCTCTCTATCCCCAACTAGGTGTCTTTTAAACCCTATACATTCATATACTGTATTTGCTATCATTATTCTGAAGACTTCGTGGGATTCAACAACAAAGATAAACGAATACATGTTTTGCTAAGTAAACACTCCCTGCTCTAAATCTATTTCTGGGAGCTCTCTGTTGGAGTGATAATAACCCATTTTATCTGGGGAAGTTCTGCACTGCTTCTGACACAACATGGAGATAAATCAGGTCTTGTAAAGCTAAAATCTGGTCTTAAAGACCTATTCAAGCGAAATGTATGCAGATCCACTGCTAAGGTCACCAACATGCTGTTATTTCCACCGTTTTATTTTTTACTTCGCTTCTGCCTTTAGATTTCACCATATTACTAGTAGCTCTCCAATAATATAACATACCAACCAGCTTTCTTCTCAAGTGGAGAAGTTTCATTTTTACTGAAAACAAGAATAAGACCTAATAAAAAAGGCATAAAGTATTTGTTTATTCCTTGGTTATGATCTGGCACACAGTAGGGGTTCTATAAATCTTTGATGGACCATACTAGAAAGCAAAATGACTCAGGTTGTTTCAAACACCAAAAATCTCAACAATCTATAGATACTTTCTAAAGTACAAAATAGAATCTAAAGCCAAGTGTATAGTTTAGTAGTATAGTGCTTGCTTAGCAAAATAAATAAATTAAATTGAATCAATAATACTGCTAAGGAAAAAAATGTCCATACATGATAACTAAGAAGCCAATAGTTTATAAAACCACCACACATCCTAATCTAGGGATTAAAATAGATGAAAGACATATATTAAGCTTCCATATCCCCAGCCTGTATTTAAAATCCTATTAACTTGTGTGTTTTTCATGGGGATTACAATATATCAGGTAAGTGTTTCACCACTCTTGGGAATATACCCAAGAGATGCCCTATCATATGACAAAAGTATCTGTTCAACTATGTTCATAGCAGCATTGTTTGTAATAGCCAGAACCTGGAAACAACCTAGATGCCCTTCAATGGAGGAATGGATGAAGAAAGTGTGGAATATATACATATTAGAGTACTACTCAGTGGTAAAAAACAATGACTTCTCGAATTTTGCATGCAAATGGATGGAAATAGAAAACACTATCCTGAGTGAGGTATCCCAGACCCAAAAAGAGGAACATGGGATGTACTCACTCATAATTAGTTTCTAGCCATAAATAAAGGACATTGCGCATATAATTTGTGATCCTAGAGAAGCTAAATAAGAAAGTGAACCCAAAGAAAAACGTATAGTCATCCGCCTGGATAGGGGAAGTAGACAAGATTGCCGGGAAAAAAACTGGGAACTTGCAGGTGAGGTGGCATGGGGCTAAGGGGAAATGGGGTGAGAACAAGTGGTATTCTTAAACATATGTTTTCATTCTGCACCCAGAGGGAGTCATCTATATTATTTGTAAACTAAAACACTAACCTTATTCAAGGAATTTGCTGTAATGGGATATGCAATGATCTAATGGGATAAAATTACAGAGAGATAAATTTTAGAGTTACCAAAATCAACTGATTCCCATTATTCATCACGGTATTTACAAACAGTGGTAGAATCGACTTGAACACTTTTAATAAGGTTAAAGATACCTGTTTCTATTGATACTCCTGCTTGTTTTCTGATTAAAATCGCATATCTTTTTATACAGTAATCAGAAGCACCCAATCTTGATACATACAAAGTGACTTATTTACTTAATGAAGGATTGTAAATTATGCCTTCCTCATTGATTTCTCTATGTGTGTGCATACATATATGTGCAGATAAGTGCTATTGCATGCAAGTGGAAGGCAGAGGATAATGCAGGTATGTTTCTGCTTTCAGTTCACCTGCTTTGTTCCTGGGATTGAACTCACATTGTCAAGCTTGCATCAAACACCTATACTTGGTAAGCTATCTAGAAGACAAACTTTTATTGACCTGAACAAGCAAATTTAAATTTATATCTTTATTGCACACCACATGGTATTTCGAAATCTGTGTCACTGGTAGAATGATTAAATCAAAAATTAGCATATGCATTACTTTTTGAATTTATCATTTATTTTTTGTGGTAAAAATCTCTACAATCCCCTTTTATCTATTCCAAATATAAAACACCCTGTTTTAATGTGTAGTTGTCATTCTTTCCAATAGAGCTCCTATTAGACTAAATATTGTATCCATTCACAAGCATAACCATGAAGTAGTCTTTGACAAAAGTATGCTGATTATGTATTACATTAAACATGTCAAGACATTTATTGATGTGCTACTTTGAATTTGTAAGATTGTTTCTGATACATTTTCTTCAGCACATAAGGTGTTGTAAGATTATGAGCTATAGTGTTAATTGAAGAAGGCTGAACTTTCACAGGATAATTGGAAATAGATTATAAGAACATAGTACATTTTACCTACATTCCAAATAGCCATAAAGAAACAACTAGGAAGGGCACTATCTTAAATTAATTGTAATTATTTTAATACTATAAAAATGACTTAAACTTGAAAAAGAACCCAAAGGATGGTTCTCTGTTACAAAATAATGACACATCATTCCCTCATTAAAAAACATTCTGTATTTTCTGGGGAAGAAACTAATTATTTTGAATGTGCAGTACTATACTTGATCTACTTAGTAAAGCAAATTTTGTTTAATAGAAAAATTGCTCCAAATGCTATATAATATTAAGCAATTTAAAAATTTATTCACTAATTTTATTTTGCAATAAACCATTTTTTTCTTTTTCCTTTTTAAGACTATTTTAAATATAAGTATATTTTTATCATACTCTTCTCCCCCCCATCTTTCCAGACCCTCTCTCCTCCTCTCTATCCACACTTTCAGTTTTTTTCTCAAAAAACAAACAAAACCACTAATACCACAAGCAGAAACCTCAAAACCTAAAACATGAAATTTAACAACACCCAAAGAGCCAGTAAAGAAACAAGCAAAAACAAAACAACAAAATGTAACCAAACGAAGCTATGCGAACAAAAAAGAAACCTGTGGAGTCTATTATTGTTAGTCAGCTACTCGTGAACATGAGTCATGCATTGGAGTGTCACTCCATTAGAGAACACTGCTTTTCCATCCCTCAGCAGGTAAAAGTGACACTTCAGCTGTTAACCTTTATTCTAGTGGCTCGGTTTTTTTCTATTCCTTCCTTCTTTCATTCATTTTTTAGAAATAAAATAAAATATAATAAGATAAAACAAAAAACTGTCACGTTGAAGTTATACAAGACAAACCAACAGTAAGAAAATAACCCAAGCGAAGGTGCAAGAATCACAGACCCAGTCACTTGCATACTCAGGAATTCCATAAAAACACTGAACTGGAAACCGTAATATATACATAGAGGTCTTGGTGCAGACCCTCACAGGGCCTGCGCATATTGCTCCACTCTCTGTGGGTTCACAGAAGCTTTGCAATGTTGATTTAGAGGGCCTTGTTTTCTTGGTGTACTCCATTCCCTCTGGCTATTAACACTCTTTCTACTTGTTCTTCCGCAGGTTTCCCTGAGCTCTGAAGGGAGGGATTTGATGGAGACATACCATTTAGAACTGTGTGTTCCAAGGACTCTCTATCTCTTTGTATAATGTCTGGCTGTGGGCATCTTTTCTTGTTCCCATCTCTGGTTATAAAAGGTTTTGTTTTTCACATCAACTTTTGAACCAGTTTTGTCTTTCCACTGAGAGTTTTTTATTATGTTAAATCTGCATTGCATTTTTATGATTTATATGAAAATTATGTTTTTAAAGAAATTTCCCTTTGGCAGTCTATGGTGAGATTATAGATTTCCTTTTTTCCCCTCTGTTTTCAAAATATTCTTCATGGAGTCTTTAATGCATTTGTCATATGAAAAATACACATTTAACTGAGTTTGCAGCCTATGAAAATCCTTTTTAGTTCCATGTTTCTTTCAACATTCAAGGTCATAAATACTGTACATAAAAAAACTAAGTGGTTAGCATCAAACAGTCTTAGCAATCAATACTGCTTTCTGATTCCTTTCTATCAGTAGTTAAATGGGCACATTAAGGAGACTAAATCAAGTTTGAAGAGAGCAAATTTGTATGAATATTGACATGCACTTCTGAATGTGCTAAGATGGGCAAGTCAGGACAATCAGGCTGAGCTTCATTATGTTCTTTTCTCACATTATAAATGAAGAACTTGAAAATATTGGCTACAATTCAATAATTTCCCCAGCCAAGATATACAATATAATTTGGTCATTGATTCCACTTGAGAGCCTTTCTCCTCAGGCACTGTGAAGACAGACACCAATAATTACTGATTCAGCAAGGGTTGCAACCACAAATTTCAAGTGTAGTAAACTACAGGCAGCCTTCCATGTTCATTCAGGCATTGACAATTGTCAATATTTCAAGTAGCCACCTCCTTCCTTGTTTACCTTGCTTCTTCTTTGGAACGTTCGTGTTTCTACCCAGTCCTGAAGGATACTGAGCCACTGTCAAGGGGAAAGGTATGCAGTATAATAGTTTATAGGTGCAATCTATTAAATGATACTGATTACGTACGTTTTATTCCTGTGGAAAATTGGAGGAAGAGGAGTGTTGCTAGCAGTAACAGAACATCAGACTTTAACATTCCTTATCCCCAAATCATGCTCTCCTGTACCTAGTTATCAAGTTGTTTTGTTATAGTTGATCACAAACTCCCTTTCAAATGTAAAAATTTGGAAGAGAGTTAAAGTTGCCTTTACTTTTATTTTCTATAGCAAAACACCAACAATTATTTTCCATTTTCATTTTTGACAAAGAGGTGGCATTATACAGACTTAACAGATTACATTTAGGAATGTATATGCATATATACATCATACATACATGAATGCAAGAACAATGTAGTGAAGAACAGGCCATGGATTTGAAAGAGAGCATGAAGGGGAATAGAGAGAGTGCAGAGGAGGAAAAGGAATGTAGGACTGATACCATTGAATTACAAAATAAAAATACAAATAATGTAAAACATACATATTAAAATTAAAAAGAAGATGGGAAGGAGAAAGGTTAGGAAAGGAGTGGCACAGGAAGTTAGTGGTCCCTAATCCTTTCATTTTCCAACTTGTTCCAATTATATTTCCTATTATCTCTTCAAAGTGAACACTATTTTATTATTTTCTTTAAAGTTGTCCACTGCTTGACAATTATCAAAAAACAAACAAACAAAAAACGGAATGAAACCAAATAAAAATATATCTATGAATTGCTGTTGGTCTCCTTTCTAAATTCAACTGATTAAACATCCATAATAACAGTGAAATGCTACAAGCCACATATCTTATGTACACAGCATAAATAGAATTTTGCTTTTCAGTTAAAATTTTAATTAACTTTAATGTGAACAGAAAAATGTATTTTCTAATAATCATTTTACTAAGCAAAAAAGTACAGGGAAATTTAAATTTAACAATATAGTCTAGTTGATTCAACATAAGAAAAATATTTAACCATCAATAAACAAGAATTCTTACTTCATTTTAGATTCTTAAGCCTTTCAAATTTAGGGTGTGTGCATGTGCACATGAATGAAAAATGAAATGTATGCCCTGTCAATGTTGAATCATGCATGGGCAGCACATATATGGCAGTTCTGTTTTACTTGTCCATATTGGGTTTCATGGTCTAACTTGATGAGGATGACTGACTAGATCTCTTCCTTGAGAGAACATCAACCACTATGCAATTGCTGGGAATTGAACTCAGAACCTTTGGAAGAGAAGGCAGTGCTCTTAACCACTGAGATGCTATGTTTATAGCCTATCTCAATTTTGACTAGTCACAACTCAGAAGCTCAGTGGAATCTCTGACCAGTGGTTGTTTATCTGGATACTGCATTTCTAATAAGAGAGTCATGATTCTTATGGAAAAGTCAAGAACATACACGTTTCTGAAAGTGAAGTGAAAGCGCACCTCTCAAAAGCTTTTTTTTTTTAACTATTAAAAATAGGCTTAAGAGATGACTCAGAACTTAATACTTAATAACTGCTCTTTCAGTTTTCTGGAGTTTGGTTCCCAGAACTCACACCAAGAGACTCAAAACAACCTGTACCGCAAGCTCTAAGTAACCCAAAACTATATTCTGGACTCTGAGGACAAACACACACATGTACACGTTCCCATACACAGACATACCACGTGGATACTTTTTAAAGTCTACTAGGTTAGTGCTGATTTGATGCTACTACAATCGATCTGAGCATCAAAAATAAAGATGTTATCAATAGACACTTTGTTCCCCCCTCCCTTTAGATGTAAGACTATTGAAACAATTACACCCCCCCCCCAAAAAAAAACCCAAAATTTTCCCCAGAACTCTCCCGTTAGGCGAAGGAAAATCAGACAACCTAGAAAGAACCATCAGGGGAATCTTCAGTCACAGGAAGAACCTGTCTTTTACTGAAAGACTTACAACTTGTCTGAGGCTCTTCCCTGAGAGACTTGAGTGGAGACAATGGTGTGTTTTGAACATACCTTGTCCAGGCTGATGGGCTATGCTTCTATTTAAACATTGTATTCCTTCTAGGACCTTAAGATGGACTTGTGGATGTCCCAAGGTGTTTTTATTTTTTTTTTTCTGATTGTGGCCAAATGAAACAAGTCGTTTTTTCAGCTTTTCACATTAATTTGGCTCTTTTGATTACTTATGGATGACAAGTGGACAAGACATGCTTATTATGGTATGCAGGGAACAGACTGTTCCTAACATTGGTAACAGAACAATACACTAAGTTTAATAGTTTAAACAAATGGGATATTTGCAAGTGAGAAGATCACAGAGATGATGTGAATATCACTCATGGCAAAGTACTTCATTCTGTCATTGTAAAGATGTACTTATAGTGAGCACCATCTGTTGACTTCCTTAAAGAAGAACTATTTCCAACAAAATCCCTAACACCTTTACCAAGGGTTAAGAGCTGGATTACCTCTTCAAAGGTCAGTAACTCTTAGGTATTTGATTTTTTAAAATATAATTGCTTTTGTGTAAGTAAGTCATAATTTTTTTAATTTAGATTTGAGAGTTATGTACAAAGTGTTTTGATTGTATGCTCCCCCTCCCACAACATCTTCATAATCTAACAGTCCTTTCCTACCCAGCCCACACAGCATGTGTCACTTTTTTTGAACCCATCAAGACCAATTTGTGCTGCCCAAATATTCATGGATGTGTGGTTTTCCCACTGGAGTATCTCCCACTTTATCACAGTATATATATGTGATATATATATATATGGACATTCTCTCAGATAAAATAGTTTTTCTGTGCCCCAACTGCTAAAAATCGTCAATAGCTGATTGTCTTGTGGTAGAATATTGTGCCCAACTCTCCTAACAATGCTGAAATTGGTGTGGATTGGGATTGCAACAGTCTTTTTTTTTTAATAGTTATTTATTTATTTATTTATTATGTATACAACACTCTGTCTATGTGTATGCCTGAAGGCCAGAAGAGGGTACCAGACCCCATTACAGATGGCTGTGAGCCACCATGTGGTTGCTCGGAATTGAACTCAGGACCTTATGCCGAGCAGGCAATGCTCTCAACCGCTGAGCCATCTCTCCAGCCCGGATTGCAACAGTCTTGTACATGCTTTCAAAACTACTATGCATATATATATATATATATATATATATATATATATATATATATATATATATGTTTAACCTGCTGTTACAGAAGATACTGTTTTATTATAGTCATCTACTAACTCTGACCCTTGTATTCTTTCTACCTTCTCCTGCACTATGACGCCTGAGATTTGGAAGAAGCAGTTGTGGTACACATGTTCTATAAAATTGATATTTAATAATATTTGTTTTTGATTAATATGCCAAAATCTCAGTTTTACCAGAGCAAAATGTTTATCATACAAAACCAAAAGTTTTCAAAGATAAGTAAATGTTTCAGGGAACTTTAATTTGAACCCTCCTTGATTCTTTTTCCTAATATCTGTTTATTGTCCTTTCTCATCTCTTATTTCTTGATATTTTGCTCATGGCCCTTTCCAATCAATCTGTCAGTCAACAAGGATACAGGGCAAAATCACTGACCTGTTTTATTTTTATAACATACATACATTTATTTATTTATTTATTTATTTATTTATTTATTTATTTATTTATGTGTGTATGCATACTCGTGTGGTTATTAGAAAAATCTTGAAGGAGTTGTTTAGTTTCTTCTACTATTTAAGACTCAGGAATGGAAATGTCATGCAGCACAGAAAGTGTCAATAGGAACTGAATCAGATATATTTGTTTCACTGATACAATAAAAGATAAAACTAGCAAAGTTCAGCCTGCTAAGAGTCCATACTGGGCTTTTGCTGCAGTAGTTTCTTTGTAGTAGAAATTTTATACATAATTTCGGTCAGGCTGCAAATGATACATGAAATAACATAGTTTTCTGCTTCTATATTTAATTGGATAAGTAACATCTGTTAATATAACATCCTTGGGTCATTTATGAACTCATTAATCCCATATTCATCACATATTCTTCCTTATTTTCAAGACCTTCAGATGGATGCTAAACAACAAACAATCCATCTAAACTTGTTGCTATGTGGAAAGTCTAGGAAGAAAATCCAGGACAAGATGACAAAGCTAGTCAAGTATCTTTTTCAATAATATTTGGAACAACAATTGTGCAAGAATACTAAGTCATAGTTCTCCTATAAAAACACCACAACTACAAAGTAAAAATCTAGGACATAAACAGCTCACCTTAAGTATCCTAAAGAAACCTGCTCTCAAAAGTGTAAATATTGTCCCTGCTCAGGAAGTCAGCTATTTGTAAACTAACATAAATGTATCTGTGTATCCTAAAAAGGACATCACAAAGGCTTTCAAATATCCTATTCATCCCATAGGAGAAAGCTTCTGGATAAATTTTGACCTCCATCTACAAGTCCTTTCAATATGTTACTTGTATTCTCTATCAAGGAAGTTTAAACAAAATGACCTGCATGTGCAGTTCATTCAGCATCATTTTGTAAAAAAAAAAAGATGCTCCAAAAACACATCTCAATGCAAGATGAATCAAAAGGCAATTTAATTAAAACTGCTTCATAAATGATAAACTTCTTTTTTTTTTTTCTTTTTTTCGAGACAGGGTTTCTCTGTGGTTTTGGAGCCTGTCCTGGAACTAGCTCTTGTAGACCAGGCTGGTCTCGAACTCCCAGAGATCCGCCTGCCTCTGCCTCCCGAGTGCTGGGATTAAAGACGTGCGCCACCACCGCCCGGCATGATAGACTTCTTATGACTTAAATTATCATCATCAAAATGCTAATATCATCTGTAATTTTAAAAGACTCCTTTAAATGTACTAACAATCAAAGAACAATCACAATAGTAAACATGGTGTGTCTCAACCTTACTTACAACAATGTAATATAGAGCTATTCTCATTGCTAAACAATAATTTTATAGATGAAAATGCTACATTTTATCAGTCAAATTATTTAAGGGCTATAAGGAAGACCTTGTCCTACAGTTTGTGGAAAATACCATTCTATTAATTTTCACCATGTGTTTTTGATAGAACTGTGGTTTTCTTTACTCTGTCCAGAATTTATACCGTTTAGCAAATAGTTGGTGACAAAATCAAATGGTATTTTGATTGAAGAGTCTTCATTTATTAGCCTTGTGTTTCTATAAAAGCATTTGATTATCTTTCTGAATATTTTAATAGAGAATAAAAATAATTTTCTACTACTATTGCCCATACTTTTGAAAGTAATATAAAATTCCATTCCTAGCAAGCGTAAAACTGTATGTAAATGAAAGGTCTTCTGTAATCTGCTGCAAGTAGAATGTTGCCTTATAGCGTTGACGCAAAATTTTAATATTTTATTGATTATTTGGGAATTTCACATATTTTACCCCAACCACCTTTATCTCTCAGTTCTCCCAGGTTTGTGTCCCCATCTTTCTGGCCTCCCTCCAAAGAAAAAGATGCAAAAATAAAAGATGTACAGTCTGTGTTGTTGACATAGTTACTAGAGCATTTACTTTCCCAAATTCCCAAATTATTCATTTTTAAAAATGCTTCAATCTTTTAAGAACCAAATATTAACACATACACACAGAGCAAGAGAGAGAGAGAGGCAGACAGACAGAAGAAAGACAGACATAAATGAAACAAAAAATCTATAAATAAATTTCTATTTTACTTCACTAAAAAAATGCTCACGGTGACCCAACACATTCATTTCATGACTCCCAATCTGTAAACGATTCAGCTGCTAGATTAAAACATGATATCAATCAAAATGATAAAAAACTAAAACCATTGAAGAAATAAATGATTCTGTTAGCAGTTTGTCTCAGTACTCCTTTTCATTTATTCTTATTTAAGCAAAAGCACCTTTCATTATGTCATCCTTTCTCAGCTTTCCTCACAGTAATACCTTTTTGTAGATTTTATGTTTTCCTAAAACAACATATTTCTCATTTATCTTCCTTTACTTGGGTTTCAATTATTTAAAATTCTACCAATATCACAAAACTTTGAATTTTTGGTGAATACACTGATGCCGTGTCAGTTTTGGATATGCTGAGCTCCAAGAAAGGGGTGTGACAGATCAATTTCAAAGTAAATGTCCACTGGATGCATATGATTATTTGAATGTTAAATCCAAGAATACGTCCAGGCCAATTATTTCCAGTACAACTTAGTAAGTGCTCAAACACTTACTAAGGTGTTCAGCTATTCTCAAGAAGATCCTCCAATTTTTTTGTGGTAGTGGTTAGTATGACTGATAACGTTTAAATGCTGTTTTCTTTTTTAAACTACATTAAAGTCCACATTCAATTTCAATTGACATGACTCATCTGTCAAGATGGTTTGTATTTGTTTGGATGGGCATTCTTACTATGTTGATCCTGCTGATACATCAGAATGGGAGATCTTTTCATTTTTCTTTATCTCCTTTAAAGGCTTTAAGGTTTTTTATCATACAAGTCTTTTAATTGCTTGGTCAGAGTTACCCCAAGCTATTTTATGTATTCCATATTATTTGATTTTATTGTGAAAGGTAAAGTTCCCATGGTTCTCAGTCCCATTGTCATTTCTATATATAATCACTACTGAGTCTTATGAATTAATTTTGTGGCCAGCTACTTTGCTGAAAGTGTCTATTAGCTGTTTATTAGTTTCCTGGTGTTTTTAGGATACTTATGTATACTGTCAAGAGATACTTTGAATTCTTCGTCTCTAATTTGTATCTCTTGATCTCCTTTAGTTGTCTTTTTATGCAAGCTAGAACTTCAAGTACTATATTGAACTGATATGTAAAGATTGGACAACCTTGTCTTCTTTATGATTTTGGTGAAATTGCTTTGAGTTTCTCTCTGTTTAATTTTATGTAGACTATCAGCTTGCTGCAAATTTCCTTTATTGAGTTTAGGTATGTCCATTGTATCCCTGATATCTGTAAAATTTTTATCATGAAAGACTGAAGTTTTCTCACAGGTCTTTTCTGCTTCTAATGAGATGATCATGTGTTTTGTTGTAGTGTAAGTTTGTTTATATGATGGATCACATTTATTGATTTACTCATTCTACATATGATAGGTACAGAGGTATGAAGCATGCCTGTATCTCTGTGATGATGCCTACTCTGCAATTGTCAAACTGATGCCTACACGCCCATGTTCTACCATGTTTGATATAAGAATATACTCTTCACATTTCCAAAAGACAAATGCAAACACCAACACAGACACAAACCCTTTGATTTTCCATGGTGTCCACTGCAATGTAAGTTAGTGCAATGGTAGCACAGAACTTGTTGGAGTATCCAACCAACATCTGATTTGGCTTGAGGCTCACTCTACAAAATGCAACCCATCCCAGAAACTGTTTGGGTGATCAAGAAATTCAGACTAGATTGCCTCTAGAACCAGAGTAAAACCAAATATTACTGACCTAAAAGTAAACACAGGTATAAATTTATTCCTAGTGGTATTATTCTGTATTCATAGATGGCCTGACTTGTTCAGTCATCGTCAGAAAAATTTCCTCAAGCAGCAATTTGGAACAATGTCAGATACCCACAGCCAGATATTCCATAAGGAGTAAGAGACCTTGGGACAATCAGCTCAAAATGCAATGCTTCCATCAGATCCCTTTTCTTGGAGTTTAAGAAACTCTGATAAAGAAGAAGCTGAAAGAACATTAGTGCCAGAGGGAATCGAGGACACTAAGAATTTAAGGCCCTCTAAATCAACTTGAGCGAAGAGCATATGAATTCACAGAGACTGAATTAGCATGTATAGGCCCTACATGGGTCTAGACCAGGTTCTCTTTGTGTATTGTAGCTTCCAGGTTACTATTTTATGGGATTTCTAAGAGTGTGAACAAGTAGGTCTCTGATTCTTGTCCCATTCCTTGAGCTCTTTTCTCTCAGTTGTCTTGTTCAACATCAATGTGATATTTTTGTTTTATCTTATTCATTATTATTTCTAAGAAGCCTGTTCTTTTTTCTAATGAAAGACAGAAAGGGAATGGATCTGGGTTGGAGAGGAAGTGAGAAGTAACTAGGAGGAGTAGAGAAAGGAGAGACTGTAATCACAATGTATTATTTGATAAAAGAATCTATTTTCAATGAAAGGAAAAATATCAAATGTAATCTTGCAGATGATACTAGTTCACTTCCCAGCATTCATGTCAGGTTGCTGGAAACTTCTCTAACTCAGACTCCATGGTTTCCAGGATGCTTTTGCGAATTTGTGGATTTTGCAGGCACCTGCACTCAATTACACATTCTCAAACAATTTAGAATTTAAGAAACAATTCAAAAGCATTGCAATGACCATATAAATAACATAATTTCAATGACAAAAGAATTGTGTGACTGAGGCAGTGAGGACTCTATCTTACAGGTAGAACTAGGGACCTCATAAAATTACAAGTTTTATTTCTTCTTCCCTTTACTTTCTGTAATGTTGCCATGTGATGACCTATAAAAGTCTCTTATCATGCTAATTGCTTTACATTGATTTGGCAGCCTCCAAAATAGTGAGCCCATATATCTCTGGGCATTGAACGTGACCTGATGTTACAGGATTATAGAATAACAAGCTAAGACAATTGCTTACTTCTTTTCCTGCATGACATTATAATTTTGTTTAATAATTTCCATAGGGACTTTGAAAGATGTCACCATACAGCTTATCACATTAATGAAAAAGTTGAACAAGACAAACCAAGTGAAAGAAAAGAACTCAAGAAAAGAAACAAGAATCAGAGAATTCTCACACCCAGGAATCCCATAAAACACTTACCTGGAAGCTATAATACATACAGAGAACCAGTTGCAGACCCATGCCGGGTCTGTCCGTGCTAATTTAGTCTCTGTGAGTTCATATTACCTTTTCTCATGTTGATTCAGAGGGCATTAAATTCTTAGTGTCCTCCATTTCCTCTGGTTCTTAGAATTGAAGGATGTCACCGTACAGCCGATTTTTAATGAAATTATGTGTCATTGCATTGATTGAATTAACCTAAACCTTTCTGTAGGGATAAGTTGAGTTATGAAATTAAATCCATACATTTCAATGAATTGAGTGAATTTTGTCATCAGACCAAACATGCTAAATGAATGGCCATAAACCTCTGTGATGCAATACTTATGGTATTTTACAGTTTGTGTTGTTTAAAGTTACAGTTGCTTCATCCATCCACTATTTCGCAGGTAATGTAAGCAATTTGTAAATACATGGCAGCCATATGTTGCAAAAATAGAAATCTAAAGAGAAAATGAATAAAAATGTATTATTTAAATTTTAAATAAAATGAGAATTTCATATAAATCTGTGTTAACGATGATTTACAATACATTGTAAGTCTGTACTATTAGTTCTAAAGCCCAGATTTGGAGAACTATGCTGGCACATTAAATTTATTCTTTATCACAGCCTGCAGACATTTTAATGTCTGAGCATCAATAAGAACAAATTACCTAAAAAACTTTTAATGTGGTATAATAAATTAAGACTGGGTGGTAATGCAGAAGTGGATGCAACTGGACAAAATTATGAACATCGTATAGAGACCTAACAACACTTAAAATGTAGAAGCAACATTGGTACTCTGAACTATATGGCCACAGTGGATCCTAATTCTTTCTCTCTTTTCAAATAGAAATTGTATGTCAATCACAAGGGGTTAGAAACTGTTCATTGCATACAAACGGTTATATTCTGTAGTCTCTTCAAGAGGAGCCTTCTTTATGAATGCAACCAGGGTAGAAGAATTTATCTGAGGACATTGTATATACTATTAGAGTTCTTCATTTAAAAGCAAAAGAAATCTCCAGTGCCTGTCCTCATCGTGAGAAATAGAAGAGGTTGGAAAGAAAATAAAATAGCAAGCTTTCCAACTAGCAGGCAATCACAGTAGGCAAGCCTTTCTGACTCCTCAAGAATCCCCAATTGAAGAAATGAAGCCTAATCTTACTACTCACCTGAGTTTCAAAGCAAAGAATATGGCTGCTTAGCATATTACTTGTGTCAGAGCCACTGAGACAATGAGAGAAGGTTCTAGGAGACTAACAATCACTTGATTTAGTGCCCCACTAAGATATTTAGGGACCCAAAAGACTTACAGTAAGACCAGTCAAGGGAAGAGCTGTATGCTTGCTCCTAAAACTCCCTGGCCTTTTTGCCTTAGTTAGATGCCAATTCTTTGCTAAGCAGCATTTTATCGTAAATTTCAAAATAACTAGATTTTAATCCTTAAAATTATTTTGAATGTTCTGACATAAAACACAAATATTTGAGACAATAGATTTGCTAATACCTTGATGTGGTTACTATCTTACGTTTGCAAATGCTGAAACCTATATCTATCTCATAAAAAGTACAATAATTATGTTATAATACAAATTAAACCTTTGAAAGTCAACCCCTTGCATTAATACTATAAATTCCAATTTGAGCAAATTAAGAAGTTTGTTTCATTTCCTCCCATTTTTGTTAGTGTCTTTCAATTTGATTTATGAACATCGATCAATTCCATTTCAATGTATAGCCAACAATAAATAATGTCTAATTAGAGGGCACTGGGAAAGTTGATCTTTTACTTTAACACTTTATTTCTTTGTTCTCTCAAGTATGAGTTAACAAACTTTTCTGTAAAAAGGTACATATTAAATGTCTTGGGCTATGTAGGCCGTATGAACTTGAGGGCAACTACTTAGTCAGTAATTCCTTTGCAACCATAAAGTAGCTGTAGACCATATGTCTCTAAAAAAATGTGAAATTCCACTGAAACTTTATTCACAAAAACAGGTTGTTGGGAGGATTTGGCTCCACAGTTTTCTCCTTTTATTACTATGATATTCATATAAGCAATATTATGTTGATAATTTATAATAGCACTAGAAAAATTATACATTGTGTTAAAATTAATTTCATTGCAAGAACCATGAGTAATGTCTCAGGTGATAGATTTACTCATAAAATTAACTAGCTTAATACACTTCATGAAATTGTGGATTCCCAGACAGAATATAAATCTGTTATTTAAATTTCTCTGAAATGTTCTTCAAAACTAGTTTAAGTAAAACGAAACACTGAACCAATAAAAGAGAACTAAAGCAGTAAGAACTGTAAATTCATAAAATAAAACGATTTTCTGACAAACAGTGATTATGAGACCACAAAACCTACAGAGAAATATGTCACTAATTAGAAATGTGTCTGCATCAGATTTGCCCACTAGTTTTCATTACTCATGTCCTTGAAACTTTCCTCTATTAATTTTTACCAAGTGCATTAATATGAGTTAGGTGCCAATACAATTCTGTCAATTATAGCCTTTCAAGGTTAAACAGGGGTTTTAAATTTTGTTTCCTATTGTGTTTGCCTACAATTCATGTTTCTGACCCCTAAAAATTAGTTATCCAGTAAAAATATTTACCATTATTATTATTATAGATATTTTCTATTAAACTTGATGCTCAACCGTTAATAGGCTTCTTGTATTATAGTTTGTCAGTTTTATGATTTTTCAAAATTTACACCTATATTAGAACATTTTCTTTCTCTTTGTATATTTTGTTCGTAGATTGTGCTTACTTCCAGCTGTTTTTAAATTACTTATATTGCTTATCTTATAATTCCCCCAAGAATGTTTTCCCAAGTGAGATGAGCAATTTCACAGGTGTGCTGCTGAATTATCAAGAAAAATTAAGAGCCGTGAGACCAGATACTGCCAGGAACCCACCCCCAACACTCACTGGAGTGTCTGCACCCAGAGGCTGTACAGCCAGAAACCTAGGAGAGAACCAAATATAACTGGCAAAAAAAAAATCGCCAGTAAAATGATTCCTAATGATAATCTGCTTTACTCATAGATCATTGCCTAGCCCAATTGCCATCAGCAAGGCTTCATCCAGCAACAAACAGAAAAAGATGGAAAGACCCAGAGTCAGTCATTAGTCAGAGCTTAGGAAATCGTGTGGAAGAGGGTTAGGAAGGGTTATGAGGGACAGAGGAGCCAAGTTTATCACAGGAAATTCACAGAATCAACTAGTCTGGACTCATAGCTGCTCACAGTGCCTGAACTGCCAAACAGAGAGCTGGCATGGGAATGATCTACTTCCTCTGCACATATGTTATAGTTGTGTAGCATGGTCTTCTTGTGGAACTCCTAAAAATGGGCACAGGGGCTGTCTCTGACTCTTTTACCTGTTTTGGGGATCCTTTCCTCCTACTGGATTGCCCTGTCCAGCCTTAATAGGAGAGGAGTTGCCTAGTCTTACCGCAACTTGATATGTCATAGCTGACTGATATTCCTGGGAGGCCTGAATGTTTTTGAAAGGAGGAGTGTATGGGGCTGGGGAAGAGAGGAAGTTAGAAAATGACTGGGAGAGAGGGGAGAGGAAGGAGAAACTGTACAGCCCTGCACATTAGCATCACTATACTGAAATACTGAGACTAGGAGTTCTTTAAAGGAAAACAGCCTCTTAGCCTATCTCTTTGCTCCTAGTAGCAAGTGTGTCTGCTTTGTTCAGGGTAGACCCATTTAAAATTTATGTTCAATTAACGTGCTCACAGTGTGTTTCAGGGCTAGCCAAATGGCTCAGTGTTTAAATTAATTTATCAGCCAGCCTCAAGATTTGAGCTAGATCTCTGGGACCCAACTGGCCTTGGGATATTCGTTTACACTGTATAAAAGTGTGTGTATGTTTTGTTTTACCTGCCTAAGGTGTCTTCAGATTGGTTTAATAAAGAGCTGAATAGCCAATAGCTAGTCAGGAGAGAAGGGGCGGGACTTCCATGGAGAGGAACTCAGAAAGAATCTGTGGTTGGCAGATTAAGCCAGTGAGATGTGGAGAGCCTTGGACATATAGTATGGAGGAGATGTAACAAGCAATGTGGCAGAACCTAGATTAATAAAAGTGGGTTAATTTCAGTTACAAGAGATAGTTGTGAACAAGCCTATGCTAGCCCAAGCCATTTATAATTAATAAGAATTCTCTGTGTCATTTGGGAACTTGCAGTCCAAAGAAAGACCAACTACACTCTGATAAAAGGAGAGAACCAATTCCTGTAAGCTGTCCTATGAACTCCCCTACATACTGTGACATGAGACATCCCCTGTCCTCTCAAATAAAACAATGCAGAAAAAAACCTAAAGCATGTTTTAATGAGTAATATAATGGGACCACCACATTGTTGTATTTTCAGATTATATGACAATTCCATGGGTGTGGAAGTGGTTAGAGCACTGTAATATGAGATATCTGGGTTTGGGATATGAAATAGGGTAAGAATGGCAGAAAAAAAGCAACAAGGGATCCTTTGTCTAAAGGAAAATATGCAATGAAAGCATAATTCCCCAGAGCATTTGCACATTCAAAGAATGTTATGTATTGGAGGTTTACGTAAGTTGTTTTATGTACTGAGGCATATTGGTGAGGAAGAAAAATAAAATTTCCATTCTAATGGGAAATTACACATAGCATGCATGTAAACATATCTCATAATACTGTGAAGTAGTCCTATTATTAAGAATGTAAAGAGGCCAACGTAGAGAAAAAGCAATATTGTTGTGTATATTTCTTTATGTCCGATTGTGCATACGGGTGACTAATTTCTCTTTAAAATATATAGCTTTAACAAAATGTATGTTCGATATTCATATTAATTAAAAGAGAAATATGCACAAAAGAAATAAACAAAAGCAAAGAGGTGAGCTTGGGATATGAAGGCTGAGGAATGGGTATCTGTTAGGGTTCACAAAAGTGTGGAAAATTAATAGTGAAGTCAAAAATAAGCATTAGAAGGGATATCAATGTGTAAGAAGGTACACAAGAGGAAACTACTGGAATATCTTTTTTGCAAAGCATTGCTACTTAGTGAAAATTGTGTACATGGAAATTATCTGTTTTCATTAAATATCAATTTCTCCTCTTTGCCTCTATATGTTTGTGAGCAGCTTACAGTTTTATCAATTTGAGATATGTAATTACTATGCTCCACATTTTTCTTTTACTCTTGATAATTTCATAAGTGAAGAAAGGGAATCCCTTGGGGAAAGCTGGGTTTCCCTTCATTTTAAGTAGTTTTTGACTGCTGTGGTTATCATGGTTAGTTACAATGGTTGTTCTTGCTTCTTTATGATACTGTATAACAATTTGTCATCTTAAAGGTGCCGTGCTAGATATAACACTAAAAACAAGTTGCTGACATTATCCAATTATTTTAATACACTTATTTATGAGAGACCTACGATTTAAAGCCCGTCTGAATTTCTACACTGTGCCAAATTCCCAATAAGTCTGTTATTTATTACTTCTGAAAAAATGCATGGGAGCCAAGCAGTAGTAGAAGATTTCCTATGCAGCGATAAAAATCTAACAATATTTACATAAGAATGAAGGTTTGTACCCAGTCTTATTGTCACTTGTTATGTTGGTGTCCACTTGACATACTTGGGAGGCCTGCTCTTTTCTGAAAGGGAATAGAGGAGTAGGTCTGGCCGAGACAGGTGTGTGGCCATTGGGAGGAGTGGAGGGAGGGGGAATGGCAGTCACAATATATTTTATGAGAGAATAAAAAAACGAAGTACCTAACTGTTTAACTATATTAAGACACTGAATTCCCACTGCACTACTAGCTAATATACCGAAAGACTCATTTTGTAATGTGTCCCCTTCTTTATGCATTGCAAGTAACTAGAGACAAATACCCCTAGTTGGAAATTTTTTTGTTGATTTCCTTATGTTAGTATACATTCCCTAGCTACAGAAAACAGGATAGATTTTGTGACTACAAAATGAATTCCTATGAAATTTTATTACTGCTAAGGAAAAATAAAGGGCAAACAATGGTATGAATTATTCTTAACACTGGGGTCCCAACGAAGGGCAACAGATGGCAGGAATATTTACTCAAGTGATTTTTCCATCAAAGTTTCTATCAGCAGCAAGGCTGTTAAGAAGCCGTCAAATTCACCAGCCAGCTGGTAAAAACAGCACTGTAAAGCTGACTATATACAAAGCATACTTGTATCCAATTTAGTCTTTTACACCATATGTCTTTTAAAAGAAGAGGGTGTTTGAATCAATCTGTATTAATAGATTGCCAGTTACCTCATATAGAGTTCTTTAAGAGAGTACATGTCTTATTAAATATTAAAACCCATTCTAAATAGAAATCACATCCTCTGCAGTAGATGTGGTCATCGTCATCACTGACCTATGCAATTCATCAATCAGATCAGGACAAGCCAGTGGCTTTTCAATAGCAGCTTCTGCTGTAAGAGGGCTTTCTCGTTCCAAGTGGAGAAAAGTAGAATACAACTCAGAACTCTAGGGCATCTCCATTAAGTAGAAGAAAGCATTTTCACGGACCCACTTGTCTCAAACTTTTGGGAAGGATTCCCTTCAATTCCTTTGTGTTCTTTGAATCTTAAGTCATCAAAAGTAGGTCCTTTACAAAGTGCTTCCTTCAATCACTGATAGGCAATGTAAGGCAAATTGAAGAACAGCTCAGCTGGTCCTTAACACTGATGCAATCTTTTCTCTGCCTTTTCCTTCCAAGTACAAAACACTGGCACACCTACAGCTTCGCCCACCTACTGGTCTATTAGATACAGCAGACTAGAATACTATCCTATATCTATATATGTTTGAGAGTTAATGGTAGAATGATAGATATATTGAAATGTCCTGCATTTAATCAATTTTGGTGTAATTCTTGTCCTATTACAATGATTGAAATTCATTATTTAACAAAGTAAACAGTTTTAATTCAATTTATTTATGGTAACATACATAAACTACCACATGTCAATATAATTGAAATTATTAAGTAATAAAACATTGTATTGTAAATTATACCTGAAACTTATATCGAAACACCTTAGAAAGAGTTACCAACTCATATAAATATAACACATTTCTATTTCACCTGGTTTCCTTAATTTTGTATTTGTTGATTTAAACTCCAAAATTTATGTAAATAATCCCATTGTTTCTTACTTCTTAAGGCTGAATTAAAATGGATTTTTTTTAATTCAAAGCTTCACACATATTCATGTCAATATTATTTAGAAGGTGTTGCTAATTTTTAATATAGTTCACTAAGCAGCATTATCCCATAAAAGCAAACGGGCTGCTTTTCCATTAAAAGGGAGAATATTGAATACTTGCAAATGCTTAACCCAATGGTGATTTTTTTTTTATTGTTTTTACTGGCAACTGTAAGGATTCAGTAACATTCAACAACAGCTTATATTTTAAAAGTTATTTTTTTAAGTCTAGCTGAAAGCAGGCTAACTTTTAATATTAGGGGATTTTATGTTTTGCACATCCACGTTTTTCACTGAGGTAATTGATGATATATCAGTGTATGCTGCCAGCATGGGAACTAACATTATTTTCATAACTTTACTTCATAGTATTCAAATTTATTTTGAAAACTCTCACTAGTGTTTCTTCTTGGTTCTTAAAAACTCAGAAGACAGAAGTATCAGCCATCTCGGGAGGAGAAACCTGTATGAGTGGGAATTTTTTCTCAATTCTTACTCAATTGCTATATTTTAGAGGTTCTCATACTTCAAGGAAATAATGTTTAATAGCATTTCCAGTTAGCTTATACTATGTTTCAGATGTTTGAGATGAATAATTCAGTGACAGTTTTAACATATATAGTTATGAGCTATTCACTCATTAAGAATAATAAGTCATAATGAGGTCTTATAATAAATGTAGAATTATATTGTGAGAAATGTCATTCTTCTATCAATGTCATTGCTATTTCCTAGTTTAAGAAAGTGTAGACATAGCCAAGGAAAGAAATGAGATGTTTACTTCAAGATTCTTTGTGCTGATACAAATGGACGTGTCTTAATTAAACATCTTTAATAAAACCTGACTTAGAATGTAAACTTATTCAGCATCTTAATGTTTAGTATACAATCATGTGTAGGCAGATTTCATAGTCAATGAAGAAAAAAAGATGGCTAAATTTTTTTTGTTTTTGTTTTTGTTTTTTATTTTTATTTTTTTATTTTTCAAGACAGGGTTTCACTATAGCTTTAAAGCCTGTCCTGGAACTAGGTCTTGTAGACCAGGCTGGCCTGGAACTAGCTCTTGTAGACCAGGCTGGCCTGGAAGTCAAAGAGATCTGCCTGTCTCTGCCTCCCGAGTGCTGGGATTAAAGGCATGCGCCACCACTGCCTGGCTAAGAAGGCTAAATTTTATCGGACTTGTGATATCATATCTGTATCTCAAAGAACATTTCCATATATATACATATATATATATATGTATATATATGTGTGTGTATGCATATATATATATATTTGTAGGCTAAAAATAGAATAAATAAAATATTTTTACAACAACTCTGATAAGGAAATATGCTTATAAATATTCACCAATTGTAATTAATGAATTCCATTGTCAGGAAATGGAGACTTTTCCAAATCTGTAATATTATGATGGACATGCATGACTGTATTAATAAAATATATGCAAAAATATTAAAATCTTCATATATTTATGGCAATTTATAATAAACTGGAGAAGATTGGTCATCATATTTTAACATAAACATAAATAATGTGTATGAAAGAATGGTTTTGAAGACTGAACACAGGACAAAGGACTATGATTACAGAGTGAATGGCAAAAGTCACAAAACTGAGTACTAAATTTGGCCACCTTCCTATCTAGACAGATTTCGATACTATAGAAAAGGATGAAAAAAATGTTCAAGATACCAGGTGATTTGATTTAAGGAAATGGAGCAGAAAATCCAATGGGACAAACCTAGATATTAGAAGGCAGAATACTAGAAACGAGAATGGAATGGAGACGAAGAACTTTGATGATCTGCAGAAAGCATGTTCCAGATGTAGGTTTTAACAGCTTGCAGATGTGAGAAAACTATACAAGACTAGGGAAAGAAACTAAATTTTGGTTGTGGTATTTCACAATAGCCACCATGGGAAAAAATCGTCTTTCAAGGGACATTGAATAAACAAATGACTTTGCCACAGTAGTGGAACAAAATTAGCTAGCTAATTGCAAATAATAATGTATCAAATAAAATCTATAAAATTAAAGCTGTTTTGAACTAGGTTAACTGGATCCCACAAGATAGCCTAATAAAATTTATTTGAATGACAAATTATTTCACATTTAGCAATTTAATTTCCCAACACCTAACAAAAGTTAAAACTTACCAGGTACTAAAAAGTATGTTAAAACAGCATTCATATTGAGGATAAAATACATTTATTAAATGTAACCAAAATATATAAAGTCTTTTGAGTTCATAAAGGAAACTAAGAGTTACAATATTTGTATTTTATATCATTAAGACATTGTAGGACAAATTAAGTAGACCCAGGGTAGGTGTAAATCACCCAAATTTCACGTCTAAGAAACTTCCATAAAATATATGCCATTAAAATACACATAAAGGGGATTAGTCAAAGATTAGACATCAATAATGCCATTAAATTTCATAGTATAAATTATATAAAAAGTAATTATGGACAAGCAAGCACCATCAAGAAAATGAATATAGTATTAATGACTAATACGGCCACTTTGAGATGATATATAAGCATTTGGTGGTTCCTTACTTAAAAAATCAAGGGTGAAACATTAAAGTTTTAATGAAAATTATGATTCCATTGATACAAAAACAATCAATAGAACAAATAAGAATATATACAGCCTCAACTCATAAATTAATTGCTTGACCAAAAATATGCTTGTTAATGCATTTTCTTCATGGTAACTCATTCTCACTCTGAGCTCATTAAGGAACTAAATGTTTAAAAAGTGTCAAGTTTATACTGTGGTCGGGGAGTCTACTAATTGTAGTAAAGGTTGTATACAGCATGAACAAGGCCTTGAGTTCTATTTTAATATTACCCAACCTCTGAGAAGCATAATAGAGAATACTTTTAGTTCTTTATTGCTTGATTTTCATCATAATTGATACATTTGAAATTTATAATAAATAATTATATTTGTTGTGTAATATTTTAGGTATACAAATTATGTATCCTTTGCCAGCTATCTCTAGAAATTTGTATATCTAATCAAGAACATATTATGTGACTATTATATAATACATATTATATAATGCATATATATAATAGTGACATAATATATATAATGTAATATATATAGATATAGATATATAGATATAGTCTTTCAGGTAGAGATTGCATTGTGCTTCTTTAGCTCAACATTCACGTTGGTCCTATTCAGAATGTATCTTCTAGGCCGGGCGTTGGTGGTGCACGCCTTTAATCCCAGCACTCGGGAGGCAGAGGCAGGTGGATCTCTATGAGTTCGAGGCCAGCCTGGTCTACAAAGGGAGTTCCAGGACAGGTTCCAAAGCTACAGAGAAACCCTGTCTCGAAAAAACAAAAAACAAAAAAAAACAAAAAAACAAAAATGTATCTTCTATAGACTAGCAGATCATAAACTTGTGAAGTTCATCTAATTTATATTAACATTGATGTAAGAAGAAATTTTATGCATATGTAATTATAGAAGACTCTAAAAGAATTGTTTTTCTTTCTTTTCCTTGCCTATCATATAGGTGCTTGAAGCCTCAATTTCTGAATATAAAAAAATTAACTAGGAAAACCCGAATAGAGAATTGCAAAGTCTAAGATCATACTGAATATAAACTTTCAAAATGTTCAAATTGTTTAATGAACTACTGCTGTGGGTTAGAATATTTGTTTAACTAGGCAAAAACGTGTTATGTATGTTTGAGTTGCAGAATAATTGTTTAGTTATGTAAAGATTTGTTCTGCTTTTCCTTGCCTGCCCAAGGTACCTGATAGGCCTACTCAAATGCTGAATGACCAATAACCAGGCAGAGGTGGAATAGGTGGGGCCAGCAGCACAGAGAAAAGGGGAGTCAGCGAATCAGTCTGTAATCAGCCATCCTGGGGCCAGACAGACAGACATGAAGGAAGCAGGAAAGCAGGATGGTAATACATATATGAGGCAAACAAGCCTTGGGGAAGCACATAGATTAACCAAAGCAGATAAAATTAAGTTAAAAGAACTAGCTAAACAAGCATAAGGTCAAGCATTCATAATTAATAATATGGTTCCGTGTCATGATTTGGGGGCTTTAGGTCCAAGAAAGATTGCTACAAACTCTCAATTTATTTGGCTTTATCTGTCTTAATCAGTATTTTTGAACATTATAAGTTGGCCACAATTCAAACTCATCTGATTGAAAATTGCAGCATTAATAATGAACAACAACTCAACAAAAATTTAGACTTGGCATAATAAACCACATTTCTTAGACTTAATCTATATTTTTTAACAACTAAATTATATTCCCCACAACCTAATTTATTTTTATCAGCTCATTAAAAGACACAACACATTGGAATTAAATGATTCCCTAGTTATAATCCATTTGTTGTATTTCCACTAACATAAGCCAGAAAAAGTCAATAAGTACTAACAATTAATTCAACATTGTCTTGGCCTCTGCTCTGTCTCAGAAGGCATTTTGTCAATAGGATATATGGAAATATTGCTACATCCCCACAAACTGTCTTGAGGGAAATACACTTATAATTTTATCATGATGGATATTTGCAGTAACTACATTACTACTAAGTATACCACAACTTCTCATTCTGAACAGATTCCAACATTAGATCAATAAGCACAAACATACACACAGAGAGAAAGAAAGAGATAACAAGCCACACTATACTATACTCTGCTGTAAGATGTTTTCCTGCATCACAGATGCAACTGTATTTCATCGAACATTGTGCCTAAGCAGATGCTCTTGTCCTTCAGAAGCCATTCACATCACAACTTTAGCCATATTGTTATGTTGATTTTTATAGCATATTCGCAGAACATCACAAATGTCAGGAACTACATATTCCATTGATTCTTCCACGTGATCTTACTGTAGCTAAATATTTAAAATTCTGCCGCAAGAGAAAGACAATATGGTAAAAAACATCTCAAAATCTTACCTTAAGATACCATTTGTATTTAGCATGTTCCCAATTTTCAGGATTTTGTGTCTTTCTGAAAAACTGTTCAACTTCATTCAGCCATTGATTAAATATCTTCATATCATAATGAAAGTGTCTCCATTTTTCAACTGATCTCTCAAATCGCCTAGAATTAGAAAATATGGATGAAACAAAACAAGTGGTTTATAGAAGTCATTGTATGCTTACCACACATACTTTTGTTTATGCTGACAAATGCAATATTTTATAGTGCCTTGAATTTACAGATTTTAGTTGCAATGATCAGACATAGTAACTAATGTAAAATAGAAAATATGAATTAAAACAAGAACTTAATTTTCCCTTTAAAATTAATCTTGTATATTGATTACAAAAATACTAGACAATTGTTTAGGAATATTAGCATCTTCCTTATGACAAGTTTAAAAAGTAGTTGTAGGACTTTTAAAACATTTCAAAATTATAAAAATTGCCTGGGAACAAATATTCAATTTTAAAACACATTTGTATCAAAATTAAACTATCTCATCAGGTTTATGAGTTTCAACATTTCTTGCTCTGGGATAATGTTTTTGTATACTGTAAAGATTTGTCACTCATTTTTGTTTAATAAAATGCTGACTGGTCAGTCACCAGGCAGGAATTATAGGCAGAGTATCCAGACTAGGAGAATTCTGGAAAAAGGAAAGGCAAAGATGCAGTCACCAGACAGATGCAGTGGAAGCAAGATGAGAATACATCACTCATAAAAGATACCAAGTTTTAAATTTTCAGGCAAATGGGTGGATCTAGAAAATATCATATTGACTGTGGTAACCTAGACACAGAAAGACAAATATCATAGGTACTCACTCAAGTGGCTTTTATACATAAAGCAAAGAATACCAGCCTACAATTCACGATCCCAGAGAACCTAGACAACAATGAGTACTTTAAGAGAGACATACATGGATCTAATCTACTTGGGGTAACTAGAACCAAGCAGGTGAAAAATCTGGGATTAAAAGCTCTAAGTCTCTGATGAAGGAAATTGAAGAAGATATCATAAGGTGGAAAGATTTTCTATATTCATGAATCATGTGCAAAAATGGCCATTGTACCAGAGACATCTACAAATTCAACACAAGCCCTGTTGATATTCCAACAAGAAATCTTCACAGAAATGGAAAGGATGGCTTTCAGCTTCAGATGGAAACACAAAAACCTGAGAGTATTATATAGAAACACAAAAAACTGAGGATATTTAAAATAATCCTGAACAGTAAAAGAACTGCTGGAGGTCTCACCATCCCTGATTTCAAGGTGTACTATAAAGCTATAAAGACAGCATAACATTACCATACAAAACACATAAAATTATCAATGGAATTGAATTAGAGACTCAAACGTAAGTCCAGACACTTATGGATGCCTGACTTAACAAAAAAAAGAAAAAAAAAAAAGAAGAAGACAGAAATACACATCTGGAAAAGAAAGCAACTTCAACAAATAGTGGTACACAAAAGAGATGGTTGCATGTGGATGAATGAAAGATCCGTATCTATGCATGTAGATCCATATTTGTCATCCGGCATAACTCTCAATGGATCAAGGATCTCAAAAGAAGCCCAGAGAACTTGAACTTTATAAAACAAACAGTGGAAAATAATAATTTTGAATTCACTGATGGAAGAAAAGAGTTTCTAAATAGCATATTGATAGCACAGGCACTAAGGCCAACAATATTCGACTTTGTGAATCTGAATGTATGACAAAGGACACTATCATTTGAGCAAAGCAGCAGGATGCAGAATGAGAGATCTTTACCTATTACACATCCAATAGAGGGTTAATACTTAAAATATATTTTAAAACTTAAGAAAGACACTTGATAGTAAAGAAAACAAATAACGCAATCTAAAAAATGGGATCCAGAGCTAAACAGTGTTCTCAGAAGATAAAACACAAATGGCTTGTAAGCAATTAAAGAAATGTTCAACATTCTTAATCATCAAGAAAATGAAAAACCAAACAATATTATACTATCAGGGAAATGCAAATTAAAATTATCTTACACCATTCAGAACAGTCAAGATTAAGAAAGCAAGTAACAACTCGTGCTGTTGAGGATATGAGGAAGGGGACAATTTATTTATTTTTTATTGATTTTTGCTGGTGGGAGTGCAAATTTCTACAGTCACTATGGTGTGTGGCAGCTCTACAGGAACCTGGGTAGAGATATACTTCAAGATCCAGCTATAACACTTTTGGGCATAGACACAAGGGACTCTATACTCTGAAATAGAGAGACTTACTCATTTATGTTCATTGCTTCTTCACTCATTATAGCCAGACACTATAATCCAAATGTCTGCAAATGATGAGTGGATAATTTGCACAATGGAATACTATTCATATATAAAACAACAACAATAGAGAAGAAATTTACAGGTAAACAGATGGGCCTGGAAAAATTATTCTGAGTGAAGGAACTCAGACCAAAAAAATAAAGAGAAACATTGACTGTTTGGGCTTATATGTGAATGCTAGCTTTTAAGCATTTGATAAGCATGCCAGAATCTATACAACCGTAAATGTTAGATATCAGATAAGGGACTAATTTGGAGGAAAGGAACTCCCAAAGAAGAAGACATAGAAAAAAATATTTAAGGGTGACAGAGGAAACAGTGGAGTGAGATTATTATATGCCTTGCATTATGACAGAATTTGCATTTAAAAATCTTTTTGTAAAAAATCTGAAATAATTCTTTGTTAGTGTGATAAATGTTTTATACAGGCTTTCTCTAACTAGTTGGTTTAATGTAAGAATCTGTCTTTAATAACTAATGATATCCTAGAATTATACAAATAAAATACATTCTTCAGCAAAATGATGATGAAAATGTTTTGCATGTTTACAAATAATTTAGCATTCAAAGGTAATCAGTAATATTTCATATACAGTAAGTGGTTTGACAGTACATTTTAAGAGTTTACTTCCTTTAAAAAATTTGATATTACTTGCCTTTTAGGAATATGTGTTTCTAGAAATCAACAGCTACTGTTGAAAGAAATCTTAAATTTCTTTCGTGAAATCCATGTTGGTGAGACTAGACACAATTTTAAACTTTAACTTCCTTGTCTTTCTGTCTGTCTTTCTGTCTGCGTGTTTGTGAATGTAATCCATGTACTTCTATGTTGTGTAATATTATTTTAACTGGACAAAGATGTGTTACATTTGTTTATATGGCATAACATTACATTAACTGTGTACATGTGTGTTGCAGTTGTTTATGATGAATTTGCTTAATGATGTAAGGATGTGTGCTTAATTATGTAAAGATGCATTGCATTTGTTTCACCTTGCCTGCCTAAGGCACCAGACTGATCTAATAAAAACAAAGAGATAAATAGGAGGAGAAATCTAGGAGAGAACGGAACATAAAAAGAACAAGAGAGAAGAGAGGAGAGAACAAGGAGGGACACCCAGGGAGAGAAGACCAGGCAGCTGCTGCCAGCCATATAGGAGAAGCAAGGAAAGTAAGACACACGAAAAGAAAGGGAAAAGAGGTTAAAAAAAAAGAAAGGAAAAAACAAGGCAAAAGTAGATTTAAAAAAAGAAACAGGTTAATTTAAGTTAAAAGAGCTAACTTGAAACGAGCGTAAGCTAGGCCAAACATCTAAAACTGACAGAAAGTCTCCGTGTCTTGATTTGGGAGCTGGTTGGTGGCCCCCATAATAAAAAGTCTAAAATACTTCTGGGTACCTTGAAGGCAAGAATAGGCTGAGGGGATCTCCCCGGAGCCTGGAGCTGGAGTTACAGGAAACCTTGAGCAGCCATATCTGGGTACAGAGATTTGAACTTGGGATCTCCAGTGAAGCGGTCAGTATTTTTAATACTGGAGCCATTTCTCTATCGCTTAGTTTTATTTCACTTTTCATTATCTATTTTTCAATGTGGTTTAGTTTTCATTTCTACATTTTGTGAATCACAACAATAAAATGATTTTAAAATAATTGAACTGGCAATCTCATGTGTTGATGACTGATTCTTTTCCTACTTTTACAGCCTGAGAAGCACACAGTAATGAACCAGAGCACAGTTGATAGTAGGTCACAATTGATTCATCCAATTTTGTAACAGTCTGCATTCCTCTTCTTGGTTTGCTTCTATTACCAATAAATCATTTGAATTATCCCCTTAACAAAGTTAACTACTAGGAGGTAGCTGTTTGTTAAATATTCACGTTGTAGCCAGGCGATGGTGGCACACGTCTTTAATACCAGCACTTGGGAGGCAGAGGCAGGTGGATCTCTGTGAGTTCAAGGCCAGCTTGGTCTACAAGAGCTAGTTCCAGGACAGGCTCTTGGCACTATTAATTTGTATCATATTCTACAGTATCTTTTTCCACCCTCGTTCCTAAGTCATTTTTATATGCTATCTTATTATAATCATTCAAGAGAGGAAAACCTGTAAGGAACATACATATGATCTCTGTACACCTAGCGTCTAACAATAGGGAAATTACAAGGAGAAGGGGGAACAAAATGAGTGTCTTGTATGTTTATAGCCTCTTCACAGCGGAAATAGTTAAGACTGGATGCACTTTGGTGGCATATGGGATTGTTTTAAATTTCCATGTTCCTTCTAAATGCTCCAGAACTAGGGTCTGTACTTTAGTCTCCTGTCTTTATTTTCTTTATAGTATTATCCACTTTTCCAAACCAAAGACTTGCAATTTTAACAGTTTTATGTGAAAAAATAAAAAAATTAGATAATTATATAAAGTTTTCCATATATTAGGCAACCTCTAAAACTTTGAAAAAGTTGAAGTTGATTTATTGTTAAAATTGCTGCCCAAATGAACAATTCTACCCAAAGGAAATATTAAATAATAAAAGCATGTGTTTTACACATCTAATGTGAGTAATAATACTTTAACCTCCATTTCAAACATCACGTAAAGTTTGCATATTAATCTTTAGCATTTAATATGCATTAGTAACAACCTAAATTTATTCTTGAATTTTTAATATGACATTATATTTTTTATCATGTCTGCTTATAAAATCTCTCCCGCCAAAAAAGATTGTATGTGTGTCTGCGTGTGTGTGTGCATGTGTAAAGTTTTGCTGATTTTACAATATTCTTTATAAAATTAGTCTCCAGTCTGTTACTATGTTCTTTAAGTTCCTCTTACTCCATTATCTAAATAATATAGGAATGGGAAAAATGGATGCAGCAAGTTGACACACATAAGGAAACCTTAACAAATAACATTCTGAGAAATGAATGTTTTACTTTCTATGTTAGATCTAAGGGTAAAAGCATTCCAATCCCTTTCCCTAGGTGTAATAGGCAATGTGGGCCAAACTAAATAAAGAAACAAAATGTCAGTGTAAACATAAGGATAATAAATCAAGTGATTTTAAAATTTTGCAAATATTAAAATTCTCATTCACTATGCAAGCAGTATTTAAAATTACAGTGCTGTTTCATTTATGTGCAGCATAACTTATTTCCTGCTGTTCTAAATCAAGTTAGTCAGATTATTTTCAAGCATAAATTACATTTAGGGAGTAATTTAGGTACTTTATGACATACTTTAACACTTTCAAGCCATTAAGGTAGTGCTCAATTCCAAGAAATAAATTTAAATAAATAAGCCCTGAGTAGCCTTCTGACAGATCTATTGTGGCTGTATGCTTAGGTCTGCAAATTCAGCACTAGGATGCTGATCATTTCCTCCTATAGATTTTGTCTTTGATTGGGGGAATAGGAAAGGTCTTAGCTAAACTCTCACGACTGAAAATCTAGGTAACCTATAAATAAAGGTAAATTGATTAGCTGCCCAAGATACTAGTATCTTCCTATGATATGGATTTGAGTAATTCTCACGGATCCATGTGTTAGAAGCTTCATCCTTTGTGTGCTATAGAGGTGGTGAGAAATTTAAGAGGGGAGGTAATGAGGGGGTTTTATTTCTTATAGTGATTCAGGAAGTTCTAAAAGGATTATGATAATATCCCTATCACCTTCAATTAACAGATCTCCCTGGCTTGCTACCTCTGGTGATGTGATTACTTCTCCCACATGTGTTCCTGCCATGATGTGACAGATGTTTATAGTAGGATAGGCTTAATGTTGCTACAATGTACTTGAATCACTAGTACTGTGAACTAAATAGAAGTTTTTCTTTTATAAGCATGATTTATCTCACATGATTTTTTATAATCTCATGCATACACACCCATCACATTCCCAAGGAATCAAAGCAGTTAGTACTACCTAAATATACCAATAGCTGTAAATGTTTCTCTACAAAGCTTGACACAATTAAAAGAGAGTTCTCATGACACCAATTGTCAGTTATCAACCCTTACACAGTCCTCGGCTCTCTAGGCCAAACTCAAATTCCATATATAACTTAAAAACTGATCCCAAGATGTAAACATGTACAATTAGTATCTTTTGAAAACTTAATCAATCTTGAACAAGCAAGTGGTATCCCTAAAAACTGATTATAAAGTTTTTCCTTACTTCTCAAAGTTAATTATAAGGGAGAAATCAATGATGGTAAGCTTCTTACATAGAATCTGGTAACCAATGTCGGACTTTTAAATTCCAACCATTGTGGTTGGTACGGTGCATATTTCATTTTAATTTTAATGTGCATGCCACACGATATTAAGATTTACAATCTATTCATATGTTTATTGGTTATTTGGATCTCTATATTTGTGGAATGAAGACAAGTGTTACACTGAAGGGTAAAATACATTATTGATTTTTTAGTTATTCTTTTATGAATGTCATCCAGGCAAAATACAGAATATTACAGTCCTCAGAGTGATCTTGTTACTCACCAGTTTTCAAGAACTTTTCCCGTTTCTCTTTTCTTTTTTCTGTTCCTCCCTTAATAATTAATACAAATTCTCCAAAATTATGGATGTGCATACTTCATATAATATATGACCATTTCAAATATCTTCTCTCACTTTATGACATTAATTTTTAGTCCCTTAATGGTGTATTTTGATATACATTAATTATTAGTAAGCAGTATAGTTTAGTACATTGCTTGTATTTAGGATTATTTGATCCTAAAGTTGCAATAATATTTATTTATCAAATAATCATGAATATATTCATTTTATATTTTTCAAAATGTATTTGAATTTGCCATTTTTCATTTAGGTCTATAAAATGTTAATATTTCATTTTTGTATATGATGTAATACAAAATAATGTATGTATGCATATTTTTGTAAGTCTGAATTACAGTTTTAATTTTTTAGGTAAGACATGCACTGTGTACAAAATGAGTATGCAGTGAAAAAATAATTATGTTTATAGTGAAAAATACTTGTCCTATTTCCAAAGCCCCATTCAGTAGTTCTACTTCAAGTGTTAGTAAAAATTTTATAATTTGGAACACTTATGGAGCAAAGCAAGAACTAAACTAACACAGTGTTATAAAGTGATAGCTTTTAATTCAGTTTTACTGTTTCAATATAGCCAGTGTTCCTATTTTTTACAGCTCTAGATTGACATTTTATTCTGTAACACCCTGTTTATTTTATTGATCCTTAGTCCTCCCTAGATTGTGAGACTGGTTCTCAGGCTTCAAATGATTTTGGATTACTGCTTTGATTTTAAGCTTCTCACGAGTTTCATAACAGTCAAGTTTAGAAAAACATTCTAAGGCTTTTATTGTTTTCCTCGGTGTTGAAATCTATCAATTCTGATTTCTAAATGTCTCGTAATAACTTTTCATTCATTTTCATATGAAAATTTTTAAAAAGTTAGACAAGATTTGAAATTTAAAGGATCTAACTCAATCATTAAATACACATTTACCGTCTTTAAAGGAGACAACTATAAGTTGCCTTAAATGATGTATAAGATTCTCTGGAGAATCTCATTCACTTTGGAAAAGTTCAACTGAAATCTGGGGTGGGGTTTGACAAATATTACCTATTAAAACCTCAAAAAATATTTTTAGCTTAATGTGACTCAGGTTTATGTTGCAGAGATATGCTGTTGTGACTCAAAACCAGTGTTAGAGTCAATGTAAACAAATGGTGCAGGTGAATTTCAATAAAACTTTATTTTCAGAAGTATGTGCTGACCCAGGAGATGAACTGCATGGGAATTAATGAACCCTTTGCCTACAGAATTAAGACACAGCTCCAGGTTTGGTCTGCCATATAGGGCCATTCTTTGGGAAAGAAAGCTGTGTATGCTACATTTGAGGACTGAATATCTTAAAATTTCTAAAGTACTCCAAGGCCTGCATTTACCCTGAACATTTAGCTATATCTTGGAATGCTACCTTCTCAGCAGTTCCTGTCTTTCTTGGTACTAGATCTCCACAGAACACATTTTGAGCATCTTGGAAAGCAACTGTTAATATGTTAGTTCATGTTCCAATTGTAAACTCATGTTTACACTGCTGCTTTTACCCAGTATACTCTAAGCCTAGCAGAGAAAGAAATACAGAATATGAGAATATGATTTCTTAGAAACAAGCATCATTCTTGACACTTGTATGTGTTCAATACATTTTATAAAGATATATATGAATGAATAGTTTCTTGAGAGATTTGTACAGATTCATGTCTTCTGGTTAGGAGGCATAAATGTTTGGTTTACATATTTCACCATTGGCATCTAAATAACTATAGAAAAAAATAAAATCAATGCAGAGGATAGAGATATGCCATAGCTTATGGGTGACAAAGCACATTCAAATTATTTATATTAATAACAATTTTAGTCACTTTTTCCACTTTGTACCAATTTGAACATGGTATAGAACTTATTATTAAAGCACCATACTGGAAAAAATTAAATAATATATTTTTAGAAAATTGTTGATCTCATTAGTAAAAAAACATAGAATGGTTATTTAATTGAAAAATTAGGAGCTCAATCACAATAACTGTTCAAGCCTGGTTAGGTGTTGATGTAAATATGAGGACATAAGATTACTTACCAACTAATCAACATGTTAAGTTTTCAAATGGTGTTTTAGACTAAAGCAGTATTGATAATATTTGGCATTCAACAAAATATTTTAAAAATAATAATTATATAGGGCTGGAGAGATGGTTTATGGCATTTGGTGCTCTTAGAGAGACTGTTTGATTTCCAGTACCCTCAGGACAGCTCCCAATCATCTGAAACTCTGGCTCCAGGGGATCTAGTGCCCTCTTCTGAACTCTATGTGTATTGGGCACAAAACAGGTATCAGATACATATCTAGGAAAAACACCCACACATAAAATAAAATTGATAATGTGAAAGCTTGATAAATGTCTTACAAATATTTTAGGTTATTACTGAGAATTCAATAAAATTTAACCTTATTTCTAATGTTTAGCTTTGATGGTCTATGAGCAAGTATTATAAGTCCCCACTTCTCCAGTCATGTATAAAGGTAAATGAGGGGACAACTAATATCAATAAGCTGAATTCTCCTTCGATAAATTAGGTATTTTCATGAAAAGATCTCTCTCTCTCTCTCTCTCTCTCTCTCTCTCTCTCTCTCTCTCTCTCTCTCTGTGTGTGTGTGTGTGTCTGTGTTCTTATTCTATGTCTGTATTGCTTTCTGAGTTTGTGTTTGCTCTTTTTGTCATGTGACTATATGTACACATCAGCACTTAAGATTAAAGATTTTAAGATATTATTAAACATAGTTTTGTTGAGGGAGAGACATTCTAAATACCAATATGTGTTATTTCTATTTTTATTTTTGAATAATACTTGTTTTCTGCTCCCCTTGTCTTGATTGCTTAAACTAATTATATAGTTTCAAGACTTCTGGAAACTGACCTTGCTCTTTTGTTTCATAAACATTTTGCTACAGTCCAAAGTTCCTTTAGACTAATGAGAGTATAAAGAGTGTGATAGTCGACAGTTCCATCATGTTGGAAAAATATTTAGGGTATATTATTCCTGCAAAATTTCTGACAAAAACACCACACAGTGTGAGTTTATGCTAATGTTAACCTAAGAATTATGCAATTTCACTATCTTGATTTGACGCAATTAGCACTCTCCAAAAATAACTAAAGAAGCAGAAATAGTTTTCTAATAGTGAACTGTAGAATTGCGCTAATGTTAAGGTCTTTTGGAGAAATCAATTATGGAAACCGATTCAGCACACTTAATTAAATAATGACAATCTCTAAGAATTTAACATTAAAATCATTGAAAACTCGATAGATTCATGGATCTTTCCTGCAAAATGTGGGGATTTATTTCAATTCTAGTTTATACATCATCTAGATTGCACACCAAGTGAATATTATGTAATTTAAGAGACAGTAGCTTCTAAATATTATTCTTAATTTATTAAATTAGGAGGCTATTCAAATCACCAATGTCTTCATCTCATCCAGAGATAAAATATGGAATGGATGTCATAAGCTTGTCCTAAGAATTGCTGTAATTTTTGACCATAGACTTGTTAAGCACTCTACTATACTTTCAAATTTAAGTATTTAGTATTCTCAAAAACACCTTGGGGTAAGTACTATTATTATATCCATTTTGCATATGAGAAAGGTAAGGTTTGGGAAGCAGGATTGTATGTTTCTAATCAGGGATGCAAGGAAAAAAATATGTTGATATAATGCTCTCTTTTGTCAGTCAAGTTATCTGGTAATCTCCTGAAAGATAAGAAACCAGACATCTCCAGAAGACTGTTCTCTTGGGTATAAATGATATTGTTACAGGGCAGTTCTACTCTGATAGTTCTGAGAAATAAAACTTTTATATTTCAAAGGAAAAGACTCCTAAATGATCTGAAGTTATTGTAAAGTAAAATTTTTATTATCCATGCCATCTTCATAACCAATTCCCATTTTCAATTTCTCCAGATTTCTTATGACTATTCTAGAAAGTTACTGTCATTTTATTTCTTTGTAGTGTTCTTCACATTATTCCTTGTTATACAATACACTTTTTCTTGTAGATTTTCTTTCAGGCATACAGTCCTTAATGAGAACCTTTTATTATATTCCAATGTGGAAATACTTAAACTTTCTTTGAGCAAGCAGAACACATCTATTTCCTTTGATGATGGTATTCGACTTTTTAAAAAAAATCACTTTATTGTAATAAGGTTGACATAGAAAACCTCTAAATAGTTAACACATATATCTTGGTAATATATACCCTTGAAATCGATACCATCAAAAAATTAAAAATACCACTCCCCTAAAAATGTTTTTATCACCCTCTTCAGTGATTGTAATGTCATGATTACACTAATTGTTGATAACTGTATGCACTGTGTTTTATAGTATATATGCAGAGCTTGCATTTTGTAATTAAAACTTTGCTCCCTTCAACATAACACTCTGTTTTCCTACTGTATAATGAAATTTAAAGAATAATAAATAAATCAAAAAACAAAACATAAAAGAATTTGCCCTATGTTGTTTTGTGCTGTTGCTGTTTTCTACGTCAGAAACTAACAGCTAGCCTAAACTTTTAGAAATTAAATTCAAGTACTCAATAGATTAATTTTAATATGTACAGCAAGTTTCAATCTTGTAGTATTATATGTATTTTAGAAATTAAATTCAAGTACTCAAATGATTAAATTTAATATGTACAGCAGGTTTTAATTTTGTAGTGTTATATGTATTAATAGAAGCATGTTCTGCAGATCAGTAATTTCTATTCTATGATTTGATGTGCTTTTATTACTAAGTTTTAAATGTTTTAAGATTTTAGATGCACCATTTCCCCATCCCTCTTCCTCTTTTCTTCCTCTTTCTATTATTGCCCCAAGATTCACAGCCTTCTTTTCAAGTAGTCATTGCTGCTATATATAATTTATATGAATGAACATATAAAGCTAGACCTATAAGTCTGCTCATTGTTGCCTATATGTATGTTTCTAGGGCTGACCACTTAAGATTGCATAATTGAATAATAGGGCTCAGCCTTGACTAAGACTGTTCATCCTCTCTCAGCTCATACTTCTTAATCTAGTGACTGGGTTTTGTGAAATTTTCCCCATCTATGTTGGGAGGTAGACCATTGGTAGAGTATTTCTAATAATTTCAAATTATCTTCTTCCAAAAAAACCCAGATTTACTTTTTGGTTAATAGCAAGTACTAAAACAATAAGAATATGTAGCAAGTAAAATTTAAAGAGAGGGCACTGTGACTGTGAAATTTCATGTTATTTCTTATTGATGCTATACAAACTTCCACGAAGTTACTTGAACCTAACAATTTCAGAACTGAAATTTGTGAAATAAACATAATTTATACTGTAGAAGGTTTTATAAGGATTACAAACAGTGAAGTAAAGCTTGTTGAAATATAATAAGTACTGAATAAAGAGTAAAAATAATTATCACAACAACTTCTACATAATTATATATAAAAAGTATATATACGTATTTTCATAGTTGTCACATTTATATACCATTATTAAATTATGAGATAAATGCATACACAAATGAAACTTTCAAAGGCACAGTTAAATATACAACTATAAATGAGAAGCTGTATCTAGAAGTTAGTTTATAAAATCATCTATTTTTATATGGAGTCCTTGTAAAGATCAAATCCTTGGGAAGATTATAATTAAAAATTAGGATACTTGTATGTTTTAGAATATATTATTTGGATTTATAATATAGTCAAATACAAATACAAAAGAAATACAAATACAAAAATAAACTGTCTTTGACTATGTAATGTTGTAATCTCAAACGAGTGATAGGGTAACATAAGACAATTGAAAACTCTGAAATTTCTTGGGCTACAGACTGATTTAAAGACCAGACCAACTTGGCCAAGATAGTGAGATTCCACCTCAGTTAAATGTAAGAAGTGTATTAAAGACATAGGTTAATGGGAAAACTCTTGTCTAACATGCCCAAAGTCCTTTTATAGTCCCTAATACCATTACAATCATGATCATAATCATCAATAATTATAGTTTAAAATAAATTTGTGAGAAAAAACCTTTCCAATGTATTGTTCTTACAACAACCACTTTCAAAGTCTGTGGAATCAGAATCTATTAACAATGATTCTTATGATTGTCAACTAACATAAAGGTAAATCTTCTGAGAAAGACAATATTCTGTTGTTCATTTTGAATAATGTAGTTTTAGTCATACTTGAAAAGAAAAAATAGAGGTGCCAAGCAACATTAACAAGGAATTAATGTCAAAGATGAAAAAAATAACATTTCAACTAGAAAGAACAAGAAGAGGTTTTCAAGGTTTAACTGTTCAAAAATAATAATAAAAACGAGAAATAATTTCACTAGACATAGCAAATTTTGTTGGGGTTTAACCAATATGATAGAGTGAAGGGGTTTAAAGCACTTTCTTGGTAAATTACAGAAGAATTAATTAATTACAATGTACATTTAAGTTGATACACACAGAAAAAAATAATATCTGCCAGGAATCTCTTATGAGAAGTCTAGCTGGAATGCTCATTTTACCTTGAATATATTGATGCTATGTCTATAAAGGTACAGACTTCTCCTTCCTATTTTCCAGCCTTGATATACTCCTGTGAGCAGGACTGTTTTGAAGTGAAATGGCATAGTTAACACAACTTCCAATTCACTGAACTAAAGTATCAGGTGACATTAGCAACTTGAAGTCAAAGAAATTTTTTATCATATAAATTATATAAATATAAATATTACCATAAAAATCAGATATCTTTTGCTATTTTATATTCCATTTTATTATAACACATGTACATGAGAGAGATGTTCTTGGCATAAAACTACTATATTTATTTTTTTCTCTTACACCTGAAGCTACATGTCTAAGCCTGTAGAGGTTACTTTATTATCCAATTAGAGCAAATACTTTGATCTCATTTTAGATATTTCATCTACAGTTGATTAACATCAGTTTGTGCTGTACTCTCAGGCAAGTAAATATATAGCTTTGGCAAAAAGAGGAGTATTCAGAACCATGTCTAAAATAGGAAGTATAAACACAAATACAGGAAAAGTTAGAATGTCTAAGAAGCAAAAATATCAACTTTCCTATATGACTAGAAGTACTATATAGATAGATAGATGATAGATAGATAGATAGATAGATAGATAGATAGATAGATAGATAGATAGATAGATAGATAGATCTGAATTTGGACCTAGTTAGCCATTTGCTCATTTATTTAATAAACACCTATTGAATGATTAGTACTGAGGCTAATAATGTACTATATTCAGGGGTTATCAATAAAAAGACAGGTATTATTCTGTCAATCAAAAATCATAGTTTAAGCCTGGCGGTGCTGGCGCACGCCTTTAATCCCAGCACTTGGGAGGCAGAGGCAGGCGGATCTCTGTGAGTTCGAGACCAGCCTGGTCTACAAGAGCTAGTTCCGGGACAGGCACCAAAACCACAGAGAAACCCTGTCTCGAAAAAAAAAATCATAGTTTAATGTATGCATTAAATATCATAAGAAAAATAAGAATTGTAGTTGTATCAGATACTAATTTTGCCCTGGACATGTGGTCTTGACTCTCCATTTCAATAATACAAGCCGAATTTGAAATGCCGCCATTTGGATGTTAATGCCCAAGGACCCCACTTGCTGAAATGGCCTGTTTTAACTACAACATGACAAGCCAAACTGCTCACGGATGAATGCCCCTGGGAGGTGCTCTCAGTCATAATTGATAAAAAATAGTTGACTAAGTAGCATAGTTTGCTGTCAACCACAACCTGATAAATCCAAAGCCCTTGCTTTATGCTACTTCACGGCGTTATCTGACGGGAACTGAGGTCTTAAAGCATCTACTGGCTCGCTCGAAAGCACACCTGTTTTCTTGGTCTTCTGTTTTCAGTCTTCACCTCCTACGATATTTCCTACACCTGTCAAAGCATCTAAAACTGGTATATACTCAGCAAGTTTTGTTTTGAGGAGAATTCAAACAGCGAGAAAAATCAACTTTGCCTGAAAAGCTGTGAAGGTAGAATTCAGGAGTAGTTAGCAAAGGTGTTACAGTAGAGAAAACTGTACAGTAGACAGATGCCTAGAAGCACGATCAGAGTTTGCCAGGGTGAAGGAAGGAGGGCACTTCATGAACTAGAGGAAGCATATAAAATCATCGTAATATAGTTTCTCAAATTTAATATCAGTCTCCTACAAGGCTCTTCCAAATAGAGATTGCTGGATTACACCCTCAAACATCTAATACGGCATGTCTGAGAATTTGTAGTTGTCACAAGTTCATAGGCTCTGTTGATACTGGTAGGATGATGGACATGATCAAACATTAGAGTTATGGAAGGAATGGCTGAGTCACAAGATGAATGGGATTGATATTACAAAGGCTGTGGAAGGTCCTGTGACCTCAAGTTAATTTGTTTTCCATTCATTATTGTTTAAGAAGTTTATTTTAAATAACAAACACAATTGAAAACTTACTGTGAATTTAAACAGTTAAATATGTGACAAAATTCTTGAAAAGGTACACACTATCTAGTATGGGTTCCTGAGATCTATTTTCTAACCAAATTCCATGAAAATAAATCGATTAATTTTCCATGTTTTCCAGTAACTACACAACTATTCATTTGACTGTCTCAACTTACGTTCCCACAATAACAGTCATTGCTTTACAGACCAATTGGAGTTCTTTAATTTTATCAAAGAGATAAAAGTGATATTATCTCCCCTCCTATTTTTTAATATTTAATGATAATCAGTATTGCCCTGTGTATGTATTTGATATTCAGATGTTTTTCTGCATCACTGCATATTTTTAAAAGCTTTGAAACATTTCTATTAGTTTTTAAAATATTTATTAAAAAATATTTTAATAATTTCTGATGTTTATGACTTGCTTTTGTACTGAAATATATTTTATGTACATATGATTAATTTTGATTTTGATATTTTTGCATAATCTTGAATTTCAATGGTCAAATATAATAATATTTTATTTATATGTTTTACTCTTTATAGGGAAACTATTCTCTTACCTAAGGAATAACAAGTCTCATATTTTACATGTTTTATAATAGTTTGCTTTTCATAGGTAAGCAGTTAATCAATATACAAAGTATAATACAGTTTATGCACAAAATAAAATAGTGATGTAATTTGTGTACTTACTGAACTGTTTAATTTTACTTCTACCATATATTTTGTGTATGACTCTCAAGCAAATTGGTAAGACAACCTCTAAGCGCACTCAAACATGGCAGATACTCTACCCACTTTTAGCAGTTTTCTTTATTTTGTCATATTTTTTGTTTTTTGTTTGGTTTGGTGTGGTTTTTCGAAAAACAGTTTCTCTCTGCAACAGCCCTAGCTGTCCTGGAACTAGATTTGAAGACAAGGCTGGACTTAAACACACAAAGATTTTCCTACCTCTCCCTCCCACATGACTTAAACCATTGTCTCCTTGATGAGCATTCAGACCCCTATCTCCTGATAATGTCAATTCCGGTTGTTCTCTGGATTGGTTATCAAGGTGTTGTCACAAGATTACTTAAGCATGTTCTTAACATCACTCTTCCAAATTTGGTTCCATGTGTGTGTGTGTGTGTGTGTGTGTGTAATATTGTTTATCTAAGTTTGATGCATAATATAACTGCTTACCATATTCTACTTGCCCTACGTCTTATGATTATAATGTATTACAATCCCTTAATTTTAGAGAGACAGTCTTCTAGACAATGCTGTGGACAATGATGCAAAGAAAACGGTGCTTGACACTTCTGGGTTAAAATATTTAGAAGTCACAATGATCTATCCAAACATTTTCTCTGACCTGGCAAATATTCTAATTCACAATGTTAAGGTAGTATGGTAGAGCACTACAGCAGAAATCCTGAGAGATTAATCACAACCCTTGGCTGATTCGTGTTGAAATTATTTCAAGGAAAAAACTGGAGCGTGTATTTCCAATCCCCAACACTTGAGGGGTTACTTGTTACTGCAGTACAACATGGGCTACTATGACTAATACATAATCTCATTCTTCAGTGACTTTCTTCCTCATTTGTTAGATTACTTTATTTCACACATTGACTAAAAATTGTGCTTAAAGGAGGCAAATTTTAAGACTGTCTGAAATTGACTTTACCTTCTCACTTTTCGTGCCTCTTTTGTCAGGTGTAAACTTGTGTATCGTTGATACACAAGTTGACCCAAGATTGAAGAGTTTAAACCAAACACATTTCCTAAACAGCATAGTTTCTGGTTGTTAAACCTCTAAAAGTGGATTATCGGGGTTAAAGCTTCATAGAATATGTCATGAGCTTTCAGTAAGTTGTTGCCTGTATCTACAATCTCTTTATATTTAACTGGATTCTAAAGCTTTATGCCTAAAAGAATTTCACGGTTTCTTTAAGGAAGACAATAGTGAGGTGGATATCATGATACAGTTTCTCAAGGAAGATGGAATCGGTGGCAGAGAAACTAAGGGGGCATCAAAGAGGAAGAGAGTAGAAAGACAAAACCTACAAACATTACGCATCCTAATTATCCAAGTGCGTATCATCACTTTTTACCTTCTTTTTCATTAGAAAAAAGTTGCAAGTCTTGCCTATTCTCAAATCGGGTAAAATGTGGGAAAAGTGCACAGAATGTTGATTATTAAGCACAGAAGGAGATGTGGAGAAAGAAAGAGAGGAAAAAGAGGAGAGGGAGAAAGGAAACTAAGACCACAGCCTTTCTATAACCTAATTTTAGAAGTGGCATATGATCACAAGAGGAGCACTAAATGTGATATACATTGAATGGAAGGAAATTTTAGCATCAATCCTTGCAGGGAGAAGTGTTAAATAATCTGTGAACATAGTTATAAAACCATCACATATGGTCCAGAAGCAAGGTTAAAAATTATTCTGAGAAGCATAAAGACAATGTTTCATGTTTCTCTCAGATTCTATTCTTGAGAGGTGGAAAACCATCATTGGTTTCTGGTCATGGCATTATCTGTCCCAGTTTTCATGAAATTTTATCATGATAACATTATGTGTGATTTTAGACACTTCTTTATTGGGGTGAAAGTTCAGTATATTAAATCTGGGAATATTTTCATCTGTTCTAGGACAGCTTCACTGTTTTTTAAATAATTTCCTTTCCACGCGTTTTTCTCTTATTTTTTCCTGTAAATCATATCATTTTGATATTAGAAAATTTGAACCATAGTTTCCCAACTGAAACACTGTTTACATTGTCCAGAATAATTATTTGTTAAAAGTGAGAATATTGTATGTTTGCACTTTGTTGGACATTCTTCACAAAGTAAAAGTTGCATACTGGTCTCCTACCTCCTTAACTGCTTCTATATACTTTTAAATGATCTCTGGAGTATGAAATCACTTCAATATGAGAAGCACTTTGATCTTTAGAGACATTTTTATTCTTCTATTTTTGTCTTTGTTATTCAATTTTATGGGAAGCTTCTTCAAATTTATCCTTAGACTCCATTCTGAAACTTTAATTTTGGTTATTCCATTTTACTAGATTTGTTTTAGTATAGTTTTGTGTTCACAAGGAAACTGAGTAGCACATAGACAGATTACTCATGTACCCACTATGTCTTATGTATGCATCTCTTTCCATTGACAAATCCCAAATCATTTTCAAAATGTTGAATCTGTAATATCACATCATCTCCAAGTCTATAATTTACATTAGAGTTCACTCATGGTGTTATACAATCAATGGATTTGGATAAATTTCAAATATCATATGCCTACCGTTCTATTATCATACCTACTGACTTCATTGGCTGCATTTAATTCTGTCTATAACTTTAAAAGATCTTCCCTTTCTCTGAAATATTTTTCATAGATTCTTGGGTTTTCTTTTCTTATGTGAGTGGTAGAATAGTCTGAGATTTTAATAATTTAAATTAATTTTAGAATCTGTGCCTTTGTCTGTCTCCAAATTTTCTTTGCCTGTGTAGCTACTACAGTCCTCTACCCCATTCAAATATTAGTTTGTTTGTGTTAGTTGACCTTATGTGTTATAGAGGTCTGTTTTTCAAATAACTGAAAAGCTACCACCTCTCTAATTTGTTTGGAAGTGCACTAAACATGTCTATATTCTTTCAAATACTTTACTGGTTTTCTTTGTCACAAGGTTGTTAGACAGGGCTTGCATGTTATCTTAGAGGTTCTCAGGTTAGGTTAGTATGTCTGTGTATTCCTCAACAAAAACACTTTAATGATATCAAGAGTTGGAAACATTGAGATGTAAATATAGTCTGAGACCAGAACCTTTGTGAGTGTAATACATGTTCAAATAAAAGGCGTTCAATAGAGAGACCCCTATCCATTCTGTCATATGAAATTACTGTAGCAAGATGGTCATCTATGAGCTATAAAGTAGGTTCACAACAGACATCAAATTTGCCAACACCTTACATACTTATTTCCTATTCACCAGAACTAAAAGAAATTGGTTATTTCTGTTTACATAACACCTAGCTTTAGTTGGTTGGTGGTGGTGCACAGCTTTAATCCCAGTACTCAGAAAGCAGAGAAAAGCAGATCTCTGTGAGTATGAGGCCAGTCTGTTTTACAGAATGAGTCTAAGGACAGGTGCCAAAGCTACAGAGAAACCCTGTCTCAGGGGGAAAAAGACCTATTCTACCATATTTTTATAGTATCCTAAATAGATGTATGCTTGGGTAGTTGACCTGATTGCAGGTTGACTACAGGTTCTCTGCAGAATGAATTTATTCAGAAGACAGAAACTGAAGGACCAAGAGAATTATGGAGACTGTGAATCTTTCTATCAAATATTCTGACTTTAAGATAAACCCCTTATTTTCAATATACAATTTTACCCATTCCTAAAGTGATCTAGTTCACCAGGTGCCAACAGTCCTTCTATATTGACCATACTGGACTAGAAACTACTGCCTCATGTCTGCTTGGGTGCTAGAGAGTAATGATTAAGCAATCCAAGATATACACATGAAATATAATTACCTTTTTTCAATAGCTTCACATAATTTTATTATTTTCAGGCAGTCATAATTTGTACTGTCTGATATTCTAAAATTCCTGGGCTTTCAATCAGTCTTTTTATGGTTCTGTACAGTGAGTGTGCCTTAGCAAAATCACTACTTTAAAGACTTGATAAGTCTTTGTAGTTGGTTCATTTCTGTTTACCATTTTACAAATATAGATTTTTTTCCATTCTTAGAACAGTTTTCAATAGAGGGGAGGTAAGCATATATTGTCAATTTCCATTTTTAACTAGAAAGTCTCCATTGTTTAGTGTTCCCCCTCCTCTTTCATCCTGCCTTAAGATTTTGTGGTTGCATCTGCATTACTTCCTACTGTCTCTATCCAGTCTCTCAGGGTTTAAAGTTCTTGCAGTGCTCAATTATTATGGGGAAGGTCGGGATAATTTCAATCTATTCCAAATCAAGAGACAAACTTGAACACAGCCCTGAGTTGTAATGTTGTGCCATCATTTTCTGGCTTCTATAGGCTCATAGCTTTATGTAAGTTGTTGTGTCAGGCTATATAGCCTGAAGCTGAACATTTTTTTCTGGGTTCATTTTCATAAATGAAGAATCTATATGTCAGCATCTGGTTTACACACCCAACCTTGTCTGCAATTACACACACCTTGCTTGAAGCAATTTTTCTCCCACTTACTCCAAATCATTATTGGTCTCCATGGTATTTTTGGTATTTAAATTCTATTCTGGCAATGAATCTTGTTCAATTTAATGATTTATGCTTTGGTCCCTGCAGAAGACTCAGTTGTATATGTATACTAATATATGTCTTGGTTTATATTTGTCATTGCTATGTTTTGAGAGAGCAGAGAATAATTCTCTCACTCTGGGTTTGCATTGACTTTCACAATAAATGCTGATTTTTCCTAAGTGTGTACTTTTTAACAACTAGCAAGAAGCATGCTAGATTTTCTAAGTTTTGTTACAGAGTCATGATAAGGACGGAAATCATTGCTGCTTTTTCTCAAGTCAAATGCGTTTTGGAAGATTTCCTAAAATAGAGTCATCTTGCAAAGGTTTATGTTCTCAGCTATTGCCTTTAACACATTTATCTTATGGTCTTTTATTATTCAAACTCAATGTCTAATTGGGTAATTCTGTCTAATATTTTCAAAAACCAAGTCCTAGAAGAGAAAAAGTGTCATTATTCCAGTAAAATAATAACAGATAAAGAATATGACTTCTTTTTTGTTTGGTAAATGTTTTGTAAGTTTTTTTTTCAAGTAAGTACAGACAAAGTATATATTTAGGTGCCTGGAAAAATCTCTTAAAATAGTTTTCAATCTGTTTGTCAGTATCATAAGGTATTATTTATTTTATTTCTCAGGCATTGTCTAATCTCATTATTAATAGTACTACTTAGGAAGAGTGCTTTGGTAAGAATTTAGAGAGAAATCTAGTTACAATGATTTTTGAAGCTTAGGCTTTTTTTTAATCTCTTACTAAAACTAAGGAGGCTGTTTAAAAATGGCATTGAGGGACACTGAGAGATCTCAGGACCTATGTGCTGACCTCTAATTCGGACAACATGAGTTCAACACTTAGAAACCCTATGGTATCCAGCACGTTGTCATCTGACCTCCACATGCACACTAGAACACATGCATACCCAAATCCAAATGAAGACAAAATAAATACGTGTAAATGGCTTAAACTTACATTATCTAGGGATCACAATACCATGGTGATACTTTGGCTTCTGCATTAACAATTAATATTTTTACAAACACTTTGAATTTCACATGCTACTTTTTATATAAAACCATAAAATGAATAAAGATCAGCTATATAATTTCACAATGATATGATACTACTGCATAAAATTTATTTCTCTTATCAAATTTTCATAACATTGATCTGAGTAAATATTCTGACTTAAAAGTATTTTCCAGTTGGAAACAAGCGGTTTTCCAAATACAGCTGCACAAGAATATTTTCAAATTATTAATTACTTAATTAAACTGAGTGAAGTTTACCAATGACTTTTATTCACTTAATAAGATATAGTAAGATATATATATATATAAATATATATGTATACACACACACACATATATATATACATAACAAAAGGTAACTAAAAGGACTTTAATAAGGGAAAATACATGACAACAGATTATATAATCTTGTATCTATGCTGAAAGTAAAGACTAAAACCTACATAAAATCTTATGTCATTTATGATGTAATTGTGAAAACAAATTGAAAAGTGCTGGGGTAAATAATATCCTGGCAAGAATTGCCTGTTACAGATTGGGAAATAAAACATGCATTGAAACCTAAGGCGTAATATTATGCTGGAATATTCTGATCTCAAAATGTTATGGTTAAGGGACCGTCACATTCCTAAAAGAAGGAAGGGGCAAAGCCTCAGACTCAGCTTTCTTTAGAGAAGGAATCGTGTACTGTTTCCAAATGTGTATTATATTTTTGCTTCACTGCACAACTTTCAAGATGACAGAGAATATTAAAATATCTGAAAATAATTAGGAATGAATTAATGAATATTAAATGTTTATCACTTTTTTTTGTTTGTTTGTTTTGTTTTTTGTTTTTTGTTTTTCGAGACAGGGTTTCTCTGTGGTTTTGGAGCCTGTCCTGGAACTAGCTCTTGTAGACCAGGCTGGTCTCGAACTCACAGAGATCCGCCTGCCTCTGCCTCCCAAGTGCTGGGATTAAAGGCGTGCGCCACCACCGCCCGGCCTTGTTTATTACATTTTTACAGTGGGATTTATTTAATTTAAAGTAAATAAATAAAGTGTACATGAAGGATAAGGCTTTTACTACTACTTCCCTTTTAGGTTTTTGATTTTGCTGTTTAAAGACATTTTGCGTAACGATGTTTCATGTTTTTGAAAGCAAGAGTAACTATTTATAAGGAAAAGAATTGTCTTAACAAGAGGAATGAGAGTAACATGCAAGTCAAATCTGAAATCTTGGCTCACACCTAGCACTACCTAACGGCCAGTGTTTGAATTGCAGACGTAGAGTTCATGACCTTTTCCATGCATCTGTTGTGATAGTAAATTCGTTTTCATCCTCCCTTTCCCCTCCCCCTGCCCATCATCTTCTTCCCAAGTGTATGGGAACTCTAAGTGAAAGAAAATCATGTATCTCATTTCGTTTTCAAATTCCTCCCCAATCGATGCAATTTAAAATTAGTTGTTAAACTAATTAAAGAAAGCATTAACAGAGGATAAATTAAATCCCATTTCTAATTTCATTTTATTTCAGAATGTTGTTTCACAATTTGAAAATTTTCAAATCTTCCACATAAACAAAATATCTAGGCGTTCTGTTTATCACTCTGAGTAACCATTCGCATTCCATCCATCTTATAGCATTCTTTTCTATTAGTCTACTTCAAATAAAATGGAGTCTGTGAAAGAAAATTTTATAAGTATCATTACTTCATCTGAAAATGCCTCAGCATCTATCTGGAAATTTTATTTATAATGATTAATCTATTGTAGCTACCATCAATATAAGAACTATCAAATACTTTTAAAAAAAAGTATTGGGTCATATATGATACTAGTAGTTAGATATTTCTAAAAGCAGTGTGAAGTTTATTATTTGTGTCATAGAGCTTGAATCAAGATCCTCATGCATGGACAGCAAATACTCTACTACACTTCGATTAGCCAAACAAACTGCTATTTTTTTTTTGTCATGGAGTGAAGCTAATTGTTTATGGTTCCAGTCATTCCTTCTCCACGACAAACAGTATTTATCAACTAAACTTTCCCAAGATATAGTTAAGTCCTCCACAATTTTTTGGAAATCTGTTCCAAATCTACCTCTTTCTGTTCTCTCCTGAATGATATTTATGTAGCAGAGTACTGTGGGATAACCTATTTGTATGCTCTGAATATATGTTATTCTCCTTGGTTGATAATAAAAGCTGAATTGGCCTATAGCAAGGCAGAATATAGCTAGGTGGGAAGCCAACTGGAGATACAGAGAGGACAAGGGTGGAGTCAAGGGGAACACAAGCCAACTGCCAAAAAACAAGATACCAGCAGACCAGTAAAAGTCACAGTCACATGGCAATACATAGATTAATAGAATTTTGTTAATTTAAATGTAAGAGCTAATAGTAATAAGTCTGAACTACAAGCCAAACAGTTTGTAATTAATAGTAAGCCTCTGAGTATTTAGAAATGGCTGCAGGATGAGAACAGAGAAACTTCTGTTTGCACATTAGCCATGCTCATTTTGTACTTTCATAACATTTACAATATTGCTTTTTTTATATTAAAATAGTGGATTGGTCATTTATTTTCCTTCGAAATGTGTTTGATGCAAGTGTTCACATATCCTATTGGGGTCACAGCAGTATTTTCTAAATAAATAATGAGACAATGAGTGTTCAGTTCTCACACATTTTCGCCACAGGTAGGAAAAGTAAAAGAAAAGAGCCTGCATTTACAGACACCAAACCAGGTAGGTGAGGAGTGGAGATTTTATCAGCTTCCACACCCATATCGTCTCCTGCAATGGTGGGTTATATGACACAGAAAGATGTGATGATAATTATTTCTTTCCAGGAATGACTGAGGTTAGGAAAAATTAAACAATTTTTCTGAAAAGAAAGATCTCAGAAGGATCTTATTGCATGACACTTATCATTTCACTACCAATTCAGTCAGATACATAGGAAATGTTTACAGAGGAATTAGAATGATATTGATGGGGGAATGCTTTCTTTTAGAATGTTATCTTCAATTCCTGGTACAGAGGACATCTAAAATGGTAATGATAATATTTATGCAAGATTTTTTTTTACTATTTTTAAATTCTGGACTTAAAAATGTTTGTTGTGAAGAAATGTGCTAGTGTATGCTTTTTGTGTTTTTTTAATACAATCTTTTCTCATTTTATGTAGCTATCCCTGTTCTCACATCCTCCTCTCCCCCCGCTCAACGCTTCCCCCAGCCACTCTTCAGACAGGGTAAGGCTTCCCATGGGGAATCAATTATTGAATGGTTTAATATCATTTAGTCTACACTAGGAAATTTAAAATTATTTAACATCAGTTATCATTTAGTTCAAGTTCTAGCAAAACTGTCACTTGCAACTGCAATGTAGACTGACAAAGATCCAGACGCCCACTTCATAGACATACAGAAAAAAGTATAAGAGTAGAAAGTAAGGATCTCATTACAGTATAATCCTAGTATTTTAACTTCTTGGTTTCTCAAAAAATTGATTTAGTAACCATATAATTATCACATGATTTTCTTAACATATTTCATTATATGAAGTGAATTATTAAGAATAGCTCAGATTGATCTGTGGATTACTCATACCTTGGTTTTCCTAAGGGTGGCAGACAGTATTTAAGATATGAACATAATAATAAAGTTAAAGATAAAGGTATTGTTCTTAAATATATGTTATGCTAAAATATGTAATACTAGTCTTACATTAAGGTACCCTCCTTTTCTTCTAACATCGTCTATGTCCCATATATCAAATTCAAGGTGCATTTTTCTTTGATTATTACTGTGTTTTAAGGTGTACGGTATATACATGTAAAACTACATATCATCAGTTAGTTTTCAGCTACTGTGATTAATTTTTATTTTTAACTTGACACAAACTGTAGTCATTTGGAAAGAGGGGAAATAAATACAAAAATAGCCTAGATTAGAGTGGGCTGTGGTACAATAATAATAGGCACCATGTGCACCCTCTTCTTGTGGGAAAATATATAATCTTAAAACTGTATCAAGTTGTTTCAGCTGTCTGACTACAACTCTTTTGGCATGTGTTGCATCATAGATTTGCATCAAATAGGCTCTGAACCATTCAGCACAAGATTTTCCGAAGAAACATGAGATAAGTCCCCTCCGCATGTTTATTTATTTTTCAAGTAACATTAAAATATTACATTATAGTACTTTCTAGTTCCATAGAACATTTATCTGATGGAGCTGTAGAAGCTTCATATGTATATTTCTCACTGTAGAAGGTTTTATGGCAAATTTCACAGTGGGAGTACTGGAGGCAGCATTTTAACATTTAAATATGTATCTTTTCAAAAATTCTACTTTCTCTTCTGCTTATGATCTCTCCTCTTCAGAATGATAGTATTTGTGTCAGTCTTAGAACTGCATAATAAAAGTGGCAAATGTAAGCAAAGCAATATTTTCTGTTTCCCTTTAGGGTTACTTGCATCATTTTAGAAGGTTTTTTTTTTTCTTTCTTTGCTTATTGTATCCCTATCAATGCAAGCCAAAAAGAAAATAAATGCTTAAATTTTTATTTTGTTTGACACTTTAAACATTTCTCTTAATATGTGACTCTCTCTTCCTCATATTTTATTGTTAGACACAGTAGTTACATTGAAAAAAGAAAGAAAGGATGTTGAAATCACAGTAAATGTATGGTCACATACTTCCAGTAGACAAGTGACTAATGAGAAATAAATAGTACTATTGTTTGAAGATGAACATTTTTTTCCTACTGGCTTCTCAAAGAAACAATATCCTGACTTTCATCTTGTGTCAATTATTCCCAAGCTATTCTGTAACTGTATTCGTTCCCCAGTTATTGTGTGTGCACATGTGTGTATTTGGAGGCTAGAGGAAAACTTCTGTTGTTATTCCTCAAGCAAAGGCCACCTTTTTATTTTTATTTTTTATTTTTTGACAAGGTTTGTCAGTAGCCAAAAAGATACCTTTACTGCCCAGGTAGTGTCAGGGATCTCTCTGTGTCTACCTCATCACTCCTGGGTTAACTTACAACTGCATGTGCTGCTTCACACATGGTTTCTAATGTAGAATCCTGAGGTCAACAACCTCGGTATCATCCTTAGAAACATCATGCACCTGGCTTCTTGAGACAGCATCTTCACTGGCCTGGAGATTGTCAAATAGGCAAGACTCATCAGCCAGTGAGCTGCAGGGACCATTGTGTTTGTGGCTACCCAGCACTGGGCTACCAGGAAGATATTACCATGCCTCACTTTATCTACATTGCTTCTGGGGACTGAAGTCAGGTCATTGTGCTTTCAAGGTGAGCAATTTATCAGCCGACTTGGCTCCTCTTCCTGCTACAGTTTGGTTATGATCCAACCCCAGAAGTGAAATGCCTGGATCCTATGTCTTTCTTCAATTTATTAAGAAATGATGTTTGTTTCTTAAAATATGATTTCACTAGAAATAAGTAACTATTCATATGTGTATAAGAAGTTGATGTAACATAAAATTTTCAGAGTTGAATAATTATGACATACAACATTTGTCTAAAAAGATTTTTTGCATGCAAAGAGACTGAACTTTTATGTATCTTGCCATCAAATTAACAACATGTCTAGAGATAATTTAAGAAAATGTATTTAACCGGCTACATGACCAAGTATTCATCCTGTTAGGAATATAGATATATATTAACTCAAGCAGCAGTAGTTAGTGAAAAAAGAAACCATGAAATTGAAAGACAACAAGGAAGGGCATATGAAAAGGCTTAGAAAGAGAAAAGTGAAGGGTAAAATATAATTTATACAATATTCACAAATTTTTGATAAGTAAAAATAGAGAGAACATTATAAGCAAATATACTATGTCTAAGATTCTTATGCCTTCAGTTTTTACAAACTTGGGCTAAGGGAGCAGCTTTAATCTTAAATTATATCTTCTTACATATCCCTGACTCATAATAATGCATGTATGTGTATTTGTATTGTGAACATGATTTGTTTAAAACAACAAAGATTCAAGCAAACTTACATGACACATATCAACCAGAATCATTGCAAAAACGATGTGGATGTAGCACATATATGTGTTTACATGAGAGTGCATTAGATAGACACTAAGTTATCAATTTTCAGCACCAATGCACTGATTCATGCTTTCTTCTTTTGTGAAAAGTGAAGCAAAACTCCTTAAGTCTGGGAGATGCTGGGTTCCATAATTGCAAACTAATTTGAGCTCCAAATGCTTACCTGTAATATAAAACAGATTCATGGTCTCTGCATGACAGAAAGCATACTCCTTTGTCATGTTAAACGTCAGAGTAAAATATTTCTTCTCAATGTTTTGCACATTGCCATAGGTTGGAAAATAAAAGAACACAATTTACAAAGTAGAGAAATAAATAATTCAGAAATACTTCTCAGGTAGCAGACAGCTAAAATGATTCAGTAGAATTATGTCCCTGTGCTACAAATTGTGTACTCACTACCATATTATATATGAATGGTGCTTTATTCAAATGATTATAGACAGAGGTGGCTGGAAGTTAAAAGTCTATATATCTCATCTACGGTATGAAAAGGATTTAGGATACATAAAAATAGCACAGTAAATCCTCACTTTGCCAATGTGACTTCTACTTGACATTTAAGTATCTATTAGTAAATAGGTACAATTTATAAGCTGCTAATATATAACACAAGATTCTTCATTAAATTTATACATTGATTTTTTTTGGATCTCATCCAAGAGTGACTTGGTTTAATTTTGTGGATACATTACATTAATATTTATATTTACTGTACTTTTCACAACTAAAACACCTTCCATACTGATGGAGGAATTACTTTCATTTAATAAAGAAACTGCCTTGGCCCATTTATAGGCCAGCCCTTAGGTGGGTGGAGTAAACAGACAGGATGCTGGGAGAAAGAAGCCGAGTAAGGAGTCGCCATGATTCTCCCACTCCAGACAGACGCAGGTTAAGATCTTTCCTGGTAAGCCAGCTCATGGTACTACACAGAATATTAGAAATGGGTTAGATCAATATGTAAGAGCTAGCCAATAAGAGGCTGGAACTAATGGGCCAGGCAGTGTTCAAAAGAATACAGTTTCCGTGTAATTATTTTGGGGCATAAGCCATGCGGGCGGCCGGGTGCCGGGGACGCAGCCCTGCTGCTCATATTATTACAGAGTGGCACCCAACGTGCTAATGAACTCCACGTAAAACCTGAGAGGGCTTAAAAAGGAGAGAGAGAGAATTTAAGAAAGCTTTTTGCTGTTTGTGGGTTGCGTGCCGCAAAGAAATTGTCCTGACTCAGCAACAGGAAAAAACTGGCTGTTTTAAAATGCCGGCTTTCTGGGCTGTGCCGCCATTGCGATCTCTGTCTGGCTCCTGCGGGAGACAGAGCTTTTGAATGGAGCATTTGGAGTAAAGTGTTACGGCTTGCTTGATGGCAATGTGGACTGCTGTGTGCCTGGAACTGTGTGTGGCTCAGGGGCACCAAATGGCTCTGAGGCAGGAGCAGCTCAACTCCACCATGAGGAACTCTGCTGGTCTCAGGCAGGAACTACCATAATTACCATAATAACAGCGCAGTTAAGGTTTAGACTGAGCAGGACACAGGCGGTACCGTATTATCTGTACGTGGTGCAACTTAAATTTTTAAGAAGTGCTTAACATTTTAGGAAATGCTCCTGGATAGTAAAAAAATTACAGATTCACAATAAAACAGAGTCAGACATAAAAGATCACAGTGTTGGTGACTGTACGTAGGCTAGAGAGAGAAGAAACAAATATAGAGAATAAAGTTAATGGTTTAAAAAAAAGGGTAAAGTCTTTAAAGAGACAGAGTACAGATAGTTATAGATTAAAAGAAATAGAGAAAAATAAGCCACGTAAAAATGGAAAATTCACAGAGAGTCTGGATTCTTTGTATTATTGTGTTTTCTTTAAAATTTTTGACTGTAAAGGAGCTAACTGCAGAGAGACATTTCATTATACGGGCTGCCAAGCTAAACCAGAATGGATATAAGGGTATTATGATTTCAGAATATGGGTCTAAGGATATGATGCTTTGGAGAGGGTCTTCTTTTGTTTTCACAGAGGACGAGACCCTGTTAATTGCTTCTATCCCAATATGGTATGATAGACCACGCCCTCCTGAAAGGTTGCTGTGAACACCCTCAAAAAATTGCTTCACTCAACTGCCCACTGAGATGAACCTGGCACACAGGTTATACCATGAAATCCTGAATAACAGCGCCCCCATTCAGCAGGAAGCAGTTTGGAGAGAAAAAACTGCGCCCATATTCCCAAATATTGTTTATAAATGTTCTTTTACATTTAAAGGGGGAAATGATATAGGTATGAATAATTTGCATTGGTATGGATTTTAAGGTCAATTCTGTTATATGTATATGTGTTTCTGCTCTTTATTAAGGTATTGTGATTGTAAAGTTCATTTTAAAAATGTAATGTATAATTAGAAAATATAGGTTGTTAATGGATAATCATCAATAATAATAAAGCTTATAGTCATGTTATTTAGATTTTCTAGATATATAGAGATATATTTCAGTTAGACATTCTTCATATCTTTCAAAGACTACAGAATATGGCATTTTAAATATTTTAATAACTTAGGGCTTTTCATGATAATGAGACACATCTGCTCCTGGCAGCACCAATCTACTTCAAGAGGAAGATGGGCATCCAAGAGGCTCCTTATGGAGTTTGATAGCCATTTGGGCAAGAAACTGCTCTTGCATGGACTGATGCATAAACTGGACACAAAGAACCCGCAGAGAGAGGACTGCTAAACTTGCCTAAAGGTGAGATGATCTTTCGGGGTTCCTGACTCATGAAAGAGTCTGCGAGGCAGTCTGCAGGACACAGCAGAAAATGACTGAACTGTCTTTGGAATTTCCTGCTTCATGAAAATGTCTGCTGGATACTATGGGCCTATAGGCTGAAGATGGATGCCCCAACAGTACAAAAGAACTTTGGGTGACTGTCCAGGCAGTGAGATTTCTGTCATTTTTAGAGTTTTGGATCTCTTGTTTGCTTAGGTAATATTATATCCTTCTGGAGTCTTTGATGGAGTTGAAGAATGGATAGATAGTTATAGTTTTCCTTAGTTATGATAAAATAGATATAAATATTATAACTGTAATTCTTGCTTGATAACTGTTTTGCTATATGTAATCTTACTATGTTAAAGTAAAAGCCTTTCTTTTTTGTTTAAACAGAAAAAGGGGAAATGATGGAGGAATTACTTTCATTTAATAAAGAAACTGCCTTGGCCCATTTATAGGCCAGCCCTTAGGTGGGTGGAGTAAACAGACAGGATGCTGGGAGAAAGAAGCCGAGTAAGGAGTCGCCATGATTCTCCCACTCCAGACAGACGCAGGTTAAGATCTTTCCTGGTAAGCCAGCTCATGGTACTACACAGAATATTAGAAATGGGTTAGATCAATATGTAAGAGCTAGCCAATAAGAGGCTGGAACTAATGGGCCAGGCAGTGTTCAAAAGAATACAGTTTCCGTGTAATTATTTTGGGGCATAAGCTAAGCCATGCGGGCGGCTGGGTGCTAGGAACGCAGCCCCGCCGCTTGTATTACAACACCATACAGTGAATTGTAATGAAAACATGTCAAGTAATGTACTATTTGCAATATGAATGCTTTCATATGTGTACTTCATAAATAGTATGAAATAAAATTTGAATATAATAATTGTTGCATTTGTCTTAATTTCTTCTGTTTTCTCAAATCTTATTTTATAGTATTGAATTTACATTTATAGTATGTTGAAAACAATCATAGTAGTAAACAATGTTATATGAAGTTTAATATGTTTTTATTAAACATTCATTATGTATTTTGGGATTATTACAGTTTATGAAGGTAATACTATATTCACCTCAAAGATTTTTGTTTGTTTGTTTTTTGATTTTGGGGTTTTGGTTATTCTAGCCAGGGTTTCTCTGTATATTATTGGCTGCCCTGGAATTTGCTCTGTACTCAGAGATACGCCTGCCTCTACTTCCCCAATGCTGGGATTAAAAGCGTGCTGTACCATTTCTGTATTGGAAGAGGGAGTTGAACTTGCATTTCGCAGATGATACATCACTACTTGCTGAAAGTCCAAAGAGGTTCCAGGCCATGGCAAATAGAGTGGAAGTAAGTGAAAATCTTGGTATGAAAGGAAACATTGAAAAGACTGAGATACAACACATGGGAAGAGCACCCAAGGCTATTAACATTGTAATAAAGATTCAGAACCTGAAGCCAACAGTTAACTTTGTCTATCTGGGGGGAAATATCAGTTCAAAGGATGTAATTATTTCAGATGTCAGGAAGTGGGTAGGGATAGCGAGGGCTGCATTCCAAGTACTAAGAAAGGTTTGGTCAGCAAGAGACATAACAACAACAAAATTACAAGTCTTTGAGACACTTGTCTTGAGCTGCCTTCTTTACAACTCCGAGATCTGGACAATGAAACATTCCTCAGAAGAGCAGCTGAATGTGTTTGAGATGGCATGTCTCAGGAGGATTCTAGGTGTCATACGAAGAGATAGACTGTGCAACAATGACATTAAGAAACATCTCCATCTACAGAAGGAAGTAAACTACAGGATATGGAAATGGCACTTGAGATACTTCAGCCATGTTATGAGAATAAATGACCACAGATACCCGAAGACAGCCCTGATTGGAGGAGCACACAGGATAAGGTGAAGAGGAAGACCTAAAAATGTTGGATAGACAGCATAAAGAAACTTTGTAGAAACTTGAATATGACAATAACACAAGCATGTAAGACTGACCAGGATAGGAACAACTGGAGAACTGCCATAAATAATTTTTAAACATTAATTTTTTTATGCCCTGGCAATGCTGAAGCATACATGGGCAGCCTGTATATGGCAAGTCTGTTGAATTTGTCCGTCGTCTCATGGTCTAAGTGGATGAGGACGACTGACCAGGTCTCTTCCTCGAGAGGGCACCAGATTTCATTACAGATGGCTGAGACTTTAACTCAGGACTTTTGGAAGAGCAAACAATGCTCTTAACTGCCGAGTCATCTCTCCATATGTATGCAGTGGCATATACAAACACACACACACGATAAACACAAACTAATGATTAAATAACAAATATGTTAATTTTAAAAAGAGAAGTTAAAAGTCATCAAAGCTTATGGTTTATTTTTATGACACATCGTATTATCTAAATGAACGCATTTTGTAGTAATGATGCTCTTATTTTGTGTTACAGAACTAGTCATCTCTTAAATATAATATTGAAGGAACTCAATCATATTTCTCAAAAATTGTCATAAAAGTAGCCTCGATTTGACCAGCTATAATTAAACAATGGTTGTAGAGTTCAAAAGAATAAGTTTAACTAAGTTAAAAGCTAAGATACTTTGATAGTTGCAAAAATAAACGCAACTTCTTTGAGTTCTCAATGGTGCTCTTTATGGGAGGAGCGTCTTTTTGTTCATTTTTAAAAAACTATTTATTCTGTCAGGGTACTAACCAACAAATAGTCATTTTTTTTTCTTTTTCTGCTTTTTATATTCAAAGTTTTGTAGTACTTATAGATGGAAATGTTTATTGTTTGTGATATTTCACTACAAAGAATCACAAAGTGATATTTTTTTAATGTACTTTCCTGTTAGGATACATGGAAATGTAATTCATACAGGCTAAAATAGGATACTGAGTGATAGACTATGACAAACTATACTGGGTTTAAAATAAAATGACTTCTGGGGATATGTGAGACACATACAATTATCAAATTCTACATGATGTGAGGCAATAAGTGTTAATCCAGTTGTGACAACCAGTCCAATCTATTACATTTTACTGCTTTTTAAAGTTTCCTTCTGGCCAAAGCAAACAGCACACAAAACATATCTTCCAACTTGTTGGTCTCTATGTGATGCCAACATGAAAGCAGGTTTGTCAATATGGAACTAGGGAAGGTTTCTCTGCTAGGGAACATGAACCAGAAAAGTAGTACTTTATATACATTTAACTTGTCAAAATAGACAGATATTTGGATGGAAAGGCATTTCTCACAAGGAACCAGTTGGCTGGAGATTGATGCCAAGAACAGTGCAAAGGAAGACAAGACATGAAAACAGGTATAACAGAAGTATATGGAATTCAGTAAACAAAAAAGAGGTAAGTGTTTTAGTCCAGGGATATTGTTGGAAATAATAGTGGTCATCGCTGTTATTGGGAGATCTAGGTGACGCATAGTTTGAGAGATGAAAGTCATAGTGTTATTAACTTAGCAAGTTTAAAACTAGATTTCATAAAACTTGAAATTTGTTTTTACATAATATAATTAAGAGCTAAGTCAAAATAACAGTCTACTGCTCTTGATTTGGACCTTGAGATTTCAGTCCGGTGCTCCAATGTGGGTCTTTGGCTCTGTCTCCTTTCATCGCCTAAATGTTTTTCTTTGGGTTCACCTTCTTAATTAGCTTCTCTAGGATCACGCATAATAGGCTCAACGTCCCCTATTCATGGCTAGAAACCAAATATGAGTGAGCAGGAGACAGAGCACGAGCAAGGAACTCAGGACCGCGAGGGGTACACCCACACACTGAGTCAATGGAGATGTTCTATCAGGAACTCACCAAGGCCAGCTAGCCTGGGTCTGAAAAAGCATGGGATAAAACCGAACTTGCTGAACATAATAGACAGTAAGGACTACTGAGAACTCAAGAACAATGGCAATGGGTTTTTGATCCTACTGCACGTACTGGCTTTGTGGGAGCCTAGGCAGTTTGGATGCTCACCTTGCTAGACCTAGATGGAGCTGGGTGGTCCTTGGACTTCCCACAGGGCAGGGAACCCGGATTACTTTTAGGGATGATGAGGGAGGGAGACTTGATGGGGGAGGGGGAGGGAAATGGGAGGTGGTGGTGGGGAGAAGGCAGAAATCTTTAATAAATAAATAAATTAATTTTAAAAAAACAAAATAACAGTCTATACATACTGTATACATTATTTTAAAGATGGTTATACACCATTTTAAAATGAATATTTGCCTTAAAATAATGACTGAATTCGAATATGTTTAGATGTTTGAATAGATTTTTGTGTCATGCTTCATTTGGTTGATTGCACAAAATGGTGGAAAGTACTACTCAGTTTAACGGTGGTATTAAATACTTACAATAATGTAAATGCTGAGATTTTAGTGAGTCTTTTCTGTACCCGTGTAATCAATCAAATAGTTTAGTCAACTGGTAGAAGGTGAGCTTATAAAACAGTTCAGTTACGAAGCAAGCAAAAAGTGCCTAAATATCACGGATATTTGAAATCTGTGGAGTAGTGCAATCCTGAGACCCTTTTCAGTGAATACTGCAGAATCATAAACTAGTAAGAGAAACAAAAGACAATATTCTCTTCTTCATTTAATGCTTATATTCACTTAGAAATCATAAAATTTATGTACTGAAAATTGTCATTGTCATAGTAAAAAAAATGGTAGAACAACAGAATGTTAGATACTTGATAATTTTACTTTTATAAAATCCTAGAAATTTCAGTTTAATTTGCCATGTTAGACAACAAATCAATGGTTTCCTTGGGATTAAGAGAAGGTCAAGACTGAGTGATTATTGAGGCAATGTTTAAGCATGACAGCTGTGCAATTTATCTTGCTTGTAATAATAAATTTATTGGTGGATATTTGTAAAACATGTATGAAATTGAATTCTGCAAATAATTGATACATTTGATGACATTTATACATCAATAAAAATAATAATTTAACAAGAGTACTACCTACAAACCTACGAACCAACAATGTTGTTTCTGTTTTACTTTCTTTGTATATTTGATACCAGTTGCTTGGAATCTCAGTCTGTTTACCTAACAAGTATAGCATTATAGCATGCCTTTTAATAAATGTCACGGCATCTCTACTCTCTTAAAAAGAAAGAATATGACCGAAATACATTACTAGGTATAATAACGACATTTAAAAATGGAACGAACAATAAGGATTCCAAATAAAGAATTTTGTCCTTAAAGTACTGGAAGTGTCATCTACCAAAAAAACTATAAATAAATCATTCTCTGAAACTTCTCTCAACAGACAGGTGTTTCTTTGCCCAATATTGCATTGCCTAGAAAGAAGAAATTGGAAAGTTCACATTCAAACATTGATGGGATAAACTACAAAGGTCCATCCTTGCCTCACTCAAAAATACTGTGAATGTCATCATCCTAAAAAGCTAACATTCTCCTGTAACAACATGAGCAGATAAATCTTGCACTACCAATTATTTTTCCCAAGCAAACATTTGTCTTAAGTGCATTCGCCAATAAATGTTTTCTGTTTCTTTGTTTTAATATAATTTAATTTAATTTGTATTAGGAGTAAATGTATGATGATATCATAATGTGTGCTGTGTATGGGGGTTAGGTGCTCACATGTGAGTGAAGGTAAACACAGAGTCCAAAAGAGGGGCTTGGCTTTCCTGGAGCTTGAGATACAGGAGTAATGAGTTACTCAACATGCTTGCTGGGAAATAAACTTTGGTCTTCTGTAAGAACAGTATATGCTCTTAACCCCTGTACCATTTCTTCATCCCCTCAGTCTGTTTGTTGAGAAACACAAACTAGGACAGCAAGTTTAAGTGCAGAAAATAGAAGTACACACATGAATTAGTCATATAAATAACATAAAATATGTTATTATTCATAGTTATTTTGCTTTTGACCAACAACATTATTTTATTAATAATTGAATAATCATTTACTAAATAATTCATCATCTGTCTATTTGTAGAATTTAAAATATGGAAATCATGGACAGAAATAACAACGTTAAATTCATTTAGAGAAATTTTTATGTGACAGAGATTGGTCTAGATTCCTGATGCTTTTGTCTCCACCTCCTCCTAAATTTTATGATTATAAGCATGTGCCACCATTACATTTTTATTCATTCATGTTATTTACAGTAAGTAGGATAGTTGTATAATTCTACAATAAAACTGTTAAATATTTGTACATTTGAGGCAAATATATTATCTGAGTCAATAGAATAATCAGTCAGTCTCTGGTTACACCAGTGACTATCTAAATGTCTGTCTTAGGTAAACTGTTATCTAGTTCTCATTATATAAGGAGTACTGGAAGAATGTGACCAGAAGTAATTTCGGTCTTTTAAACTCAGTCTCAATTTAATTTCCTTTGTGACTTTTGAAAAATCAAGATCTTAAAAGTTCTAGATTTTCCAACACCCTAAATTAGCCATAGTTATACTCTTATTAAGAGACAAATAAAAGTCAGGTATAATCCCATAATCCCTGTACCCAGGAGGCAGAGATAGGAGAATTAGAGTTTAATATACACCTGGGGTAGGCACGGTCACCAAAACAAGGACAGAACTGAACAAAACAAAAGCAACAACAAAAACTGAGCTAACAAGCAAACATGCAAACAAAACCCCCCAAAGTCCTTCGGTTTGTGTTCTTAGTAAATTAATAAATTTTATTTATATTATCTCAATTATCTTATTTCTGTGTTCTTTATTCTGAAGATGCTTTAAGCCTTACTCGCGTGTCTCTTTTCATTACATATTTTAAAATCTTTGTTCTTTTCTTTTTCTGTCTCCTAGCTGGATATTCTAGATCCCTAATCATTCTTATTACTCTGCATGTTACTTAGTCTTACCAAAGATTTTTGTTTGTTTGTTTTTAGAGACAGGGTTTCTCTGTGCAGCTTTCGAGCCTGTCCTGAAACTCACTCTGTATACCAGGCTGGCCACGAAATCACAGAGATCCTCCTGCCTCTGTCTCCTGAGTGCTGGAGTTTGGGGAAGGCTGACAAAAGAGAAAATTATTGCCATCATATTCAATCCCTTAAAACAGATGAGTAGGAAGAATATTAACCTCAGCACTTTTCCTTCTTGTCTAAGGAAAGTAAGAAGCACATGTTGTATAGTTTTGTAACCCCTTTCTGTAGAATTAAGCTCTAGTCTTACACACTGGTAGCTAGCTTAATAATTTTCTCTGCAGACTGCTCTTAACTCCCTTTTAAATAACTTCACTCCTCTGCCACAGAGTCCTGAGAGCATTGCCCCAAAAGAGTATCTGAACTCAATTTCTTATCATAGAATTAGCTCTTAGTAGACTCCAAACCTAGATGCTAGCCTGATAATCTCTATTATTAAGCCTTAAATCAAACCTTGACCGTATCTAGTTTGACGCTATAGATACGGGTAAGAAAAAAAATTACTGACCTGTGAAATACATTCGCATTATTTAAGAAAAATAATGAAACACCTTATTTATCAACAGGAAATGGAAACAAACACATACATAAAGATTTTGGGGTGAGTGGAAGGAGGGAGAAAGAGGAAAAGCAGACAGAAACAGTTATATATTATTTTATATCATCTATCGATTCATATAAGGGATCAAATGAGAGATGACTTTAAGATATTGAGATTAGTTAATGGAAATAATTAAATAAATGATTGGTTCTCCTAATCTTTGGCCACTGAAACATAAACTTGAAGAATTGATTTGTCATCATTGAAAATCTGCAGAATTTTATTTTGTACGTGAGAAAAGACTATTTCTCCTCTGGTGATGTTGACTAGGATTGGAAAAAAAGGACTTATTATGTGTATTACAGCTGTACATATTTACCACAGCTAGTCAGAGATTCCCTCTTTGTTGTGCAGTTGCTTGTTTTTAAACAAACTTTGCCAGGAGACATAAACCATATGGCCTTCTTCAAAAATATACTATGAGCCATGATCGTCAGCTTATGGTAGTTTCAAGTAGCAGACATTTGGATACAGAAAGTCATGATGCTATTCAGAAATTTAACTCCCAGCTTCATAGAAACACTAGGATATCATTATGTTGATAATACAATTGCAACTTAAAGATTGTTTTATATTGTTCTTTTAGTCATGCTGAAATATATGCTTTATAGTATTATGGCTATTTTTGTAAAACAAGATTACCGACGCATATTGGATTAGAGAAAAATATTGTAGGAAAAATAATTAAAAGCATTTCTAAATGAGATCAACAAATTTAAGTTGGATTTTATTTTCTTTGAATAATGGTCTCACCTTGTAACCCGGGGTGGTTATATAATATTTTAGATGTGGATATATAATATTTTAAATTGTTATTAGTGACTATATTCTATAGTAATGTAATTCATTTACATATTTGACAGGTATCATGAGCAATAAATTTCTTTTGTTCTCTACTTGGGGCACGCTGTTAACTTGCTTAAACTACTGGATGTATTTTAAAGGGAAATTAGGACAGTTATACAAATCAGTACTATTAACATCATGTGTTTGGACTGGCTTTTCTGAGAGCTTAGGCATTTGTCCATGTACTTCAAAGGTATACCTCAGTTCCATCATATTTTCTACACATAGATATACAAATCAAATATATTCAGTCAGTCTACAATCCCAAAGGCTAAAGAAGAGTTGCTTAATATAGGTCCTGTGAGCAGGGCTATAATTAGTAATTGTTACTTTGGGTGTGCTTATTATCAATCAGTGTTGTAGCTACAGTAGATCAATTGCATTTAATTTTGATAAGGGTCCGGAAAAATGTTACCTTTGGTCAGGCCTCCTTTTGGGTGTGATAAAGAAAATTCATGAGAAAAAAAATGAGTATTTGGCATCTGTGCCCAAAAAAGTAGTGACAGTTTATGGTAGACAATGTAGAATAGAATTGCTGATTACGTAAGAATTGCTCAGATAAAAGGGGAAATAATGGCTGACTTTAGTTTGCCAGTGAAAGCTGTAACTGTAAATATGTTGGGAGGAGGGAAAAAGAAAAGAGAAAAGAAATTAAAACTAAATTTTACATAGGAAACTCAATATTTATAATAAATATTTCTATTTTAATAGTTATGATAATAATTATGATACTAAGTTTTATAAATTATAATAATCTATAAAATTACTGTTAATTTCATTGAAATATATAAATTACTCAAAAAATATAATTTTAATATTAAAAGAAAGCATTACTTTTATCAGTATCTCTTAGCGCTAGGAAACCACAAATAATCTTTTAATACTGTTCAATGTAGAATTATTTTTAAAATCTATCTCTTTGTAATGGACAGTTTTTCCCTTGAGGCAACTCAAAATTTTAAGAGAAATTTCAGAATGTTCAAGAGTAAACTAAAACTGATATGAAAATAATTCTTGTGAATAATTTCCTACTGGGAAGAATTTTACAATTCTCATAGTAAACTGAATTTGTTTTAGTGTTAAAACACCATACCTGAAACAAATGTCCGCCAAGAGTGGTAGAACTCAAGACAAACAAAAAGATGAACGGGCAGACCATTAGTAACCAAATAGTAGTTAACAGTGTATTACCCTTAGGAAAGCATGTTGAATCTTAAATGCTGTGCTTAGAATACATGTACGTCATAAAGTCTTTTCTATATTTGTTATATAACAACTGAAAATCATGATGTATCTTTATTAGAATAAAATGAAGTTGACTATAGGAAAATTACCACATATCAGTATTATGTGAAATAAACTATGATACAAATGGAGGTCTTGGCATTCAATGTTCCTTAAGACTACTATTAATTCCAAAATTATACAACATATTTTTTGTGGTTATGAGGATGGAAAGGAGATGAATAATGTTGTGCAAGTGCTCTACCAGTGACCATATCCTCAGTCCTTTGAGGGTATGATTTCTCATTTTTAAAGTTTTCTCAATAAATAATAAGATTGCATTGTCAGATTCCCAGCAATAATTGAATAACCCCAGAGGTTTTCAGGGACAGAAATATGCTTTCCTTAATGTATCACTGTATCAACATCAATTAATCTTGGCTAAGCAAATTTTTACTGATGGAGCAAAAATCATTTCTGAAAACAATGTATTAATAGAGTTTTGATGGTAGAATTTTCAAAACTTATAAACTCTAAGTACTTTTTAAATGTGTAATCAAAGAAAATAAGTTAATCTGGCAAAGTAAAGAAACACAAAGTGAAGAGATGGCAAAATAATCTCCAAAATGTTAATATTCCAGATATACAATCTTGCTTTGTATATTTCATACAGATATAAGATTGCATACAGTATACAGCTATAGTCTTTTCATTTATAAAATTAAAATGTATGCTTATTAAATTATAAATCAGGTAAATGAATCCCTTATACAATGAAGAAATTGAAGTATCTATGTTCAAGAAAGAAAATGTGTATATGTAATTCTCATTGGAAACAGAAATATACAATTGCTATAAAAAAAAGACTCTGGCTAAATTGTGCCATGTGAATTTGATAGGTATCCAATTTCTTATATGAAGATAGTATTAAACTATCCTCTATGTACATTTCTGCACATGTGACAAATGAACTATGTGATCTATATGAATTATAAGGACTTAAAAGTATCTTTAAATATGAAGATATAAGGCAAATGATCTTGTTTGAAATGGTGATCATCAACACAAAACCAGATTGCAACTCTTCAGTGTTTTGATGTAATGATAGGGACATACAAAAAATGGGCTGATGGAAGAAAGGAATTACATTTGAAGCATTTACAAAATTCTTCCATTTAAAACTGCAGATTCCCTTTATCTGACTCTTCCCACAACTGCAGCTAAAAACTAAGGATTTAGAAGACATTGTAAATAATCTAGAAAATATAATCAAAGGGCTAATTTAAGTATCTAAGAAAAGTGCTCTAATATACTTCATGGTTCCAATTTTAAATAAAATATGAGACAAATCATAAATATGTATAAAGATATATGTTGGTAGTTTGTTTTAATGAGTTTTTGGTAGTCAGTCAACTAAAATTGAATACTTGTGTTGCCTAGAAAGAAAGTGGCTCTCAAAAGGAGGGGTACTATTAGGAGGTGTGGCTTTGTTGGAGGAAGGATGTCAAGATAGGGGTGGACTTTGAGGTCTCCTTTGCTCAAGCTTCACTCAGTGTGACCCTCACTTCAGTTCCTGCTACCTGCAAAATGTATCTCAGTTATCTCTCCAGCATGCTGCCATGTTTCACCATGATGATAATGGACTGAACCCCTGAAACTTTAAGCCTCCACCTCAATTAAATGTTTTCCTTTATAAGTGTTATTGTGATCATGGTGTCTCTTCACAGAAACATAAACCCTAACTAAGACAGGAGATGGTACCAGGCAGTGGGTCACTGGGATAGGGCTTACCATGATTTTCTTTGGAGGAATTAGGACTTTGGCACGTTGGGTTAAGAAAGCAGTGGAATGTTTTAAGTATTGCTTAATGGACCATATCAGTAGGAGCGTGGAAGACAGTGGTGTTTCTAATTATTCAGCGACAAATAAGGCTTAACTTCGAGGTTCTAAAGGCAGGCACGTGTGGTCAGGCCCTCGGGAACAAAAGGCTCCGTATGACCCATGTGCACACTTGCGTGGTTACATCCACGTATGACACAGCTCAACACTTGCATGCATGCATGAGTCACCCATCATCCAGGCCCCATGTGACCCACGTTCATGCATGTGTGGTTATATTCACGTCTGACTCAGCTAAACCCTTGCGCGCATGCATGAGTTACCCTTCATCTACATCATCAGTGTGATGTAGTCACGCCAACCCCCTGTGCACATGTGTGGGGCAGCCTTAAAAGCTGGATGCGCCATCTTTTGCTCTCTCTCTGCACCTCAATCTCCAGGCCTGTGCACACTCCCCTCTAATAAACTCCTAAGCAGATTTGTTGGAGTTCTGTGTCTCCTTTTCACTTGCACCAGGTAATTTCAGTATTAACTGTGATTTGATGAACTGGGCATGGGGGGGGTCTACTTGAAGAGATTTCAGAGAACAATGTTAGTATGTTGCCTAGAGATCATTCTTGTGATATGTTGAGAAGAATATGACTGTTCTTTGCCATTGTCTGAAAAGTTTGCCTAAGGCTAGAGTAGAGAATTTTGGCAAAGGAAATCTCAAAAGAGCCTAGTATAGACTCTTTTGTATGGTTTCTAGTGTTAACTTTAATGAAGATATATTTTTTAAAAAAGGAGCAAGTTGAGCAAGGAAAATTATTTGAGGAGAAAAGGAGCACCAGAAAGTAAAATGGAGTTAAGTTCTGTGTTCAAGGGATGAACAGATTAAGAAATGAAATAAAGGGAGTTGTAATCACAGGGAAAGATACTACCCAGATAAGCTTTCAGCTTGTGAACAGCAATTAAAGAAAAGCTTAGAGTGGGGTATGGTGGTGCATACTTTTAATTCCAGCTCTGAGGGCAGAGGGTGGCAGATCTCTGAGTTTAAGATCAGCTTGATCTACAAAGCAAGTTCAAGGTAGCCAAGCTTAGGCAGTAAAACAGAAAGCTGGTAAAACAGTAAAATGAGACACCAAGATATTTGAGTTGTCAGAGCCACAAGGTACTTGCTGACAAAAGTTGCTAAGAGAGTGTGTTGTAACCTGTAAAGATTTGTCACTCACATTGGTTTATTAAAGTGCTGACTGGCCAGTAGCTAGGCAGGAAGTAAAGGAAGAGCAACCAGACTAGGAGAATTCTGGTAAGAAGAAAGTGTTAGTCTGCAGTTGTTATCCAGACACAGAGAAAGCAAGATGAGAATGCCTCCCTGATAAAAGGCACCAAGCCATGTGACTAACATAGACAAGAACTCTGGGTTAATTAAGTTGTAAAAGCTGATAGGCTAAACAGCTTATAATTAATATAAGCCTCTGCGTGTTTTGTTGGGACTGAATGGCTGAGAACTAGGCAGGGTAGAAACTTCTGTCTACAAGAGTGGAATCAGCCCAGGAGAAAAAAAAATATGTTGTAATAAACAAAGTTTAATGGAATCAGAGATCTGAAGAACACTTTTACATTAGACATGAAGTTGCAGAGTTTGGAGTTTGCCAAGCTAGTTTTTGATCTTGCTTTGGTCTACTATTTCCAAATGTTCCCTTCGTTATATTTGTGAATGGTAGTATGTGTCCTGTGCATTATATGTTGGAAGCATGTGTGATCTGTTTTTTGATTTATATTTTACTGGGTATTAAAGTTAAGATATTGTATGAATTTTTGAACAGTTTTGAACTTTATACTTTTAAATAAATTTGAGACTGCTGTATACTATGGGGACTTTTGAAGTTGGACTGAATACATTTTTGCATTATGATATGGCTTCAAGTCTTTGAGCAAAAGGAAGTGGAATGTGGCAGTTTGAAAGAAAATGGCTTCCAAAGGGAGTAGCACTATTAGGAGGTGTGGCCTTGTTGGAGGAAGGGTGTCATGGTGAATGTGGGTTTTAAGGTCTCCTTTGGTCAAGCCTCATTCACTTCACTTTCTATTGCCTGAAAGATGTGTAACTCTTACCTGTCTCTCCAGCACCTTGTTTGCCTGCATGTTATCATATCTCACTATGAGGAAAATGGACTCCTCAACTAATGATGGTAATATCACCTCAATTAAATGTTTCCCTTTAGAAGAGTTGCTATAGTCATGGTGTCCCTTCACAGTAATAGAAACCCCAACAAAGACAATCTGCTAATACTAACTCTGTGGATTTAACCTCTTATATTCTTAACCTCAGTGTTACAAACTTCTGTGTCATTAACATAAAGTTATACAATGCATTTGGGGCATCTGAATAAAAACACAGTTTCCTCTATTTGGTTCATAATTGCTGTTTCAGTGTTTAGTGACCAGTAAAAGATATTTACACTGGCTAGGGATTAACTTAGATTATAGAAATATGAATGACTGTACAAATATAAATATGAATGACTTGCTAAAAATATGAATAACTAAACAAAACAGCATGAAGTAGAATTATTTGGGAGGAGGGTAGACGTGAAAATGAATACTCATGGCTACATAGCTGTAGACAAAAGATTAGAAAAGAGAACAACAGGGTGGGTTAGTAAGAGATTTACATTCTCCAATGTTTGTGATGTATCTGGCATATGTCACATAATATCACATATAAACATTATCAATCTGTAGTTTCTGTTACTATTATTAGCAGATATTATTGATTACCATATGTGTACTTAATACCACTGGGCATTGTATAAAGAAACAAAACCGAGGCAGTTACTTATGTTCTGAACCAAAACCTAATCCAGACTAATCATGTAGTAGCATATATGGTAAATGAGATAAGGTCACCTATCTGACATGAAATGTGAAAGTCAAGTATAAATTTCTAAATACTTTTAATATTTAGAATTGTAATGTGTCTTCATTTTTAAAAATTCTGCTACATTTTTGGGCATAGGATCTCATTTTTTATATAAATACTGAAAATTTTAAAATGGTTGCATAAAATTGTTTACTTAGTAATGATTTTTAAAAATAATATTGAAATTTAAAATCAAAGCAGTATTCCCCTTTATCATGATGTTTTAAAAGTTTTTTTTAGCAGGGCAGTGGTGGCACACGCCTTTAATCCCAGCACTCGGAGGAGGTGGATCTCTGTGAGTTCGAGGCCAGCCTGGTCTATAAGAGCTAGTTCCAGGACAGGAACCAAAAGCTAAGGAGAAATCCTGTCTCGAAAAACCAAGGAAAAAAAAGTTTTTTTAAAAAAATAGATTTTTATAGACTGTCTTATTCTTACTGTTATCACATCTTCCTTTCCTTATCTGTATAATTGATGCAATTTCTCACAGTAAAAAAAATCTTGGAATGAGATATAAATAACTTACATGTTCATGGCATGTTAATTATTTCCTCTCTCCTTAATTCTAGATAATGTAGAAACTCAGAGTTGAATTATAATATTTTGGCATATAGACTTTTACACCCAGAATGGTAAATGACAGTTCATGCTCACATGAAAAACTTCGGATTTGGTAGAAACTAATTTGAAAACTGAAAACTTAAATTATCAATATCTGTTATATGCTTGTCATGTATCTTCCCAACTGTATAAGATATTGTAACAAATAGAAGAGGACTACTAATGCCATAGATAATTGCTTTATTGGAAGCAATTCTGGAAATGGTCCCAAATTAGGCTTCTGTCTTTGTAGCTTCCACTTTAGAGGATACAGTAATAAGGTGATGACATGGAATTACTGTTTTATCCTTCTCTGTAGGCAGTGTGCAGTGATGTCTCTTATCTTGACAAAAGAGGTAAATCATTTATTACTTGTGTTAGAGAAATAACAACTGAGAAAGGAGATGTTTAAAGAGTGGTGTGCTTGTTCTCCAGAGATGACTGAAGAATTTTGTCTTCAAATCAGATTGTTTTGGTTTCTTTTCCAGTCTTATTTTTAAAGTTATTCATATATTTTAATTATTTAATGTCATTCTAGAGATTGAACCCTTGGCCTTGTGTGTGACAGGCAAGCTCTCTAACATAAATCTAAACCCTCAGATATCTACTGTGTAGTGTTATTATTTCATTCGTTATTTTATTTTCTTCATCCTGTGCACAGGACAGTAAAATCTATGAGGCACCAACAAAGGAAAACAATGAAGAAATTTTTGCAGAAGTAGTTTCCAGCTCTCCCAATTTCAGATTCAACTGAAATGTGGTGTTATGGTTTAAAAATGATAATGGCAGCCTAGGAAAAGACTTTCTGTAAAGCTGTACTCCCCCTAACCTTCCTAATGATGCTAACCTGGGAAATGATAAAGTGCTCTCAGAGGTTCAGGGTGAAATGTTCAAACAAACACAAAGCAATATGTGTTTACTAAAACTATTTCTTTTATCCTGTTTACATCTTTCTTGTTTTTAGATTCTTTTCCCTTTTACAATCTGTAAATATATAAATTTCACTCTAATAAAGCATACATGCAGAAAATTGTATATAAACATTCGATATTGCAAAAATTATTAAAGGAAACTTCTATATCATTAGCATTACAATAAAGAAATTAAACACCACACAAACCTAGAAACTGCTGCTGCTTGTATTTAAAGAAGGTTTGTAAAGAAATGCAAAAAGGATCATGAATATGACTTTGAACTGCAAATGCGCTCGTCTTTAAGTTAAAAAGATGTGCCATAGAATATGTATTCCTTCCGACTGCTTTACTGGAGGCGACACTAGCACCCAGAACTCCAGAGAAGATCTTCCCCAGTCCACACAACACTAAACTTTCCTCAGAGCATGTCCAGCCTACCTTCAGCAGCCACCCCTCTCCTCATAATGGTATGGCACTCTATAACTCCAGCAGAAGCCTCATGCTCTACCAGAGACCACACCTGCACCCACAACCCCAGAGGCCACACAGGCTGCCAGAATCCTAGCAGAGGTACCCTGATGGACCAAAGGCTACAACAGCCACCAGAATTGTTGGTCACTCAAGCTAGAATACCATAGAGGAAACAAAACCAAGGGAGAAAACACCCATAGAACAATGACAAACTCAGAATTAAGCACATGAAACTATAATAACTCCAAATTCAGATGTCTAGAGACCAGCATAAGAACACAATCAACAACAGCCAGGGCAATATTTCACCACCAGAACTCAGCTATCTTACTCCGGTAGGCCTGAATTTTCCAACACAGATGAAACACAAAACATAACCTTAAAACCAACGTTATGAAGATGACAAAGGACTTTAAAAAGGAAACAAGTAAAGCCCTTAATGAAATTGAGGAAAATACAAGCAAAAGAATTGGAGAAATTGAATATATTCTTTACATAAAGCCAAGAAAAAGCAAACACGTGGAGAAAAATAATTCAAGACCAGAAAATGGAAATAGAAATAATAAAAAAACATAAACTGAGGGAATCCTGGAGATGAAAATCTAGGTAAGCAAACAGAAATTACAGATCCAAGCATCACCAACAGAATACAAGAGATGGAAATAAGAATCTCAGGCATGGAAGATTCAGTAGAAGAAACTGATATATCAGTCAAAGAAAATGTTAAACCTAAAAAAAAATCCTAACCATGAGTGATATAGCTGGGTCATGTGCCAAATTGATTCCCAGTTTTCTGAGAAATCACCACACTAATTTCTGCAGTGGATGTCGAAGTTTACACTCTCACCAGCAATGGAAGAATGAATATTCTCTTTGCTCCACATCCTCTCCAACATAAGCTATCACTTGTGGTTTTGATCATGGCCATTCTGACTGATGTAACCTGGAATTTCAGATTCATATTGATGTGTAGTTCCCTCATGGCTAAGTATGTTGAACATTCTCTTAAGTGTTTCTCAGCCATTTAAGCTTCTTCTGTTGAGAATCCTCTCCTTAGATCTGTACCCAATTATTAAACTGGATTATTTGGTTTTTTGAGATCTAGCTTCTTTAGTTGTTTTTATATTTTGGAAATCAGCCTTCAGTGGGGTTGGTAAACAATCTGTCCTGCCTTCAAGTTGTACAGAAATAACAGTGGCACAGGACTTTCTAGGAGTGGTCAAACAATGTCTAAATGGAGGCTTATGCCACAAGAGGAAGCCCACAGTGAATGCACTAGAAGTAGGATAGACCAGAGGCCCAGGATAGAACTATGCAGAACTTATGGGGTGGTGTAAATAAAGGTCTATGAAATTATTCCTAATGATATTCCGCTATACTCACAGATTAATACCTAGCCCAATTGTCATCAGAGAGGTATCAGCCAGCAACTTTATGAGACAACTCAATAGGAAAGTGGGGAGAGAGAAAAAGGGCTGTCAGGGTGTAATGCATGAGAGAAGAATAAAAATTAAAAAATAAAAATAAAACTGGCCTTGTCAACTATTGAACAGTATATCTGAAATAGATGTTGGGGAGACAAGAAAGGTAGAACAGTCTATAAAGCCAAAAAAGTGCTTGCTGTAAAATTAGAACACACACACAAAAAAAACAGCAAAATAAAAGTATACGTATTCTTTCCAGTCTTGCTTCTTTTAGTTAACACAGGGCTAGACAATTGTTCTTTCTTTAAAACTGTTTTCTCCCCATACATGTTTATTTACCAATATTTCATTGATTTTATGAAACATCATAAGTAATAAATTTCCATTTTAAAGATCTACTTATGCTGCACAGTGGTGACACATGGCTTTAATCCCAGCACTTGGGATGCAGAGGCAGGCAGATATTTGTGAGTTCAAGGCCAGCCTGATCTATAGAACAAGTAACAGGAAAGGCTCCAAAGCTACACAGAAAAGCACTGTCTCAAAAAAAAAAAAAAAAAAATATATATATATATATATATATATATATATACTTTTACTGATTTTCTTACCCATTTAAAAGGAATTTTGCTGTAGAAATTCAACGTTATTTATAGCAGTGATCTTGACTTTATTTTTTTTTATTAATTAATTTATTTAATTATTAAAGATTTCTGCCTCTTCCCCGCCACCACCTCCCATTCCCTCCCCCTCCCCCAATCAAGTCTTCCTTCCTCCTCAGCCCAAAGAGCAAGCAGGTTTCCCTGCCCTGTGGGAGGTCCAAGGACCACCCACCTCCATCCAGGTCTATTAAGGTGAGCATCCAAACTACCTGGGCTCCCACAAAGCCATTACGTGCAATAGGATCAAGAACCCATTGCCATTGTTCTTCAGTTCTCAGTAGTCCTCATTGTCCATTATGTTCAGCGAGACCGGTTTTGTCCCATGCTTTTTCAGTCCCCGGCCAGCTGGCCTTGGTGAGTTCCCGATAGAACATCCCCATTGCCTCAGTGTGTGGGTGCACCCCTTGCAGTCCTGAGTTCCTTGCTCGTGCTCACTCTCCTTCTGCTCCTCCTTTGGATTGTGAGACTTCAGTCCAGTGCTCCAATGTTGGTCTCTGTCTCTGTCTTCTTTCATCGCCTGATGAAGGTTAATATTCAGGGGGATGCTTATATGTTTTTCTTTGGGTTCACCTTCTTATTTAGCTTCTCTAGAATCACGAATTATAGTCTCAATGTCCTTTATTTATGGCTAGAAACCAAATATGAGTGAGTACATCCCATGTTCCTCTTTTTGACTTTATATTTTCTTAAAATTATATATAAAGCATAAAATCTTGAATTTAACTGCTTATATACATAGAAGATCCACCCTGAAACATCTAATTAAATGGATTTTTCAAGGAGGAATGAAGATTTTATTAAAAACACCATTTTATACTAGACTTGAAACATGATGTAACACAATAATGCCATCTTATGGCTGTATAGCGATTTGGAGTCTAGAAACTGCTTGATTTTTTTATGATTCTGTTTCAATTGTGCTATATTTGGAAGTTTTAAGGAATAAATTTGTGAACATATTACCTATTCATCACTGTCTTTAGAAATCATAAAAGTTGTATTAGAAAAAAAGAAAACAATACAAAGTGTCTGCCATTTAGAGGTTTTCTTGAAATCATATTTTTAATTCTTGAGAACCACATACATGTATACAATGAAATATGATCATATCTATTCCCATTTCACAACACATTCTTTTGGCAACTTCCAATCATTCCAACTCCCAAATTTATGCTTTATTTGGATAACTTATTAAGCCCCATTAGTGCTGCTAGTATGCTATGGGTATAAAACCATCCACTAGCAAACCAGTTTGACGGATTGCAGAAATAATAATACATCTCTAATACTAGGAAACATTTTTTTTTAAATTTCCACATTCCTTATAGGACTTTGACACCACTAGGCGCAGGTTCTTGTTTGCAATCATGCCACGTATAGGTACCATAGTATGAATTTGAATTCTGAACATAATGTGTTGGTTAAAGCCATAGCATTCATGCTACTGCTGCACCTGTGGTTGGCTGTATTTTCCAGTTCCATAATTACTGTAAATCATAAGGTTCCCAGGTGGGTAAGATTGATGATTACAATTCTTCACTGGTAGTGAGTTTCTTCTTACATTTTATGGCAATTAACACAAAAACACAGCCTTATCATCACGCAGAGAAGACGACTCTGCAGAGCATTCTTCAGCCCTAAATGGGACATCTGTATCATAACACTCTCCCTAAGGCTGAGGAGGCATCTTGGAAGATAAGCTCGTAAGACTCAGAAATGCTAGATGACTAACAAGAACCATTTTCTGCATACAACAGGAAGGTTGCATATCTACTAGAAGACTGTGACAATGCTCACAAAGTCTGTACAAGCCCAAGCCAGACAGAATCCCAACATAGAAGGTACAGGTAGGCCCAAAGCTGCACCCTGTATTAAGAACTACGAGGATATAATAGGTGCTGGAAAAAGAAGAGTCTATTTTATTTAGGAATTTGACCTTGGTATGTTGATCATATCCCATGGCCTGCCCTACAGCAAAGGTATTTGGACAGCATAAAAATACTGTTTTCTTCTCAGAGAAAATACAGATTTAGGTAGGTAATGGAATGGTGGTATCTTGGAGAAGATGGAGAAGGGTATGAAAATGGTCAAAAAATATTATATGAAATTCTCAAAAATTACTTAAATATTATTTTTAAGGAATGAATCATGACAGAAGTACTATATTTTGAGTCATTCTGAGTCTGAATAAGATGATTCAATTTCAATCACTGGGGAAATCACTCTTGCCATAAGAATAGCATATCTTATATTTATCTATCCTTATCTTACTGGCTGGCTATCAATTTTGTTTTCATATCTGTAATGATATCCAAAGCAGAGACTGAGTCTAACTCATCTCTCTGTAGTAAGAGGAAAAAATATGGAAGTATGAAAATAAACTATGGGCTCAGCAGGTGCTTGCTGCCAATGCCGATAACCTGAATTCATTCCTTGGGACCCACATGATAGACTGAGAAAACATCTTTTGAAATAGTCCTGTGAACTCCACTTGTGTACAATGGAACATGAATGCCCTCTCCCCACATGAAATAAACAAATAAGCAAAAGCATAATATATTATTGGAAATCAAAAGTGTCAGAGTCACAGGATCAATGTTGTCATTACAAAAGTCCTTATACATGTGCTCTTTCACTGATTCCTCATGACAACACAGTAATTTGAGAAATATTCTTTTCCCATTTTAAAAATAGGGAGAATAAAAACTAAAAACTTTGATCAAGAATGTACAGTCAGTCTAGGAAGAAGCCACGATTCCAAAGGAAGATGAACTCTAGAGTTTCTGTTTATAAACAATTACTTACAAGTGTTTACCTGAAATTTCAGTAATCGTCACAGAAAATGATAGAGTTTCTAAATGTTTGAGAAGGCCAAATGAAAGTGAGAATTCCATCTTGGCCTCTGAACAGGAAAGAGTAAGACTGTTGAGTTTAGAGACTTATTTACTCACCAGAATTCAAAATATCTCAGATTTGTATGAAATTTCAGCTACTTACTTTAAGGACTAGCATTAGTGTTCCTACTTCAATAGTATGTCTAGGGTCAAAGGTGAAATGAAAAGAACTGTTTTCCTCTGTTAAAAGTCAACATGCTGACCACATATTAGCAGATGTATGATTAAAGTGAAGAAGGAGCCTTGGAAAGCAAAAATGCTACATATTTCTTGGCATAGCCATATCTGATAGCCATATAGCAAAAGTTATAAGGCCAGCACAGCTGCTTGACAAAGATACAGCAAAGCTAAGCTACATGATGGTCACCATCCTACCTTTGGTTTTTGTTTCCACCTGTTGCATACTTGAGGGACTTTTGATATTTGTTCAGTTTGGGGATATTGGATTGATGGAAAATTTTTTATGAATCATACATGTCTTTCCCAGGGATTACTGTTTCTTAGCTTTGCCAGGAATGTCCTAAACATATCCTCCTCCTGCTTTTAGTGAGATGCCCTTATCTATTTGAAGGTCTTCCTCACACCTTGGAGATAGTGACACACATAATGATGCCAGAGATCTCTTTATAAGGCTATGAGATATGTTTGGAACACTTGCCCCTGTAAGTACTCCAGAACAAGAAATCAAATCAAAGTAAACTTAAAAGTTCAACAAGGTTCAGTGGACTAGAAGAGTTGGCTACAGATCAGATTACAAGCCTCTTCCAACTAACTATACATTCAGGCTACTGTGTGGCATATAGAACAACAAAGTTCGATTAGCTGAAGTTACTTCTGCCCTACACAGAGACTCATGTTGATGAACAAAATATTGAGGAACAATGTTTTTTTTAAAAAAATGGGAAGTTAGGACCTCCCTTTTTAGAAGAATTAGCATATGCAGAGCCACTATGGTGTCATATAAACAAGGAACAACAGAATGCCAGGATTAGACTTAAAAACAAATACATACACATATGCATGCTTGTGCATGTGCATACACACTCATATATAATGTAATCTTTGTATTGTTCCAGAATTTGAATAATATCTGAAGCAGCTTTGGCTAGTAGATATTTTTTGTACACTCTGACCATTAAGAGTTAATACACTGCTTTGGACATGACAATTTGCCATGACTGACTTGCAAATTTTGTTTTGGTCCAGCGTCCTCTAAGCGACCAAAGCTACTAGCCTGAGAACAGGTTGACATGTGCCTCTAGATTCTTAAAAATTGGGTTATGGAGTAAAAATGGTTATAATAGATAACAGTTTATCAATTATGTTTAAACTTGAGGCAAAATGATTGTGTAAGATAACTCTGTTCTGTCATGGTTTTTCAATAATAAATAAGAGATATGAGGGGGTAAGAAAGAAAGTGAAACACATGTGATATGATCTATACTTTAGAACAACATGAATCTATCCCTGCTAATTGAATTCTGTACAAATAAAGAAACAATCTGACTCCTAGTCAGTCAGTCTGTAAGATTCTCCCCAACATCGTGCTTGGCTCACTCCTTCCTCTCTGAACTTGCCCTCCTCCCCTGACCCTCTCTAGGATGGCTCCCAACAGAAGCATAGTGATCACTGAATACTCAAGAAACTCCAACAGTTCTTAGCATATGTACATAGCCCAGAATGGTACAAGAAAATAAGTGGAAACACACAAAAGACAGTGGAATGAACTCATTCCAAACGGTGATGAATCTGATATCATTTGGAGAATCCTGCAGTAACTTACAATTAGTCCACACAGAGTATGAAAATATATTACAGTAGCAATGAAAGACTGTCTTGTACAGTATTTATATCATATTACTGACAAGAAAATTAGATATTGCTGCACTAAATATTTTACTATTTGTTGAGATAATTGCATTACTTCAATGGAGGAGTTATATTCTCACATTTGCAAGGCTTACATTAAAATTTTTATTACTACACAGTAAATTGTAAGAGAAGGTCACATTGAAGAATATACTGCACATAAAGTAACAATATTTGAAAATACTTTACACATAAAATGATTTATGAATTTATTATAGTAAGTGATAAACTAATTTTTAAGCTTTAAGAAAGCATAGTCCACTGATAATCAAGGATTTCAAGAGATGTAAAGCATTTAAAGTGAATCTGATGAATATGAATGGAAAGATAAAGGAGGAAACAAAACACTTTAGAAACCGCAAAGCAATTTCATATTGCTAAAGCACAATGCAGAAGAGTTGTAGTGCAGATGACATGTAACAAAAAGTGTGGTTGACCAGATCTAGGTAAATAGGGATCATGTGAAAACCTTTTATGCCGAATTAATGAGTCAGTATTTTATTCATAGGAAAATAATATTACAGAACTAAATGTATTATACTTTACAAGAATAACTCTAGATGAAAGATAATTGGGAATACAATAAAGACAATCATTGGTAAATACTAAAATTATTCTCTGAAATATCTGTTTCAGAGTATAAAGCAGTAAACAAAAACCTAAAGTATAAAAATGACTATAAATACACACATGAGAGATATAATATAATTTTAATTCTTCTCAGGCAGATGAAGAATTATACATTTAAACTACAAAATTTGAAATTTTGTATGAGGTGAGAAAACTTGCATTCTAAATTTATTAAAGGAATAATTCACCTTCTTGTGATGTGAGGCTAATGCATATGGATACCTTCAAAAGTTAACTCAAAAGATAAGTATTTTACTTACGGTAAACATAAAAATTGATTTTAAAACAAATAAGCTTTTCATATTAAAAATAAGAAGGTATAGGGAAAGAGATTATCAAATGTATAAATATCAGCTTTCAAATGGAAACAATAAATTAAAATGAAGGGATTTTTTGTTATAAAGTTCTAAGTACCATAACTCTTATAAATACATGGGAGGCAAATAGAATCAGAGATATATGTTTTACATTTTATATAAGTTTAATTAAAGAACAAAACAGCCTTCACATTATGTGCACCGTTAGAGGATGATGTAATATGCAAACAATGTTTCAACAACTCAGTCCACTAGTAAAAATAAGCTTGTATTATACAGTAATATATTTTCCTTTCCTTTTCTGTCTTTTTACCCATGAAAACTATTTGAATGAATTTTAAATTTTCCTGAAAATTGCTATATAATCTTTCAGGACAATTAAAATACTACCTACCCTTGTCGTTCCTTGTACATTCTGTTAACTTTATCCCACTGGAAATCCAGCTGCGCCACTGCGTCCTGTAGCTTCCCCCTTTCCACAGAGGTGGCATTTTGCAAGGCTCCTGTCTTCTTGGTGTGAATATCATCAATCCGACCTGAGATTTGTTGCAGATTGTCTTTTATGCTCTGCAAGAATGAAAATATATATCATCAAAAAACAAATCAGCTTTCTCTAGAGAGAAAAAAAATGGAGAAATGGTCCTAGAAGAAATAGCTTGCAATTCTAAATCATTGACTTTATAATACTAGTCTTTATTTCCAAAAGTTGAATATGCTTATATCAAATGAGTGAATTATAGTCTTCAATCCAGTATAATTTATTTCAGCCTACAGCTTAAAATTGCCTTCAAATGCTTAAGATATTTTGGATTTTCTATGTTCATGTCCACAAATTTACTGTCTCCTCTGTATCCTTATCTTTGGTCAATACCAGAGTGGACTTTTTGCTGTTTTCACAGCTTTCCTTTGATGTGTGATTTCCCTCTGTATGCTGTGATTACCATTAATGAATAGAGAAGCTGCTTTGGACCTATAGCAGGGAAGAATTTATGTAGCCGGGAAAAACAGAACTGTATGTTGGGAGAAAGAAGGGCACAGTCAGGCATGCTGGAACTTCAACAGTAAGCCACTGCCATGTGGTGATACACAGATCAATAGAAATGAGTTAAATTAATATGTAAGAGTTAGCTAATAAGAAGTTAAAGCTAATGGGCCAAGCAGTGTTTTAAATAATATAGTTTCTGTGTGATTATTTTGGGGCTAAGAAGCTGGGAACTAACTAGCAGCCTCCCCCCAACATTCCTTTATACCCAAATGATTTTCCATTAGTACTTGTGACTTCCAATGTCATGTAAAAGATATTGGTATTAAAACTTCAATTTGCCGGGCGGTGGTGGCGCACGCCTTTAATCCCAGCACTCGGGAGGCAGAGGCAGGCGGATCTCTGTGAGTTCGAGACCAGCCTGGTCTACAAGAGCTAGTTCCAGGACAGGCTCCAAAGCCACAGAGAAACCCTGTCTCGAAAAACCAAAAAAAAAAAAAAAATAAATAAAAAAAAAATAAAACTTCAATTTTTATCCAGGGCATATTCTCTGAAATATGGACAGAAATTTACTTTAATGGCAGTATGCTGCCTCAGTAACATCCCTTTTTGACAGGTTGACTCAGTTCCCAGGGTTTTGATACTGCCTTCCTGCCTATGCAGGCTCCTTCATGCATATGGTTCACATAAACTCATTCAAGTACAAACATGCACATCCACATATAAACCATTAACAAAATTAATTGATTTTAAAAATAAAACACTTGGGGCTGGAGAGATGGCTCAGCGGTTAAGAGCATTGCCTGCTCTTCCAAAGGTCCTGAGTTCAATTCCCAGCAACCACATGGTGGCTCACAACCATCTGGAATGAGGTCTGGTGCCCTCTTCTGGTGGCCTGCAGGCATACGGACAAACAGAACATTGTATACATAATAAATAAATATTTAAAAAAAATAAAATAAAAAAATAAAACACTTAATCCTGTTGTCCTGGCCAATTACATGACCAGGTGACTACTTTTCAGGAAGACAGATCCATTATAAGCTGTGCTAAAGAGATACAATAAATAAATATGTTTTTAGTGAGATAATAGAGTTTTCTGTCCTAGAGTTCCTGCTCTTTAACACAGCCACTCTAGATCCACTATAAGGTTCTGTTGGGTATCTCTATGGTTCAGAGTCCTGATCCAGAAAGACATAACTTTTACTTTTGATTTCTTTTGTCTTTATCTTTTGGATGTTGACCAGAGCCCAGTATACTTACTCTAGTACTTTGATCATTTACACTCTTTCTCTTTAATGTTTTCTGGAGGTTTGAAGAAGGAAAGAAGTGTCATTTGGTCATGAGGAGCATGGAATGTGGATTAGTCTGAGTTAAGTATCAGAAGTAGGAAAGGCATTATAATCCAAGTGTAGCACTTACAAAGAGGTGACCTAAACAATCACAAGTAAGTGATTTTATTTATTTGTTTTATTTATTTTTTGTTTATTTTTTAAGTAAGTGATTTTATAATGTAAAGAACCTCTGGGAAAATGGCCTAGGGTAGAGAGCTTAGAGACATTTAAAAATGGGCTATGAATCTCTAACTGAAAAAAAAAATCTGCATTTAATTTAGTAGCTTAGAGTTAAGTGTAATTTTGTAAATTATGACTTATGAAAATAAAGCTGTAGATCCTTGTGAGAAGATAGATTATGTCAGTTAAAAGTAAATGTTCTAAATGGACTTCTAAAATTAAAAAGAAAACAATTTTCTTATATATTTGTATGTATACTCAAAGATATATAAAATATATTATAGGTGATTTGGATTTGTTTCCTGTTAAGATTTTTATAGTAATTATAAGGTATTCTCTTCAGCTCCATGTGTACCCTATGATGGGAAACATATTTATTTGTTCAACAGCTCAGCTGAACTCTGAGGTAAAAGGATATATCTGACACATTAGGTACTGACATATGAGGGAAAGGAGGGCGTGATAACACAGAAATAGCCTGTGAATTTACTCATCTTTAAAAATTCACACTAAAACTCCCTTTCACCAGTTTTACTTACAGAAATGGTAATCACAGAAATATGCTGTGTTTTAATTGCATAAGAGATGGTTACATGGCTAAAGGAAGATTTTTTAAAGAACACAATAAAGGTTGCATAAGGATGGATCTCTTTAATAGTAAGGGTGTAGTAGAGAGATCAGTTTGCCTGAAGATTAACTCTTATTAGATCTAGTTAAAGGCACTGTCATTTTCTTTCAGTAAAAACTGACTATTATCGTTTGCTTTATTTGGCATGAGTATATATTTATTGATTAAAAGTTTATATTTTACAAATATAAAATTGACAATATAGCAAAAATTATAAAAATGTTTTAACAGGATAGAATGGATTAGTTGTCTGCTATTAAACATAAAAATCACTGGACCCAATGTGTTTCTAGCAGTCTATCTTTACCTTTGTCAGTTTTGATGGTGCTGTCATGTTTAGTATATTCAGGCATGCTGCTGTTGCCTGATAAGGTCATGTGCCAGGAATTTCTACCAACATGATCTTCACTGCTGCTTCTGCTAATTTGCCTGACCTAGACAACTTGAATTCAATAGTACTTATGAAATGCAACTTTTAATTCTGGAAATCATTGATATTTTTTCATTTGGCTACTAATCCATTGGTAAGAATCAAGTCTGGTAAATTTTCTATTATTTTTTAAAGAAAGCTAATTCTTTTACTTCACATTAGACAATTGATCATATTTGCCTATATTTTGGTAGAGCAAATGCTTAAAGGAAATAGTTATATGCACTTATAAAGGCAAAATTTAAATAAGAAGAAAGGGATCTTACACACCAACATATAAAAATTATCTGGTTCTGGTTTAATGACATGTGTAAGTTTGTATGTGTATAGTGGTGTAGGAGGTCCTTCTGTATTTGTGTTGCTTTCATTGGTTAAATAAAGAAACTGCCTTGGCCTTTTGATAGGGCAATACTTAGATAGGTGGGAAGACAGAACTGAATGCTGGGAGGAGGAAGGCAGACAGTGAGAGCCACCATGGAGATGGTCACCAGGTCAGAGATGCTGAATCTTTCCTGGTAAGCCCCAACCTTGTGGTGACCTACAGATTATTAGAAATGGGTTGAATAAAGATGTGAGAGTTAGCCAAGAAGTAGCTAGATATAATGGGCCAGAAAGTAATTTAATTAATACAGTTTCTGTGTGGTTATTTCTGGGGTTAATCTAGCCAGGTGGTGGGACACAGCCCACCGCTCCTCATTACTACATATATATATGTTCCTAATGACATGGGTGCATATGTATAAGCAAGCATCACCACACATGAAACATTCATTTTATGGAGATTTGAGCTTGAGATTTTTCTTGAAATAATCTTTCAGTTCTCTGGAAAATAGTAGGATTACTCAGAATCAAGTTGTGAACTGTTCTAGTATTCGAAGGCAGGAAAACATTCTAAAATGAGAAAAGCAGAAAATGGGTGGGGATGTCACACTCTCTGGATATCTAGAAAACTGATCTTTCCTGCATTCCGAGAGAATAGTGTCAAAAGTGGCTAGAGTACAGGGAATCCTTCCAAAGTCCATAAACATAATTTCATTCTCTAGGCATGGCATACAGAAAAATGATATAAGCACCAAAGAGAAAATTAACAATCTCCCGTGTTTACACTAAAATATAAGATCTTTTATAGATTTTGATTCTTTTAGTTTATCTAGAAATAAGAGATCTTTATAGTGCTTGACCTCCAGTAATAAAACCATAGTCCTTTTAATTTCTATGGTCAAGGAAAAATCCCTAGAAAAATTTGGATTTTGCTTCCAGAATAGTTTCTTACCTTATATAAAATTATGATGTCAAAATGATGAAGTACTCAGGCTTTGTCTACTCCCTTTATAATTTTGACATGTACTGAAATATTGACTCCCTCATTTCCAGATTACAAATGATATGGGTTTTTAAGTCACACTGTTTATAAATGAAGAGTTAAAAAATATAATTGAAAAGGAAAATTTAACTTCTAGAAGGTACTTGATTCTGAATTTAATAACCCATGTTTAAGCTGGGCGGTGGTGGCGCACGCCTTTAATCCCAGCACTCGGGAGGCAGAAGCAGGTGGATCTTTGTGAGTTCAAGGCCAGCCTGGTCTACAAAGAGAGTTCCAGGATAGGCTCCTGAGAAACCCTGTCTCTAAAAACCAAAATAAATAAATAAATAAATAACCCATGTTTAATTATTAATATTTTGAAATGTTACATATTGTTTCAAATCTGTTTTACAGTATTATTTAAATTAATTAATATTTCAATTAATATATTATAAAGAGAGAAAAAGATAGAGTGAAATAAATTTCATTGAAGGAAGACAAAATCCAGGTACTAAAGAAAAAAATTGTATTTATGTGCCACTCTGTGGTAGTTCTAGTATCCGCCTGAAAATGATGTTTAACAGATTCTTTGATGGCATCATAATAATAAAGGCCTTAATGTTGAGGTTGTAATATTTTAAAAAATGACTTTCAAGAAAGTATATTTCAAAAGAGATCTGTACCCAGATAATATAACACTAAAGTACATTGCTTATTCAAGCTTAGGTAATATGCACCCTTACAGGCTAAAAGGAGAAACAAGCAGGAGATTACAGATAGTATATCTAGGAACCTAAATAAGGGTTTTATTTGCCAGTTAACTATGTTAAAATGAAGGTCTTCACCAACTCCTCATTTAACTATTTTATGTTCCTCCTGATAATAGGGAGATCTCTACAGTTCAATATTTCTATCATTTAATGTATAGTGACACTAAATTATCTTGCTCTAAGAATGTTTGTAGTGTTACTTCTTCCAAGCTGGATGGCAAAGTTGTTTATATGGGTTCCAGATGGTACTATAGCAACATAGCCAGCCAAAAGCAGGAGATAATAGTATCTGATGCATTGAACTTACTCTTAGCTGCTCCCGATTAAGAAAAAAATAAATTTCACGGATTATTAGAATACAGTTTCCTCGGTGGAATATCATGAAACATCCTCCTATTTCTTACAATTCAAATAGTCTAATTTCTGTTTCCTCTTCCTATTGTCATGAAAATAAATGGCCAACTCCCTGATCCAACTATGAACTGTAATTCAGTAAACATTGAAGTTTCAGCACTCAATTAATAAAAGTCTATTGCCTATAATCCAAGGACATCTGCATACTCTTTTTTTTCTGCCACTAAATAGACTCTAAAAACACATTTGTGAGGTATTTCTTTTCATACAAAGATTTTAAAAGAGTCAATTGTCTATTTAAAAAAGTGACTATAAAATATGCTTTAAGCATATTCTGATCTAAATGGGGCTAGGGAAGTAGCTCAGTGGTGGAACGCTTTCCTACAATATCCAAAGTGCTGAGTTTAAACCTCAGCTCTAAAATCAGTATATTGAACTTGATGTTTCTAAAAAAATGAAATTACTTGCATGTTTCATAGTTTTTAATTCTCTGAATGTTTCATATCATATAATGGCAAGAAGCATATGGAACTGACTTTTTTTTCATGACCTTAAAGAAAAAAATTATTTTTATTTCTTGCATATGGGTGTTTTGTCTGCATACATATTTGTGAAAATTACATGTGCAGTACCTGTAAACACCAGAAAAGGCTGGTAGATCCTGTAGACTGAAATTCCGGACAAGTGTTAACCACTATGTCTTCTGAAGAATAGTCAGTGCTCTTAATTGCAAAGCCATATCTCAAGTTCCTTCATGGTTTTTTTTAAACACTTATTCAAAAATATGTGGTCCTTTTTGCTGTTTTGTTCCCAGCCCTTTTTTCTCCCAAACTCACCTATGAGGAGATGTGAGTCAATTATATTATTTAACTATCACTTTAACATATGAATATTGAGGTAGTAAAATAAGAAAAGGAATGGGAAAGAGACCAAACCAGTAATTAGAACATTTAACTAGCTAATAAGAAACATATGTATGGGAAAAGGAACTCAAAATATTTTGAAGAAAAGTAATTGTACAGAGATACAGTCATTAAATCAATTTGGAGAAACAGGAGAAACCTTTTCATTCCTTATTTTTCTTGTCGCCAATCAATTCTAACAATTTAAAATTCAACAAAAATAATTTAGATCATGGGTAATATTAGATGAATCTTTTAAAAATAAAAATCTGAATTGTAGTTTTTATCCTTAAGTATTTCCATAAGAACATTTCAGTTTTTGAAAGTATATTTTTCATTCTTTTGAATTCAGTACTTTTAAAATTTTTGCTATTATTTTTAGCAAGAAGAACGTTTTTTGTATAAAAATTTGTCTAATATAGCAATTGAGAATAGACTTTAATGAAGGCTTATCTGTGGTTGTAAGGATAAGTATCTACACTATACTTAGAAATTACATTGCCTTCTGAAGTTGAGAGTGTGTGGAGGGGGTCACAGGAGTTGTTAAAAGGGGAAGACAGAGATGTAAACATGATGCAAATGCAGTATTCATGAATGAAATTCTCTAAACATTAAATTATATAATAGACAATGGAGATTTTTAGTGTAAAAAATGACAAGAATAATTGATCTTGCAACAATAATATTTACTGACTGACTATATTATCTGAGCAAATTACCTAACTCATAGAAACCTTGGTTTCTCCATATGAATATGAAGACAAGAGAAGTGTCTTCCCCATGAGGTTAGTGTGATGAGCAAATGAATTATTAGATGTAATTGTTTAGAGTATTATTCTTTTTACAGCTATTTTAAGCTGTTGTTATCGTTTAAATGTCAATGATCTCCAAAGCTTAATGCAAGTATTCTTCCTTTATGGAATTCTTCTCAGATTCTATTCTTACATTGCTTTCTTTGGTGCATAAATTAAGGTAACATTTAAAGCTTATAATGAATATTTGGAATTAGATTATCTCCTTGCCCTTTATTACTTTCTAACTTGTTTGTCGAACACTGACATGTATAATTATCCATGTCATAATTTACTTAAACACAAAGGTCATATGGTGTTTTTCTCTTAGCTTCTATAGTGGTAAGCACAGTGACTATGCCAACTAATACTAATGATAAATAATATATAATTGTTTATATTATATATAATAAATATAGAAATTTATTATAAATAATGAGTAATTATATATTTATTAAATATAAATGCACATTTTTGTAGAAAAAAAAAGAAAGTTGAACTTGCTCATGAAAATCCAGTTAGGATGGAATTATTTCTTAAAGTATTTTTTAGTTATTGAAAATAATCATTTTGATCATTGTGAATAACGTGAGTTGGTCAAATATTTCTCTGTTTCTTCTCTTTTGCTTTTCTTGGTTATTTAACTTTGAAGAAAATGGGTGACAAGAAAGCACACCTGCATGTTCTGCCAGATTTTCCTGAAGGTATCTCTACATTCCTTCACACACCCAAGAAAAAGCAAAGCCTTTCATTCTGAACTCAATTTGTTCATGTCTCCCAGATACCATAGAACATCAAGAGCAAAAATGATACTACAAAAACAGAAACCTGATTACTCAAAGTGTTCTGCAAGCTAAATGCTTCTCGTTTAAATAAGTGAAAATCAATTCTACCGTCTGTGATAGGCACATTTGGGATTAAACTGTCCATACTGTCTAAGTAACTTTATAGAAAATTCTGAAAGGCACATGTGACAAAGGAGACTTATGAGGGAGCAAATGTTTTTCTTATACTTGAAAGATGGACATATGGAAAACTATGTTTCAAAAAAATGAAGCAGAATATGCTTTAAAAATCTTGTATAACTGAGCAAAAGTGGGACAGGTAAACTTATGGAGAAAAATTCTTAAGTAATAAACAAGTCCAAGGAAAACAAACAAACGAAAAGTCTCTTCTTGATGGGAACACAAAATAATAGGAGGATATATTTTGCTATCCTCTGTTCATTTTATATGCTTTATTACATTTTAATAAGCAATCATTGTGAACTTATTATTGTTATTAAAATTGAAAATCTATTATATATGAACATAATAAGTCAAACATATTTACCATATGAAGTAAAATGTTAACAAATCTACACAAAATATGAGAGAGTACATCATAAAATCATGTTTTCAAAGATAGTAAGTATATTTGGTAGAGTTATATGTGTGGCAATACATTATGATAAAATTATAATATCTCATATTCTAAGAAATGAGAAGTTTGTTGGAACTCATAGCCAGGGTCACATAAGATTTAAGACTGCTATCCTCCTGTGTACTTAGAGTGTTTGTTCAACCTGCCTATAAAAGATCATAACAATCAACTAGGATTTCCCATGTAATCATCTTTCACAATGTAAGCTAATGAATAGCTGTAATCTTAAATTATGTAATTTTCCATATCCATGACCCAGAATACTTGAGTGTATCATTTGCAGCAAAAACAGATGTTGACAGCAACCTTCTAAAATCTAACATAAAGGTGGAAAGCATCCATTTATAGATATTGTTTGATAAACAATGGGGTTTGTAGTACTATTTATAGTCTGGGTTAGGTGGAGCCAGTGACTTAATCCTTGTAAAAATATATTAAAGACTTTTGTAAAGTATCCCTCATTCCTTCTTCGAGTGATGCTTTCTGTGTTGTTCAATAAAGAAAGGACAAAGCCCATTGATAGGGATAGATCCATACAGACAGATCCATACACAGTCATACAACCAGCATAGATAAAGATAGACAGATTCACAAGACACTTCAGACAGACAGATTCCAACTCTTGCATTACACTGATGTATATTGGTAACTTGCAGTTAATCACTAATGTGTTTAGTCCACACACATAATTGTTATCTAAATAATTCATGATATCAACATTTGAGAGGTGTATTTAAGTGTTTTCCACAACAAATACAATACAAACAAATAAAACCTATCTTTCATACAATTGTTCTAAATCTATATGCATAAATTCAAAGAAAACCAATTTTAAAACCCCAAAGGGGGAAAAATTAAATAATGAAGGCAAGTATGTATTAATGTGTGGAACAGAGAGAAAGGAAGAAAGCAAACATCTCCCCAGAAAACACCTTTATTGTTTTGTCTAAGGTTTAACCAGTAAAACATGGGGATTGACAGGACTTGGTGCTCATACCTTTTTTTCAGAAAAAAAATCTTGTTTCTTTGTGAAATAAGCTTTGACTTTCAGAAATAATCATACTTGTGGAAAGTAGCTGTACTAGATTAACTAAATAAAATAACCTCATTTTGAATACATTGATATAATGACATTTCATAATGCTCAGCTGAATATTAGTGGTGGGGTTAGCATAATCATAATCATGTTTACAGATATAAGCAGGGGAAAACTCCACAATAGAAAAGTTTCAACTTAAAAGAAAAAAAAAAAACAGTTAAAAAGGAAACAATAAGAAGAGATGTTAAGTCTCCAAAGGGGAAAAAAAGGAAACGTATATACTGATGAAGTAAATCATTCTTTTAACAAGGTATTCAATATTCTCAGGTTAATCATGGTTCTAAGCTCCTGATTTGAAAAAAAAAAATGTGTTTCCAGTTCCTTAAAAACGTCCGGAAAAGGAATTCAAATCTTAGCACGTAGGGTGGAGGTGTATGGACAGTCTCAACCTAGCTGAGGAACAATAGCGACTGGTAGAGGAAGTGTCAGTTTTCCATAAGAATGTGGTGCCTTTTTCTATTTGGAAAACCCAATGACTAATGGAGGCAGATTCAGAGACCCAAGATCTGGTCCACATGCTCAGGGAGTCCTGCTGAGGAGAGGGAGGAGGGATTGTAGGAAACAACAGGATCAGGAACCTCACAGGAAAACCACTAAAACCACTAGCCTGGCTCATAGGAACGCATAGAGTCTGAACAAGCAACAAGGAAGCCTGCATGGTATTGAGCTAGGCTATCTGCATATATGTGACAACTCTGTGTGTACTTGGTCTTCATGTGGGACTCCCGGCAATGAGAGTGGAGGCTGTCCCTGTTGCTTTGATTGGCTCTTGGGAACCTATTCCTTGGTGATTTCCTTGCCTAGCCTGAATACAGGGGTAGGTGTGCTTGGTTTTATGGCAACTTGATCTGTTTTGCTTTGTTGAAGTCTATTGGAGGCCTACCCCTCCGATGGGGGTGGGAGGGAGTCAAAGGAGAGGAGGCAGGGGAGGCTGCTGCTGTGATGTAAAACTAATAAATAAATAAACTGAAAAAATATGGTGCCTGGTGGATCAGCCAGGCATCATTAGATGGCTACATTCAAGAGTATATATGGTCTGTCTAGATTGTGTGTGTGTGTATGTGTGTGAGAGAGAGAGTGTGTGTGTGTCTGTGTGTGTCTGTGTGTGTAGGGGACCACAAGTTGGGTGAATAGGTAAAGAGAATATAATATATCTTGGAGGGATTTGGGAAAGGAGGAGGATGACTATAAACAAGACATACTGTAGGAAATTCTCAAAAAACCAAAACAAAAATGAAACAACTTAAAAAATCAAAAATTAAATAAAAAATAAAGTGGCATCTTTTCTTATTAAACACTATACTTGTTCCTACTTTAAATCATATCATTGATTTACTAGAAAATAAATATTCTAAGGGTTAGGGATATTTTTAGAACAAAATTAATAGAAGAGAAAATGTCATTTAACACTGAATAACATGATATAGAAATTTAAATAAAAGAACATATGATTCTCTAAAAGATATTTATTTCTTAAACACTTTTATCATATATACATGCATGCATACATACATACATATATCCTCTTCTACCACAAAGTAAATGCCTGAATGTATGAGATTTCCATTCAAGAGAGGTACATTCAGTGCACATAATAAGTTCTCGGTACTACTCTTAGAGATGAAAAGGCAGTAGTGAAGAAGAGAGATAATAGATCATTTCCCATACTTGTTAACAAAAAATATGGATGTTGGTCATCACAGGGAAGAGATCATTACAAAGAAATAGGTCGTTCATTTGCAATGTGTGGCCAGTGCTGAAAATCATATCTTGTTGTTGTGAACTCTTTATTGCTACGTTGATAAATGCAACCCTACAGCTAACACAGCTTTACATACTTAGTACACTCAAAATCATTTGCACTTTTATATTTATAAAGCCTGCATTTCAGTTTCATTTGGGGTGTAGGTTATGATAACAGCTTTACATGGTTTAAAGTATCAAAGGTGCTTTGACACATTTTGTGACTTGGCTAACATAGAACTTTTACTTCTAAGAGACAATATCATTGAAACCCATTTGTAGCTGTGAGTAACGGAAGGGCAGTAGGTCTATTTTTAAATAATAGCAAAAAAAGAGCCGGGTGGTGATGGCTCATGTCTTTAATACCAACAATCCGGAAGTAAAAGCCAGACTGGAATACAGAATGAGATCCAAGACACCCAGGGCTTAAAAGGGAAAAATTTGAAATACCAAAGACTCAGGTTGAAGATGTTGCCTTTAGTGACAAATGAATACAACATGCTATATAAGTCAATATCTTAAAATAATGTAATTAAATTAATTATTAAATTAATAATTAAAAAAACTTTAAAAAATATTTTACTACTTGACTTAATTATTGTGTGTGTTTGTGTGTGTGTGTGTGTATGTTTGTGCATGTGTGAAGATTACAGAACAATTTGCAGGACATTTTCTTTTCTGCCACATGGTTTTCAGATATCAAACTCACATTGCTAGGCTTGGCAGCCAGAAATTTCACCCACTGAGCCCAAATGTCAATATTCATTGTGTTCCAAAAAAGCTACACAGAATCCCATCAATGACATATGAATTGAATAAAAATGATCAGCAAAAAAGCAATTAAGGGGTTAATTATTTGGGATTTTTGAGATTTTAAAGAAAATTTAACATTTATTTTTATGGGTTCTTTGAAAAGTTGACCTATTATATTTTTCTATGGTTAATGGTACATATGCAAGAACTTGAACTACTTCCTTAGAAAATATATAAAATCTATAATTGGCCAAAATATTTTACCTAGAATGATGCATGTCTGCACATAGAAACAAATATTGACTAATTTCTGAATTGTGTATTGGAATACAAAACATGACATCTTAATTGGTTAAAGAACAGCCTGAATAGCTCTTGAACAGGAGAAAATTCTCCCCACAAATTAATTGAACATACATACTGGCTTTATCATCTGTAATTTTACTACAGATTATCTATTTTTTAGAATGTATATATAGAAAATATTCAAAATATTCTTGTTAAAGGAATAAAATGATTAAGAGTATGTACTAAGGTCCATTTAAATTGAGAAAATAAAATATGAATAAAAACCCGTATCAAGGAACACAGACATGTGAGATGTTCATTATTTTAATAGACTAAATATATTTCTAATTCTCTACCTATATCTACAATTCCTACTTCCATATCTATAAATTCGATAATTTATGTATGATTCAAATTCAATAGACAAAGGAGAGAGTTTTATAATGAAATAAAAATATATAAATGTATATGAAAAATTAAATCTCAAATTATCAAAGCAAACAAATATAGAGCTCATGTATACCATAGGATAAATATTTGGAAAATATTTTTTATTCAGAGACATGGCTTTTTCTTTGTTTGGAGATATTTGTTATCTATCTATTTATCTATTTTGGTTTTTTGATTCAGGGTTTCTATGTTTTGCTTTGGCTGTCCTGGAACTTACTCTATAGACCAGGTTTTCCTTGAACTAATAGAGATCTGTGTCCTCTGCCTCCCAAGTGCCTCCCATGTGTCACCAGCAACAGACTCAGAGACATAATTAAATGATTATAATATTCATACTATTTTCATTAGTATGAAAAAATTTGTTTTCAAATATCATATACATTTCTGTGTACCAAACTGTTACATTTTTAAGAACTTTTGTAATAAAAAGTTTCCAGTTTCATAGCTTATATGATCCATTGTTATCTTGGGCCAATTGCAGTAACATTTTATTGCAATGTTATCAAATTGATGGGAACCTCAACCCTTTACCTAACATACTCTTTTATTAAAGCTTTCTTGTATACAACCATTCTTTTATTTTTGCTTGGGTATTTTGTTTGACTGTACACATATTATACCTCTGAATATTATTTAATCCCCTAGCACTAAAATAGAAAAATAATCACTTTGCTCATGGCATTTGTCTTGAGGATTGCCATTATTAAATATGTGCCCAAGTGGCTTGAAATAGATTTCAAAGAGTGAGATATCAACGTGTGTGCTCATATATCTATTGGCAGTAATTCTGCCCCTGGCTTGGGACAGCAGTGAAATTAACAAGACAAAAATAACAAAGAAATCTTCAAACCATCAGTGAACCATAATCAACTGAATAGGAAACGTATCTTACCTGAGTCCCAAATCTAAGAAGTGGTCTTAAGAATGTAAATATAGAGACAAGTCTGCTGTCTCTGCTTTGAAAACATTTCCAGACATTTCCACAATCTGACATTCTTTCACTACCAACCTATTCCTAATCATTATAATCTCTTTCCTGGAGGCCTTGACCTCATTTTTTGGCCTGTACAGCTCTCATCTCAATTGAAAAGCCAGGAGGATTCTTTTAAAACACAAATCAGAACATAGTTCCCATTTACTCAAAAATTTACAAAGGTTCACAGATTACACAAAAAGAAAGGCATTCGTTACCACTGCCAGCTAGGACCTTTATAACCTTGATCTCTAAATTTTTTTGTGCTTTCAACCCCCAGTCGTCCTATTTTACCCTACTACACTGGCTTTCTTGCAGATTGTTGATGAAGGCAGGCTCACTGTCACAGTTTGAATTATTTACATTTTCCTTTGCGCAGATTGTAAGGCTGCATCCCTTATTTTTATACAGTCTGTGCTTAAATATCCTCTCTACTATTCCTTTTTACAATTTCAATCTGAATTCTGCTATTGCATTGACTCTTCTCTATTTAATGGTACTGTGTCTACTTATGTAACTCTGCATTTTTACCTTCACTGTATTCAACAGAACTTCTTACAAGAAACTTCATGAAAGAAGTAACAACACAGAGTCTAAAGCAATTTAGGGGGGTTAAATCAATTTCTTGAGTATGATTTGGTGTACCTCAGGTGAAGTTCCTGTCCAGGACATATAAAGAATGAAGCTGATCCATTGCACTGAAAATAAAAGCTATGCTTCACCAACATCAGTTATGTTCACTTTTAATACTTGTATTTTGTTTCTTCAGCTTCTTCATGTGTAAAAGAAGTATGATAATATTATCTGTCTCATAGAGCTATGAACACAATTGAATAAGCAGATCTAGGTAAGGGTTGGGGAGAACATGTAGATATTGTGGCTACAGAAACAAATACATTGCAAAGTATTATCTGCTTTCTTATGATTATCTAGTTATTTGTATACTCTCTCGATGGAAATTTGGCTCAGAGATGCATGGCATCTAACTATGCACATTCCCTTCACCCTTTATAAAGAAATCCTCATGGTAATGACAGGTAAGAACCTAAGGCAGAATGTGCATGATAAAATGCATGTACCAATAGCAGGTAAGTCTGCAAGGTGGAAGAAGATAATCTAAAGCAGGCACAGCTATGTGTCCTGTAGCAGAAGCACAGGCTTTAATAGATAGATAGATAAATAGATAGATAGATAGATAGATAGATAGATAGATAGATAGATAGATAGATAGATAGATGGGAATATGTGGGAGCCCACATATTATGTGTAGATTTTTTTCTACCTTGACTAAAGTTCAGAGAGTTCAGACCTATTCTTTGGTTTTCAAGGTTATGGACAGGAGGTTTGAACCAAGGTGTGGCTACTAACAGAATGTTTTGACCTAGGGCATGGTTACGTGGTTCTTTGGGTATTTGAGAAGGTGATCATTTTGTTCCTTGCATTTTGTGAAAAATGTTTTTTGTTTCCCCCTCCTCTTTGGATTGGGGTGTATAATGCTTATGAAAAATAAAAGAGGGTAGATTCAATATTTACTGGGTGTGGACCCTCCCAACTCTTCCTGTATTTATCTATTCTATTTCTTTGTATCTAGTCTATTGCTTTTGAGTCTTGTTTTTTTTTTTTTTTTTTTTTTTTTCTGCCTAACATTTCAAATCCCCACACCTTACCCTGGAACATACAAACCCATCAAGGCTGGACCCTGACCAGGAAGTCAGGATAGGAACTCAAACATGTCCCCAAACATGACAGAAACCTGGAGGCAGGTGGTAATATAGAGACCATAGAAGTGTGTTACTCACCCGATTGCCAACAGCTAATATCAAATTAAATGGGGAGAAACTCAAAGCAATCCCACTAAAATCAGAAACAATACAAGGTTGTCCATTCTTTTCTAATCTACTCAATATAGTACTTGAAGTTTTAGTTAGACCAATTAAACAAGTAAGGGAAATCAAGGGGATACAACTCAGAAAGGAAGAAGTTTTAGAGTATCTCTGCTTTCTGATATGATAGTATACATAAGCAATCCCAAAATTCTACTAGGGAACTCCTACAGCTGATAAATGACTTTATCAAAGGATTTGGATAAAATATTAACTCAAAATAATCAGAAGCCCTCCTATATACCAATGATAAACAGATTGAGAAAGAAATCAGGGAAACAAATTCTTTATAATCCCCACAGATAATGTAAAATATCTTGATATAACTCTAACCAATCAAGTAAAGTATCTGCATGACAAAATCTTCAAGTCAAGGAGAAAGAAATTTGAGAAAATATCAGAGGATGGAAATATCTCACATGCTCATTAATAGATAAGATTAGCATAGTAAAATGTAGATCTAGCAAAAGCAATCTACACATCCAATGAAATCCCACTAAAATCCAACACAATTCTTTATAGACCTTGAAATAACAATTCTCAAGTTTATATGAAAAAAAAAACAGAATAGCTAAAACAATCCTGTGCAATAAAAGAATTTTTTAAGGTATCACGATTACTTATTTTAGACTCTACTACTAAGCTATTGTAATAAAATTCACAGTGTTAAAAACAGACAGATAGATCAATATAATTGAATGGAAGACTGAGACATAAATCTACACACCTATGGACACCTGATTTTACAAAGAAGACAAAATTATACAAAGGAAAGAAAAAGGCATCTTCAATGAATGGTGCTGGTCTGACTGGATTTCCACATGTAGAAGAACACAAATAGATCCATACCTATCATCCTCCACAAAACTCAAGACCAGTTGGATCAAACCTCAACATAAATCTAGACACTGAACCTGATAGAAGAGAAACTGAGAAATGGCCTTGAACCCATTGGAACAGGAGACAACTTTCTTAAGAGAATATAGTACAGGCATTAGGATAGATAATTAATAAATGTGAATTCATGAAACTGAAAAGCTTCTGTAAAGCAAAGGACACCTTTAATAGGTCAAAATGGCAGCCTACAAAATGAGAAAATATGTTCATCAAATTCACATCTGACAGAGAGCTAATTTCCAAAATATATAAAGACCTCAAGACAGTAGACATTAAAAACAAATGTACAACATCCTTAGTCATCAGGGAAATGCAAATCAAATTGACTTTTTATTCCCTCTTACACCTGTCAGAATGGCTAAGATCTAAAACACAAGTGACAGCTTTCCTGGCAAGGATATGAAATAAGGGATGCACTCCTCTATTGCCATTGAAAGTGCAAACTTGCACAGCCACTTTGAAAATCAATATGGCAGTTTCTTGGAAAATTGGGATTCAACCTATCTAAAGTTTTAGCTACCTCTCTCTTCAACGTATATCCAAAAGATGCTCCAACATACCGTAACAAGGACACTTGCTCAATTATGTTTATTAAAGCATTATTCATAATAGCCAGAACCTGGAAACAACCAAGATAGCCCTCAAATAAGAATGGATAAAGAAATCTGGTACATTTAAAAAATTACTGTTGCTCAGTAGTGAGTGTTAGCGAGATGATAAAACAATGACTTCATGAAATTTCAGACAAATGGATGGAAATTGAAACAATCATCCTGAGTGAAGAAAGCCATATACAGAAAGACAAACATGTTATGTACTCACTTAAAAGTAAATATTATTTCTAAAATGAAGAATAGCCATGTTGCAACCCACAAACCTAAAAAGTCTATGTAGAAAGATCTCAATGGGTGGACACTTGGATCTCCCTGGGAAGGAGAAATAGTATAGATTTCCTGATGAGGCAGTTACCTAGTGCAAGGGAGACTCCCAGGTAAATAAAAGAATTTCCTTACCTAAGATTCCTAGTAATAGAAGATACATAGCCTGAACTGACCATCTCCTGTAACCAATAACCGGTACAGTCTGAGACCCATGTCACAAGAGTGAGTCTACCCCTAATCCTGCCCAGAGTTCCAGGACACAGAATTCGATATCCCAGAGACCTAGGATATAACCAAATATGACTGACAAAAAGAAAAAATAAAGTCACTGTAAAGATGCTTAATAATATTCTCCTACACTCATAGACTGGTGTTTAGCCCAATTGTCATCAGAGAGACTTCACTCATCAACTGATGGAAACAAATGCAAGACCCACAGCTCAACATGGGGCTGAGTTCTAGGAATCTTATGGAAGAAGGGTAGAAAGGAATGTAGGAACAAGAGGGGTCAATGACACCACACAAAAAAAAAATCCACACAATCAACTAAGCAGACTTCAGAGTGACTGAATGGACATCCAGGGAGCCTGGAGGGTTCTGACCTCCTAGGCAGTATGTATATATGTTACAGTTGTATAGCCTAATCTTATTCTGGAATTCCTAACAGTGGGAACAGGAGTTGCCTCTATTTTGCAGGTTCTTGGGTCACTATCCTTCATACTGGGTCACCTAGCCCAGCATTAATGCAAGGGTAGGTACTTACTCTTACTGCCACATGATATGCCATGTTTTATTGATATCCATGGAAGGTCTGCCCTTTTCAAAAGGGAGGGAGAATGGATAGATAGGGGGGTGCAAAGGAGAGGTGGGGGAAGGACTGGCAGGAGAGGGGAAACTGCAGTCTGAAATGCTAAAAATTAAATAATGATGCAAAAAGGTACTGAATCAAAGATATTCAGCATGCAACTTACTAAGTTCAGGATTACTACTCTTCTGACCACTTACATCTATTAAGATGAAAATGAAAGAACATTAGATTATTTATTAATGATTTGCATGTTGAATGACAATAATGAGCTTACAAACTGTACTGTCAGAAGAGATTAGTTAATGTAAATAACGACAGAAATGCAGGGAACTCTCCTATATTCAACGTTTGAACTGCTTCTCTTCACTGCGCACATAAAGCTTTTGACTTTTACTGCAAAGATCGTAAGAAAACTGCACCATAGTGAAGCAGATGGACTGGATCCAGATATCCAGGAAGCTCTCATTTTAGTAATTTTATACCTTATTTGATTTAATGTATGACATTAAATTCAAGTCACTCAAGATATTGAAATGCTGATTTCCAAAACAAACAGTACTTTCTATTTGTTTACTTGTGCAGACAAAGTATACTATGGAATTAGCTTCCAAGAAATCATTTAGCAAATAAAATACTTTAGTTAATATACGATGCTGATAGCAAACTCATCTGTTTACAACATTCTGCTGCTTGTTCTGGCAAATGTCAAGCTGTGGCTATACAATAATATTTAATTTTTAATGTAAAGTTTAAGATTACAAAATTATCTTGACACACATTTTTATAAACATTATCCTAGATAATGCATTTGTGTATCTCTCTATATGCTGCCTACTAAAATTCATAGCTTATTACCTCACCATGATTTGTCACAGTTGAGAACTCAGTAACAGACTGCTGTTTGGAAGAGGCTTAGTTTGATAAAAAGTCTTTGGCTGGTGTTTTTAGAGTAAATATTTAAGAAACATTTACCCCCCCTCCACTCCATCTACCTCACATGCTGTGTTACTGGTATATGTCACCATGCCTGGCTTATTTAGTCAGATCTTATTCAATTACAGTCTATATATCATATGTTTGAAATGACTTTGAAATGGAATATGTATATTACATAAAGAAAGAGTAACTAAGGCCATGTGAAATAGATACAATTTAAATTGCATTTAGTTTCCCATTGGGAGAAGATAAAGTAAAGTAATATACTATTTATGAAGAAACTCTAACAAATCTACCTTCTTGATTCAACTCAGAGTGAATCTGTTATTTCTGTCTAGTAAAGTATTTTGGAAAGCCACGTCCCAACATTAATTATTAGAGAGCATTTCTAATTCATATCGTACCTTTAAATCTTGCATTTTTAAAAAAGAATTACAAGAATAAGTTTTTTCACTGTGTAATAACCATCTAGTAAAGTTCAAAGAAAACTCTGTGCTGTTACCTTAAGAGACTCCTCTTGTTTGAAGAGATCTTCAAAATCCTTAGCACAGAGTTCAGGAGCATTTAGAAGTTGTTCGACTTCTGATAGAGCTTGTGAGATATGACTGATCTCAGTCAAATAAGTAGAAGGCACATAAGAAACATCCAGCGGCATATCTTCTGTTGTCACTACCATCGTTCCTTCACGGAGAGTATGCTGGTACAGATATACAAAAGAACGTTTTTTAGCTCTTTAAGAATAAAAAAAGGAATTTCCTGACTTTATATCAATTCCAGAATACAGTTGGAAGAGAGCTGGAAATGGGTTAAAAATAAACACACCACAATGTCTAGTAAAATAGTAAAAAGCATTCTATACATATATTTTCATCTTCTAAAATATTTTTGATGAGTTCCACACATGTTAGAATTCCAAGTAAAAGAAGAAATGCCAAAGTCATAGGGTTGGGAAGAAGTTAGACTCTAAAAAAGGCAAAATATCAGAAAAGAAAGTTTAATATTTAATTTTAACTTTTGCTCATTCATGAGAAAGAAATACTACTTCTTTTCTCCTAGTGTTGATTGAGGTACAAGACTCACAAAATGGTTTGACCGAGACTGTATTTACCTTTTGCCCAAGATGCAGACATTGACTCTAGGCTTCAATGTTAGCTTTATATTAAAGTAATCAGCTAATTAAACTGCCAAATAAGTTTGGTTGATTTTAGGATTCCAATTTTTCCAGAAATTCCCCCAAATCTTAGAATGTCTGTTTTGCTTCTACATTTTCTGAACTGGTTTCCAAATGTCACAGATGGTAAAAGCTTCAGGCCTTTTTTAGAATTTGCCAGTAGTACTTATTTCCTTATTCTTCATAAAAGTAATAACTAAATGCAACTTGGCATGCAAATTCAGGAAGATGGATGACCTCTGCTCTTTTCTGTCTACAGTATAGGCAACAACACTCTGGTAATTGAAATTATTTTTTCAGTAACTTTGTGCTCAATTGATCAACTGCCACCTGCCTGTTGATGGGGTCAGCTGAGGGCTTCAGTGGCAGGGTGTCTAAGGAGGTTCAGACAATACCATGCTAATAAAAGGGCTTTATTGCTGCGTCTCTTTGACAGAGCCATGCACATTTTTAAATAACATGATTAAATAGAATTTGGGATCCCATACCAAACTCAACTCCCATACTATAAAAACTAAAACTGATTAGTTTGTCTTCTTTTAATTTCTCAGACTTGGGAATTTCAAAATCACTTTTTGTATGACAGACTAGTAAAATTTATTCTAATTTATTTGTCTCATCTAATTAAGTTGTAGAAAACTCAGAATTGCAGAAGTCCATTTAAAATGACATGCAAATTATGGAATTGGTTATATTTAAGTCAAATTCTTGACACATTATTTTATCATCAATGAAATGATAACACATATATTTCTAACATGCAATTAAAATGATGAGAGAAAGTTGAGCTTGAGTTTGATGAAGACAAGTTAGTATTTAACCATAAATTTTAAAATCTAAATTTTATTTCTGCAATTCAAATCAAACATTTCAGTAATTTAAATATATATACTCTTACATATATAAATAATTGAGTAGGGTATTTAAATGTGAAATTTGTAGTGACAAATTGGGTTCAAAACTACATAGGAGAATTTACATAAAAAGTCGAACAAATTTATTATTACATGCATGCATACCACTAGACAGGTGACTATGTTGTTCTTAATATTTTGAAGTTAGAGTTTGTCTTCCTTGTTTGCACTGACTGCTTTAACATCCATGAGAAAACTTTTCATTATATAAGTGAATGAAATTTCTTACATTTTATATAATGGTATAATTCTTTGTATTTTAATACCTGTTTTTAAATATTTTTGTTATTCGTGTTGAATATAGGGTAAAGAGCAATTTTTGTGTTTTAATAATTATTCACCTTCTTTTTCAATGATGATTATTTTAAAATGAGAACTTCAAAATATGTAAAGAACAACATAACCTCATGTAAAAATTTAAAATACTGCTAATTAAAGAATGTTTTGATGTATGTTCATCTCATTTTTTCTTAAAAGCATTTTTCAGACATTCTTTGTGTGTGTGCCTTGATTGACACTTAGTTTCCTCATGTTCATTACAGACATTTTAGATGTTAGCAGCTATTTAAATTCTTATGTAGAAATTGTAAGTTAAATGTACCGAGTGTATTAACTAAAACATAAACTACAGTGTATAAGGAGGCACTAAGTAAACTTGCATTTTGAGACTCCAGTATATTTAAGAAAGGGTTAATTTTACAATTGACTATTTTAATTTTTGGTGCTTGTGGCTAATTATATTTTGATTTTCATGAAGATGCTTTAAATTAAATGGAGTTGGCATTAATAATTAGTTCTAAATGCAGAGCACAAAAGTTCAGAATTCTAAAAAATAAGACTTGCCATGAAGTAAACTCTTTAACGCTGGTTCAAAGAAACCAAGCAGCTGACAATCCTTGGCTTTATTTTTAAATTTCCATTCCATTTAATTTATTTGTATGTATGTATGAAGATGTGTGTGTATGTTTGCCGTAGTGCATATATGGAAGTCAGAAGACCAGTTGCTGGAGTCATTGCACTCCTTTCTTCCAGCAAGTAGGTTGCAGGCCTAGAACTCAGATCCTGAGCCTGGTAGCAAGTGCTTCCTTTACCTTTTAGGGCATTTCACAGACCCTGGGTTTTCACTTCTGCCTTTCTCTACCTATTTGCGTGTGTTAGCCAAACATTTATTGCAAAACTCTCCACCTGTACTTAAACGAAAGACTTAGCAAAATGTTTTATGACAGTCAAATTCTATTTTTTAAATAGATAAAACATTACATCTAGTTCAGGAAAATGTTTCCTTTATTTTACTAATATGAAGTAATTGTTCAAAGAAATATTATTGAATTAATGATAAGAAGGAGAAGGTCTGTTAATATCTATATTGTGATTATTACCAAGACTAACAGTCAAAACTCTTTCAACAATTCATGCATACTCACAAGAACAGAATAATTAAGCCACTAGCTTTCACCACATGCTTAGACGTGGAAGTAAAATATGGTCATGAACATTTCTAAGCATTAAAATTTTACAATTGATAAAATCATTTGAGAAAAATGAATGATAGAACTTTAAAAGCATCTGGATATGAAAGACTGTAATCATGAATATCCTAAACAACCAATGTGGAAGAAATATTTTTTTCTTATTTTTAATTTTATTCATGACAAAAATATGATATTCTGACTATACCCAAAAAAGTATTTCTCATTATAGTGGATATTGGTACAGCTAGAATTTTAAAAGAAAAATTTAAAAGTTTTTTAATTTGAATGTACTTAATTATGTCTAATTTACAGAACACTTTTCTCCACTATTAGTTTAACATATAGCATCCAGCCAAAACATAGTGCCAAATTTTAATAGTACTGATCAGTTGAACAGTAGGAAACAGGGAGGTTTTTTTTTGAGCTTTTAGGACAAACCATAATAATGTCGATAACTCTTCAATATCACTAGGAAATGGCTGACTCATTTTTGAAAAAAAATCTGTTTAATAAACTTTGAATATATAAATGTGATGTAATACATTTTTCCAACATGTGATAATTTAAATATATAAAGATAAACCATAATTTTTTTGTTCTCATTTTCTATTTGTTCTTTAAATATATATTATTTTTTGACAGAGATATGCAGGTATTACATGTATAAAATGTATCCACTGAATATCTTTCAGCTTGGTTTCATAAAAAGTTCAGACAGTCATTAAAAAGTCAGTGTAATTAGAAGTATCGTGTTCATTTTCTCTTCTTTATGCAAAATTCAAGCACTCATAGTCACATTAAGCCTTTTGATTTGAATTTCATTAACTATGCTTTAAGTAATTATAACCTTCTGAATTCTGATGTGTGCAAATCCTGTCTAACCTTTTGAAAATTGACTTGTTTATGTTAAAGTTTCTTACTACCTTATATTATTACAGACTTGCATATCTAAATAGGAAGGATGCAATTGCCACAAGAAACCGTATTTCTTGCCTTTGTCTATTACTGTTACTAAATATAAATAAACAAAAGAACATACTTTCCTCATTTTTCTCTCAACAACAAAAATAATATGTGAAGGCAAACTCAAAACTTCTATTTTTATTTAGAAATAGATTGTCTAAGCAGTATTTACAAGAGATTATTTTAGGAAAAATACCAAGATTTGCAATCTTTAGGTCAAAAATAGTTGATTATTTGAATCATTTAAGTAGGTACATACATCATTTATGATTTACTAAACATGGTGTCTCTGAAATTTTAGTTATCACTATCTTACACTATATTTTACACTCCTTTAAATTTGTTTCTTGGAAGGCCATTTAACTATGATATTAACAGCTCTGCTTAAAAAATTATGCATTATATTTATTCATTAAACAAAATGATTTCTGCTATGATTTAAAGGATTTCACACTTCTTTAAATGCCAAAGACTACTAAGTCATTTATGCCACAGTTGGGTCAAAGAGACTCGAAAAAAATGGCATACCAGGCCGGGCGGTGGTGGCACACACCTTTAATCCCAGCACTCGGGAGGCAGAGGCAGGCGGATCTCTGTGAGTTCAAGGCCAGCCTGGTCTACAGGAGCTAGTTCCAGGACAGGAACCAAAAAGCTACGGAGAAACCCTGTCTCGAAAAAAAAAAAAGGCATACCATATGCCATACTATCCATACTATGATGACTTTCTCTCTCTCTCTCTCTCTCTCTCTCTCTCTCTCTCTCTCTCTCTCATTCTCTGTATGTACATATACATACATTATATATCATTATATAGAATGTGTGTATAAGATAAAAGATGTCAAAATATCCCATAACTAACAAAAATTATTACCCTAGAAAAGAAACAGTGATGGTATCAACTTTGCTATTTAATTAGTATTGATATAAAAATAAAAGGGAAGATATATCAAACCTTCAAATACAGAGCAAATACTCATGTTTAAAATAAGCAATGACATTACATCATGTGAGTACTCACATGAAATCTTTTTATTTTTAACTGACTATCTTTTTTCAGAATGTCATTATTAAATATTGTATATTATTTAAGAGTACTAGCAAAATGTTTCATAAGTGCAAAGTATGATTACAGATTTTCTATTCACATTGATGAGTCACAAATGAAAAGGAATTGGGAAAGATAAGTTTCTTAAGTGCCTGATTTTAAAGGTATTCAAAGCCAGGCAAGTTTCCTTCTTTAAATCATTAAAATAATATCAAGGATACATTATTATTTATTTCCCCTAGATCAATTATATATAAAAAATATTAAAATTACAAAATTTTACCTATTCGTTTGAACAAATAAAATCCCCTTGCATAGAGAAAACATTGTACAAATCATCCTTTATTGATGCATTTTATATTTTCTAAAATGAGAATGAATTTCTTGAGAACAGTATGTAAGTGAAAGAGGAATACAAATTAAGTTGAATTTGTATGGTTTGGGGTAAACTTTATGTCTCAGAGGACAGGTGGTTCAGGTGTTATACAGGTATAGTACAGAAATAGTATCCCTTATGAAAAGTCTTGTTGCATCTCCTGAATAGCCTGTCTCATGGAGATCTTTTCTACACTATAAAACCTACCTAATTCCTCAGGGTCAAGCTCAATTACACCTAATCCATCTGTAAACCAAATCTTGCAAATGAGTTAGTGGTTTAAAGTGATTATCCTTCAAAGGACAACATTTGCATTTTAATAAGGAATTTCAATGACTGAACAAAATACTAAGTTGGTAGAATTTTAAGCACTAATTATGGTTTGGGAGAGAAATAAGAAAAAAAAAAACCTTTGAAAAATACCAGTAGAAAGTGACAACACACATTACCCACCTTAATAAATATAACAAATAAAATAGAAACTTTATCAACAAGGTTGTATATTCTGGGTAATATATAGCACACACACACATACACAAATAAAATCTTATACATAAGAACCACCACACAGTAGGTTTTAAAAAATAACTTCATGCTTCTCTCTCACATCACACAAAATTTAACCCAAATGGATAATGGACCTTAGCGTAAGACCTGATACTCTGTATCTGACATGAAAAAATAGGGAATGTATTTGAATTTACTGACCCAGGAAATAACTTTCTGAACAAGACCATAATAATATATGCGTTAAGACAAATGCTTAATTAATTGGACCTTGGGAAACTAAAAAGCTTCTTTATAAAAAAGACATCATTGAAGCCGGGCGGTGGTGGTGCACGCCTTTAATCTCAGCACTCGGGAGGCAGAGGCAGGTGGATCTCTGTGAGTTTGAGGCCAGCCTGGTCTAAAAAAAGACATCATTGTTCGAATGAAACAGCAGTTAACAAAAGAAGAGAAAATCTCTTTACCAGTTGTATATTTAATACAAGTTTAGCATCTATAATATACAAAAAACTAAAAATAAAACAAACAAAAAAACTAAACATCAAGGAAGCAAACAACCCAATTAAACAATGGGGTATGCAATTATATGATAGTTCTTAAAGATGAAATAAAAGTGACCTAAAATATATTTTAATAATTCAACATTCTTAGCCACCACAGAGATGCCAATTTAAGCTACTTTGAGATTTCATCCTACCCTAATCAAATGACTTAAGATCCACAAAATTCAACAAAGAGCCAGGCAATAGTGGTGCATGCCTTTAATCCCAACCCTCCGAGGGCAGAGGCAAGCAGAGCTCTGTGAATTTAAGGTCAGTCTGATCTACAGACTGAGTTCCAGTACAGCCAGGGCTGTTTCACAGAGTAAATCTGTCTCAAAAAACAAACAAACAGGCAAACAACAACAGAAAACAAATGGTGGTGTAGATGTGGAGAAAAAAGAATGGCTGTTGAAAACGAAAAAATACTTCAGCCACTATGCATTTCAGTGTGGATGTTCCTAAAAACGTAAAACTCCGATTTACCATATGATGGAGACACTGTTTAGCCTAATTCCAAAGACTCGCATCCTATTATAGAAATAATTGTTCATCAATCTACACTGCTTCCCTTATTCACAACAGTCAGGTTATGGACATGGCTTATATGCCCAGTGATTGATACATAGATAGTAAAAATGTGGTATCTTTACACAGAAGACTGTTATTTGCCTATAAAGGAAAACAAAATTATTAAAATTATAGGAAAATGGATCGATCTGGAAATAATCATTCTAAAGAAAGATATGCAGACTCGGAAAAACAACCCTTGTTTGTTTTCTCTTTTGTGGATGCTAGCTTTGAATCTTCAGATATGTATGTTTCATCTGGAATACATATAGAAATTAAGAATGTTGTAAAAAGTCATGGGAGGATTTAGAGGGGAGTGAGATACAAAGCAGCAGTATAAAGGTTTAACTGGTCTTAATGAATAAGAAATGTTAAACTGGTCTCAAGAAATGTTAAAACTGAAGGGGGATGGGAGGGCAGTATAGAAGAGGGAGTAGGTAAAAGGATAAGTAGCATTAATGAACTTCTTGCAAAAGAGTTACATGGAAACCTATTCACTACTGTAAAATCCTTTTAAGAACATACACATTAGACCATATAATCCCAAAGGCTTACAAGTAAATAGCCCAGCACCAGAAGTGGGTTAACTCTTTTAGAGCTGATGATCAATGAAATACCATAGATATCCCCCTGAAAAATACATGCCAATGTTATTGGTTGTTCTTCAGGACTGACACAGTATTTCTGATGACAACACACTCTTGAGTCACAGACCATGTAGGTACCAAGTTGGTATTGACCTTTAAGCCTCATCCATCCTGTCTAGCCTCCATATTGCTGGAAGGTGTTATTCATACTACTAGAAGAGAAAAGCAATCATTAATCTTTCTCATCTGAGAACCTTGTGAGCTATAATGATGCCTATCCTGGCAAAGAAAAATGCCCAATAATATAATACTGGAACAACACTTATTGGAGCAACCAACTACTTTCTGTTTCCATTTAAGTCCAATTCAATATGATAAAATTTATACCTAGCACTCATATTGAGATTAAGAACCTGTCTCTAGATAGGTTATAGGCCCTAGGAGAAACCAATTAGTATTATTCTGCTTAATGGGAATAGTAATAGATAAACTTCGATTACTGTTAAACACATAGGTCAATGCATTTCTCAGTGTTTATCAGCAAAGGTTCTACTTGCAGTGGGTGGTGATTAACAGTAATTGGCCAAGGTCCAGATAATAAGAAAATACAGAATATCATGAAGGGATGTTGTATTTTGTCAAAAGCTTTTTCGACATCTAATGAGATGATCATGTGGTTTTTATTTTTCAGCTTGTTTATACGGTAGATTATGTTGACGGATTTTTATATGTTGAACCATCCCTGCATCTCTGGGATGAGGCTGACTTGATCATGGTGAACGATGGTTCTGATGTGTTCTTGAATTCAATTTGACAGTATTTTTTTAGTATTTTTGCATCAATATTCATGAGTGAGATTGCTCTGTAATTCTCTTTCTTAGTAATGTCTTTCTGTGCTTTGGGTATCAGGGTAATTGTAGCCTCATAAAAAGAGTTTGGCAGAAGACAATTCCATCATTACAAAAGGCATGAAAATAAATAGCCTAAAATTCTGTTACATTGTCTTCATAAATATGATAAATAACCAAATGTGTTCTGTGATAATTTCCAATCATAATCATTCTGTAATAATATAATATGGTTTCTGGTACTCCTGTAGTCATAAAAAATCTTGATGTGTACTCCATATTATTCCACAACAACAAAATATCAAATAAAAAATTATTTCCTTTATAAATTTATCATTAGATTAAAATGTAACAGGGTATTCAGATTTCAATAATCCAAAACAACCCAAAAACTCTGTTTGGAAAGAAGTGGAAGGAATTTGGAAAGGAAAATGATGATCAAAACCTATTGTATGAAAAATTACTTTGAATATATTGGTGAGGAACTTTGACACTACACCTATCAGAAGATATCAATTCCATCAACAGCATTGATAATTATCTTACAATGTTGATTACGATTGGTTAATCAGTCCTGTTTGAAATGCAAAATGTATAAGTCACTTAATTCATCTTATATTATAACTATTTGGCTTTTTGATTAACAGTAACTTTTGCTTACATGTACTTAGAGCCTACATGTGCAATTTATCTCTCAACCCAGATCAAGGTTTATAAACAAAAGCTCCTAGTGTAAACTGTGCCAAATGAATAATCATCATTATCTATTCAAAAATTTATTGTATGTGCACATCTGTATACAAACACAAAAATGAAAACATTGAGGAAGTAAAAAGGTGCATCATATATATGTGTTCACTATCTTTTCTCAGATGAACAGACTTAGCCTGAAAAAGTCATGAATAATTTCTCAAATCCAGTAGACTACAAACATCAAGGACTTCAGTTTATAAGGATTCACATGGAGGAACATACATTATAAATTAGAAGGCTTGTGAAAAATATGCTAATCTTTGACACGAAAAGAAACAGAAATTACAGAGCTGATAATTTTCACATGTCTGTGTTGGATGGTTATTAGAGCCAACTGAATAAAGTTCTACGTGACTTTACAGTGAGTAAATACTTGTTTCTTTGATGAATTACCGAACAGAATGGTATCATCATTACATGCATTTGTTTGTGAAAACAGGTATGTGATTTACTCATATTTTCACTGGAAATGTTATAAGTTTTCTTCATCAGAAAAATATTGCATTGTTATTATTACCTCTTATTCTATGATCCTTCAACAAAACCTTTTATCTTGAATTCATTTTTGATAAAAAAAAAATCCATACTCTTTCACTTAAGCATGATAAAAACTAAGAATTTCAAGAATTGCATGGATACAAAGAGAGATAAAAAGCTGTGTCCAAAGAAGATGCACTAGAGGAAATAGTAAAGATTTCGGATAAAAATTAAATGACAGCCCATAAACTGAGTGTGGTGAAAGAAAGTCAATTTGCTTTATTTTTTAAAGTTTTCATGATGATGATTTGATAGAAGAGAATAATTATGGCTAAAAATAAAACAGAAGATCTGGGCAGTATACTAGATGAAGAAAGCTATTGCTAAGAATAAAGGATAGAATGAAACAAATAATAAACCGAGAGGCACAGACACTAGCTACAAGAGTGCAGGTATATATGACATGAAAGATAAGGTGATACATATATTTTACTTAGAAAGGACAGTTTTCCTGTGCTAAAAACTTAGAGATCAGAGATGGCTTCTAAGGTTGTAGTTATGACTCAATGGGTAAAGGTGTTTGTTCTAGGGGCAGAAATGATATAAATATAGGACTCATATATGAATTTCTCAAATATATTTTTAGAATCAAATTAAAAGAAAGAAGATAAAACTATGTTTCTATAGTCAAGGTGCACTAAAAGATCTTGAGATATGGCAACAGTTTTACACAATTTAAGTTATAATTGAAAATAACACATAATAATTTGCCAACAGTCTAGTCTACTTTTAAATATTCAAAATAACTTTGCATCTCTGCAATAAAAATGAAGAATTAAAAAGGAGATTGTTTTGGAATGTAGCTAAAATATAGGGAATAAAATACAAATGAATATCCTCAGGCATTTTTTCAAAATCATGCTGTGTATTTACAAACTAACATTTGTATGGCTATGCACAATGATATTAATAGGCTTATAGTATGCAGCATATGTGATATGGATCTCTATGTATGTTGCACGTTCACAAAGAGAAACGTAAGTGAACAGAAGTAGTTTGTGCTTTATTTTTTTTTTCACTTTTATGCATAAGTAGGTAGAGATGTATGAGTTTTACTAGTTGATTTGCAAAGAATAACTACAAAAAATAAAATGAATTGTTCAAAAATATAGATGAATCAAATGGGACATTCTCTTTCATTTTATCTTCTTCTATCACTTCCTGTCTCTCTTCCCCTTCCTTTTTGCGTTGTCCGATGCTAAAGAATGCCTAATGACCGTGTGTTCTCCACTCAATTCACTTCCTATTATTTCCCATTTTGATCACTTCTTATTTCTCTTTCACAACTGAGTGTAGAAAAGAATGTGATTATTAAATTTATTAGACCTGTCTCCATATTCAGAGGGAAAACACATATTTAAAAACTTGCAATACAATTTCACAAAAAAACGGGAGCAAGTTTGCAGGTACAGTTTAGAGTCCAGAGGTGTCCTGTGGTTTTGGTTTTTGTTTGTTTGTTTGTTTTTTGATTTGGGGCTGCTATCAGACATTCTCTCAATATAAGATAAGTCATAAGAATGATATTTTTATTTTTCAAAATAGAAACGTTACTGTGCATGATGAGCCTATCGTATTTGATAATATTTTTCGCACAAATATACTTTATCAGTGTAAAGGCCATCAAATCTCTTTACAGTCATTGAAGAAAATAATTTTCTCTTACACCAAATATACTAGATTATTAGAGGTTTTGATGCATGATGACATCTTGAGATTAATGTACTCCATATTAACAACCTGGTAGTTTCGCCTGAATTTTCTTGTTCTGTCAGTGTTCCAGGAAAGAATTATCACTGAAATTTTGTAATATAAAAATGTAAGCAAGGATTACAATATAAGTATCTACTGATCTACAAGAGAATTTTAAAAATTTAATTTGAAGAAAACATTTTCATATAATCCACTTCCTATTAGATATACTAAAATAGTAATTAATTGAAGTATTAGTTGTATACTTTGCTTTCAAATTCTAATTGGAAATTGAGTATTGTATAGTGCTTTTCCAGAAACCATGCTTTTTTTACTTCTCAAAAGTTCCTGGAATACTGATTTACTGTGCTTACATTTTGTATCTGTACAAATTACCTTTTTGAAAGAACACTGAGTAAAACGATGACTGTTTTGACTTTTTGTACTCTGCAAAAGAGCTATGTTAAGTATTTTTCATTATGATGATTTGCAAAGGGATTTATTAATATTAACATAAAAAATTATATTTGTCCAATTTTAAACTCATTTTTTCCAATTTGGAAAGGACATAGAAAAAAATCACATTTGTCTCAAATTAAATTAACTTAGTTTTTGCATTTTCTTGCTTATAATGCTATCGTGAGTTCATTATATCGTTGAAAAAAATAATTTATATCCAAAGAATGGAATTTATAAATAAGACATTACCGTGTTGTTACATTGATTCTTTGTAGTTATTTCGAACATATATTATGAATGAATTTGGATACTTTAATTATACTCTCTACATGCTGTTTGTCTTATATCTCTTCTTTATATGAGATAAAAAATTCCAATTTCATTGCAATGAATTAATCTTGTAGGATGAGTATCCACGATGCAAATGTTCATAAAAATTATATGTAATATTGGGTTTTGATGATTTCCTTTCCTCATTCAAGATCCTAACCAAGATCCCTTTTTGGAATAGTATATGTTCATCTGAATTCATTTGTCCATACTGGTCTTGTGTTAACATAGTGTACTATGGACCAATAAAAACCTTCCAAAAATTAAGAGAAGTATCCAATGTTTTCATCCTTCATTTGTTATAGCAAGTAGCACTATAGAAACAATAGTAATAAAATGAAAGAAAAGAATATATAATTCACTTTAATATCTCTAAAACTGTACGAAGCGTTAAGTGAAGAATAAACACATTTTCTACTAATGTAGTCTGTTAAAATCTCCAACCTTTTGTGACTATATTTCTTATTTACTACTGAAATCTTCTGATTATGATAGAATAGCTCTTGAGCATCACTGAAAAGAGAATATAAATTAAGTAATTTAAGACTATAGGGAATTTAAAATTTCCCAGAATGACAGATTGATACCATTCATTTATTCATTCATCTTATATCAAATCTGCTCTGAATGAGCCCATATATTGAGGATATAGTCACAGACCTATACTCAAACACTGGAGAGAAAAATGTAAGGAGGAATATATACATATATATGTATATATTCCAAAAATATATACACTTTCAGATTATATATATACATATTTACTTTCAGATAACAGAAAGTGATATAAAGGTGGGGCTAATAATGTAGACTATAGTGGAGATGGCTATAAGAATATTACTGGGCAAAGCACTGCTGTAGGTGATGTATAGAATTTCTGTGCACTCTACATTTTGTAAGATGGCAGAATACAGCAAAGAGTGATTCGTGTTGTAAAGATTTAAATACATCTGAGGTAACCAGTTGAACTATATCTTAATTTATTCAACATCATTTGGTTGAGACACTGCCATTTTAATGCTTTTTTATTTTTAAACAAAATTCGGTAAGTATAGCTGCACAGGTTAATTTTTGAATCATCTATTTAACTCCATTGATCTACATGGATTATGATGGCCAGCATAATGTTATCTTTGTCAGTATAGTTCAAAATTATGTCAGTTACTGTGATAATTTCAATGCAGTTTTTTATGTTTATGATTTCTTTGGGTATTTTAATGCTTTAGTGTTTCAATATAAATTTTAGGTTTTCATTTTCTAGTTCAGTGAGGAAGTCATTGGCAATTTACTAGGTATTGTGTTGAATCTGTGACCACTTCAGGGAATGTAGCCATTATTCACAATGTTAGTTCATCTAGTCTTCTTTAATTAGTTTCTTTATACATCTTGCTTTGTTTATTCATACATGCCTTATATGTTTTTGAAACTTGTATAGTGAGTTAACTTCTCAGGATTTAACTATTGTATAAAAAATTACTAAATTTTACATACCTTTTTTTTGTATTCTGCTAATTTGATAGCGATATTACTACTTCCAAGGTTTTTCTGATAGAGTGTTTAGGGTATTTTAAGTATGGAATAATATATCCTGAAAATAGGGGTATTTTATCTCCTTCCATACCTATAAACCTTTCTATTTCTTTTTTTAATTTATTTTAACTTTATTTTATGTGCATTGGTGTGACGGTATCAGATCCCCTGGAATTGGAGTTACAGAGAGTTGTGAACTGCCATGTGGGTGCTGGGATTTTGAACCTGGGTCTTCTAGAAGAACAGCCGGTGGTCTTAATTGCTGAGCCATCTCTCCATCCCCTTCTATTTCTTTATATTGTTTTATTGTTCCATTTAAAAATTAGAGAAAAACACTGAATAAGAATAGAAAGGGGTAACTAACATGGTAACAAATAAAAAGCCTCTTACTAGAAACTGCTATCATTTTTGGAATTGTTGACCAGTGAGACACCAAAGAACACTGCTTCAGAAAGATTACAGGAAATATATTACCAATGTTTTTAGTTATTCTCCAGAACTAGAGTGTAAAGACCCTATTTCAGAAGACACCATGTACTCCAGTCATAGAGCATGAAAAAATTAACCTGGTACTGACCTGTAATATTCCTCCTGGTACATAGATTTCATAGTGATGGAAGGTGGCATACATAATACTGGAGGAAAAAAGTATTCATCTGTCTTAACAATCTCACCCATTTCTTAACCTTCACTACTGGCTTAGCATGTAATTAATTACTGGCCTGGTATAAGTAGCACAAGTATTATGGGAGTAACCATAAACTTTCTGATTGGAATTAAGGCATATTTCATAAGATGAAACATGTATTATACCAAAACTTGGCCATGAACTTGTTGCTAGAAAATTCTTGGGCTCTACGGGGAACAAACTAATTTTATTCTGCAAAATGGATACTAAACCAATAAAATAAGCTATCTCTCTGTCATCATTGGAAAGGTTCTGTTTGCAGTAGATAATGATCAACACAGAGACAAAGAACTGGCAAGGTGCAGAAAATGAGAGACTACAGAATACTCAGCACTAAAGGGAATATATGTATTATAGCCTTCTTCCCCAGTTGCAGGAATTATTGTGAAAGAGGGGCATAAAATGTGGATAAACACTGGGTGATTGGTGACTACAAAGACTCAGTGTCTTCTGGATACCTCAGGGCAGCTACACATATGATTCACAGTGATCCCAGTATAGAGTTGTTAAGTACAAAATGCTTTCACTAGCTTAAGAGCTTCTGGTATTTCTTAGCTTCTAGAAGAAAGACCAGTTTTCTCTGAGTGTAGCTCCTATATAAATCAACCATACTCCAGTTGAAGGCTAAATAAATATGAATATTTGGGCAGCACATATTTGCCATGATTAAAAACCAAATAAACAAATCTAAACAAAAATAACACAAAATTCTTTCCAAAAACAAACAAACAAAAACAAGATACAAAGTTTGGTGGAAATTAGAATTGATTGAGGAAGAGTTGTAGAAAGGAGGATGAATATAATTAAAACATGCTGTACGAAATTCTTAGAGAATTAATCAAAGTATATTAAGAAAAGAGTAAAGAGGGTGGAATTTCATGTGGTACCACACACATAACCACAGCTTTCTGGAGGAAGCAGCAAAAGGATTTTACATAGATTAAAGATACCCTGGTCTACACAGAAAATTTTTATCCATCTAGACTTACACAGCAAGACCCTGTCTCAAACAAAGGAACAAGACCAGAAAGAGTTGGAATGAAAAGAATTCTAATAGAACATAAAGAAATCACAAGAACTGACAAAGTCAGTTATGTGAAATTAAAGTCTTCTGGAAAGCAAGAGAAACAAATGAATGGAAAGAGAAATTAAAGAATGGGAGAAAATCTGCCAACTAAAATTAGAATATGACCCATCTGTACCACTCCTCAAAATACATTCAAAGGAGTTTGAGTCGTATCACAAAGGCACTTGCACAACCTTGCTGTAGCACTGTACAATAGCAAAGACATTAAATTGACCTAGGTGCTCACAAATGATGGATAAAAAAAATGTATGATTGAGAATTCTTTGGGTATATACCCAAAAGTAGTATTGCTGTGTTTTGAGAAAGGTTGTTTCCTATTTTCCTGAGATATCACCATACTGATATCTAAAGGGGCTGTACCAGTTTGCAGTCTCACCAACAATGCAGGAGTGCTCCCTTTACCCATCTTTTTCAGCATAAGTTGTCATCAGTGTTTTGTATCTTGACCATTCTTGGTCTATAATATAAGGATGTTATTCTGCCATAAAAATATGAAAATATGAAATATGTAGAAAATTGATGTAAATGATAAAAGGGAAATCATCATGTTAAACTTTATATGTGGATTTTAGATTCTAGTAGATCTCTTTTTACTCTCTCTTTCTCTCTCTCTCTCGTGTGTGTGTGTGTGTGTGTGTGTGAGAGAGAGAGAGAGAGAGAGAGAGAGAGAGAGAGAGAGAGAGAGATGAAATTAGAAGGGTGTGTTCATGGTGGTAAAAAAACGGAGAGGAGGAAGAAGGAGGAGGAGAAGGAGAAGGAGAAGGAGAAGGAGAAGGAGAAGGAGAAGGAGAAGAAGAAGAAGAAGAAGAAGAAGAAGAAGAAGAAGAAGAAGAAGAAGAAGAAGAAGAAGAAGAAGAAGAAGAAGAAGAAGAAGAAGAAGAAGAAGAAGAAGAAGAAGAAGAAGAAGAAGAAGAAGAAGAAGAAGAAGAAGAAGAAGAAGAAGAAGAAGAAGAAAAAGAAGAAGAAGGCCAATAAAATAAAAGTAGCATAAAGGAAGGACAGCACAGGGTACCCACTGAAGTGAGTGAGGAGTATCAAAATATATATATATATATACACACACATACATAAAAATCATAATGAAACACAATTGTCTGTATCCTTATTTAATGAAACTAATTTTTACAGAATGTTAAAGATGTTGAGTGGTCGTGCCTTTAGTCCCAGCTCTTGGGAATCAGAGTCAGGTGGATTTCTGTGAGTTTGATGCCAGCCTGGTCTATGAAGTTGATTTCCTGGACAGCCAAGACTCTTAAACAGAGAAGCTTTCTCTTGAAAAAACAGACAAAGAAAACGGGAAAGATTAACATAGTACAGTTGATAATCTTCACATTTCAAGTATGTGTGCGATTGTTTAGATTCTAGTCATTTTATATATTTTGAATTATGTATGATGCAGAAAATTATTGTAAATACTGGTGAGTAATTGAAGCTTTGCAACGGAGACATTCTATTAGTCAAAAGGATTATTATGAAAACGTATTTTCATGAATATGCTATCATATTTCTTAAAAATATATTCTAGCATTAAGTATTAATGCATACTACACAACAATTAATAATAGCTCTGAATTTTCAATTAATTTGAATAAGTTATACTTAGAAAGAAATACATATTAGGTCTTCATATAATTCGTGGTCTTCTATTAAAATTACTTGCACTATTATAGCTATCATGTTTATTTTTATCCCAATTTAAGAAATTAAAATATTATTTATGATTTTGCTTATGGCACTAATTTAAGAATTCAATCAGCTTATACTCTAGTTATCTATTAAACATGTCTGTTACTCAAAGGGTATAGACCTCATCTCAAAAGATTAAATAAAGAGGGGGAGAGTACTGGGGGGAGCGGGAGGGAAATGGAGGCGAGGAGGAGGCAGAAATTTTTTTCAATAAAAAAAGAATAAAATAGAATATTTTCTTACAAAAATCATGTTATACAATAGTCTATATATGAACAAGTGCACTTGAATTACTACATATAAAATATTATAACCATTTTATATTGAGAGTCATTTGGCTCATGGAGAAGCAGAAGAACTTTGAGATAATTTAGCAAAAATGAAGATATATTCTTGCTTTTATAGTAAAAGGGAAAGTGGAAAATGTACTATACATACTTGGATTCATTTTATTCATCTCTGCTCAGAATAAATTGCATACAATGAAAATCTTAAGTAATCTTTGACGAATCAGAATGTCTCCCAGATGGTATGAGCAATTTAATTATTTTTAACCATTTGTTTCAGGACTGCTAAGAAGAATATTTCCAACCCTGTTACAAAAACGGTTTGGGCTCCCTCCCAGCTGCTGTTCCATATTTACAAAGGAAATTTAGATTGGAGAAAATTACACTTTTTATTGTTGCTTTGAAAATGGAGGTCAGATTGCTGAGCATAAATTCTTGTTATTTTTTCCATCTTCATTGTGTGAATTAGATTTATCAAATATCACGTTTTTTGTATGATTGCTGTGGATGGTCTATTGCTATTTTATGTTTTGTGTTGTCTAGCATATAACAGACACTGGACAAATGTTTGCTATAGAAAAGGAATACCAAGTCATTGTATCCAAAATAAAACTTGGGATTATTTGTAGTCATCTAATAAGTGTATGCAATTCCAATATCAGAGCATCCTTAATTTTATTGAATGTTTCTCTTTAAAACATAATAGAAAACTGAAACATACAAATTAAAAGTACCATTAAAATCTAATGGCAAGGAAAATCATTTGATAGTTATAATCAAAGCTGGATCTTCAAGTTGGAATCCTTTCTCTTAAATTTCATGGAACTAAGGTAAATGACTGAAACTTGTCTTTCTTAGAATGATGTTGCTCTTGTAGATATGTATTAGAAAGACCTATTGATATACCACTTATCAAGTGATTGGTGTTTAGGCAATAAGATAACAGATAATTACAATCATTTTTATTTTACTGTAGAAACATTTTACCTAATCTTTTTTATAAAAAATAATTATCTCATTGTTTTTATTTAGTTTTATGTCATAAAATAATTTTTGTGACTTATAGCACTCTAAATTCAGTGGTAATCAGAATGTGATGATATCCAAATAAATTATATTCTCTATTTTCCAATAAAGATATATATATATACTAAAATTCCAAAATTTAATTGGATCAAAGATAATGTTTATTGACATGTAATAGTCCCAGAAAATGTATGATCCTTGCTTTTAATTATTATTTCTTTACAATATATTTATTTTCACTTGACAACCCAATCTGACAGTCTATTTTTATAAGAAAGGTAACAATATTTTTACTAATGTTTATAAGTGGCACACAAAATAGTATAATGACAGTAGTCTACATTCATAGCATAAATTCATGGCATTAGTACATATATAATTATAAACCAAATTTAGCAATAGTCTACTATAAAATAATTTTAGAGTTTGAAACATTTATTATTATAAGAATCTAAGTTTACTGTTCTATTGATATTCAGCCCTTTATATATCATATGTCCATAAAATAATAGGGCTCTTTTAACTTCCAAGACTATTTACTTATTTTTTTTAAATATTTATTATGTATACAATATTCCACCTGTGTGTATGCCTGAAGGCCAGAAGAGGGCACCAGACCCCATTACAGATAGTTGTGAGCCACCATGTGGTTGCTAGGAATTGAACTCAGGACCTTTGGAAGAGCAGGCAATGCTCTTAACCTCTGAGCCATCTCTCCAGCCCGACTATTTACTTATAATTCCATCTAATTTCATACATAGTAATGTATTTGGGCTAGGGAGATTCAGTAAACTAAAAGACCTATGTTAATATAGCTACCTCGAAATCCTAGTTAATTCAATTAATATTTTCATGGCTCAGGGTCTTGCTTATGTTAACCATTTTGTCTACAAAGTAGAAATATATATTTCTACAATTCAGAGATTTTATACTCTATTTAGGTCATATCAAAAAGTCACTGTAAACTATTAAGATACACTGTGAATCTATACCAGTTCTAACCCTACAAAATTTTATCAAGGATTTTATTAACAAGCTCATGAATTATATGCACACATATATTGTATATATATATTCATCAATTTGTTTTCTAGAACACAGAATTGCAAAATTTTTCTGCAGTTAGATTTATCTTCCATTGCAGAGAGATAATTATCAAAAAGGCTACATATAAAAATAAATAGGGAAAACATTTGTGAAGTGTGAATATGGAGGTAGGAACTGTGTTGTTGGTGCCCATGATAGAAGAGTGGGAGAGCAATTAACAGAGCGGAGAGAGAGAGAGAGAGAGAGAGAGAGAGAGAGAGAGAGAGAGAGAGAGAGAGAGAGATTTGTTGAGAATATTTTGAATAAATACTTGAAGACCAAAATGGAAACAACAATGCAGATAAACAGGGAAGAATGCTTAAGGCAGAGAGAACATGTAATTTGAGATGTATTGAAGTTACAGTGAAGATCACTTTAGGCAGAAAAGAATAAAACAATACAATGAGAATGTTAGATTTGAGCAGTGACCTAGCCAGGTACTATTAGGTTTCATTATTTATGGAAGCACTTTGCATTTCACTTTAAAATAAATAGGAATCAATTGAAAGGTTTTGATGTGACATATATGATGTATATTTTCAAATGACAATCCTGTTCATATTAATAATAGATGAAGTGGATGAAGATTTTTGGCTGAAAATTAAATAAGGTTAATCAGGCAATTCATGGAAGAATAATGGTGTTGATTTTTAAGATGTAGTGATCTCAACTTACAGCTTGTTATAAAGTCATGAAAACATCAAGACATATATAATGAAGATAAAAAGCAGTAAATACCCAAGGACTGGTCACAGAAACATTTCACCCTTAAAGGAGAGAGGGAGGTGTCTATGATCAATAGTGATTACCAAGAAACAGATGGGCAATAGATTAGACTAGCTCCAATGAATACCTTTCTCAGGCTCGTCACATGGCACCAGTACCAAGAATATTAATTCCCTTATGTTTCATGTATTTATAAATGAGTTATTTGTATGCAAGATGTAGTTCTTACACAGATTTTTCTGTTTCTTATCTGTTCTATTTCTCTGCTAAGTAAATGTTCCACCTCTGGTTACTTTGATGTTTAAAACAAAACTTCCATGTCTATTCAGTGAGATTCTTATGTTAGTTAATTCACTTCTCATCTGAAAATAAGTTTATTTCAGTATTACCCCTTTGTGTGCTTGTGTATAAGTAGGGTTTTTTTGCAGTTTTATTGTGTGTGCAGGTGTGTGCACAGGTGTTCTTGCAGAGGAAATAGCCTAGCCACTGTCATTGTTCCTCAAATGTCATCACTCTTGTTTTTCTAAACAGTCTCTTTTATGAACTAGAATATTTAGGGTGGTCGAGGAGCCTGAGAGATCCAACTGCCTTAGGTAGGTTCACAAATTCATGTCATAATATCTGGTTTTTTCTCTTGGTTCTGGGGACTAAACTCAGTTCCTCATGCTTGTGCAACAACCACGTTATCCTGAGCTGTCTGTCCATTCTTCAAAGCTTTACTTCGAATAGTTGCCTGAAATGTTAAATTGCACGTTCTTAGGTATTTTACTTGTTCACTATTTTTGGTTTATACCAAAGTTCTAAAATCAGTTGTAATTTTTCTTTTTAGTAGTTCTTAAATCTGTATGTCTTTTCAAAATCACTTAAAACATCTATGTTTTAGAATTCATTAACTTTAATAATATTGGGCTTTATATGTCTATATCTATATATTATTTTACATGCTTGAGGTTTGCTTAGTTTCCCAGTTGGAGTACTAGAACTCTTAATGATTTTAGGAAATCTTAAACAGTTCCCATCTCTGAAATTGCTTTTCTTCCTATGTGAGTGGTATTTTTCTATTCTCCTTGATATTATGAAGGTAGCTCATAAGAATCGAAACTTTGGCATGGAGTTTATTTTTATCTCCATAATGCATCTAGTACAAACCTATGTATAATTCTTGCCTTTAACTCTCCCAAAATATTTTCATAGCCATTAGCTTCAATATCATAGATGATTATTTATTTATATCTACATTTGGAAAAATGGGTTTCCTCTGAACTCATATTTATTCAGAATCCCCATGCATTGTAAAATGAGGGGTGAAAATCAGTCATTATACCGTTCTCTTAGAAATTCATTCTAGCTTTACATATATCTCTTTCCTAAACATCCACTGAAGTATCAAGCTACACAAATAGAAGAAGAAGCAAAAAATATTATCAAAATTGCAGAAACTATTACCATCATCAAAATCTAGTAGAAATAGATTTATAAAATCTTAACATATGTAATTTCCCTCTTAACCTTTGTGATATATTAATTACAGTATTTACGCTGAGCAGATGAAAATTCTATAACCAAGTGACTCTTGGGTCAATAATTTCCTTGGCAACTACTATTAGTGTTTTATAATCACAACTTCATTTACAGACGAAAAATTTGTCTCTAAATAAGAACATTGTTTATTTTCCAAGGATGTTGCATTGACAGTTGATAACCTTTGTTTTAACTTCAACATGAATAAAAATATCTATGTGTAATTATGTAAAGAAAATGCTTTCCCTTTTTCTCTCAAGAGTAACTTCTCTTCACTATGTAGTAGAAAATAGAATATAAAAATTGTGCTTTGTGAATAAGTATGAAATCTAGGATCAGACATTATTTTATGTAAGATGCTGGAAAAGAGCACTGAAATTAATTTTTGTGTATTTATGTTTAATATTAAGACATTTACAAGCAATGAAAGCATAAAGGTAACTTGATACTTTCACCATAATGTTTTTATAATGAACAATAGTTCCTTATAACTCCATCAAACATGAATTGTTCTCCATTATTTTCCATCATATTGTTCTCCATCAAACATGAATTCTATCAGCAATCTCAAATAGCATTTTCACTTTTAACTGCACCTGTTCAAATATGAGGGCCTATAGGTTCTATTCCTCTCATAAAATTTAGGGCACTCTAATGTTAGATATTTTGAGACATTATAGAATAAGGACACTTTGCTTAATTCTGTTTTTCCTCCAAATACTTGAATATAAATCTTTATTCCTTCCACATTCTGAAATTACTGGATTCATTTGATGTCCTCTGTCTTTTAGGTATGAATTTGGATAATTTCAGTAACAATAAAAACAATATGAGGATGTCAAAATAATCAAACTAAATGCTTAAGAAAGAAAGAGAAAATACTGTACAAAAATTTTAATTCATAAGTTATTAGAAAAACTGTCCACAGTATAAACATTTTACATAGTAAGTTAAGGAATAATTTTATTATGTTTTTAGTGCTTTTTTAAAGTGAATATTATGAAACATTAATATCCAACAACTTTTTAGAAACAAATGTTTTGGTAATACATACTGTAGATCTTGTCAATACATTTTCTGATTACTCTGGTATAATAAAAGCTTTCCTTCTTGATATATTATTGAAACTCAGTTCATATTCACTCTTTAAGATACTAGTCTTACGTTCATTTCCATAACATCCCTACTTTCAGAGAACTGGTAATAAAAGTGCTTCTTGGGCAGTAGTCTCCATATCCCAGTTTGTATTTATAAAGTATTTTTAAAGCTGAAACTATTAAAAGATTGTATGTCAAAGATTCAGTATTCATTTTTCCTAAATGAAATGATGACTAAATGAGTAGGAATAAATACAAACTTATAATTTAAAAGAGTTCACCAAAAAAATCAAACTTTTAAAATTCTGGAATGAAAATAAAATCACTGTGCTTCAATATAGAAGAGACATATTTATGTGAGTATAGCAGCACAATAGCAGAAATGGAGATAAATATTCCATAATTGGTGATAAACAATAGAGTTCCTAGAATTTTGTGAAAGTGTAAGAGACATTAGTGACTTAGCATCAATGTTTTATCTCAGAAGGAACACATTTGCCTTACAGCAAAGATTATAGTGTTGTTGGAAAGACATTGAAAGTAGAAATTGGAATTAGAGGCTGTTGAAACAACCCAGAGGAGAGTTGATGTATATCAACTGAATGTCTTATTCTACTTTGGCTTCATTTTCCCCTTAACAAAAGAATTTTGTTTTAATTCCTTTATTCAAAAGTAAATACATAAATACTTTTGTTTTTTATACATAATAATAGCTGATGTCTGAATGTATTGCCTCTAGCATTTTGAAGATCATGTAACAACTATTGTATTCAATATCTATTGTTGATGAAGTCTTCTGTGAGTATTATTAGTCTTCAGCTATTACTAGACTCTTCATTATTTAATATCATAATTTCTTCAAGACTAGATAGGTATGGACACAGTGTTGTTTTTCAGCAGTAGTAGATTTTTATGCAATGTGAAAAGTCATGTAAACTGAAATCAATTCCAAGTTATTAATGCCACATAATTATATAAAATATTGTCTTTTCACCACGTTCTCCAATTTTACAGTCTGGAACCCTTCAGATGAGTATTCTAGTTTCCAAGTTGTTTAGAATTTTCAGCAAAGCAAGTTTCCTTAGTACATTCTAATTTATAAATATATTCTTACTAAAATATATACATGATTTTTTTTGCTATGGAGCTTATGAAGCCTTTACATTTGTACCTTAGTCTTTATTTTCATGAAGATGGTCAAAATTTAATAAGAACTTAATCAGCCGGGTGGTGATAGTGCACATCTTTAATCCTAGCACTCGGGATCAGGATTCAGAGGCAGTCAGATCTCTGTGAGTTTGAGGCCAGTCTGACCTACAAGAGCTAGTTCCAGAACAGACTGCAAAGCTAGAGAAACCCTGTCTTGAAAAACAAAAAAAAATTAAAAAGAAAGAAAATTTCATAAGAACTTTATCAAAAAATTTGTGTAGACTCATACCCTTCATTGATTGAGACAAAAGTTTTGTCTGAAATATCTGCTAATATTATCTGACAGCATAAAAAAATACTTGGCCATAGATCAATGTGTATTGATCACAATAGATTAGATAAAGTTATTGTTTTTATCCTTTTTTCAATGTTTTATTTTTTTCTTTTTTAAAAAATAAAAATATTGTTCTCATTTTAAACAAATGAATCATAATGAATCTAACTGTCCTAATGGCTTAAAAATCACTGCCTCCATAGCAGACAATGAGGACTACTGAGAACTCAAGAACAATGGCAATGGGTTTTTGATCCCACTGCACGTACTGGCTTTGTGGGAGCCTAGGCAGTTTGGATGCTCACCTTACTAGACCTGGATGGAGGTGGGTGGTCCTTGGACTTCCCACAGGACAGGGAACCCTGATTGCTCTTTGGGCTGACGAGGGAGGGGGACTTGATCGGGGGAGGGGGAGGGAAATGGGAGGTGGTGGCGGGGAGAAGGCAGAAATCTTTAATAAATAAATAAATAAAAATAAAATAAAGCAATAAAAAATAAAAATGTGTATATTAAATCTCTAACTTAAAACAATAGTTTCTATAAGCTAATTTAATAAGCTAAGAACTGTTTTATAACTGTTCTATCAAATAAAAACAAAATTATTCTACTAGGACATAAGGAGGTGGTTCCAAAGGAAAATACTCACCTTGAAAGGATAATGGCTGAGATTTGAGTTCAAGTACCAGAGCCATGTGTATTATCTAATCTAATAATATATATTATATCTAATTATATATATTATACCTGCTACATATTATGTTATATATTATTATTATTGACATGGTTGTATATGTTTGGACTCTAAGTATTAGAGAGGCAGGAGGATGGATTCTTGGGTCTTCTGGTAGATAAATAAGCCTAGATACTTGGTTTCCAGGTTAATCTGAAATCCATTCTTCTACCAATATTTGGAACTTAAAGAAGAGTTGGCTGGAACCTGGACAACAACACCCAAAGCTGTCTTCTCACTTAGAGTTCAACCTGCATCCACACACATGCACATTTAACAACACCTACATTTGCAACCACGTACACATGAACATACATGCTTCCTTATATACAGAAATTATCCTACCATGTTTGTTGCCTGCTATTGTAAGCTTCAGCGATTTATGCAATATTATGCTTATAATATTAAATATGAAAGATCATAGACTTTAATGTTCAGTCAGTGAAACTTAAGACTCAAAGTAAAATAATTCCAGTATTTCCCTTTTTTATTTTTAATTTTTATATTTTTAGGCAGGTTGACTGATCTTGATGTCCTGGTTCTGGTACCTAGACCTCATAACTGTAGTAATTACAGACATGCACCATCATGACTGACTAGTATTTCTTAAATTATTTTGTTTTCAATTTATTTGTAATACTTAGCTGCAATTAAACTTTAGACTATTGAATTTCATAAAAACCGCATACTTAGAAACTTTCTTAAGAATATAAAAAGAAGCCACAATAATATGCAATGTATTGTCCCATACACATTTAGAAAACAATTATTTTAATTACTTTAGGCATGTTACAGTACAACTGTAATAAATAAAATTAATAATATCATAGAAACAATATCATTTTGGAATTGAATCCCATGACAAAGCAAAACAATCATTTTGTCTCAGACATTTATATCCTGGGTTTCTGATGCGTACTTCCTGGAAATGCAGATGGTGGTCATTCTTCTTTACCTTCTAAGAACTTGAGTAAGGAAGAAAAGTATATTGGTCAAAAAGTCTCTGTTGCTTCTACCCTGCTATGAATTATAAAAAATGATTACATAATTTTTGAACTGCCTTTTCCAAGAGGGTATCAGAAATGGTCCATTCTGTCCTTTAAATGGACTCTCTTTTCCTTTTGGATTCTAGTGCTCTAGTGACGACAATTTTATTTAATCTTCCATCAAATAACAACTTATCATGAGCCATTTATTTTGTCTAATGAGCAATGTGACCCACTAAGTGCCTAATCCAAGAGTAAAGACTGTAGTAGTAATATCTAAGTCAATGAGATGACCTTATGTAAGTCAAAATAACATATTTCATAAAATACATTATTCAGAAGATATACAGTAAGAAAGTAAAATTAGCATGGGATGATCTCAGGAAAGCAATGCATATTTCTGAATTAGACAGTGAAGTAAATAAATGTATGAGAAATTGACAAATTCACATTGCCAATGTTATGAAAAATGATGCAGCAAAAGAAATTAAGATGTTTATATTTTCTCTTTCATTTTGAATAAGGGTCCTTTTCCTATCACTTGTCCTCTGGTCTTTAATCTTGAAAATTAAGCTCAAAGTTACAGAAGCCCAAAGTGAGGGGAACTACTCACTTTTAGAATGTGCAATAGAAGTTTCTTATTGAGCCTATATTTTTGGTGCTGTTAGTAGGCTTCTGTTAATAGAGTAGTAGTTGCAAACACACACGTGGGTTTGCCAGTAACAACTCACAATTTGTGCAAAGTTGAGTCTTCGAAACTGAGCAAAACTGCTCTCAATGTCCCGCCAGCGCTTGCTGAGCTGGATCTGAGTTGGCTCCACTGCCATTGCGGCCCCATTCTCAGACAAGCCCTCAGCTTGCCTGCGCACTGCATTCAGCTCCTCTTTCTTCTTCTGCAATTCACGATCAATTTCCTATTGAGCAAAATCAATACAGGGCCCAGGGCAGTTAGCTAACCACATCAACCGACCTACAAGTAGCAAATACTTCGCTCAGAAATTTCATAGGCTGTTGTTCCTTTTTTTGTATTTTCATCATTTCGAAATAATGGAAGGTGTCACTGTCATCTTCACCCAGTAAGCCAAATATAATTTTATGTTTCATTTGAATGCTCAGTTTTAGATATTCTAATTAGATTATTAAATGTTTCTTAGCATTCTGTTTCTTTTGAATTTTTCTGGTGCTTTGAGAATTGACCCAAATTTAGAGTGATTCTTCACTTATTTACTAGGGATAATTCATATAGAATATAATTTAGAGGGTAAGTGACTACTTTATTTTAAAGGTTTGAGGAAATCAACAGAGAATGAAGCAAAATAAAACATGTAAAATAATAACAGAAAGAAAACATCTTTGGACAATTTGCAAATAAATCTATAGAGATTTGACAGTGATATGGAAAGATGCTCTGATGAAATGAATGTGCTAACACGAGAAAGAAGTAGTCCATGTACCGATAAGTCATTAGTTCATCTGGAACAAAGATACACAGAGTCAATTACAATTGGGCCAGAAAACACATGACAGTTAATAATTCACTTCACATTGTCTAACATTTTATTCGTTCAACATTACGTCAATTCAATAACACTCAGTACAATACAGTTACTGAAACAAAACACAATACAAAGAAATACATCAAAGCACAGAGCAAGCTTCTAGAGGACCCCAGACACATTTTATATATGATCATTGTAGGTTATGTTAATGTAGTTAAAATCTAGCCGCAAAATCTAGTATTGCCATTCTAAAACAACTTTACCTTTATTTTCCTTTCATCTCTGGGTTCAGGTAGGCTGGCTAATTTTTTTTCAATGTCATCCAAGCATTTCAGGAGATCATCAGCCTGCCTCTTGTACTGATACCATTGGTGAGAAATTTCTAGGGCTTTTTTTCTTCTTTGAGACCTCAAATCCTGTTCATGATGCAGATATTATTAAAATATCAATATATGTGGATAATACACTCTTTCTGCAGTTATTTATGAAAACTAAGTTGAGACCTTGTCTTTTTAATTGCTTTGTAAAAATCACATGTAAATACAACACAGAGGCAAATTATTAAATTATGTATTTATGCCTTAAGATCTATGTACAGAAGCTAAGAAACATTAATAACACAAAATATTATTCTTTGAATATTTAAACTTGATTACAAATCTTTTTGACATTTAATTAAGTCTTAATTATCTAAGAAAATGATTGCATAGTACATTTGAAACAATTTCATATATAAATACAATGAATATAACCAGTTAGTTACAAAAGCATTGAGCTACACTTGACTTTTAAAGTACTTAAAATTCTCCTGAGTAAATTGGGAGTATGGGGACCTTGGGAGAGGGTTGAAGAGGATGGAAGAGACATGGAGAGGAGCATAGAAAAATGTAGAGCTCAATAAAAATCAATAAAAAAATTCTAAAATGTATATGTTCAGCTTGGGGCTTATCAACAAAATTAACACATACTATATACATTCATGGTTTTAGAAATGTCTATAAAGTTAGGTCATTAATATCATTGCTTAAAATTTTAGTTATTTTGGAAACTGAAGAAATGTCTCAGTAGTTATGAAGATTGGAAGGTCCTGGTTTGACTCCCAGTACCCATATAGCTGCTCACAACCATCTGTAACTCCAGTCCCAGAGGTTCTGGCCTCTGTGGGCAATTCATACACATTGTAACAGAAAAACATGCAGGAAAAATACCCATATACATAAAAATTGAAATCAATATAATAATTTTAATTAGTTATTTTAAAGTTTTTACATGTTTATGTGTAGAAGTATAACTATTCTTTATAGAGCTATGATTGTACATGAAATTAATATTAAACAACCCTTATTTTTCTTTCAATGCAAGCTTAGCCAGTATTTTTATTATAGTAGATCATATTCAAAGTATAAAAATAATTGCTATTTCAAAAAGAGTGAAGAGTTTTCAATCAACTTGGTGATAAAAAACAAACTCTTAATAAATTTTCAAAGGAGAAAGTAGTATTTGTCTGGCTCATAGAAGTTCACTCAAAATTGTCTGAAATCAATGGAATTAGCTAAAATACCAGTTTGTATCCCCACTGAAATGCAACAACTCTATCTACAGATTCATTTAATCAAAGAGTAGCAATTGTGCTTTTTATGCAAGTTAATATGAATTTAAAAAATACCAAAAAAGAACCGAATGTTTCGTTGCCTTGGAAACTTCAAACCTCTTTTAAAATATTTTATAATAATGTAATTACAACTACTTGGTTAACTGCATAACTGTTAAGTTGGTTGGCAAACAAAGTTGATTTTTATTAATTCCTTGTGGCATTAAGATTTACTATTTCTTTTAGTTTGTACTTTGTGTGTCATTTCTAAACTTCATGTAAAGGTAATACATGCCTTGGAAGCATCAGATGGAATTCTGCTCCCCCTAACAATATACTAAGGTTCAGTTTTGGGACTTATTGAACTGTAACTTATTCATGATACAATGTACATATTGGATAAAGGACTTGAAGGTTATAAATCTGATAGTATTTTTTTGGGTTTCAGTAGAAAGAGGTAATGTGCAAAATAGAATATTATTTTTTTAAAAAATATGTATTTGTTAGATTATGGAAGATGGCCTCTAGATACTACTGACCAATAGTACATATTTCCTCGTGTGACTAATCTATAAACTTCCAAAAGCTTTTGTCACAGAAGAGTGTGAATTACACAGGTTTCTGATGTTCTGTGTACATTATGATTTGCTCTTGTATTTCCCTCAAGGAAGAGATCTTTTATATTTACTGTATTTATCAGCAATTACCTTCAGAACACCTGCTGCCCAATTAGACTCTCCTTGTTGATTTCTTGCAAGCACAAGATTGTGTAATTACATTCTCAGCAGTGTTTACTTGCTTAACAATAAGGAAAAAGATCCTACACACTTTTTTGCATATAGAAAGCAGACTCCATCCATCTACTAGGCGAATCTATCTATATAGCCATATATGTTTAAAGCAATGATTCACGATGAAATATATTACAATTAGCAGTATTAGAAATAAGCCATGAAGGAAAATATATAATATTGCAAAACATACACAAAAATAATGCTTCACAAAATGTTTAGCATATCTAGTTCCATCTCAAGGACTGCATAGACAGCATTAGAGAAAAATCAAGTTATTCTGCTCTTGCACAGTACAGATGGGTCACAAGGATACTTGACTGCATATACTAAAGATGATAGTATTTTTCAAGTGCATTGTGAACATTTTTGAGGGTTTCTATATAAATGAAATTAGGCTCTTGTAGATTCCTAAATGTCTGCTTTTACAAAGTATCTGTTATAAACAGAGTGAAGTTTATGATTTTTTAATGATCAAAATACAGGCCCTACTAAAGAAACAGTTACCAAAATACTAGACCTACCATATAGAAACTGCAACAGTGGAGGAAATAACAATTGATTATTCTGGCAATCAGGACAAATACAACACCAGCTTATATAAATGAAACATATTTGAAAATAAATTTTTAAATACTGAGAATAATACTTTTGCATAGCTTGTAATATTACTAAGAAAAAGAACAAAACAAAGGTTATGTCACATCTCTGAAAACTGGTTTCACAAGGAAATCATAAATAAAGCACACACATTAAAAGATAAAAGTAATTTTCTGGTAACTAAAATTCTTAAACAGATTTTCTTTATGTACGTTGTTTTTTACCCTATACATACAAAATCACAGGCAAAGCACATTAGAATTTGAGCTCTAATACCTTGAGAGCATTATGTTTTGTCTGTAACAGCTGCTGTTTTATCTTTATTTCCTCTCGCTTTCTCTCATCTGTGATTCTTTGTTGTAAGTTGTCTCCTCTTTGCAACAATTCATTTACAGTACCCTCATTGTCTTCACTCTGATTAAAAACAACAAGTACAGTCTTCATTTTGATTCTAAAAATGCTGTACATTGTTAACAAAGATAAACATATTTAAATACACACAAAAATTGAGTTTACAATTTTTAGGGAATGCTGTCATAAAACATGCTCAGAATATTTCTTTTATGCTTATATAAAAAAACAAAGTTTATGTGTAACTCTTCTAAAGAATGAATTTTGAGTGGCATATGTATGAATTTGGAGTGTAAGGCACTTTAGATCATAGAAGTTATAATTTACTATAAAATATTTTTTTGGATTTTATTTATATTACTTCTAAATATATTTAAAATGTATAGGGAAATAAGCTAATCTTGTTGCTTTCAATGGTAACTATCTACATCTGTACAGTAAATTTTACATACTAATCTATGCTTTATATTTAAACCTAAATGGTCAAATTTAGTATCTGGAATATTAATAAAAACAGTGGGGAAAATTGTAAGATATTGAAAATGATTAATTTCTAAAATGACACACAATTATGCTAGGTTTAAGCAAACAAAATAATACTACTAGTATATGTTAAAATAACTTTGAATTTTTTCAGTTCTCTTTGTTTTCTTCTCTAAGAACAATAGTTTAATTTGATTTACTTACAAATATTATTTGAAAAAGTGCTGTTGCAATCTTATTGCAATATTGATTACATTTGTGCATCTCTTGTTTCTTACCATTCAACTCCAAATATGAAAAATATCTACGACAAAGGCATAGTATGCAATGGTATGCAGGTATGTCAATGACACACAAACTTCCAAAGACACATTTATGTATACATTTATATTATTATGTATTCTAATAAATGTAATATGTGTAAATCTATGACATGTTTAAATTTTGAAATACAACAGCGGACTTATCGAATGTGTTTAAAGGAAATGGGATTATTTTGTACAGTTGTCATTAGAAGTAAACAAAACTAATTTGTTTCCCTAAGTGAGTATTCTATGGCAGGTTGTTACTGAGACTGAGAAGTAACAACTTTCTTTGACATCTCCACCCTGGAATTTCTTCTTTGACATGAAGTAGAGGTAGCTGGATCTCAGAATTTTGGGAAATTTCTTCCTGTCTTTCTTTCCATGAGTTGAGAGGTGAAGACCTCTAAACTTCTTACATAAGGAGTACTGATTAGGATAGCTCCCAAAAGTTAGAATTACTATGAGAAAGGCTAAGAGTACTGGGCAGAAATATTTCTCCAATTGCTCTATATTATCTAGCATCTAAAAATCATATATTTCCTCCAATGCTGTTTTTAATCATAGTCTAATATAACTCTAGCATTGACACATATATGAAAATCTCTATTGTGACCCCTATAAAGGTTAAGTATGCTACAGTGGTAATGGTAGCGGAAAAGGGGGAAAGAACTTGTGAAAAAGTAAAGTGAATGCAGCATAAATATACTCAGTGAATAGTGATGTGACGCAGAAATAGTCAAGCCAGTGAAAAATATAAAAGATATTTTGAAATTAACAAGGATTGGAGGAATATGTTCTTGTTGTACGAATGTAAAGGCCACATGTACATATGTTTTACTCCCATTGAATAAGATATATATATATATATATATATATATATATATATATTCAGCATTTTCTTAAATCTTTGGTAAAAACCACTTTGTTAGAAACTTTGATAGACAATTTTACATTTCACACAACTGTCCTTTCTATTATGAAAAGCATCAGGTATATATAAGACTATAATTTCTATTATATTTTAGTTTACATCCTGAATGACTCCTATTTCTTTTTACATTTTGCCTTCTGAATTTGAAAATGAAAAAGCGAGCCAAAATACAATTGAACTATTTATTAGAAGTTGAAAGTGTTCCCATATGTTCATAAGATGGTAATTTGGCAAGTATAATAGCATGTCAAAAGAAATACTTTTCATTTAATAAAATTATTTATAATAATACTATGTGAATGTTGGTATTCTGAGAATTCAGTTGGAGACATAAGTTATAATATTTCTTTCCAAATATTTACTCATTTTCATTCCCAGTTCATTCACACTTTCATCATAACCAATTTACCATATCTTTATTGAAGTCTTCCTCTTTCAGATTCACCCCCTGCTGAATTTCAGCCTCCAGTGGTTCAAGCAATTTTTGTATATCTGAGTTAAACTGCTCCAATTCCTTCAAAGGAATGGAGGCCTAAAAAAAAAAGATAGTGCTAATTTAAATCAAGATTACTTTTTATTAGAAACATAAACCAAATGAAACACATTTATTCAGCCCCCTATTGCTAAAATAATGTCATGCATTATGTTTCCATATTAAAGTTTATGAAGGTTTTGAAATACAACTGGGAAAGTATCTGAGAATGCATATATGGAGAAATACTTGTCATCAGAGCTGAACATACATGCAAGATAATGTGATTTATCATTGCAGAATAGCAAGACAGTTAATTTACACATATTTGTCTGTGCTAATTTCTATTACTTTAAAGTTAAATTTTACCTTATTTTAGGCATTCTGTTAGTATAAAGTTAAATAAATGTCTGTTCAAAATTGCCACATTAATCAATAACAGTAACCTTGGGAAAAATTTTTAGAAAAAGGATGTGACAATCTGTTTAAATATTTCAAATGCTATATTTAGGATGGTATAAATTCCTGGCATATCCTCATAAATCAACATAAACTTGCACCAGGAACGTTTGCTTAGGTAACACAAATATATCCTTATGACTAAAACCCAAATATTTCACATACTTCACAACGTATTTAAATCTGAAACTGATAGTGATCATGGTCTCAACATTTTTCATAATCCTTTGATTTCCTACACAAAACACTTGAAAATGCATGAAAAGACATTGAAAATAAAATATCCAGAAAAACAGGCAATCATTCAAGTTCTGTTAATAAAGTGTACTTCTTTCGTACTTTTAAACATTATGTTGTATTTAAATCTTTTATAATTATAACACTAGAAATTATTTTTCACCTAAACAATTTTAAAAGTTAACAGATAGCAGAGAAAATATGGTTTTCTTCCATAATTATTTCATGTTATGGAAATAAAAAAACACCCATGCATTTTATTCCCAAGTTTAGGTTAATTTTATGAGGTTTGGTTCCTTTCTGTTCTTTCCAAGCCATATTTCCAGTAATAGTATGATATTATCACTTTTAGATGATATTATTAAATTATATTATCATTTTTAGATAAAATGTTCTGAGCAAAAATTTGTATTAGACCTCAAGGAAAAACTGATTATTTTATGTTAGTTACTAGTTGGACACTAAATAAATTATTGCTATTCATAACAGCATCACTGTAACATGAAATGTTAATAATGACACATCTTCAATGTTCTTCTCCCCGTCCCATGAAGGGTTTAAAGGGCCCTTTTTGTTTGTTTGTTTGGTTGGTTGGTTGATTTTTCGAGACAGGGTTTCTCTGTGGCTTTGGAGCCTGTCCAGGAACTAGCTCTGTAGACCAGGCTGGTCTCAAACTCACAGATATCCGCCTGCCTCTTCCTCCCGAGTGCTGGGATTAAAGGCGTGCACCACCATCGCCCGGCCCTAAAGGGCCCTTTTAAAATAACTGATTATAATAGTATTTCTTCTAATTTTAATTATGTTTTGTCATTTGAAATGCCATAAGTTTTGGAAGGATAGAAACTAAAAGCTTTCAATTATCATAATACCACCTCAGTTCACATGACTATAGGCTGCAAATGTATATGTAATCCAGTCTGGTGGTAATTTAAATTATTTTTCACTTTTGCTGATACTCAGTGAGAACAACATATTGTTCAACATGACTTTATGGATAGAAAATGAATGTTTAAATCAACCCTTTCACTAACTAGATATCAAAATAATGAGTCTATTTGTGGTCAGATTTACATTTTTTCTTCACCTGCTTCTTTGCTAGCTTATCACCTGTCCACAAACTCAAACAGAGCAATTTCAAGGGTTCAGTATGTGGTTTCTCTGGCCCTTCTTTCATCTTCCATATCGAATTAATTGTTTTTCAAAGTCCAATGCCTTTCAAATTGTCACATTTAGGTATGAATTTTACTTTTGCATTTCAGTTCTAATTTTTCAAGAGCTAATCAGTTTTTTACTTAAGCTTATTATCTTTTCCTCAAAGTATATAGGACATCATTTTACCTTATTTTGTTAAGACCACATTTCTATTCGCAGACAACCATTCTCAAAAGACAAATCATATTCTTAGATACATTGTCAGATCTTGCCTATCTTTGGATCTAATAAATATCAAATATAAATCAATTGCCTAAGGTACACTTTCTTTGTAGTCCCAGTAGTAACAAAGATCTCCAAAAAGGTGTCCAATTCCCTTCCTTACCAACCAGTTCCATCCAGTGCAATGTACGCAAGTCAATATGCCCCTGACTAAACACTAATGCAATTGTGCTTTTTTTTTCTGCCCAAGAACCTTACACAACTACTAAAAACAAACAAGAAATAGGCTCCAGTGTGTTAGTCAAGTTATTGATTTTCCTTAATTTGCCAAATGTAAATGGACTAAATATTGTAACTATAATTCTTGCATAATAATTGTTTTGCATATGTTATTTTTCTATGTTAAAGTTAAAACTGTTCTTTTTAACTGGACAGAAAAGGGGAGATGATGTGTGAAGTCCTCCAGTATATGTGCTGTTATATTGGCTAATGAATAAAGCTGTTCTGGTCAATGGTTTAGCAGAGTGAAGCCAGGTGGGAAATATGAACAGAAATAAAGAGAGAGAGTGGGCAGAGTCAGAGAGATGCCATGTAGCTGCCTAAGGAAAACAACTCCAGAATGACAGAACCTTACCAGTAGGTCACAACCTTGTTGCAATAGACAGATTAATAGAAATGGGTTAAGATACAAGAGCTAGCTGGAAAAGACACCTAAGCTATGGACCCAACAGTGTTATAATTAATATAGTTTTGTGTAATTGTTTGTGTGTGAGCACCCGGAAAATGAATGCACGGGCTCCTTCTGTAACTCATCTCTTAATCTTTTCTTGAGGAATATTCTAGGCTTTATTTACATCTTCCTGATATAGGATTGCTTTGTAGACCATTTGGTCCCTCTGTATTATTGTTTCTCAAGATACTTATAATGTCCCTCATCTTCTAATAATGGACATATTTTATATCGATATTGGGCTTTACACACTAGCTGAGTAATCTTAGCCAACATTTGCTTTTATCTTTTCTAGAGCATGGGATATTTTATTAGTAACAGTGGGGGGGAAACAACAACTACTTAATACAAATGTTTTGAGGAGTGAGTGTGTTAAAAGTTTATCTGATGTAAAATAAATGGTCAGTAAACATCTATTATCATTGTCTCCCAAATTCCTGTGCACCTGTGTGACACAAATTAATGCTCAATATATCTTGTCTCAAATGCTAAATTGTAGCCATTGCCTGATGTTACTATTTTGGAAATGTTTCTGTAAGAAAAATACTTCTTGGTTTCATGTTTTTATTTTTCCAAATAATTATAGAAAAATAAATTAATTTACTTCTAATGTTAGTATGGAAAAATTTGATAACAATTTGGTAAACTTTATCAAACTGTAAAGAAAACTTGATCTATTAGCCTGTATTATAGAAAATATTCTCAATGAAGAGGCTAATGTACATCTATTTTGTTTTATGAAGTATTTTTATTAGGACCTATTTAGAGAAATATCTTCAGAATCAGTGAGACAAGATCTATTAACTATTAAAATAGCTTTGTTTCATTTTAACTATAGACATTTCTGCTATAGAATATGTACTCCAATATATTTTTTCTAGAAAAGTAAGTAAACGTGACTATAACATTATAATGTCATACCTAAATGAATGTTGCAAGGAGTCTTGCAAGATATGGATACATAAAACAGTGTTTGAGATCAAACACAGAGTATTTTATGTGGTAGACAAATACTCTACCCTCAGTAGTTTATTTACGAATATGCACAAATTCTAAACAGAAAATTCAAATGATGTGACTGATGTTCTGCAATTCACATGTAAAATATAGATAAAAGATATGAGGAGCATATTATTATATATATAAAAGAATAAAACCCAAATGAAAACAATAGAAAGTTGCTAACCAAAGTACTGATGTAAAAAGACTTTCAGAAATACTGTTGAAAAAATGAATACAAATTCACACAAAGAATAGAAACTTAAAAACTGGGGTATTTTATTTTGTTTTGTTCTGTATTTAGTAAAATGCACAGGGTCCAGATTTCTTGATATAAAATCATTCTACATTTGATAAAAGACTATTATTTAAATTAGAGATTAGAAACTACAAGTGTTCTTTAAAATAAATACTTTAAATGGATAGGTAGAAAGTATTTACAGACTAAAATTTGGCTAACATAAAGACATGTTTCTGATTGGGACTTTTTCAACTTTTATTAGAAGTAGCAAGATTTTATTGCTGGAAATAAATAAGCAGATGCTAAATAGTGATGCATTATCTCATACATTTAAAATATTCTTTGAAATAAGTATTGCCTTAAAATATAATACCTCATGATGAAATCTATTCTCTAAGTTCAAGCAAAATATTATTAGTAGTGTATCTCGATAGACATATAATGAAAGTCATAAATGCCATTTAAGATGATCTAATTGTTGAAATGAAAACAAAAATCAGCTTATTATAAATAAGTCCAAAATTTTATCTTCTAAATAACAAAAATAAAAATTATCTTTTACACTCTCTATTTAAAAACAAATATTCAAAATGTACACATATTTTATATTTATACCACATCTTAATTTAGTTTAGGCAATTTTTGATTAATTGATAGACTTTTGTTACAAGTGTAGATTTATTTTCTTTTATCCAGGACAATTGATAGGATTTAGTATTCATTATTAACTAGAAAGGTCTATATGGAATACCATCTTATCAAAAGTATTCAAAATATGAATATTCAAAAATTTTATTGGGTGACATATACATTAGTCATAAAACATCAGTCTCATTCACATGCGTCTTAAATTTTAAATCATTTTTTAAGAGAAATTTTCTAGGTATTCCTTTGTGTGTAAGAAATTTTAAGTGGGTTTTGTATGGAATTTCAAGATTCTCTATCAGTTATTTATTATTTTAAACCACTTTTTACTATCTCTTTCATCTGAAGACAGCATTATCTAATCAGTGATATGCTTTTCCCAAACAGATTTTTTCAGTTTTTGAAATTACCAATACCTTAGTCTGCATTTTGCATAGCAAATATGACCTGATGCTTTTATATGACAGGATGGTTATTATATACATTACAAAATTTTGAGACATCTTGCACATTGATTTATCATGATCACTGTCACAATTAAATTGATGAAAATAATCAACCTAATTATTTCAACTATTTGCAGGAAAAATATCAGTTACTTAATATATATGTGATTACTATTCTATATATGAAAAACTGGTAAAACCTAATTGCTGTCCTTAATAATTCCCTAGTTCACCAGCATTGCATGGTTTCATATTCTAATGAGAAAGACATTCTTGCTAACCAGTGAAAGTTTTCAATGCCATGTTTTCATTGTATATTATTTTGAATTATTATGCAATTATCAGAGGAAATGGATGATATGGAAGTGCCTGTTGTTTCAAAGCTCACTTAGACCTTGGTGTGGTGATGCACATCTGCAATTTGGGTACATTGGAGGCTGATCTAGAAGAATTGGAGTTGGGAATCAGTCAGACCTCCATGATTAAGCCCTGCCTCATAAAACAACAAGCAAAATGCATGAGTAAATAAACTCATAAATAATTAAAGTTCAGTTTAATGTATTAAGTTTATAATTCTTGCTTTTCAAAATTGAATTATGAACATTCTCTATGCTAGTTGAAGGCAAGGATTGAAAATCATCTTAATTGTCAAATAAAATACTTTTATTTAATTAAAGAAAATTTGTGACCACATCAAAATTAGAATCATAATTATGTCACATTATATTAGGCAATGAACACAAGGTAAGTTTTAGAATATACAGAAAATAATACAAATGAAGTTATAATGACATTAGTGAAGCATATATCAATTATTAGTTGCACAATTTAATCTTTTACTTACCTTTATATATTAAGAACTTTAGCATGACCGTGCAGTTACACAAAAATACATAGAAGATAGAACATAGAAAACTTTAATAAACAGATAAATGGACACAAAGAAAGAAGAGACAGAGAAACTGAGAAGGACAACACGTTGTTTTCCTTGATATTTTAATATTCTTTTAAATTGCTTAACAACTATTAATTGTGATTTGTTGAAAAATTGAAGGATTATCAAGACTTAAGGCTCTACTGAAGCTTTGGCATTAATGGTCACTTATATCACAAACCAACAAAGAATAAAAAAAACTGAACAAAATTAAAATAAATTACAAACTGATTCACTAGATTTTGGAAGACTTTATAATCCTTTAGTCATACTTTATTGATAATAAAATATTAGCTTTTTTGGTTAAATATTACTTCAGCCTGTACATATACAATCACATAACAATGCACATGTTTACACAGATAGCATTGTAAACATCTGTTAATCTTGACTATGGAATCTCAGTCATCAAAATAAAAACACTAGATGGGAACACAAAGTGGAATTTAAACTGAAAATTAATTATCCATATGCTACGGTTTGGTTTAAAATACCTTAAGCTCAATCAACATGTTTCTCATGTTGCAGGTTTGAAATCGTTTTTATCATTACAACGACTAAGCAGGGAATGAGGAAAAACTAGCTAATGACAATTGAAAGAGTAAAGTTAATTCAAGGACAACTAACATTTTCCAACAGAGAAGAGACTAATGACATGATATGGACAGTAATTTCAAATATTCCTGTGTATAAATAAAACGTACAAATATAAACAATTTTTTTTTAGAAATCTTTATCTGTGTAAGAAGAAAGAGTAAGAAATCTATAATTTTTGGGCCTACTGACTTTTTAAATTTAAATTTAAACTATGAGAAAACTTATGAAAAAGTCGAAACAAATTATGCAGTGGTTCAAAGTATTATCATTTACTATTAGGAATGGTTTGGTAATAGGGAAGGTAATTTATGTGCCAGGTACCAATTTATTTTAAATGTTTTATTGGTGAAAGTATGGCTACATTTTGCAGTTCAATAAGAGGATTACCCAATACCTTTCTATTGATTTTTAAGTTGATAAAATAAACTTCTGGGTTACCCACTTGAGAATTATATAAATACTGGTTGTGGAAGACATTGATAGATCAAGAATCATTGGCTAACTTCATGTTAAGTGTTCCTAAAAGTATTTCTCCTTTTCATGATTTGAGGGTTCAGTAGTAACAAATGGAACAGGAAGGATGCAACTCGAAATTATACTGGAGAATTTGATGGGGCTAGATAGATTAAATTTAGAATGACAACATTTTGGAAAACTGCACTTTCAACTTTCTACATTTTATCCACTCAGACATTCTCTTTAGGTCTTTGTGATTTTAAAACAAAATGCACCAAAGTTACCATGTAAAATAAAATTGGATATAGTCAAACTAATATATCACAGATCAATCATGATGATTTTTCTGACAAACAGAAGTAAGACACTATGTTGGGAATCAGAAAAAACAGTGTTCTAAGCAAAACAAGTGAGATCTAAAAATTTCTAAGAAGAACGTCTAACTGTGAGAAATTTGGGAATACAGAGTGTCTTTTATATCCTCATATAATTATCTAATAGTTTATTGTCCAAAGAATGACTATTTTTCAATGAACTTACACTAATTGGGAAAATTATTTTTGTTTTTATGTTATCTCTATCAGTAATCATCAAATAGCTTTAATTACAATAAATACCATGCTAATAAAACTGAAGGAGTTGTATCAAAATACACCGTTCACTATATTCAACTCCATATCAGTGTTCAAAATATTTAGAATAATTATAAGAGAATATCAAGATTTAAATATATTTTAATCTGCTGGCTGTGTAGTCAAATATAAATGTAAAATAATGTTATTTGAATAGAAACTCTATAGAGTAGTTCGATTCTTATTCATTTCAGTTAAATTTAAATAGCATGTGTAATTATATAGTTTGAAAATGAATCTGTTATTATCATTAAAATATGAATTATGGATCTTATATAAGCACAATATCTGCAACTTTTATCCATAATTTTCATCTACAAACGTTTTCTTTTCTTTGTAGAAAATCAAATCAGTATATATTTATATAACATGGATAACTGTCCCAAATTAAGCATTTTAGCTATTTTTTTCTGTCAGAAAAGGTGCTATGTAAGAAGACGATTAGAAACAGATTTTAGATTGGGGGAAAGATAAGTATATTCATATTACAAAACTGACAACAGAAGTTATGTTATAGTTAAAATTACTAAGTCTACAAAATCTTAATTTGACATTTTAGGTCATATAAGCTGTATTTTTTATTTCACTTTGGTATTTAAGAGATACAAAGTATCAGTATAATGTATACCCATTACTCCCCCCTCCCCACAAAACTATGTGTTAAAGAAGTCATGTGTTTTTATTTTGTGTGTGTGTGGTATATTCTACCTTATATAGAAAACGTGTCACATGTGTCATTGGTTATCTCAAAACTCACCATAGTTATCTAAAAGTCTCTGATCTGCAGAAAGATTAGATTTATATCTGCCGATGGTGACTGAATGTCAAAAAAGTGGACACACATAATTATTATAGCAATAAAACAATAAATATTTAAACATATGATGTTAGATTGTCCAAATCTCATTATAATATAACAATAAATACATAGAAACTTCTAGATAAATTTTGGTTGTGAGTTCCATGGCCCATACTGTAATTTAAAGAATATTCCATAAATATATCCTATGGCATATATGTCTTAGTGAATAACTGAAGAAAAAGGGACAAAAAGCTCAACTTTTTAAAAATTGTTTGTCATCTATTTCAGGGCCAATATGTAAATTGTCCAGTACTTTCAAGAATACAATATTTTAGATATGTAGAAGTCATATGCATAGTTTTGCAGTATTTTTCAATAAAATGAAATAACTGCCTATGTTCATAGGAAAGAGCTTTATAGATTATAGTTAAAACTCTTAAAAACATTGAATCTTGGGAAATATATCTTGAGCATATTTAATTACTGAATTTCAAGCACAGACTTTCTTAACCAATCAGTTTGGAATACTAATTAATCATTGAGTTCCTATCTTCATGACTCTCAACGACAAAAATCTCTGAACTATTTCCAAATACCTCTAACTAGGTAGGTCTGGAGGTAGGCTCTCGTAGGTCAGTTCCATTAAAATCACCCTGAAACTTGTTAGTACTATAAATTTTCAGGCTTCTCCCTATTTTCATTGAACAAGTGTCTCTTGGTGTGAAACTTTTGTAATCTATGTTTTATAATCACCCAAATTCATACAAATATTGGAGAGTTCTCTCTTGATTAAAACGTCTTCATATTCCCATAAATATTCCATTATTCAAAGTCCTCATCCAGACTATTGTGATGCCTTCCTGTCTGGTTTCCCTAATTCTAGACACTTTTCAGTTTTGCTCTCCTCACATACCAGGGCTCTATTCTTTCAACAATGCATGAGACAGAATGATTACAAAGTCCTCATTGCATGCTAAATTAAGCACAAGCTATTAGTCTTATTGTCATGACTTCTTTGTACTTTGTCTAATCAACCTATTCAGTTTTATCATCCACAATTAAGGTTCGTACCCCATACCCTCTATCTTATAAGGAATCTTAATTTACTCTCTACCGCTGGAGGGAATTTTTTTTGACTTATCCAAAAATTCTTATCTCCTCAAAGGTTTTGGAATGACTGCTAAATTCACTTACCATAAAAATGACTCTCAAACCGTTATTCATGAATGTATCCTGAATGTAATTGAAAGTTACATAAATCTATCACATCTGAGCTAACAATAGGACAAAACATTTTGTTCTGGGACTGGTATATGGCTAATGAGAATTTATCTAGACAGCTCCTTTATTCTCAATTTTATCTTCACTAGTTTCTTAAGACCCACCAACAACCATTTCCTCAAATGCTAATTCCCCTTCCTTCAGATATGGCTTCTAAGAGAACGAAGAGAAATAGTGATTTCCTAAAAAGTAGCATTAAAAAGTAACTTCCTTTTGTCTTTCAAATCTCTTTCCTATCCACCTGTTTCAGGGCACATTCTGTTCCTAATAGCATCCCATTGACATCCACCTTGTCATTCAACTCAGATACTCTAAAGCAAAGAAAGTTAAGCAACAGTTTCACTATTCATTTCAAATTTGCCAGGGATTCTTAAAGGATCCATGATTTAACTTTATAATTATAGTCTACTCCATTAGAACTATAAGGAATATTACAGGTTCTCAACATCCTGGATATTTGGTCAATTTAAATAAACAGAAAGAGGCAGCATTTTAGGTATTTTAAGTGTTGTATTTGGTGAGGTAAAACTTCCTAGTATTTTAAGTTTAATTGACTACCCTTTAGACTAGTTTTTGCCAAAAAAAACTTGCAAAAACATGTCATCTTAATTCCAGTCCATTCTAGCAGAAACCAGGAAGAAAAATAAATTGTTCTTTTTTTCCTTTGCTTATCAGTTTTTATCTTAGTTCTCAAAATATAAGAACTAAGCAATGACTCAATATAATCTTAAAAAATAAGTTATTGATATGCATTCCTTTTCAGCATTTCAAACTTTTAAAACAATTTTTCTAAATATATGCTTCTTACATCATTTATCCACATGATGATACTGAAGTTAAAGGGAGACTGGCATCATCTCTGTAATTTGAATATTTCAGGGACGTCCTGAGATTTAAATGGGAATATGCCAAATTATATAATTCATATATATTTACCTTTTTACCAAAGCAATTGAGGAGTTTCAACTTAAAAATACTCCTCATGCTGCTCTGCCCGGATCCACTAAAAACTAAGAATCCAAAGGCTCACTGTTTTGACTTTTAGAATTTCTTATGATGACAGTTTGTGTCAGAAATATAGAAGTATGCCTTTCACTAGTAATGACTCAACAGAGCATAGACGAGTAAACAGTGACTTCTCATGATAATATTTTGCGACTGCTAAATGGCTAGTCTAAAATTAATCTTTATAGTGAGTTCCTAATATACTTCAATACCAAATGGCTTACACATTTCATTCATCATCAAATATTTTGTTTCAAGTTACACTTGTTTATGAGAAAATCTACCTAGAGAAGCAGCCATAATCTTAAACATGCAAGTAATTTGGTTTTGACATCCAAGATCGTACTGACACTATCAAACTCCTACTCTTTAAGCAAAATCATACCTAAGTCATCAAGTATCTTAAAGATGCAATTTATCAAGACAAAAATACTGACGTGTCCAACTCAAAAGTTATAGGTTTTGGGAATGACCTAATGTGAAAATTTTAACAACATAGTCTACAGCTGTAATTTATACTATTTGAGATCAATCATAGAAAGAAAAACAATTAAAGTGTATAATCCCACATGATCTAGCAACTCCACTATTTTATAATTTATATATTTAATTTTGAATGATTATTTTTGAAGATCAGGATAATTTTCTTTTTTGCAGAGAGACAAAATTGTGCAGTACTACACATGAGCTAGAAGTAAAATGAGACCCTGAACACTTATGTACATAATATTAAAGTCTATACCTTTAAACTGTGTTCATTTTCTTATATATCAAATTTCCAGAAATGTTACCTGATGAGATGAGTTTATGATTATTTTTAAAAAGACAAATGCAAATCTATTTTTTGTTTTTCTTTTGCAACCAAAGAATGCACTGCTGTTCCAAGAATCTTCGTGGATATTTGAACTTCGTTATATTTCAGAATGGTAAAAGCAATTTAAATCTCATTGTGCTAAAAGTCTATCATTTTGAAGACTATGTTTTCTATAAAGATCTTTTTCAATTTAATATTTACCGTGAAATATATTTTTGTTATGTGCTATTCTACATTGTGGAGTATTTTATGCAAATAAATAAACCTTTATTGAAAAAATAACTGTAAATGTAACTACCTTATACAAAAACTTAGACATGGATATTGTCTAACTCCAGACTGTTGGCAATGTTAACATTGTTTCCTCGTAGAATTACCTCAATAGTGTTTGAAATTTTTCTTGAACAAGTTTTAGTATTTAGCATATTTTTATGATTCCAATTTGTTTGATTTTGTGTTTATAAGGTGATATATTTAAGCAAATTTATACACCCTTGCATCTGCACAATTTCCAGCAAAATGGAAGCTCAATATCATTTCTCGGCACAATAAGCAGACAAATAATCAGACATATTTTATCTCTGTTTTTTTTAGTTTTATCATGATAAACTTAATTATCTCTCCAGAACAGTATCAATTTTTATATTTAGTATTTTTTGTAATTAAGGGAAAACAAGAATACTCTATGCAATAAAAAAAAATCATTGCTTTGTCAATATGTATGTCAAACTATTGATTTGAAATAATTTAAGCTTTATTTGGAAAGAAGAATAAAATATGAAATTTGGATGTCCTGCTTGATCCATGTTTTGTAAATTATTTCTCACAAATTCAGGCAAAATATAGAAAAAAATGACATTGAAATCTTGGTTAAGAAGCTCACTTAGATAAAGGTATTAAGCGTATTGTGGAGGATGAGCTCTTTGCTTTTTCAATGTAGTTTCTGGGAGTCACAATCTCATTACATAATTTACCTAAAAGTACATCCATACATTCTTTTGATTATCCTATAACTTAAGAGTTTATTAAAATTGTATATTCTTGATGCGGACAACAGAAAACTGAGTAACCTGTTAACACAATAGGATTAAAATATTAGTTCTTTTGTTACTTTTGTTGACTACACCATGGATATAAACAGCAGTAATGACAACTGTTATTTAAGTAGCAGAGTTCAATCTTTAAAAAGTATACAAACAAAAGAAAATTAAGAGCCTGTTTGATATTTTTCAAATTGTGCACTGTATATTTTGGGTAAATGATGTTTGAGGATAATTGATGGTACAAATTATTTATAATTTTTGATGCTACATTTTATATATTTTGAATCATGCTTAAATATATACATATATATTCTGACATTGCAGTGCCTTAGAAAATTTAGCAATTATAATATATATATATAGAGAGAGAGAGTCGATGACCATATTGATGAAAATAGTTTTTAACACTTTCTCCAATCTTTCCACAAAACAAATAAATAGGCAAATCATCAATCAGATATACTTCATCTCTGCAGGTTTAGATTTACTAGGATGATAAACTATAATTGTCCTTTCAGAACCCTAACATAATATCAATACTGTATCTAGTTATTGTTAGTAATTAAGAGAAATAAGGAAAGCCTTGAATTGTTTAATCAACATATATTTTTTGGTTAAATTTATTCCATGACTTAACTATATTTATAAATATGTGCTTCTTTCATACATATTTTATATTTGCATGTGTTCCATATTATATTGAAAAATGTATCAGATTACATTGGATACATTTTCAGATAAATCCTTGCATTTCAAATCTTCACCAAAACATTAAAATGCTATAATCCAGTATATACATATTTTGGCAAACTACTTAAAAAGTTTTTATATCCATTACATGTCATATAAACATGAAAATTATCATGCAAAAGTACCATACTCTCCAGTTCTTCATTAAATAGAATAAGGATAACTAGGCACACAAAACTACAGAAATATTGAATTTAAGTTTCACATTCAGTTGTTTTCATGGCTTGAGCATTTCATCATAATCAAATGGATTTTGTCACAGTGCTTGCAATTTGCTTGAGAAAATTATATATACAAATGTGCATAACAAGTAAAGAGGTACAAATAACCTAGATCATGCAGAGGTACAAGGCCTCATGGTGGATATTTGATATGCATTACACATGAGCAATATTATACTTAGGAAAATATTTCAGTAGTGCTCAGTTTAGATAGATGTCTTTTGTGCTTTTTATTTTTTGGCCTGCTGCATGCTCTGTTACTTTGTTGTAGGTGATCCCTGAAAATACAAATGTAAACCATTGCAGGGTGCAGTTCTAGCATAGCTGTGGCAGGAAAAAGTGTGACAGAAAGAAAGATATAGAGAAAGGAAGAGAGATTTAACTCCATGATAGTCAGCGATAAATTTTCCTTAAGCATATTTTGGCCTTCTTACTCCTTTTGAAAACCTTGTTGTGGGGATTTCTTGATCCCTTCAGTGTATTGCGCAACCTTCTCAAGAGATCATTTAGCACAAGTTTCCACCTTGGAGTAGATCTTCCTACCTTTCCAGTCTTAATTCTGTGAGAAATGGCTGCAAATCGACGGTTGAGCTCAGAGATTTGCGGCTCTACTACTTTCCTGCAGTGGTCACCTCGGTTTGCCATCAAGTTTGCTGCTTGGTCACGTGTGGAGTCCACCTTTGGACGGATGTCGTTCATTTCGGCCTTTAAACGCTATATTCCATGAGTAAGAAACAGGGCTTTAAGTTAGTAATCAAAACTGGAGCAGACACAGAGGAATAGAGAGAGAAAGAGAAAGAGATGGAGGGGTGGGGCAGAGGAAAAAATGGAGAAGACATCACAAGGAAAAACTATGCGTATATGCAGAAGAACAGAGTGGGAAGAACAGAACAAATTTCAATAAGAGTGAAGTGGAATGAAACTGTGTGCGAGCTTAAAATTACTAGGACAGTATTTTGAAGTTTCATATATGTCTCTTTAATCTGTCTACTTCCTCTAAGGAAAGACAAGGAAAAATGTCCTGGCTTCTAGTTATTGTCTGGGAACAAGTGTATTATTATGCACTTAGTCTTATTTCCTTTTATCCTTACTGAAATTAATAGTTATGGCACCAGTGAATTATGTGCTCCAGAGGGAAAATACTGGAAGCACAATTTTATATTCTTCTCTGATGCATCTCAGATCTTCTTTATTTTCTTCAATATCAAGGAAAAGATTGATTCCCTAGTACATAAATATTCTGCATTGCTTATAAAAGGAGACATGATGCACATAAACCAACAGCCAAAAGCCCATATGTCGAATATCCAGTTTAGATAATATTAAAATATTTGCATGAATTTTACATTTACATGATACCCTTGATTATAATCAATTACCAATTAAAATTATAGAGTATAACACAAATCCATTCAAAGACATAATCCATATAGTGAGGTTAATGTTTATGAGATATCCTAGAATGTCTTTAGTATTTTAATAGAAAAAGAAATTACATGACACAAACACAAAAAAATAAGAGCTGATTATGGTGGTGTTCAGCTAAGAACTCAACACTCTTGAAGACTGACAAGAAGTTTGCAAATGAAAAGATAATGTATGCTACATAATGCATTCATGTGACTAGCTTATGTAATTTAAGAAGATCCTCTTTTAAAAACTAGTAACTGAACTAAAGAAAAGACAGAAATGATAATAATAGCTGAATTTTTAAGCCGTAATAATTATCGTGTATTGTTTAAAATTTCAACCAAAAATATACTAAATTATTAATTTAAATGAGATCTGACTCTTTTAATTTGATTGAGAAATAAATAAAATAACATCAAATAAAGATAAAGTATCAAGAAGCTATAGTTCCAATTTATATATCTTGTTACAGAAATCATGTTTTAAAGCAAAGTTTAATTTGATCTTGTAACATAAAACATAGTATGCCTGGATAATAAATTTAAAAATTAGATAACCTATTTTAAAATGTTACTTTTCTTTATATATGCATGATATTAAAAATGTGGTTTATATAAGCTGATGATAATAGGCAATATCATGTCCAATATTCCTTATCCAAAATGCTTTAAAAATTTCTTTATGATTTTTTTCTATAATATATGCATATGCACACTGTGGTGTCTTAATGATTGGTCCAAGAACAAACAAAAATTAATTTATACTTCATAAATTAGTATCCATTTATCTAAAAGTTAATCTTCTGTAATATTTTAAAATAATTTTGTAAATGAAACAATGTTGAAGGTTATAATATATTCTACTGTGAAAGAATGGAAATATTTTAAAAAGATCAGAGTTTGGAACACTCTGAACTTAGTGTTTTTTAGACAAGAGATACTGAATCTATTCTAAGATGAGAATTTGTTACTATCAGATAAAAATGAGTATTTATTGTGGGCTATATGAATGGACACAAGAATACTGACATTATAATAAAAATGAATTTAAATATGACAGAAAAATAAACCCTCATAATTCTTTGTGAGCTGAGATTGAGTATAGAGAGGTCAGATATGAACTTGGACAACTATCTAGATTTTAGAACTTTACAATGTCAGTCATTCCAATAAAAGAAGGAAAATAGGAAGAAATCGAAGGAGCAAAATAGGAACGAATGGTGGATGATCAAAAGAAAGAAGTGACACAGAAAAGAAAGAAATAGAGATGGCTAGATTTACCAAAAAAAAAAAAGTCTAGTCTTTGGTATTTTGTGTTTGAACATGATTGTTATAACTTGTGCAGCTGGAAAACTTCTCATAATATTCTCTTTACTACCTTAAGAATGTCTTCCTTTTGTTGTGGTTTCCTCTTTTCAGATTCATCCAAAAGCTCATCTGTGCGAATGATCCACTTTGTGATGTATTGGACATTCTGATCAAAGGTTTCCATGTGTTTCTGGTATTCCTGAATTGTACAGAAACATGCGATATTATTGGTTAGACAAAATTCTTAGAACATTTGTTCTAATTTGTAGAAAGAAAAGAATGCAGTATTTAAATTGCCTTAAAGTCACATTCAAAAACAGAAATTAGTATTAAGTATTGTAAAATATCTTAGAATTATGGTGTGATATATCAGCATATATAAAGTGTAGTTGAATTTTAAAACAGAGACATCGTTCCTGAATTCTTATTTTCTTATTTTTATTTTGCTTTGCTTGTTTCCTTGTTGACAAAGAGGAGTGGAAAAGCTTCTGCCACTTTTCTTACCAACAAAAGGTTTAGCCATTCTTCTGCTCTAGAGGTGACAGCTATCCAGTTACTATTTAGAAGACTCAGTTTATCTTCCACCAAGGTTTCCTTCTTGCCCAACACCGCTTTCAATGCCTCTCCTATTTCTGTGACACTCTTCAAGTGAGCCTTCTGCTTCTCAATCTCTTTCTGAGTAGCCTGTAGGAAAAATTAACATTAAGCTTCGAGTAAAGCACCATGTGTAGCATTAAGACTTCAACTTGTGAAAGGAGTGTGAGTTTGGTTCCTATGCAAAGATTTGTAAGGCCATAAATCTACACCCATATATTTATGAATGATGAAATCCTTCCATATTTTTTATTGTAGTTTCATTACTGGGTATATAGGATGTTTATTATTAAACAACTGTGATTGATTTATTAATCAAAATTATATATATTTAAAAACTAAGTCTTCAGATTTTTAATTTAATATTGTATGTATTTAAT